>NC_080442.1:10765002-11375169 GCF_028018845.1 Melospiza georgiana
CCCAGAAATCCTGGATAGAAAATACTTTCACGAAGAGGGAGTGTGTGTACATTATACCGAGTTCAAAAGACCCCCACAGGTAAATGAGAAATGATGCAAGAACTCATTGCTGCTCTTTAATATTTAAAAAGTCAGTATTTTCTTGAGTGTTGGACTAGATTTTTGTATGAAATACTGTCTTGGGTTTGTGCTTTTGTGACTGGACATTGTTGCTCTGTGAATTGGATTTTCTTTTTCTGAAAGGAGTTTAGGATTGCAGAAATCTCCAAAAAAAATGTTCTCCTGTTCCCTTTGCTGCTTCTTACCACTCCTCCTACTGATGTCTGTGATCTGTTTATAGTGAGGGGGGTGTGAAAAAGAAATTTCTGAAGTCAGAGAGTCTCATAGAGATGTCCTCTACTGGAATTTAAAAAACACCATTGTAAGTGTAGGGTGAAGTGTGAAAATCAACCTGACAGTGTAGAAAAAAAGGGTGAAGAATTCATAGAAGAATAAAGAAAACCAAGAATTGGGGTGGGGAGAAAATTAGAAAAAAATAATAAAGGCTGGAAAAATACTTGCTTCTAGGGAAAACAGATAAATGGGAACTGTTCAGATTTCATATGATGTGTAATAATATTTCATCCTTAAGTTCTTAAAGGAGAAAAAACTAGGCTGAAAAATGGGGTAATGTATTTCTAGAGGGGAGGCTGAGGCTGAGAATATTTAGCATATCTCACATGCTGTTTTTACCTTATCTTAACTTAGAGGTGTGAAATCAAGCAAGTTAGTGCTAACTCTAGTGCATATCTAGCTGACTTTCACCAAGTGTTACAGGTATAATTTAAGAGTTCCTACAAGGATTGAGTTTGACATGCATAGTCATGACATTTATGTCACAGATAAAATAAAGACAAAATGGAAATAGACTTAAAGTTGGTATTTTTGGGCAGTTTTGTCCCCCTGTAATATTTACTGTTGTAATTATGGATTTAAAATCACCATTTTTTTCTTAAACTTCACATATGTGACAGCAGCTGAGAACCCTTTTTTTCTCAGATTGAGAAAACTTCTGAGAATTTCACTCTTTTCCTTAAAAAACACTTGTAAATCTCTTGTTATACTGGGGCAGGTTGCTATTTTTCATTTCAGTACTTTGTTTATAAACAGAAAAGGAACTAAATGCTGTAGAATTTTCAAATTATTGTAAATAATTCACCACATTCCTTGAAATCATGTGACGTGAGAAGCTTTTACAATTTATAGCCACAATTGCAGCACATGGAAAATTTGCAAATGCAAACAAAGTAATTAGGAAGCTGTTAAAATTTCCAGAGCATTTAACAAGGAACAGAATGGTCTTCAACACTTGCCCTTTCAGTTTAAGCTATTTGTAGCTTACAATGGACTTTACAACTTTCCCACCACAATTTGTCCTTCAGTTTCTAAGAATGGCCTATGGTTGTTGGTGAATTGCTCATTGTGTGAATTATGTGAGAAGTTTAAGTCATATCTTTAAATATTTCTTACAGATGCCTTCCAGGATGTCAGATTTGTCAGCAACTTGTCAGGTAAAAAGGTCTTTGTAATTACAATATTTATGAATATTTTCTCATGAAGTGCTTTCATAGTAGGGTTTTCAAAAGTTTTGATCAATATTATGAGTGACAAGTTGGTGAAAGGTTAGATGTAAAATAAATATAACTAATGTTTAAAGAACTGTCTGCAATAAGTAGGTCACAGATTTATAAATGTTATATAAATTACTTGGCTTCAAAGAAGTAATTTCTCCTGGCCTGCAGCTCGCTGCCTTAGTGAGCTTCAGTATTTTGCATAATAATATGTATTGTAATTGACTATTGCTGTAAATATTTATGACAACAAGGCTCACTCTGGAAAAGAGGTTTATGTAATGTGTAGAATCTTTGCTTTCTGAATCCGTTCTGTTGCTGTTGTCAATAAAGGCAGTTCTTTTCTCCTGCAATGGCAGTATTTACCGAGCTTTGTCCCCGGTGTGGGTGCAGGTGCTGCTGTGGCCGCCTGGTCAGACAACACGCTTGTTTCACTGCCAGCCTGGCCATGAAATACTCCGATGTGAAGCTGGGTGAAAACTACAACCAGGACATAGAAGAGTGGTCCGTGGAAAAACACACAGAACAGACCTCTACTGATGCTTATGGTGTCATCAACTTTCAAGGTGGCTCTCATTCTTACAGGGCTAAGGCATGTATGATGTTTTGTTGTTTCTTTTTTTCTTACTCTCACCATGCTTAATTCAACTTCTGAAATTGAAGGCTGAAAATATTAATACGTCTATTGTGACGAACCAGAGCCCTTTTCTATTCTAGCATTTTTGTTGTGATTTGAGTTCTTTCTAAGTTCTATTTGTAAAAGATTTTTAGTTGTGGTAGAAATTATTTAAAGCTTATGCAGTTACCGGCTACAGGGAGTGCTTGTACAGTGTGACTTCTGTGGTCAAACCAAAGTGCTTGAGTGAGGAGCTGTGTTCTTTCTGCAGCTGGCAGATGCCCCAAGGACAGTCCAGTGCTCCAGGTCAGATCATCTCTGTGAGAGAAGGGCCCTTGGCACTGTTCTTTCATGTTCTTAATAGCAGTGTATGGGTTCCTTTGTACTTAGTGTAGCTTAAAATTGCTGTAAGCTCTTTTCTAGGAGCACAGAAACACCAGGCTGCCCACTCTCGTTTCTGCTTCCTTCTGCAGAGTGCAAGTGGGGTTGCTGAAACCAGTTTAATGGTGTAGTGTTGTTTTGTAATTTAGAACTTCATTCAGGAAGGGTTCTATTTCTGCCTGCAGTCCCCTCCTCTATTCAGTAGCTCATTTTGAAGATGTGTCAGCATTGTAGCTGATCAACCATCTACTTAATCTTAGGCTGTTAAACATAGTGTTAAAAAGTTGCCAGGTTTGAAGTTTTCTGTTGAAAAATGTAGGTTTCCTTCCCACCAGGAACAGGGAAGGAAAACCAAGCAATTGGTTTGCAACTCTTTGCAGGGGACACAAAAGCCTCTCCCAGCAGATGGCAGAGCTTTTATAGATACTTCTGAATTTCATCTAATTTAGAGATCATCCAGTGCTTTCATAGAGTCATTTCCTAGGTCACTTTGCCAGTAGGATGGAATACCATGATCTTTCTGTAGTTGTTTCCTTTCCAAGACTTGCTTTCAAAACTGTCACATCTGGACTACTGAGGATATAAAGGAAGCTTGTGCATTTATTGCATCTACTGTGTTTTGAGAAAGTGAATTACAGTTTCCATAGCCAGGAGTAGGATAATATATCCTGAAATGCATCCTGGTTCCTCTTTTTACACATCTGAACCTTTTAACTCTGTTCTTGTGCCTGCAGTATGTGCGATTGTCATATGACACTAAGCCTGAAGCTATTCTGCAACTTATGCTCAAGGAATGGCAGATGGAGTTGCCAAAGCTTGTTATATCTGTCCATGGGGGCATGCAGAAATTTGAACTTCACCCACGCATCAAACAGTTGCTTGGCAAAGGTCTTATCAAAGCTGCAGTGACCACAGGGGCCTGGATTATAACTGGAGGAGTGAACACAGGTAAGGAACTAGCAAAGGTTGTGCACAATTAACTGGATTGCAGTTTTATAAGAGCGTAAAGATTTAATGTGTGGATGCATTGCTACATCCTAAAACAAAGAAATTTGAATGAGTTTGTAAAATGAAATGAAAATAATGCATTTTGAACATATGTATTTGAAAGTGGGCTACTCTTTTGTATTGAAAAGAGAAATAAGATATAGAGGGGCTGGGTTTTGGGCTTTGTTTTGTTTGCTTGATTGTTTTCTGGGTTTTGCTTTTGAAACAAAGGAAGAGTCTAATGTGATTAAAAGGTACAGTAATGTGCTGGAAACTCTTTAGTTCTTGCTAGGCTAATATTTGTTTTGTTGAATGACTTGGTTTCCTCCTAGTAGATGTAGCACAGTGCCTTTTCTTTGGTAGTGTGTCACTAAGTTTCCAGCTCCTTAAAGGCCTGGTTATCTAAATAAAACAGTTAAACACCTAAATAAATATTTGTATTCCTAGTAAAATGTGCCATTCAACGCACTGGAATATTTTTTATGCACGAACAGGTGTTGCAAAACATGTTGGTGATGCTCTAAGAGAACACGCTTCCAGATCATCTCGAAAGATTTGCACTATTGGGATTGCTCCGTGGGGAGTGATTGAAAACAGAAACGACCTTGTTGGAAGAGATGTAAGAAGGAATTACCTAACTGAAATAATGATTTACCTCATTTACTTCTGACACATCTGCTCAAGCATGTTTTTCCCTTGCTTTGCATCATTGGAATACTTGCTTTGCTATGAAGATACACTGACATCTGTGACTTGTGCAAGATCGTTACTGTAAACAAGTTGCAAAATGCAAATGTGCTACAGGAGGAGCTTGTTCTTAAGTACAATCCTTTTTCCTCCCCCACTGATACTGTTGAATCAAATAACAAATATGCCAAAGTATTACAGAGAATTCACATTTAGAGAAGATAATAAGTTGAAAAATTTTGATGTGGAGTCTTTAGAAGTCACAAGTTTTCCCCAAAGACATCCTTTTCAAAGGATCTTTGTCACCCTTCAGAACAGCATCCTTTAGTGATACAATTATCTGCTTCCCTGCACCAAGTTCAGAGCTGCAGCTGTTGGTGTATCCTGATCCAAGGCATGCTTATATGTGTCAGTGCTTCCTTATATGTGTCAGTGCTTCTTGTTGAGCCACCAGTTCTCATGTCTAGTTAAGTTTCACAGAAACAAGTGTGAATCTGTGCAAGTAAAAGACATTTGTTGTGTGCTTGCACTTAGGTGGTTGCTCCATATCAGACCTTGTTAAATCCATTAAGTAAACTAAACGTCCTAAATAACCTCCATTCCCATTTCATTCTGGTGGATGATGGAACAGTCGGAAAGTATGGAGCAGAAGTTAAACTGCGAAGAGAACTGGAAAAAACTATTAATTTGCAACGGATCCATGCAAGTAAGTAATTCTGGTGCCTGAGGGTTGTTACTATGGCTTAATGAAAAAGGTGTTTGCACCAAATGTCTGAATGAGAAAATAAAATAAATTAAACTTTTGTTTACACTTCAAATCTTAAATTGCAAATTTCAGCAGCTGCTCTGGACCCTAGTTATTGCTGGTAGATTTATGATTTCTCTGGGCCCACAGAGGAATCCTTTATGAATGAAGTTGTCTATTTACTTTGTAAAAATAAATATAAGTCACTTCAGGTCTTGTCACCAAATGCTGATTGGTCTGATTAATTAATGGTGTTGTCACGAAGTCCTGATTGGTCTGATTAATTAATGGTTTTGACGCTGGCAGTTTCAGAGTTTGCAGTATGGTGTTTTCCCAGTTGTGGAGCAACACATGTACTTTGACCCTTACAGGAATGCTCTTGGAATATTTCCCATCAGTAGAGGGTTCCCATGTACCTGTGTTCAAACTGTGTATGTGTTGTCACCTCTGGAAATTATGGGGGGAAGTTGGAAGAGGAGCTTCAAAAAGAAAAATTCTTCGGTTTTCTGCATTAGTTCATGAATGTTTCTGTGAGGAATCTCTTCTGTTTTGTAGATTGTATCCTGTTGTATTGACCAGCTTGGCAGTGCTTGTGTCCCAGCCCAGAACATAAAGTGCTTGAAACTGTGCGTTACCAACAGCTAACATCTGGCAGACAGTATTTTAATGCTAATTCAATAGGACAAACCTAATTTATTAAATATGTAAAACTGGCCTTAGTGTTCCCTATACACTTACAGCATTGTCTGGATTTTATCTTTGCCATTTTCCAGGAATTGGCCAAGGCGTGCCTGTGGTGGCCCTTGTGTTTGAAGGTGGCCCCAACGTCATCCTGACAGTTCTAGACTTCCTTCAGGAGAGCCCTCCCGTGCCCGTGGTGGTGTGTGAAGGGACTGGCAGGGCTGCAGACATCCTGGCCTATGTTCACAAGCAGACAGAGGAGGGGGGGTAAGTGCCAGCAGTGCCAGACTGGACAGAAGCACCGAACAGGTCAGGTGTGAAGGGACCCCACAGTGGGTCATCCCAGAGCACGTGGCACAGGATTGTGTCCAGACACTTCTTGTCGTACACAGATGAATGGCAAGATGTACAGATTCATGGCACCTATATGTGTCATCCACAGATGAGTTTTGAGACCATTTCTTCCTGAATCTGTACAAAAAGCTTTTCTGTTTAGTGCAGAAAACACATGCCTGTTTCGAGTGTAGTTTCAAATAATAAAAAGGACGTGCTTGGGCTCCACAGTACTTGGTGATTTCTTGTTAGTTGTCAGGCTTGCATGAGGCCCTTAAACACACTGGGTCCTTGTTGCAGGGGCTGCCTCTGAACCTGGGGAGGCAGGGATCTAATGTAGCTGTAAACCACACAGCTTTGTCCAGCCTGAGATCACAAATGTGTCTTACTCAGATGAGTGACTGCTTATTATTTTGTGCCAAAATCTTCTGGTTGAGAATACCTCAGAACTCATTATAGGAAGAAAAGGGAGAGAGAGTTGAGTTACTTTTAGGAGGCAGTAGTATAGAATTGTAGGTTAAGTAGCTTGTAGTTCTTTCTAAAGGTTACCCAAGGTTTTGCCACAGCAAAGTAATAAGCTTATAGATAGCAGCACTTTGAGTGGACATGTTGAAACTAATTAAATGCATTGTTGTTATTACTGTTCATCTAAAACAATTGCTTTCCTGTGTGTTTGTTTCAATCTCAGGAATGTTCCTGAGGGTGCTGAGCCTGAAATCATTTCAACCATCAAAAAGACATTTAACTTTGGTCAAAGTGAAGCAGTTCATTTGTTTCAGACGCTGCTGGAGTGCATGAAAAAAAAAGAACTTGTAAGTAGATCTTGCCATAAACTTTTCTATGCAATGTGCATGCATTTGTGGATATATGATATGATTTTCTTCTTTTATTGGATCTTTTAGTTCTGACTACTAATAAATGTATAGTATCACTGCATGCTTAAAGAAAAACCACTTTATAGAGGTAATGTGTAGCCTGAGTTCAGGGACTGGTGTCTCATTTGGACATCACATTGTGCTGTTCTGAGATAAAAAAATGCCTTATTCAGCTAACCATGTTAATGGCAGGTTAATCTCATGATCTGTAATGGACTGGAGAGGTAAACAGGATACTGTGTTATAGAGAGCAGTGAATTGTAAACGTGGGAGGAAAAGAAGTTCAAATTAATTGAAGATTCCCACTTAAGAAAACAGAACAGAATGTACACTGAAAGTTTAAGTTGAACATAGGCTTCAAGTTGCATTGAAGTTGAGGTGTCTTTTATGTCGGGAATTGAAAAAGATTTAAAAGACTGAAGCTAATAACTTTTGCCTGAAAATAAATTTTAATATTTTTTCCCATTTTGGACAGATTACAGTATTTCATATTGGGTCAGATGAGCATCAGGACATTGATGTTGCAATACTTACAGCATTGTTAAAAGGTGAGACTTAATTTTTTAAAATTATTTGGAACAACCAGCTATTATTGATATCTGTTTATGTGATGGATTTATAAAATATCAATAGGAATCGTCAGTTTAAAAAAAAAATATCTGTGTTCTCATTGTATCATGCTATAACGTGACATAAATGATGATATATACAGCATAATTCTGTGGTGGATTGCTTGATTTGGCCTTTTTAGGAAGCAAGAATGTTTATTATCTTGTCTTATAATTAATTTTAAATTTTCTTCATTGTGTTCATTTCTTAAGGCACGAATGCATCTGCATTTGACCAGCTTGTTCTTACACTGGCATGGGACAGAGTTGACATAGCCAAAAATCATGTTTTTGTTTATGGGCAACAATGGCTGGTAGGTAATGGTCTGGATTAAGCAGAATGATAATTCCTAATAGAGAGAAGCACAGTTTACTGTAAAAGATTAATCTTGACTTTTGTAGAGAGAGACTTTGGAATACTGATGCATTTATTTTGAGACCGTAATTTGGTGTACTGCATAGCCTTAAAGCTGTTTTGCTGTATTTGAAAATAGTAAAAAATTATAGAAATGTGCTAACTGTTCTGAATAACTGGCAGAGAAAACACAAAAGGTGGAAGCTGAATTCATATTAGTCAGATGCTCTTCCTTCATTACAGTTGCATGGCCCTAAAAAGTTCTTAAGAAGCATCTGGTAAAATGCACTCTTGGCAGCACAGCAGTGTCTTTTGAGGGAGGGACAAAATGTCTGGGTTTTGTAGTTTGAAAATGAGTTTAAGAACTACCTGGTGGCTCTTGCCTTTTCTCCCTGTGTAAAAATAAAACATGAGCTTACTGAGTGTGCACTCAGCCTGTGTAAGGCTTGTCAATTGCCATGATGGTTCTGACATCTTTGAACCAAATTGAGCTTTAGAAATTTTGTCTTTTTTTCTTTTATCCAATATCAGCCTATGAGAACACTTCAATTACGTTAAACCAAATATCTCCTTAGTCCCACTGTCTCAGCAGGCAGTACCTAGAGAACAGTTCAAGTCTTCAGGGTATTCTCCCATCTGTAATTGTGTGAAGTTCAGGGGATATTCTGAACAGAGGGTGACATCTGTACAGACGTGTGAGGTTTTTCCAGCCCTCCAAATGAAGGAGGTTGATACAGTGTCTAAGTTCACTTTTTTGCTGGCTCTCTCTAGGCTCCACCTTTTTGCTTCTTTGTTGTAGGTTGGCTCCCTGGAGCAGGCTATGCTGGATGCCCTTGTGATGGACAGAGTTGCATTTGTGAAACTTCTGATTGAAAATGGAGTAAGCATGCACAAATTTCTTACAATTCCCAGGCTGGAAGAACTTTATAACACAGTAAGTAAATCACTGCTTTTTAAGCTGTTTTTAGAGCAGTATTTTGGTTGCTCAGCCTGTTGTGTCCTGGCTCGTGTGCAGCAGTCTGGAGGTTGTGGGGTGTTGGTAGGCACAGCCCCAGCAGCACCAGAATTGTCTGTCAGCACCAGAATTGTCTGTCAGCAGGGTGTTCATATGTGTGTGATGGTGGGGATGGACACTAAAGGGAAAATTGCAGCTCTGTGGACACACAAAGTGTGCAAAGCACAGTGGGGAAGAGAACAAGAGAAAGTGACGTGGGTGAAACTGGTGCCCAGAATCTGAGCTCTAAAGGGCTTCACTGGATGGATTCTGTCTGTAGCAGCTAACATCATAAGAGTTCTAGGAAGAGTTTAATTTGCCAACCTGCATAGTTATAATTATTACTTAGAAAAACTTTGTTGCTGTGGGTGTTGATTTAAGAATTCCAAGGTAATTTTGATAACAGCATCCCAAGACAGAACAAAGAACCTTCCACAAAAATTAGCTGATGTGATTAGTACACAAACATGGCTTAGGCTTGTGTTAACAGTTTTAGTATCTGCTTTGACAAAAAGAAAAAGAAAAAATAATTCTTTAGCTAACGAAGCTCTGTAGAGAAGCCTCCTTGAGAAGTTTATTTATTACATTTATTTATATTTTATTATGTTTTTATATTCTAAATGAGTTTTTAAAATTAACCTCTTATGGGGCTGCTCTTGCATGCTAATGTCTCGTTCCAAATTTTCTCTCTCTTTTGTTATAAAGAAACAAGGCCCAACCAACCCAACACTATTTCATCTTGTTCGGGATGTCAAGCAGGTATGCTCTCCGTGTAAAAATCTGTCAAACTAGCAGTTATTTTTTGTTAATAATTTCTTGTGTTTGACTGTCAATTTCAGCTGCAGCTTATTAATTGAGTTTTATTTTAAGTATTAACCTACCTCTGCAGACATTTTGGTAGTTTTCAATATTCCTGTTCTATGCTTGGTGTCCTGCTGCCTAAAAGATGTTAAACCCAGAGTGTTGTCTTTCATTTTTCTTTTGATTGTTTTCCTTCTTGGGGGAATTGAAAGCTGATGCTTCCAGCATGGAAAAATTTTGGCTGTTAAAACAATAGACAAAAAAACCCCCAGTGCCTCCCCCACCAATGGAATAAGTATCTGTTCTCTTAGGGGAGTTCATGAAGAAAAGATATAACCTGGACTTTCTTTAAAAATAATAGCTGTTGAGTCATGTAGATGCTTGTTGGGTTTTATGTTGGAGGGTTTTTTAATCATGAAAGGCTTATTTGTTTAAAAATTATTATTTAGAGCTGTGATAAAACATGTAGAAACACTCTAAGCAAGTTTACTATTATACATTGAAAAAGTAAAAATACCTTCTGTATTCCTAGGGAAATCTTCCTCCAGGGTATAAAATCAACCTGATTGATGTGGGACTGGTTATTGAGTATCTGATGGGAGGAACCTACAGATGCACGTACACAAGGAAGCGCTTCAGAGCGATATACAACAGCCTCAGCGGGAACAACCGGGTACGTGCACTGGGGAACAGCCATCTGTTCCCAGCTGGAAACCCCAAATCTTTGTGTTTTGTACAGTGATTGAATCCATGTTGGCTTGTTCTTCTTGTCAATGGACTGGTAATTTTAAATGCAATAGTAATGACTATGAGGGCAGCTGAGAACTGTCCTGGGATTGAGGGCAAACAACAGGTTTTGTTCTCCTCAACCTTATTCTAGTATATCATAATTCCTTCTCTGTGATTTCCTCTTTTCCTGCTCGTAGGGGAAGAAAGGACACTACACATGCAGATTCACCAGGGCTTGGGATGCAGATATTTTAGCTTCTTGTGCAAGCTACACTAACCAACAAGTGTAACTGCCCATTTAGTGACTTCTTAAAAGCAATGAAAACAAACAACAAACCATGTTAAATATTCAGTGAGAATTCTGGTTGTGCTGTTTGTGTTCATCCATGTTTCAATAACCAAACCCCTTCTCCTTGTTGCAGAGATCTGGGCGAAATCCTTCAAGTACCACTCCTCAGATGTGTAAAAGCCATGAGTCTTTTGGTAATAGGGCAGACAAGAAAGAAAAAATGCGCCACAATCATTTCATCAAAACAGCGCAGCCGTACAAACCAAAGGTGAGGGCTGTGAGGGGAGCACAGTGGGGTTTATTTCAAGGAGCTGAGGGTGGGGAGCCTGCTGGAAACCCAGGTTCCACTGGGGTATGAGTAGCAGCAATTGCATTGACTTTGGTAAAGCTGGAATTTCAACCTTGCTTTTGTACTGTTTCTAAACTGCAGCTTTTTTACAGGGTTCTGTAAAAGGTGTTTCTCTTTCTGTATAGGAGTCTTGTGGATAAGCTTTGATATGTTAGGAACCAAAAAGTTTCTATTCGACAGAGTTCTAGGTGGGACTCACACAGCTTGGTAGATAGGGCAAGATTTGGCCATGTGTTACTACTACAAGCAGTTACCATGATTTTTTTTATTTGTATGTAGGTATATTACAGCTTTTCTTTGATCTATAATTCAAATTAATTCAGTCTCACAGTTATTAAAATGAATTGTACTCAACTGAAGTTTGCGAACAAAAGTTGCTGCTGCTTTTCAAGTTCTCAAAAATTTTCTTTTTTCTTTTTATAATTATTTATAATCTGGTATTTGGTCACTCAGCATTTTATTTCAATTTACATAATGACCAAGTATAGCGACTTAAAATGTGACTTTGTGATTTTATTTTACAGATTGACACTGGTGCAGAAGAGGGAAAAAAGAAAAGAACCAAAGATGAAATAGTTGACATAGATGACCCTGAAACGAGACGTTTTGCTTATCCTCTGAACGAGCTGTTGCTGTGGGCAGTGCTGATGAAGAGGCAGAAGATGGCTCTGTTCTTCTGGCAGCACGGTGAGGAGTCCATGGCCAAAGCCTTGGTGGCCTGCAAAGTCTATCGGTCCATGGCCTACGAGGCCAAACAAAGTGACCTTGTTGATGACACTTCAGAAGAGCTGAAACAGTATTCCAAGTAAGTTACATTCCTATTGTTCAAAATATTTTCTTGACCTCTGCGATAAAAGTAGTGGGCTACTTATGAACAAAACACAAATTATCCTGTTAGCACACTTGAAGACAATTCTGTTTTGCAAAAAGGTTTAAGAAGCTTTATATTAGATATTGCTCTTTCCTGAAGGCTGTTTGTTAAAAGTCTTGATTTATAGTCAAATTAGGAGGAAACTCAGTGTGCCATTTTCTTCTGTGTAGTTTCTGTGCATGTTTTAATAGCTGTTTTAGCTTGCATATGTTTTTAACAGAAGTCACAGATGTATTGTGGTTACAAATTACAGCATATCTGTACAGAAGGGACAAATAATAGTCCCTTCCAGTTATGCAAGTTGGGAATTTGTGCAAGAAAATTCACTCGTGGCCATTTCTATAGATACTATCATTTGTTTTGTTGGTTTTTTCTTCATTTTAGCGAGTTTGGTCAGCTGGCAGTTGAGCTGTTAGAGCAGTCCTTCCGACAAGATGAAACTATGGCCATGAAATTACTGACTTATGAACTTAAAAACTGGAGCAACTCCACTTGTCTGAAGCTGGCCGTGTCCTCGAGGCTCCGTCCGTTCGTGGCACACACTTGCACACAGATGTTGCTGTCGGATATGTGGATGGGGAGGCTGAACATGAGGAAGAATTCGTGGTACAAAGTAAGCACTGTTGCATTTTATTCATGTAAAAATGGTCAGTGGACTTTATGTTTAAAGGGAAGTAAAGTGTGTGTTTAAATGCTGTTAGTGTAAAGCTTTCACAGCTATAGCTTTTATTAATAAATCCTGTAAACCAGTCTCCTGTAACATAATCAAAACTGGAATATTTGTTGTAAACTTGCTTCTTTTGACACTCTATTATCTTTTTAAATAAGGTACAGAAATATAGAAGGCAAAAACCAGGCAAGTAGCCTTTAATCAGAGGCTTAAAGAGATCATGTGAATACTAATCCACTACTAAAAACATAGTAGTAACAATCCTTAACAGATGGAAAACCTGTTGTAAGACTGTAGTTTCATGCATTTTGGCTTTTTACAGGGAGCACATAAGACTTGATGTAAAAAAGCTTTGTCAATATCCTATTTTGGAGGAACTGAGCAAAAAAGCAGGGCACAGAATGAAACAAGGGTAGGCAAATTGGGGACAGGTTTTCCAGTGGTGCCCTTTGTGTGATATAGATCAATTATGATCTAGACAGAGGTAACTGATATAGATCAGTTGAACCAAAATATTTCCTTGAGAAATTAGGTACCAAAACTTAATTGTTGCTAGAAATAAAATTAAAGAAAACTTTCCTACAAAATACCTACAAGCATCATTTAACTTGTGACCTACTAAAATCCTCTTTGATAACTGATTAACTATTTTCTTGCTTGCTTTGTAACAGGCTAATGACAGTAAATAGCTTTCACTTACTCTCTTCATCTGTACCTTAGCTCATTTTTTTACCATAAATTGAAAAAAAAAACTCCAAACAAAACATACACCACTCCCCTCTGCCCCCACAAACCACAATCTGGTACAGGCTTTTAAAATACACTTTAACAATACACTGTTCCAAAGCTTCTGGGAGTGGATTAAATAACAGAGTGTGAACAGAACATCTCTATCTTCAGGCTTGGAGCACATTCTTTCTAGTAGCTTTGAATTTTGGAATTTGTTGGTTTTTCCCATTTCCTATGTCTTCAAGTCAAGAAACACTCTGTATATGTGATCCTAAGCTCTTAGGTGTATATACAAGTAATAACTAATTATTTTCTATATTTTCCCCTCAATAGCAAGCAAGTGAAATTTAGATAATACATTTCCAAAGGCTATTCTGTGTGTTGGTGTGTTCTGATGCTTTAATGGAGTTGTGAACTATTTACACTTAGTCTTCATCTTTTCCAGGTGATACTGAGTATTCTACTCCCTCCTGCTATACTGCTGTTGGAATATAAGACCAAGGCTGAAATGTCACACATTCCTCAGTCTCAAGATGCACATCAAATGGCAATGGATGACAGTGAGAACAACTTCCAGACTGCAGCAGATGAAATACCTATGGTAATGTGGGGCAGAGGGAGATAATAAAAACAATATTCCTTGCTTAAATAATTACATTTTTAAGTCAAAGAAGTGAAATTTAGTGCCAGAAAGCATGTATTTTTGTGTGGGAAGTTGACAGGTTTTTTTATTTTAGGAGGTTTTTAAAGAAGTGAGGATCTTGGACAGTACTTATGAAAAGCATGACATGGAGACTCCAGCAAAACCTAAAAGACTCCCAATTACACAGAAGTTTTATGCATTTTATCATGCTCCAATTGTGAAGTTTTGGTTTAATACGGTGAGTTTTTTTCTGTACAATGTGTATTTTATTTGGTAATGTAGCACAGATTTTTGGGTTATTTTCCCAACATGTCTCTCTGATTCAGTCAATGTTAAGCACTATCCAAAAAGCAGACAGAAAACCCCTTACCTTGCTGAGCTGGAAATGAGAAATACTTCATTTAATGAAACTGCATAAGCACATGCTGTGCCCTGTGGTTTGGGGTTTTTTAATTCTGTTCTGAGTAATTCTTTTCATCAGTTGCTAGCAGGAGCTCTATAACCATGTATTAGTCTCAAGTGCATGCACAGCTTCATTTCAGTCACTGTAACAGACATGCTAGAATTTGTTCTAAAGGAAAATAGCTGTAATAAGAGCAAAGCTTTGCTAACAATAAATAGCTTGTTGCAGCTATTTTTCCTTTTCTAGGATGAAAATGTTTGTATCCCCTTATAAATAATAACTTGTCTGTTAAAAAGGGTAAATATAGTCTTGTAATTCAACTTGAAGCTTTTATTGTATACCATATCAAAAGATTCAATGTACATCTTGAAAGGATCCTTCAGTAATTATATGTATATGTTTTATTTCATTTTTTAGTTGGCATACTTAGGATTCCTCATGCTCTATACATTTGTGGTTCTTGTAAAAATGGAAGAATTACCATCTGTTCAGGAGTGGATTGTTATTGCTTACATTTTCACATCAGCAATTGAGAAAATTCGTGAGGTATGGCTGTAATGATCTGGGATTTTGGCATTTTTTGTCAGTTAAAAGAGTATGCTCTAAACTATGGTTCTGTAAACAAGAAAACTGAAGAAACTTCAAGCATCAGAGTACCAGAGTACAGCTTTATCTTAAAGCTTGGTATAAATTGTTAGATGGAGGCCTTGTAAAATGTGTATTTATTTGTCAGGCAGGCTCTACCACTGTGCTATGACTAAGATATCAAAACAAAAAAAAAAGCTTTAGTGACACAGGAGAGCCATCACAACTACAATGTTCCTGGTCAGCAAGAGACTGTATGGAAGTTCTGTAATAATAATTTTCAAGTGGGAGAGATGAAGTTAGTCCCTTAACCTGGTACCTCAGGCTCAATTGAAGGCTGATAGGGTTCATTTTTGTCACAGTAACTGCCTCAAAAGAAGTAAAAACATCACCAAAACCCACTAAATCCAAAATTCCTTAATAAATTGTTAAGGCAGAGCAAAGCCCTCCTTTCCTTGTTGTGAAGCTGACACAGTTAAACACTGGTTTTGATTGCTCACCGTTTAAGAGTTCTCCATTTGAGTAGCTATTTTATTTTTGCAAGTATAAAAATGCTGGTGATTCACATATTTTACTGTTGGTCCCTGTGCAGTAAATATGAGCTCTCCTGACCTCCATTTCTTTTACAGATTTTTATGTCAGAGGCAGGGAAGATTAATCAGAAGATCAAAGTGTGGTTCAGTGATTACTTCAATATCAGTGACACAGTTGCCATTGTCACTTTCTTCATCGGGTTTGCGCTAAGATTTGGAGCCAAGGGGAATTTTGGAGAAAACACTTACAGAGAAAATTACATCTTTGTTGCTGGAAGAATAACATACTGTCTCAATATCATTTTTTGGTATGTGCGATTACTGGATTTTCTAGCTGTAAATCAACAGGCTGGCCCTTATGTTATGATGATTGGGAAAATGGTAAGTACTATGTTTGTTACTGTTTTTTTTCCCCCCAACTGAATCCATTTACAACTTCTCTCAATAGTTTTATTTAGTTAGAAGTTTCTTTTCCTTCTGTACTAGGATAACAACTTGATCTGCAGAATTAGCCAGCTGGAATATACCTTAAAGGGTTTCAAAAGAAGCACTGATTAGAAGGCTTCCTTTATGGAGCTATCCCTGTTACATAAATGTAAAAAATGGCAAATCTTCCTTCTCTGGTCTGTTTTGTTCTCAGATGTCAGAGACTTAAGTGAATATGATGAAACCTGTCTTGATTCAGCTTCCCATTTAGGTCTGAAATCTGTAGCCTTTGTGTTCTTTAGGCCAAAAGTTTTAACTTGTTTAGTCTCCTGAAGCACCTTCATTGTTTTGTGCTATGGGAAGCTGGGAATAGATTGTGCTTCTTGTCATCTCACACAAAAAATACTCAAATTTTTTAAACTTAAAATTAAATAACCTATCTCCACTGTCACTAGCTATTCTAAATGTTAAAAACCATTTTAAGGCTTCAGAGCTGTATATATGAATGTGGAAGGGGCTTTCATGTTTCTTCTCTCTATGAAATGGTTCTTACAAATTGCACCCTCTCATTCCTTAAAAACAAGAGCATCAAGTTGCTCATTTCTCACTTTGATTTCTTACAAGAGGGATAGGTTCTCTGTTCCTGCCCTTGGAAATCTACCTCTGTTTTTTGTGCAGCTGTTGAGTACCTTTATGAAGGAATATTTCCTTGTGTACCTAGTAGTGTTCATCTTGAAAGGGAAAAATGCTCAGTTGCCTTTGGCCAAGGGTACTAAATACATGATAAAAAAGGACAGGAAAAATGTGGGTTTTAAAAATTATTTAACAAAATTTTCTGAGTGAAATATTTGTGCCCTGGACTCTTTTCTTTATATAATACATAGAATTTCTCAAGTGTGACCTGTCACTGCAAAAGTTTTTAGAGTTCTGAGATCATATTTATGGCCTTTTGGATTAACTGACTTTTTTGTGTTAACAGGTGGCCAACATGTTTTACATTGTGGTGATTATGGCACTTGTACTACTTAGTTTTGGTGTTCCCAGGAAGGCAATACTCTATCCTGATGAGGCACCCTCTTGGACACTTGCTAGAGATATTGTGTTTCATCCATACTGGATGATTTTTGGTGAAGTCTATGCCTATGAAATTGATGGTAAGAGACTGCAATTATGAAGCAAGTAAAGAGAGAACTTACTCTGATAAGGTCTTGTCAAAATCTTATGAAATTCCAATTTTACCAAAGTCTCAGTATTGTTGGTATTGATTCCATTCAATGGAATATTTCCCTTTTGTGGATTGCAGCTGTATAACTAACTATGTGACCTGATTCTTCATTTTCTTTTTAAAAACTTGTTTGGCTAAGAATGAAAATTACATAATTACAATTTCTCTCAAGGCTATTCCTAGCAAGATTTTGGAATTCTGCCCCACAGCTATCATGACAAAATTCTGGCTGTGATGATGTACTATGCTTTTTTTAAAAAGCCAATAATATGATTACAGCATAGTACCAGCCAGAAACATTGTCTCTGGTATTTTTCTACCATGTTCCTAAATGCCTGGAGACATTTCAAACTGCAGAACCACTGCATGATAGTTGGTTGTTGCAAAATGTAGGTGACCTTTAGGGGTCTTTTTGTGTCTGTACCTGCTGGGAGTTCTAAAAGATGTACATGTCTTCTCTGTGTCTTTTTTCCCAACACAGTGTGTGCAAATAATTCTGATGAAAAGGTTGCTCATCTCTGTGGCCCAGGAACATGGTTGACCCCGTTTCTTCAAGCTGTCTACCTCTTTGTACAGTACATAATCATGGTTAATCTCCTGATTGCATTTTTCAAGTAAGTGTGTAGATAATAGTTAATTTTTGCTAATAATTGGACAAATGTCTATCTCACTGCAATAAGATCTGACTCCAGATCAAAGCAAGCCAATTTCCTGGAAGTTTTTTCATGTTCTAAGGCTGGTCTTTGTGTCTTCCTCACTGCAAGCCCATGACTGAGTTAGGGAAGTGTGTGATGTGACTGGTTTATGTCACATCTGTGAGCTCAGGGGAATCAGAAGTTCAAGGAAATTTGAAGGCATTTTGTACCTTCTCTTCGTCAGAAAACAAACAAAACAAACTTGTTTCTTTGTCTTAATTGACTGTTGTTCCTAAATTCATTTGTTGTTCTCCAGTTGCTTGGGTTTAATTGTAGTTTATAGTCTCTGCAAGTGTTTGATTTATGGGCATAAGCAGCATATGGGCACAAACACTGAAGAAGGCAGACTGCAGAGTTAACATGGTGTGATATAAAATTCTGGGTTTAGTTAGAAATAATTAATTTTTTTGCTCAGCAAACTTAAAATTTGATCTCAGTGTAACTTATTTCTGAGTAAAGATACTGAGCTGTTACCTGATGGGAGAATTTCTTTAGCCCTCTCCTTGCTCTGGATCATGGTATTCTCTTGAATGTGTTTCCAACTTCCACAAAAATAATTTTGCAGCAAAAAACAAGTTTATGCTTTTGTCTCTTAACTGGCTTCAGAATTCAAGATTGTTATCAAAGTGTTAAAAACCAAACAATCCAACAACCACTAAACAAACACCAACAACTCCCCACCACCCCAAAAATGCCTTGATGTGTTAATATTGTTCTGTTCCCTTTCAGCAACGTGTATTTACAAGTCAAGGCAATTTCAAACATCGTGTGGAAGTATCAGCGCTATCATTTCATTATGGCCTACCATGAAAAACCTGTTCTGCCTCCACCACTGATCATCCTCAGCCACATGGCTTCCCTCTTCTGCTGTATATGTAAAAGAAGAAAGACAGACAAGGCTTCAGATGGGCCAAGTATGAACAGTTACCCAAAAAATTCAGTAATGTTTTTGATATGGTTAAAGCCAACTGTCAGAAAAGCACCATGTTCTTGACTATAATGAGTATTGTGAAGAAAGTCAAAGTGGGTCTTAATTTTATGTGTTTTCAATATTGGTAATTTTTTTTAAAATCATCATGCTTTTCTCAAGAGTTTAGTGCTAACCCCTAGAAATCTCCACTAAAACTAACCTATCACACAAACAAATAGATTAGATTTCTTGTTATTTATAATTGAGAAATATTTTATTTCTTTCTGCAAAACTTCTTTGAAACTTTAAAAATAAAATCCAGCTAAGGAATCTAGCTTCTGCCTCAAAGGGGGATTAAAGGGTAGAGTGTAAGGAATGATATTGTGCACAGATCCTCTCAGAATTACTATTTTCATTTTATTTTATTGTCAATCTTTGACCTTGAACTTATGTTTGCAATGAGAGAGGAAGGGTCTTAGGTGGCCATCTGGTAGGATTTTATTTTTTTTTTAATTTTATTTTTTATTTTATTGCAGAGTTTTATTGTTAACATCTTTTGTAGAGTTATGACTATTAGTTTTCAGCACCTATACAACTTCACTACCTACATCATCTTAAATGTTGATCTCTCTTTAGAACTCTACCTGACAGAAGAAGATCAGAAGAAACTTCATGATTTTGAAGAGCTGTGTGTTGAGATGTATTTCAATGAAAAGGATGATAAATTTCATTCTGGAAGTGAGGAGAGGATTCGAGTCACATTCGAACGGTAGAATATTTACAATTATAATTTTTGAATAGAGAATTAGAACTTTTACACTTTTTTTAAAATGTACTTTAAAGGGGGAGAAATGCAGCTCAAGAACATAAAGTGTTTATGCAAATTTTATATGGTATCTTTCCATTGCTGTGCAGAAACTGATAATGTGATTGATTCTTCTTGATGTATAGAAGCACTCAGTAAACTGAGGCAATTGTATTATTTGATTTCCCATGAAGTTTTAAGAAACTGATAGATTTCAGAAAGTGCTGTAGGCCCTCAATTGATAGCTGTTTTCATTCTGTGATTCAGAAGTATGTACAAATGTTGTATTACAAAACAGTCCAATGCTATCGTATTATTGTGACATTTCAAAGTTATTTTTCCTCCTGATTAAATGGACAGAAAGGGTTATAATCATGGGCTTTTTTGCATATTGAGAAAAAT
Source organism: Melospiza georgiana (assembly GCF_028018845.1). NCBI lineage: Eukaryota > Metazoa > Chordata > Aves > Passeriformes > Passerellidae > Melospiza > Melospiza georgiana. Next base: position 10,784,940 of record NC_080442.1, read on the forward strand.
ACAATTCATATCTACTTCATAATTTGATTTTTCTTAGGGTGGAACAAATGTGCATTCAGATAAAGGAAGTTGGTGATCGTGTCAACTACATTAAAAGGTCATTACAGTCTTTAGATTCACAGATTGGCCACCTCCAGGATCTGTCTGCTCTAACTGTGGATACTCTGAAAACACTGACTGCCCAGAAAGCTTCAGAAGCCAGCAAGGTTCATAATGAAATCACCCGGGAACTGAGCATTTCAAAGCATTTGGCACAAAACCTCATTGAGGATGGCTCTCTCAGATCATCTGTGTGGAAAAAGCACAGCATTGGAAACGTCTTTGGTTCTTTTCCACAAGGAGGCCTTGAGAGTAACAATGCTTTACTCTGTAACATTTCCATCCGTGATGACAAAGAAGTCCAGCATAAGACAATTGGTCAGGAATTGGCTCTGGCTCCCCGAAGAGAAGAAAAAAACTTCCAAGAGGCAGGTTCCTCAGGCAGTGCCTTATTTTCAAATGCTGTTTCCCCTCCAGAACTTCGCCAACGAATACAGGCTGCAGAGATCTCAAAATCCACTAGTAAAAGTAAAAAATTAGGCAACTCATCCAACAGCATGCCACATGTAACATCCCCAACTACAAAGTTTTTTGTTAGCACTCCATCTCGACCCAGTTGCAAAAGCCAGCTGGATTCTTCAGCAAAGCATGAAGAGACTGTTTTCTCTAAGGCTACAGAAGGAGATAATAATGTAGAATTTGGTGCATTTGTGGGTAAGTATAACAAAGTAGATTCTGAATGTCCTGAAGTCATTATTAGCTGCTCTTATCCTCTTGCTTCTGGCTCTGCTTGCCTTGCTTTCACCCAACCTTGTGTTGAAAATGGAGGATACGTTAATTGTGGTTTTATTCATGATGAGAGTGACACTAATGATAACTACAGCTGCAGAGTTGACAAAAGTGCTCACCAGTCCCCTGCCAAGTTAGAGAAGAACAAGCCCCAAACGAAGTTCTCTTTGTCAACGGGCGACTTGATGGCAACAGTCAACCGTGGCGGCTCGCATGGAAAATTGAATATTAAAGATGAACTTTCCAAAAGTCAGCATGTCCATGCAATGGAACTGCAAACCCGAGATTTATGTTCTAACATCCTTATGGGACTGCTTCATAAACTGTGGACCAAATCTAAGCCACAAGGTTTGACTTATCAAGAATTGTATGGTATTTTGGGTGTATTCCGGTTGCAGGTGACTTTACCATTTTGCTCTGCTTTTTTTGCATTTAACATCTCTAATTTCCCTATGTTGCTTGAATGTTTTTTTTAACTGAAATTATAATTTCTCTATAATTCTGTCACATAGACAATATTTTTCTGAAAAACATTATCCAGTTTTTGAGTCTAGCAGTTTTGGGCAATTAGCAGCTCTACAACTTGGTACGGGCGCTGTAGACAAACCTTTTGTGGCTCATTATAAAGCTCCTGCCTTCTGATTGCATAAATCAAAAATATTGTCTATTCCTTGACGTAATACAGAACACTACTCAGGCTGATGGAGTCCTGGACAAATATCTTTGTGGTATCTGTGTCAAGCTGAGGGTTCCTCCTATACTTTATTTCTAAACACTGTTACAGCTGGGATCTTCCACTGTTGCCTAGGCTAACCTGGGTTGGGGCTGTCATTTTGGAAGCTTCCAAAGTCCTTTAATTCAATACAACATTTTGCCTCCCCTCAAGTTCTGCTTAACAGTAAAAAGGTGGATGGTTTTGGTTAGTTACTTATCTATTTGAATGGTAAAACAGTGGCAGATTCATTGCAAAACACAGGTGTGGGTTTACTAACTGATCCCTGTAAAGTACATAATGCCTTAAGTATGCTTAGCGTTTAGTAGAAGATTGTAATCTGGAATTGTCAGGTTGTCTGCAGAGGTGTTGTCTTGCTAAAGTTCTTTAGGGATGTTCTCAGTGTTTTCCAGAGATTTGCTGAGGTTGTATAAATTTAAATCTCTAGACAAGAATTTATTCTACTGCTGTGAAACTTGGATTTCTAATAAGTTACCTACATTAGCTATTTGTGTATAAATGCCTCATGGTTGAAAAAAGAAAGCAAGGCTAAACAGAAGTTATGGACAGTGATTGTACAGCTCTTATCTAATCTTTAAATGTACTTCACCACTAATAACTTTGAATACTAACTATACTTATTTACTGGAGCCAGATTTTTTTGTATATGGTCCTCTGACATCTCTAGCATTTAGAACATACCCTTCATTCTTACTGTCCACAATTTGCATCACTTGTGATACCATGCAGGTTTCAATTGTGAAGCCAAGTAGATTTTCGTTCATTATAGAGCCACATGAATGGGAAAATTCTGTAAAGTATTGCTTTCAACTGGGAGGATGAAGGGTATATTGTAAAAGCTACCTCCAGGAAACTGTCTACTTTCCCTTCATTTGTCAAGGATACATGAAAGTGCTGTAACCCAGGCCTTGTTCCTTTCCTGTGAGGAGCATACGCTTGAGTAAAAATTTAAAATAATAGCTTTACTTTCTGAATGGTGGTGCTCCACACCTCAGTGCAGGAAAGGCAGTAGTTTGATGTTGTTACTCTGATCTTCACTTGAGCATGTTTGTAATGTCTTTCCTGGTGCAAACAGGCACACAGACCCTAGGTGGTTTGTGGCCCTTTGCTATGGTGATGCAGACTGTTGGCATGGTCAGAACGTTGGAGGTTGCCTTTGATTTTGAATTCTCTTTTTGAATTCACTGTGTCAAAGGTCACAGAGACAGCATGGACCTACAGCGGTTCAAAGAGGCAGCCAGCAGAATGAGGGAGAGAAGTGCTGATATTGAGGTGAGCATGAAAGGCATTGTCAAATGTGTTAATGGAGATCATTTCCTTTTGAACTCTAACGTCACAGTATGTTTGGAAAAAGCCTAAGACCAAATAGAATCAAAAAACTTACACAATCATTACAGACTGCTCTTTGCATCTGTTTCATGATTTAAAAAAAATCCAGTGAAAACTCATGTAACCTTAACTGCCATCAAGTACTGTTACTTCATAATAGGATACTAGTGAAATAAACAAGCTCTGAGGTTATGAAAGCTAAGATGACTACAACTGTGAATGGAGATAAAATTAAGTATCCCATAATTAGTGTTCAACTAAATGTTTTTCACTCATAACTTTCAAGATCAGCCTTAAGACTAATTTGTGTTCTAATTTACAGAGCAAGGTGACAGTGTATATAATTTTCAAAAGTGACAAAAATTGTTCATTATGCTTCCAAGAAGAAAAAGCTCTTTAAGAAACTAAAATGAGTCATTTCCATTTCCTTAAAGAAATTTCCTTAGAGAATAATAAAAATTACTCAAATGCAAAAGTAATTAATCATAAACCTGCCTTCCAAGTATTATAGTGTGTGTATCTATATATATGTATATCAATACAGTTTTTGCCAGGTAGCTGTTGAATTAGTACATACAAATTTGCAGTTATGCATTCAGGGGAGAATACACCTGAGAATTGCATTATGACCATTTGAAATGCTTCTATTCTGCTAAGTTGCTGCTTCTGAACCTTTCAATGAGTATAATGTGTGACCAAAAAGCTTTTTGTATGTATTTTTGGCACAGTTTTTTTGGTGTTATTCTTTAAAATTTGCTTTGTTTCTTTGATAGGAGCAGCAGGAAGACTTCAAAAAAGCTATATTGGAGGGTATAGAGACAACCAGACTTCAAGTAAGTAAAGAAAGTTCCCATTTATTAGGAATCTTATTTTCAACAGGTACTAAAATATTCTCTCCATTTATAAGGGTCTCTGTTCTTATCTCATTATCTGTAAACTGGATGTCTCCTTGATAGAGATCTAAAGTGTTCTAGTGTATAGGGATGTAAAGAAATAGTTTTTATGCACACAACCACACATCAGAGAGACATTTTGGACACACACACACACACACAGAGGCCTGTGTATGTTCATGAGTGTGGGTGTATTCTGTAAGAGGAAGGGTGAAAAAGAGTGGCAACAACTTCCTAACTGTTATGATTTCAGGAATCAAACGCAGGGCACAATGAATTTTTACATTTTATTCACCACTGGAGTTAATAGATGAGTAAGCTCTGTGCCACTCCACACACAGTCCTAGTTTGTCATGAAACCACCTTTCTCCTTTTTTTGCAAAATAAATATTTTATTGTCAAAAGTTGACCACCTCATTACATAGTCCAACAGTGTGTAATTGCTATGAAGGAGTATGTCCATAAGGAAGTTGTATTCATAACCCACAGGTTTTTACATGACAGGAGTTTACTACATTTTGTTGCTCTTTTAAGTGGGTGCAATTTGAAATTTAGTTTCTGCCAGAGCCATATAATTTTATAAGAATTGATAGCAAACAAAGGCACAAAACAGATGAGCAGAACATGGTACTTGTAGGGATCCAGTGTAATTGACATTTCTGTAGTTCTATGCTATTGTAACATTGCCTTGCAAAGAACTCTCTTGGTCTGGGTCAGGATTCTTAATGTGTGAAATATCTGAAAATATTACAGCTGGTGGCTACTGTGAGAAGAGCATTTTTACTGAATTAATGCACTCAACTTGTGCATTTCTGTGCAGTGAGGTATTTGAAGTACATCCAGAAATTTTGAAGAATCCTGGCCAGATTGTGTTCCAAGAGCAGTAGTTGAAAGCAATAATGGCAATGATGACTGATGGTAATTTTTTTTACAAATTTTTTTTTTTTGGTAGGGTCTTCAGACTGACAGTGATCTACAGCAATCCAGTTCTTGTGGTGGCTTCACTGACCCTCTGACAGCCCACTCAGAGCAGTGTAAGTCTGGGCTCTGCTCAGGTCCCCTAATGTTGTCTCTAACTTGCCTTGCTAATGGGTATCCTAAGAAGATGCAGAGGGAACACAAATGGTTGAATAATCTTGAAATATTCTCATGTTTGGTAGTACTTGAACCTTCTGCTTCTTGTGGTTCTCCTTGCTGTGCCAGCTCAGTCCTATTGCCTTGGATTTACCATGGACAGCCAGAGCTGTAAAACACAAAGTGCTCTAGTTAGGACTGCAAGCTTCTGCTAAGCTGTGGGTCTGCCTTGTTTCATGAGAGCTTTGTTGAGCTGTTTGTTCACTGTTAGGAAATAGGTGACAGTGACAGCTGCCATTCTTTGTCCCGTTACAAATCTCCTTCATTTGCAGTGTACAGCAAGAGCAGGAGAGCATCCAGTGAAGACACACAGCAAGTTGACTCCAAAGCAGCTTTACTGACGGTTTGTATCAATCTTTTGTGACATTATAGCAAAACTAGAAGCTGAACAAATAAAGGAGAAGAAACAGATAAAGAGTAATACTGATTTGTGGACTTGCTTGTTCTAGGAGGCAACAGGAGACCTGTTTTCACTAAGGGAAGAAGTTGTGTATGTTCTCACTATGAAAATCTGTGCTGTTTTCTGTTTGTAGAAATAAAATCAAAATTCTTTTCTTTTAAGGAAAAGAATTACTTATATAGTCCATAAACAGTAGTGAATATAGACCCTTATTTATTCTTTTAATTGTAGTTACCATTTCTCGGTTGTATTTGGGTCTCTCCATTCAACTGCAGTTCAGTACAGCCTGGTTTATTTCCAATAAACAGGCTGCACTCCAAGAGCTTAAAACACATTACACACATTACCACCCCACCTCCAACTGAATCAACTGTGCTTTTCTTACAAAACTGAAACCCTCTTTGTTTTTCCTCTCCTTTGTTTTAAAGGATTGGCTACAGGGCAGACCTTCAAATAGCAGTCAAATGTAAGTAAGCTTTCTACTAATGGAGCAATTTTATCACTCTGTATGTTGATCTGTTTTTTTTTTTTTTTTGGTTGTCTTTGGCTATAATGGTATTTAGTTGCATTTAATGAGAAAAAACCCCATGAAGTTTGATTTTTTCTTTCTTCTAATAAATAACCAAATGTATTCATTGGAATCATAGGCTTGTCATAGAATGGTTTGGGTTGAAAGGCTCTCCCAGCCTGTCTCTGGAGCAGAGGGGCTCCAGCCCTCCCAGTATCTTTGTGGCCCCTCTGGGCTCTCCCCAGCAGATCCTTCTTTCCTTGGGGGTCCCAGGGGTGGCCCCAGCCCCAGCTGGGTCTCTTGCAGAGTCACCCCTCAGCCTGCTGGCCCCTCTTTTGGGATGCAGCCCAGGGCTGGGTTGGCTCCCTGGGCTGCAGGGGCTCAGGGAGGGTCAGGCTGAGCTCTCACCATGCTTTAGCAGGTTCTGTTTAGATTAATGGTGTCACACGTTGGAGGGCAAGCATGAGAATGTGTTGACACATAGTGAGCAGCTCCCTTCCTGGTAAAGGTCTTTACCCAGCCTTTTCAACTGTAACCACCTCTGAAATTATGCATTGTTAACAATTACCCCCCGAGTTAACTGCTAAAGCCATTACCTTATTATTTATCTGATAACAGAAGGGTAAACTGTTGTGAACAAGTTTTAATTAAAGCACCTCTGTGGGAACAAGCTCTTGTGATGCAAACTTAGCATAATGTTGTGCATGACTTGGAGGTATTTAAAGTGTAGCTGTAAAAACATGAGATTACTTAACAGCTTTCCATTACTATTTAGTAATTAAGAAACCTGTACTGCCCTTGAAAAATAGGATAACAGGATAAAAGTGGTACTGTGAGGTTAACAAGGTGACCTAGGATGATGTGGCAAAATCAGGGAATGCAGAGTAAGTTTGAAGGTGACTGTTGTGTTTGGCATTTGACAGGCCATCAGAAGAAGATGCATTGAATGGTAAGTTTTCTTTCTGCTCTGAAGGTGAGAGATTTTTATGTATAGCCAACTGCTTGGGTCTTGTATGGGAATATATTTAATTGATGGTAATTTGGAATTTATGGGACACACAATACTGTGATTTTTAAAAATTTAAAAATTTTTTTAAATAGCCAAGCATAAAGCACAATTTTTTTTCCCCCTGAGGTACCAGAGACTTAAGTGCAATATTTAATTATCTTCACAGCAGATCCTTTTCAAACTGTAGTGTGGTATTTTAGTACATAAATTAGTAGCTCTTTTTTTCTTCTTTTTTTCACCTTAATATCTTTTCAGGCATTGCTTCTCCTTTCAAGCCTATCATGGATATCAATTACTATTACTCAGGTCAGTCCCTCTTACAAACTAATGCTTGTATTTTTATTGACATTTGTAAGATCCTTAAACTTCAACAAATGCTGTAATTTTCCTCTAGCTGTAGAAAGAAATAACCTGATGAGATTATCACAGAGCATTCCATTCACTCCTGTGCCTCCAAGAGGTAAGAATTGTATTTCTTCTTGCTGGTTCACTGTGGTCTTTTGGGGAAGAAAAGCAAACCTTATATGGATTCTAATTTGGTTGGATCCTTCTAATATAGAAGGATCAAGGATATATATTATATATATATAATATAGAAGGATCAAGAAGGATCTGATATAGAAGGATCAAGGCAAAGTTCACAGTTTGTCACAGCAAGTGTGAAACTGAAGTCTTAATGAACTAAAAGAAGTCTGTCTTAGAGCACTCAGAAATATATGTGAGTATGACACCTTTTCTAGGGCAACTCACTTGATTATGAAATGTAGATTTAATTATAGTTGTCCTCAGAAATGGTGTTACAGTGATGGGAATATTGTACTAACAGTTTTATAACAAACTCTTCTGGAAGGATTCCTTTAAGTTGTCTTCACTTGTTTGAACTTTAAACATTTATTCAGTGTTCTTAGTGCTGTTTGAACAGCGTCCTTAATAGGTCTAAATAGGAGGACAAATTTTGCAGCTCTGTGAAAAAAGCTGCAGAGGGGTCAATTTTTTGTTAATTCAGGATGTTTGTACTGACTTAACACTGCAGCTTGTTGTGAGAAGTGGTGTGTTTTCAGTGCTTTTAATTTCAGACTTGGCAAGTTCAGCTCAGTGATGGCTTTTGTGCTGTCTGCAGGTGAACCAGTCACTGTGTATCGCCTTGAAGAGAGTTCTCCCAGCATCCTGAACAACAGCATGTCCTCCTGGTCACAGCTGGGGCTCTGTGCTAAAATTGAATTCTTAAGTAAAGAGGAGATGGGAGGAGGTTTACGCCGAGCTCTCAAAGTTGTGTGCACGTGGTCAGAATATGATATCCTGAAATCAGGACATCTTTACATCATCAAGTCTTTTCTTCCTGAAGTTGTGAACACTTGGTCAAGCATTTATAAGGAGGACACTGTGTTGCACTTGTGCTTGAGAGTAAGTTCTGTCTTTGTCAACTATTAAAGATGGACAGGCATTGTATGTTAAACAGGAATTATTTTCTCACCTGTAAACTAGTATATACTTATTAGAATAAGAAAAAAAGTTAGTCTGGGGTTCTGTATGAGCAAAAGGGTTAAAAACTCTGCTCCAGGATGGCTTATTTAATCAAAGAGCTCAAATTCTTAAAATACAGATATAATTTTAAAAGCAAGTAATCTGTTACTCTGCCTTGGGGGAATAGACACTGTTCCCACTGCTGGTCCCTGTTCTGTTAAGCAGCTAATGAGGTGTGGGTTTGACTCACAGGAAATTCAGCAGCAGAGAGCAGCACAGAAGCTCACCTTTGCATTCAACCAGATGAAGCCCAAATCCATCCCATACTCTCCAAGGTGAGTGTATTTAAGCTGCCATTACATTGCATGCTTTTGGCTCAGGGCAATGCCTACAGGATGTTAACAGATGCATCACATATTAAGATACTGATATGTAGACATATCCTGGAATATTGCTGTGAATGTGGCAAGCAGAACTGTCCTTGGCAGTATTTTCCCCTCATATTTTCTGCACTGATTTTAATCTAGTGGAATAATCTAAATGGCTTTGTGTAATAGTTTAAAAGTATTTAAATTGTTAGTAGATCAAATAAAAACCTAATAGTAATGCTAGATCCCTATTTTGGAACTATATTAATTAAGTGTATTTTTTCCAGGTTCTTGGAAGTTTTCCTGTTATATTGCCACTCTGCTGGCCAGTGGTTTGCAGTTGAAGAGTGCATGACTGGAGAGTTTAGAAAATACAATAACAATAATGGGGATGAAATAATCCCAACTAACATGCTGGAGGAGGTTATGCTGGCTTTCAGCCACTGGACTTATGAGTATACAAGAGGAGAACTGTTGGTATTAGATCTGCAAGGTAAGGCCTTGACTTTGAAACTTGCACTGGGGCCAAGGTCTATGGGTTTTTCTTTTGACAGCATTTTTTAAAGAATTTGTATATTTGTAATAAACAACAAGGATTATTTAGTGCTGCTTCTTCTAGTTAGTTAGGATCTATGATTTCCTTATTTAATCATATTATGATAAAGATTGGAAAGGACCTCTAAGAGCATTGATTACAACTTTACCCAGCACTGCCAACTCCAGCACACTCCCTGTGCCCTGGGGCCACCCCAAACAGCTTTCAAATCCCTGCAGGGGTGGTGACTGCACCACTACCTGGGCAGCTGTTCCAGGGCTTGGCAGCCTTTTCAGTGAATATATTTTACCTCATATCCAACCTAAACCTCCCCCTAGTGCAACTTCAGGCCATTTTCTTGTCCTCCTGGCTACAGTGTCCTTTCAGGTAGTTCTAGACAGTAATGGGGTCTCCCCTGAGTCTCTTCTTCCCCAGGATAAACATCCCCAGCTCCCTCAGCTGCTCCTCACAGGACCTGTGCTCCAGCTTTTTAGTTCTAATATAGTATTACATCTTACAGCAACACAGAAACTATAAATATATACGTTTTCCTAATGAAATGTGCCATAAAAAATGCTAATTTTTGGCACATTTGTGTAGTGCCAATGTGGGAAGCTGGTTTTATCCTGAATTCTGTGCCAGATATTCTGGCAGTGAGAACTGTATAGAAGATTTTGCTCATGGGTGAAAACTCAAGCTAGGAAATGCAAAAAATTGATAGAAGAAATCTGAGAAGTACAAAGTGCTTGCTTAGGAGCAATTTTCTAAGGGTAGAGAATCATGTTTAGTTTGGGTTGTGTTTGTTGTGGGTTTTTTCTGGTTTTATTCTTGGAAAAGCTGAGAAGTCATAGCTAAGGATTCCAAGGCTTTTTAATATTAATATATTTATGTAATCAGAAGTGTATCAGATTTAACTTTCTCTTCATGTGCTGTCTGAAGGTGTTGGTGAAAATTTGACAGATCCCTCTGTGATAAAAGCTGGGGAAAAAAGGTAAGGGTTAAGAAAGACTGAAAGTATTACATAAAACTTTCCCTGGAAAGAGAACACATGCCAAGTGATGTTTATGTGCACTTTGTCTCCAAGGTCATATGATATGGTGTTTGGGCCAGCCAATCTGGGAGAGGATGCAATAAAAAACTTCAGAGCAAAGCACCACTGTAATTCCTGCTGCAGGAAACTGAAACTTCCTGGTAAGAGCTGCAGGACCCTCCTTCTGAGACACTGATGTCATGAGATGATGTGTGATACATCATGAAACAGTCAAGGCATGCTGCGAAAGTTTAACAAGTCATAAACAGCAATTATGTAATTTGACTTTAGGCTTCTGATTGCACCTATGATTAAAAAATCCCCTTTTTTGATAGTGCATATCCTCGAATTCCTCTTCAAAAGTGCATTTGCATATCCAATTCTTTGCTAGACATTTATGCCCCATTGATTCTACTAGCTCAAGAAATAGTAATCATTATGACTTTGTTCTGTTTGTACAGATCTGAAGAGGAATGACTACACACCTGACAAGATCATATTTCCTCAGGACGATGCCCCTGAACTGACAATTCAGCCTGGAAGCTGCACCAAAGATTCTGATCCGGCCAATTCCATCCGTCTGATGCTCTGATGATGTGACCAACTCAGTGGCTTCACTCAAACTTCCTGGAACCTCACCAAGTTGTCACTTACCTTTCCCTCACTATAATGAAAAGAAAGACTTGTCAAAACAAGGATTACTGTCTCATAAGTGGAATTTTGGCTGGTCCATAATCTAAGGATTTTACCTTGTGATAACCATCTACAGAGCAGCTTGGCAGCTGATCCTTCTAAGGGTGGAATAATGACAAGTATTTAAGATGTGTTTTTAAAGGGGCTTTTTAAGCAGAAAGTTTTATTTTGTATTTTATTTTGGTTTAGTGGAAGATTTTCTTCCTATAGTCCTGTGGTGGGAAATATGCCTTCCACCAAAAGGATTTTGGTAGTTGATGTTTTAAGGTAAAGCATTTGTCTTTTTGGCATTTGTCTTACTGTCAATGAGCAAAACCAGGAGAAAGCACCTACCTCTGTAAAGCCAGAGTATTCTTAGAGTGTTTTTGGAAGCGTTCCACTAATATTTTCTCACCAGGTGTCTTTTAATCTGACCTTTTGAAGAGGACAGGGCCAAATGAGGTGTATATAGGATGCCAATAGACTGAAGTTGAAGGTAGGAACGTGATCTGTTCCAAAAGAGAGAGAGAGTCTCCTGAATCAGGATTCTTTCAGCTTCATGACTGTACAACTGGGCTTGGTTGCTTTCGTTTTGTGAAATAGAGCCTGAATTGTGCATAATGAAATTTCTTGTTTTACACATTTCAATTTTATCAAGTCACTGTCAAATAGTAACAAAGCCATGATAGACTGGTATAATCATATTTAATAGAAGAATTAGTTTGTGCTGGTCCAAATAAGTTGCCTTGTAAGAACACAAGTTGGAAGTGCTTTCCCTTGTACGTATGTAGTGACTGCTTCAGAAGTTCTGCCTTCCAAAGATCTCCTAAAACCAGTGTATCAAAGCCGAATGTACACATAACTTGTAAATGTATTTAAAATTGTGTAGAAAACATCTTTAATGTTATGTTATTTGTGGTACTTACTTAAGAGAGACTAGGGTTGGATTAGCATTGTGTAAAGTACGGGAGATTGCAATGCACCTTCATGCCAATAAAATGTAATTTAACTGTCCCAAATATTGTTGAGCATTCAGCAAGAAAAGAACCTTTTGTCCAACTGAAGTTTCATGCTGCGATTTTTTTTTTGTTACATAGGTACTAATTTGTAATTTTTAATTAAAAGGGCAGTATATAGCTCTATAAATTTTTTATTCAGTAGTGTATCTTATAGATACAGACCTAAGGCACGAACACAATAGTTGTTTAAATGGTGTTTTATGTTTGATGGGGAAAGGTAAAATGTTATAAGGATATAATACTGTATACATTTTGTATATCATTAAATCTTTAAAGAATCTAAAATAAATTTATTCTTGTTTACAGACTTCTGCTCTCCGTCTCAGTCTGAAGGGTTACTTTGGTGAATTTAACTCTTTATGCAGAAAAATAGAATTTGCCACGCTGGATCAAAGTAGCTGTTAGCCTTTGAGGTATCACAACTTGGGCCAACACCAGAAACTAGGGAGGTAAAAAAGTGAAAACTGTCATAGCTGCCAAACACATGTGAGGGGATTCATGAGTAAATGAGTCAAAAATAGCTCTTCACAATGTTTAATTCTTCTGACTGCATCAGCTCCTGTTGCTGGGAGGGAATGGGCAGATACTCCAAATGTACTTGCACCTTTCTAAAGTAACAGCACTGAGTCTGTAAGCGTGACTGGCTCTGCAAATTGATAGAGATTTCTAGAGGAGTCTCTGGTGTTTTGAAAATGTGACTGAATTTCAGTGTATGAAAGAAGAAAAACATATTGAGAAAATTGCAAGTAAAAGCTGGGAAACTTTGTTTCTTGACAAACACTTAACTACGCACAGTTATTTTGTAGCTGTGTTACTGCTCTCAGTAGTTCTGCTTGTGACTCATTTCTTAGCAAAATAAACAGATGTGACCACCTTGTGATGGGTGTGAGTGATCATGGGGAGTGCTCCTTCTGCTCAGTCTTGCAGTGACTCAGGCCTGAAGCTTTTTCAAGACCAAAAGGGACAAATGTGGTTGGGAAATGCCTGTAAGATTTGGAGTGGTTACCACTGTTCACATTTCTGTACATCTGCCTGGCATGAGCTGTAGCTTACTCTGTGTGATTTACAGCTTGAATTACGTGAGAAGTGTTTGTCTAAACTGACTGAGAGGGGAGAAATGTGTAACTTCCAGAAGTGATCTGCCTCATACTTGCTGGGAAAAAAATCATAAATGTCAAGTACCCTTTAGGGAAGGAATTGGAAAAGTGTGGTGGCAAAGGACAAAAACAAGTTGGTTTGAAAACGAAGCCTGACTGTTTCGACAGTGCCACATCCTGCTGATGTTGGGCAGTAGGAATATGAAAACTATTCCATGGAATTCAATTTGTCTGAGAACATCAAGTATGGCTCCTCTGCTGATGCTGAAAGCTCATCAGTCTAAAAATGTTCTATAAATAGGGAAGTGTTGTGATCCTTTAGCTTATAAATTTTCTTTACCAAAAAGGAGGAAAGTGATGGAACTGGAACTTCTGATAACTATTCAAGAACAAAAGTATTGGCATATCTTCTTAGAACCTAGCTTTTAAATAGAGGGATGTAATTCAAACCCTCTCTGATTATTTTTTAGTCAAAATCTGAAATGCTTTAGTGAATTTCCAACTAGGAGGGTATTTAAAAGGATATTTATCCTATAGAGAAATTAATAAGCTACATAATTTAGACTTTGGTGGATTAATTAAAAGTCATTTGTTGACTGCTTTCTTGCAGTATTTAGGTGGTGAAACATTTCAGAGAAAACCAATCCTAAATTCACTGTGGCAAAATATATACAACCAGCTCCTGGGGAACTGGTTTTTTAGCTGCTGCTCAGCAGCCTTGTGGTTTGGAAAAAGGAGGGGTTTGGTTTTTATGCCTGACAGTGATTTCCTACATGTTAAATTATTGTGGTTGCATTTCACTTAATGCTGTAACTCTTAACAGTGTAGGAATTTGAAGAAGGGAAAAAGACTACGGCTGTAGATTTGGTAGTATCAGTTCATATTAAATGTTCCTAAAAGACCAGTTGGGAAGAAAATAGGACTTTTCAATATGTAACAAGGCCTCTGAAAAAAGTTCTGATGATTTAATATTTCTTGATTAACACTTTTCCTTGCAATAATTTACTTTAGGTAAAGTAAGTTAATTCTCAGCCGCAGAGCTTGCAGTTGGTGGCACCCATGTGGATTTGTGGATTGTGTTACATCAAAATAGTAAGTCAAAGTCTTGATTCAGATTGCACAAAATGTGGGAATAAACATATCCAGTTCCATTTACAAAACTGAACCAGATTTTGAGGGGTCAATAGCAGTGACAGCTGTCCCAGGAGTGCTGGAGACATCCCTTGAAGTTTTACAAGATGATTAGGAGGTGTTTTACAACACTTCATGGGCCTCTTCTGTGGGTACTTGTTACATTCCAGGTTGTCTGTTAAAGAGGGAAAAACTGCTGCTCTTCAGCAGCATGTGGAATTTAGAGATGAACTGCATTAACATAGCTAATTAAAAGCCATCTGCCATATTTTTTTTTCTTCCCTCAGGAAAATCCTCATAACACCAAGAAGCTAATTCATTATGATGTTTTGAGGTAGTTCCATCCCTTTATGATCAACACTCTCGGTCATCACTGCCCTTCCAGCAGAGCATGGCAATAATAAATCCTAATCCAAGTGAGCAAACATGGATAAAGGTGTTGGGCCAAAGTTCCCTGCCCAGTGGAATGGAGCTCTCTTCCCAAAGTTTTCTGTTCTGGCTGGCACAGGAGGACACAGAGGCAGGTCTGGCCAGGTGTGTTCCCTGGCCAGTGTTACCAGGTGACATCACAAGGGGCTGGGGCAGGAGATGCTGGGGTGACAGGATGGAACACGGGACTGAACACAGGGCACTGCTCGTGTTTTTTCTACGGAGATTGCTGCGGGTTTAGAGTTCTCTGCCCTGCCTCAGAATACAACATCAGCCTCTAAACAAGAACAGCAACATTGGTGAGCACGTGTGGGTGGTGTAGAGTCTGTGTTCAGCTGACTGGGGATGGGGACGCTTTGGTCCAGGACAGACATATGCAGCCAGAAAACAAACATACTAAAATTTTCCTACCATGAATTAAGTAATATTTTATAGCAAAAATCTGAAGAACAACCTGCTTCTAGTAGCATCTGGACTGCAACATATGGTTTTAGAAAACAGGTGAGTACTGTACCCAAGGAAATGAAATATAATGTAATATGCACTATTAAGCATTTTGCCCTAAAAATGGCTATTCACAAGTGGTGGTGGTAGTTTTTGAGTAATTGTGAATGGAGTAAAAGAGCGAACAGAATTTTAGGAATAACTCTTAAAATCTCAGGTGTTTAAATAACACTTCATAATGATGTCTCTTACCATACTGGAAAGAGCTTAGTGGGGAAGATGAAGAGTCTTTGCCACTATAAACCTGGTGAAAATAAATGTGAATGTAATTTTTAAAGAAGAAACCGTAGCATTTTAGATTCCCACTGGTGTGGATTTTCCTCACAGTAGGTGGAAGGATGGCATGGAAATGGAAGTACTCCCCCAGGGAACAGCTGGAGGACATGAGCAGCCTGCACCCAGGGCTCACAGGGCTGCAGAACCTGGAGAACACGTGCTACATGAACGCAGTGCTGCAGTGCCTCTGCAGCCTCACCCCGCTCGTGCAGTATTTCCTCTCAGGGAAGTGGAACACAGCCCTGCACCAGTGAGTCGGTTTGCTCTCAGTACTGAGGGCTCTCTGCTTGGCACTATTTTACTGCCAAAGGATATGTGTTGCCATGAGAATGTCCAAGGCACCTGCCAGCTTCCCCCAGGCAGTTCCAGTCAGATTGACCTCCAGCTGGTTTCCTTCTCCTTTGAGAGCCCAGCCCTTTTCCTTGCTGGTCCTTCAGCATGATACTTTTCTTCCCATATTGATGGTAATACCTGTTACTGTTGTCTTGACCATGATTCCTACCACTTTCTGGGATCTGCAGAGTCCCTCAAGCCAAGTGACAGCTGCCAAAGCTGTACTGTACCAGCATCTGTTTTCTCAGTTTCTGTATTGTGCTCCCATTTGAAGGCAGGCACTCTTTTTTCCATCCATCACCTGAAACTCTCCCCTTTTTTCCAAGGGAGATCGGAGAGTCTGCGACTGCTTTTGGCTGTTTGGTGTCTGACATGTGGCTTGGAGAGTTTGACTTTGTTTCTCCTGAGGCTTTTCACTCTGTCTTTGGGAAGCGGCACCCAGCTTTTAGCAGCAAGACTCAGCACGATGCACAGGAGTTCCTCATCTGTGTGCTGGATGACCTCCATGAGGCTTTCAAGCAGGTGAGAGCCCAGCTGTGCTGTTTTGGGAACTACAGCTGTTTCCTCTGCATTTCATGACTTGGCATTCCATGTAATAATTGCCTATCATCCTCTTCTGAACTCTGTGATGGGGCCACTAATAACTTTCCTTTTCTACCTTTATTTCAGACCCATGGACACATAATTATTAATTTGCTTCTTGTCTAATGCTCCATCAAATTGCAGCCCCATCTAAATGACAATGCTGGTGTAGCTTCACCGTCCTAACCTCTGCCTCTCCTTTCTCCTTCCACAGTTATTGTTCTTCCACTTCCTCATCTGCCTGAAAACTTCACGTCTGCCATGCACCCATGACTTTCTCCCCTCCAGAGCCACTGATAAAAAGCTTTTCAAGCAATTAAGGCTATCAAATGTCTGAATTGTTGTATTTTTGTTACTTTTCTCTCAGAAAATGAATCAATCTTAGTCTATATGTATGAACCATCAAGTAAAGTAACAGCATTTTAGAGCCATGTTCTGTGGCAAGACTAACAACTGATCAAACCAGGGAGTGGGCAGCACCTACTAAAACCCAGTTGAAGGCATTTAACAAAACAATTGCTTATCTACATTTTGTCAATCTTTTTCCTTCTGTATAGCCAAGCCAAGAAAGATGGAGCTCTGCTGCAGGAGCAAGCACAAGGAGTAGCAGTGGCACATCTATTATAACACACTTATTTGAGGGACAGCTCAGTTATGCCATCAGGTGTCTGACATGCAGAGCCCTCAGTGACAAACCCGAGAGCTTCACCGTCCTCTCCCTGCCCATCCCCTCCACCAGAGTGTGCTCTCTGCAGGTACAACAGCCAGCACCTTCCTGCTGCTTTCTGCTTCAGCTGGGAGTAGAGGCTTAGACTAATAACTTTTATTGGAAAAATGCAGGGCTTGCTTTAGTTACTTTGGTCTCCTGGGCACTTACAGAGTGTC
Source organism: Melospiza georgiana (assembly GCF_028018845.1). Lineage (NCBI taxonomy): Eukaryota > Metazoa > Chordata > Aves > Passeriformes > Passerellidae > Melospiza > Melospiza georgiana. The sequence goes on from NC_080442.1 coordinate 10,802,099, forward strand.
TTGGATCTGTCCCTAGACAAGTGGGATGTCTTTACTGGTCTCGGAACCATGGAGGCTGGTAAGGTTACAAGAGCAATGCTCAAGAGTTGCCAGGGGATGAAGGATATTAAGATTATTCAATAGCACCCGTGAAGGTTTTATTCCAATCATCCAAGTATTTCTGCCTTGGTGGAGAGAATCGAAGTGAATGCTGGCTGCTTTGTCTTGTGAATTTGTAATGTCAGCCTTGCTGCATCACACTTCAGTTAGGGGGAGCAAATTCATCTTTTATATTGCTTAGCACCTCTATGGGTGGAGGGAGATGTGTTCAATCAAGTGATGATTGGATTTTTTTCCTTTGACAGGACTGCCTGGAATGCTTTTTTCAGCCAGACACACTGACTCGGAACAACCAAATCTACTGCCACTGGTGTGGAAGCAACCAAGATGCAACAGTAACAGCCTCCATAACCAAGGCACCACAGATCATCATTTTTCATCTAAAGAGGTATAGTCTAAGTAAGGTAGGACATGGCCAGCTCCTGGGCAATGTGAGTCATGAAGGACAGTCACTTGTGTTTGCCTGAATGGAAACAAATCACTGCAAATAAGTGGCTTTAGTACTTTGGATACCTGAAAGCTAAAAGGGCATTTACACAAATACAGCTGTCAAACATGCAAGTTGCATTCCTGAATTTCATGTACGGTGCTCTGCCTGTGTCCTGCAGGCCACCAAATTTCTCCCTATACTTGGGTTCCCCTCTCCAGAGGGAAGAGAACTGCACCAGGCAGTGACTGCTACAGCCCAGTGCAGTGGCTCATCCAGTCCCTGAATGATCCCTGTCAATCAGTTCCTGTGGCTTGGGTTCCAAAAGCAGGACTGACAGTGGTTTCCTTGCTGCTGCTGCAGTTGAGACACTCTGGTTTTGTTTATCCCTTTACTAAACCAGGCCTAAACAGAGTGGTGCCTCAGCAAAGGAGCACCTGGGTTAGCAGATTTCACTAGCCACACATAGCCAGATGCTGAATTTATTCTAAAGAATTTTTTTTCTTAACAACTTTCCACCTATAAAGAAAACTACTCTGGGATGATTTGACTTCCCAGAACTATGTTATCTAAAGTTCTTTTTATTGTCCATTCAGCATCTGCTTTTCTCAATATTCTCAAAGGACATGTGGTCCCCAGCTGCAGCTCTTGGCCACACTGTGAATGTTTAAAAGTGCAGTGATGTACTCAACGTTACAGAGGGAAGAGGGATGAAGTCTGGCATGAGAGAAGAGCTGACACTGGCACTGCAGTCCAGTCCAAAATGTTTAGGACACAGAAAGAGTGATGCACAGATATGACTTCAGGCTTTGACTGAAGGATCAGGAAGCAAGAGCTTTGCTTTTCTTGCTGGACATGTCATGAGGGTTTGGTGCATTTTCTGTCAGTTTACTGCAATACACAACATTACCAGAGATCTTTCTTTCAAATGCTGGGCAGTCAGTTGTTGGTTTTCCCTCCTCCTAGGAAAGTCAGTTAAGCAATGACCACAACACAAACAGAAGCTGAGGGTCATTTAAAATTGTCCAAAAATTCATTTCAGGTTTGCCTGGCAGGACAAGAACAGAAGGAAACTCTCAACCACTGTCTGCTATCCGTTCAGCGATCTGGATCTCTCTCCCTACATCTCCACATCGTGTAACAACAATACAGAGTACAGCTTGTGTGCTGTAGTGGTAAGCTCTGCCCTTCCTGCTTTTATTGGGAATGCCCCGGCTCATGGAGCAGATGAAGCCTGTGTTGGTTTGGACTGAATGTATAATGATTTATAATTTAATGTATGTTTTGTTGTACGCTTTTTTCTACCAGCCATGGACATAATCCAGTAACAGTACGTAACTGAAGGACAGAGACATTATTTCTCCTTCTTCCCCAACATCCCAGTTTTAAAAGAATGCTCTCCTGGCACATAATGCCTCTTTAGAGTAAACTTGCAGGCTGATCCAGCATGAATCCTGGTTTTAAATAAGGCCACAGCTCACAACAATGGGGTCCTCTTATAGTGTCCTGTATTAGGGCTAATAGTTGGATTGCAAATATAACTGCAAAATAAATAAGCATGATCATCATCCATTAACTCTGGTTGAAAGAATTTATTTGAATTAACATTCCCTGCCCTAGGCCAAAAGGGGCTAGAACCCTCAGTGCCATATTTTCCAAGTGCATACATGAAACCATTGCCAGTTCCTAGCTTTGCCTGTAAGGAGACAGAACAGGAGTCTGGTTTTAACAGACTGTGTTGTTTGTTACAGAACCATGCTGGAGATCTGGATTATGGCCACTACACGGCCTTCTGCAAGCACTCAATCACCCAGCACTGGTACAGCTTTGATGATGCCCAGGTCACCAAGATCCCAGACTCTGCAGTGCAGGCTGACACAGCTTACCTCCTCTTCTACATCTCCCAAGGCTACTGACACCCTGTTAGTCTTGAAAAGGAACACTAGGTAGGGCAGCACCTAGAATTCACCAGCAGCATTAGCCAACTCCTGTTTCATCAATAAACTAGAGCATGTGCACCCTAATCAGCTGTTGTGGTCTTTCAGGAAGTGACTCCTAGAAAGGACAGTTACAGCCCTAAGCCATGAAGGAAGGTGCATCTGCTCCATGTGCACAAGGGCCAGGGTTGTTTTCCATGACACCCTTCTTGCACCCCTCAAAACAACATGGATGTTGAGCACACAGATGCACTTACTTGGAAATTCTTGTTTTTCTGCTGGCTAAATACAGTAGGTTGTTCTAAGCTGCCTTTCAGGAACTAACAGAAGGATACCAAAGTGAAAGCACACAACCAGACCAGACTGTGCTACAGAAGAGAGGATGGAGTGACCATTAATACAGAAGAAAGAAAAAGGCATTGCTCTACTGATGTCATTTTTGTTTCTCCAGCACTTCAAACTTGTTTGCAGCTTGCAAGCTTCTGGAAAACAATCAGTATTGGTCTTAATTCCACCAGCAAGACAGACACAGACAGGTAAAAGCTCAGAATGTAAGACTTTTGAATGCCAACCTTATCAGAAAAGGAAAACTAACCCTAATCCATAGCAGAGAAATATGTAAGATGCAACTAAAAGAAGTTTTTAAACTAATCAGCTCTATGCAAAACAGTATTTTTATCTGGAGAACCTTTAAACTGTGTGAGTATGAGTCAGATTGTTATTATGTACAATCTTGATCATTAAATAACAGCTGAGAATGAAAAACCAAACCCAAACATACATTTAACAGGATATATTTTTAAATAATTTCTTCATTAAGGTTTTTAATGCATGTGTACATGAAAATTTATATTAAAAAATTAAAAAGGAAAATATTGTTTAGAATAACTCTGAAGTGCACAAATATTGACAAAAGCTAACAGAAAAAATAATACAGCTCTGCTTTTTTATTAAGTAGTGTTGCAATTACTTAGAGCTGGCAAATAAATGCAATCCTCTGAGTTTTAGAGATTCTCACAAAAAGGACAACATTTTATTATATACATAATTCTGATGTGCAAGTATGCAATCAATATGTACACTTACATTCCTAACTGTTTACATCGTTCTAGAGTATTCACAGTAGAGTCAAGCTTAAGGTTAGAAATGTGAAAAGGCCTTTAACAGTGAAAGAAAAAAATAAACCAAGATATGCCTTGGGATTTTAAGACATTTTAAACTACTTGTTAATAGATTTTAGATGACTAAGCTAGAATTTAATCTTGGAGCAGACTAAAAATATAGTTCTTTTTTAAATAAACAGTAATGCAAGTATGCTTGTAAATGGTTCCACAGATGGCAGTATGACCACAAGCATTGCCCATCAGTCTGACTGTGAAGCACTGCCACGGCCCCAGCGAGCCCTGCTGGCAGACACCCTGCTCCTCCCACTCCAGTGACTGTGTCTGCTGCACTTCTGCATATTTGTGTGCATTCCCAGGCCTACTTTGCTCTTGAAGAAAGAAAACCAGTTTCCTTAAGCCACATCCCTTTACGTGGCCATGTCTACTGCTCGCTGTTCATAGGAAGTATAAAAGAGAATGTAAGCAGCTGAGGACTTCACCGAGGACGCCGAGATCTCGGACACTTCATGGTCATCAAACTTAAACCAGCGCTGTTTTGAAGCGTTTTTGCAGTAGGCTGTGTAGTGCCCCCCGTCCAGCCCACCGTAATGATTCTGTGAATGTAAGGCAAGGGTTAGTGGCCTTCAAAGCTGCCATTTCTTCCCTGCTTAGGGAAATAATCTAGAATATGAAATTTTTACTAAATTGTTCTTTTTCAGAATGCAACTTAATCTGTAACTACAATGCAGCCTGGCTGAATCACACAGGCCACCCTGAGTCCTGGCATAAAGTGCAGCTGGAGTTTGAAATGTGACTGGTTACTCACCGATACTGAGAACAGATTGTATCTCTTCAAGGAAGTCTTTGGACCAATAACATACTGAGAGAGGTCAAGAGTTTCCAGTGGAAAATCTACTGAAGTTTGAAGCTTTTGTTTCCATCTTCCATCATAGGAAAATCTAGAGAATTAAAAAGCACCATGAAAAGCTACAGGCTGTTCATAAGCTATTCCACTGTATTAAGCATGTTTGTTTTCCCTGTTTTTAACCAGGATGTGATCTCAACTAAAGCCCCCAGTTCTGTTAACATTTGCTCATGTGTTTCTTAGCAAAAATAACAAGAGATCACTTGTGAAAGTGCCTTGGGAGTTACAGCCTTATAAAAGAAGCATCAGATGAAAATCAAATTCTTGCAACATTACATCTGGTAATGTATCTGTGACCTTCTCTAAGGTAAAATGCTCAGCCACTGCTATGGAACAATCCAGTTCCATCAAAGCCTGGTCATTTAATCCCAAGTAATATCCACCAATCACCATTTCCTTACCGTTTCAAGTGCACAAGAAGCACAGGTGGTAATTTCCAAATTTCTATTTTTTTCAAAGAATCCCTTCGAGTTTTGCAATGGCTACAGTAAAATCTATTGTTATCGGTGAGCTTTTCTTCTTTGGAGAACAATCTAAGGCATTCCTAAAACAAAATACAGAGACTGTGAATGGTAAGTGTTTTTGCAAGTATAACAAAAATGCTTGTTTCCCATTTGGTTATTAACCTGCATTGGTTATCTGCATCCTACATTTCACTGAGGAAAAGTGACTTCAATCTATGTGTGGAAGCAAATTTTACTGCAGATATTAATTAGTGTCCTTCAAAATGTAGACAATATTTTGTTTAAAACCACAGAATACTTACACTGTGACCTACCAAAGCAAGTAATATACATGCTGCTATTGCAGCTTCAGTATTTCCATCCTGCTTCTAACTTAAAACTTAAGGGATGACCTATTTCTTTAAACTTTAGAAGAATTGAAAAAAAATGCAGATTCGGTTCTGTTCATGTTTCAGGTCAATGCAAATTAAGCAGAATGCTGACCAACCCCTTCAAGCAGAGGGTGAGCAGCAGCAGCATCACAATCAAGTGGCAGTTTGCACTGCAGGAGCAGTTTCTCTCCAGTTGCCCATACCTGCAGAGTGCATTTGCTGGAGGATGCAAGTGGCAATGACAGATACATGAAAGCCTCAAAGGTTCGGGACCTCTTGTGACACGTCAGACACTGCACGGTGGATTTGAACTGCCCTTGGAACAGTGCCACAATGATGGACTCGTTGAGCTGCTTGTGTTTGTGCCAGGCTATTTCTGCTGCACTTGAGTCATCCAGGTGATCGTTATTTTCTTCCTTGTATCTTTTCCTGTTGTCAGCCTGGATGGCAGAAGTTTAAATACCACAGCAATATATTAACATATACGTTAGTAAGAAATCTCACACAGGCAAGCATATGATTGATTATTCACAAGAATATTTAAACATGTCAGTGCTGCCATCCAGTTCTTGTCTAGTGAGGCTTCTTCAGTGACTCCCTCCACCACCTTATACCTACTACTTCAGAATTCCTACTTTAATTTTGAATAATCACATTTCTTTCTATACAAGGTTGCAGTACCATAATCTTATGGAATAGGAAAGTATTTTAAAAATTTCTCTTGATCTTTTGACAGATATATAATTTATTTTAAGTGTACTGCTTACTTTATTTAGGTCCTCATGCAAGCCATCCATTAGAAAGAGAAGCAATTCTTGGGAGTCCTGTTGGCTATATCCTGCAAATTGGTCATTAATTTTCCCAATTGTAATTTTGAAGTCCTTTGGACTGATATATTTATACTGTCCTGCCCATAAAGCTTTCATTATTACACCAAACTCTTCAGCCACTTCACCTTTATGCCCCAGGAAATTTGACCTATAAAATAAGAAACAAAAAAAATCTGAGCCATTCAAATAACTGGGTTTTAATATGAATGTTTTTAATTCAAAACATGATCCCAATTTTAAAATATTTCTTTAGACTAAGGAAAACTGGCTATTAGACTGAGTTAAATTTTCATCCATGTCAGCCCTGTAATTTGGTACCATATTCCAGATGGAAGGTACAGTATGTTTTGGGAACTATTTAAATATTCAGTTTGGTTTTAAAAGACTCTAGCACACATGTATTTTATGAATGTGGTGACCATAATTTAATTATCACAGTCCAGTAAAACCTGTTTAGTGACACAAATGAATTTTGAAAATGTCAAGGTGTCCAAAAGTTACCATTTGCCTCCTACATAAAAAAACAAACGGCCTCACTAAGTGATCTTCTTCAATTGGCAAGTATAAAGGCAGGTGAGAGATTGTTACCTGTTAATATCAGCTTGATACAAGTTTCTGTTGAAATACTCAGCCAGGTGAGGTGCATTGCACAGACACTGCAATATGGAATTCATGTAGCAAGTGTTCCCTAGATTACGAAGTCCTGTCAGAGCTGGTCCCGATCCCCCAAACACGGGATTGAGATTGCGAATCTGCGATGCAGAGAGCCTGGAAATTTCTGCTTTAGTGTAACACGCAGGTCTATAAGCAAAAAATTATTTTTTAGGAGTTTCAGACTCGATAAAGTTGTTCACATAAACCAACAGACAGCACACCTCACCCCACCACCCACAGGGATTGGACCATCCTGGCACCAAACACCATCATTTAGGGCACTCAAAACCAGCCAATGCAACAGTGAGTAGTCCATATACACTGCCTTATAATGAGGCTGAGTTTTAGGCACCATCAGCTGTGAGACTGATATATTTTCTTCCTTTATTTCTTTAATTCACAGATGAAGAATTAGCTGTTTAATACAGTCTAAAATGTGAAAACTTGCATTTCACAAACTGTCAGAAGACAGACATGTTATTTGTATGATAACACAAATAACAGAACTTAAAAAGCAACTGTCATCCAATTAATAGACTGTAACTTCTGAAATTCCTGCTGATACATAACTATGATGAGAGAACTGCTCTATACATTGAACTTCTAGCAATGAAATTTCAGTCTATTACTCATGCATCCTTTCAAACCCACTTAGAAAACAGTAAGGAATTTCAGCTGGTTAAACACAAAGAAAGTCCTTTGTGCTGTCATACTGCCTGAGCTGTGATCTAAGTTACCAAACAAACATACTTATTGTCACGATTGACTGCAGGAGTGACAGGAATTCTTTTCTTGTCTTCCTCCTGGATGGCCTGGGTGATATCTGGGGACGAGTAGGAGCGCTTGAGCTTGGAGTGTTCCCTCTCCCGCTCAGCTGCCACCTTCGCCTTGGCTTTGCGCGTGGGAGGGGTGGATGGAGGAGTGGCTGCAGGAGCCATTTCTGGTGGGTACATCTGAACAGTGTTGGTTGGAGAGTGATAGTAACGATAGGTTCCAGTGATGTCATCCAGGAACTTGGGGGAAAAAAACCAAATAGTTTCAAACTCAAGAGAAAATCCATCATTAACTTACCTATTAACAACAGCACGAGGTTTTCAGACATTGGGATATTAAGTTGTGACTGGCCTCAACATTCAATGGATTAAATTTAGTAGAAGGGGAATTTTCACCAAAATGCCTATTAAACAGCAAAAACCAGGAACAGCAGATGAACTGTCCTAGTTTCATTACAAACAATATTAAAATTCAGAAAGTAAATGTGTGGAAGTTAAAGGGGAGTAAAAAAAATGAAACAAGATCCAACTTAGAAGTAAGACACAACTGAAATACAGGACAAAACAACACAGAACAGTTTGATTTTCATTTCAGAAGGAGTTACCTTTACCCAACCTGCAGGCAGCCCTGGGACTATCCTTCCCATTTCCTCACTTCGTGCTCTCATTAATGGCTCCCGCTGGGACTAATAAACAAAGAGAAAAGTAAGGTATGTACAGTTCCCTATGCACAGCAACGAGCTGCCTGTGACTTCTCTATGGAGCTACATGATTCAGTGCAAACAGTACAATAAATCCTTGATTACAGACAGAAATAAAATGTATTGTAATGGTAATTTAGTATTTTCTATTGCTCAATCTAAACAAAAAACACAGGAACCTAAACAAAACATTTGCTGACACATTCCAAAAAAACAAGAAACAAACCAACCATTTAGTCTCATGAAAGTCACAAAACTCAATTTTTTCCCTGAAGAATCAGGAAACAGTAGGAGTATATGCTTCTGTTAAATTCATAAGGCTGAGCTTTTTTCTCTCTTAAAGTAGCACTTGAAGGTGTGTGCATGAGATGATGAATGCATGGAGAATGTTTGTTAGTGCCACCAGAAACAAATCAAGACTTCTAATGGAAGTTTCAAGTATTTTTCATTCGAATATGACAAGTGCAAAAATGCAAATGAACACTGTGAACATGGCATAGTCTTAAGATGGTGACTTTAAAAACTGAAATGAAATGGAGTTTAACATAATAATCATAAAGCATCTGTGCTTAATTATTTTGACTACATACAATACATTTGTATTTACTTTAAGTCTTTCAGTATCTTGTTCAGAATCCTCTCTAAGGGGTCCTGGCTTTTGAGCTTCACTGTCTGGTTGTCCTTTAACCCCCATTTGCTGCAAAAGATTTTGAAAGAAGGCTTCAATTTTCATCTGGCATGTCAGTAAAGAATGCTGATAAAGCAGAATTACACTTTCTTTTTTGGTTGTTAAATGCATGTACCACAACAAAGTGGTTAAAGCAGGTGATTTTTATTCCTTCTGCATACTCAAGGCAATTCACTGGAATAGTTTTTGAAACTGTATGTTGCATTACAGTTTGTTCGGTAGTTTCAACAGCTCAGAAATAAAATGCAGAAATTCCACCTATGCTACTTCCCACCCTAAAAGTTGTGGGGTTTATAATTTGTTGTTAAACTTCAGGCTTTTTTCCCTTTCACTCCTCACTTATCAAACCTCTCCATGGAAAAGGCAAACTGTGAAGCCAACATGAATTTGGTTGATCATAGGCCATCATTTTGGGATTATGTGACATTTCTCTGTCAGTCAAAAGCTCATGAATGACTGTGCTAAATTTGCACAGGAAGATTTATTTTTGCTTTTTTGTGCATCTGGATTAAACAAACATCAGAATATGATCAAATCACAACTGCAATCACAAAAGCAGAGAAAAATATCCTAATTCAACTTCTTGAGAAGTGGTTGTAAAGACATCTTTTCCATTGTTAACTTGCAAGTGGCTCCTGTTCTATGATCAGTTGATTTGTGCATTGAGAAATTTTGCAGTTTTTTTCAAGAATGAGGAAAGAAAGAATTGTGACTCTCCTCCCTTTCCCCCAAGGTTTGGAACCGGACTGTTTTCAGCAAAAATCCTAGATGAGGATGTTGCTTTGCTTCCTGTGCCAGGTAACAAAATCCTGTTCTGTCAGTGTTTCTACAGCTGGGGGCACTAAAGGGTTCCTTATGACACCATTGTGTCCTTAACACCACATACAGGACCAAGCTGGCACAAGAGATTAAATACCACCAGGCTTCTATTTTTGAAACAGAGGGTTGCAGTCTATGAACCATCATCTCTTCTAGCTCCATGTGAGTGGGAAGTTTTGTTATCCCGTGGGGATTACATGATGCCCTCCTACAAGAAAGAAACAAGCTTGTCTTGGGGAAAAAAAAAAATCTATTTGTGTCTTGGTTTTAACTCTCTCCTCTACTTTTATGTAAAATGTGGTCTAAGTACACATCTAATTACGTATTTCAAATTGCTAGATTAAAACTGGACTATTCAGAATGATTTAAGTGCATAACTACTTCATGTGATGATGATTTTCTTTTCACTAACCTTGCCTGGAACAGTCACAAAGGTCTGAGATGCATCACCCAGTGCCCGTTTCTGTGTTTCTGGTGTTCGAGTTCCCTTTTCTCTTTCTTCCATGGATATTTTGTCAATCTCAATCCTTTTTGCACCAATGTTTTCTGGTTCATTTTTATTTTGCTTTTTTGCTTCTACTGCTTCTCTGTGTGCTCTTTCTTGTTCCTTTTCCTCCTGCTCTCTTTTTATTTCTTCATCCCTCTCCTTCTGCTCTCTGTCCTCTTTTGATTGCTGTAGCTTTTCTTTGTGTTCCTTCTCATTCTGTTCCTCTTTTGCCTTTTGTTTTTGTTCTTTTTCTTTTCGTTCTTGTTCTTCTTTTTCTCTCCTGAGCCTCTCTCTCTGTTCCTGCTGCTGCCTCTCCCGCAGTTCCTTTTCCCGTCTGTTTTTCTCTAACAGAGCAGCAGTTTCTGCATGGACCCGACTTTTTTCTTCTTCTGTCAGAGTGCTCCTTCCATCATGCACAGGCTTTGTGGAGCGGTCTGGAACTATTCTTCCACTCTCACCAGACTGGCTGTCACTGATTGTACTTGCAGGTTTTGCTCTGTTATCACCGAGGATTTTTAGTGAAGGCTTTTTAGAACGATCCACCTGTAACACAGGTGCAGAACACAGAGTGCAGAACAATTCACTACAGCTACCTCTACTCTCTTTGCTAAGCTCTTCCTAAGTGAGATTTGTAAGAGAATAAAGATTATATCAAGTTGACTTCTGCCAGAGAGAGATATCTTTCAATTTTATTAAATCTTCTCATTCAAACTGCTTGTTAGTAAAATTAGGTATTCATTCCAGGTGTGAACTAATAAACAAGCCCTGAAGAACCATAAGGACAGCATTATATACTGATTACCACAACCCTCTATTTTTGAGCTTTCAAAGGTAAACATTTTGGGGCAATCAGGCAGCCTAATTTGGGCTTGGCCCTCTCAATCATGTGACAAAGCACATGTTTAAGGCAGATCTGCTTGATGGGAAGGGGTATTTAAGAATGGCTTATGCTCAACTGTTGTTGTTTTTGAGGCTGGAGTGAGTGCTCTGAAGAAATAAAAGCTCATCTGGTTCAGGGACAAACAGAAATAAGATCTCTAAATTTTACAGTATAGAGTCTCTTAAATGAGATCTATATTAAAGGCTGCATCTAGAAAATGAAGAGCTTTTAGCCATGTCTACTAAGGTAAGTACTATTTTAGTGTAAGAATTCTACAAAGGTGTTTTTATAAAGTCTTATTCACATGAAAGGAAGAAACAAATTCCTATACTTTCACTACTGGGCCCAGAGTGACAAAACACCTAGATGTTTTATTATTTGAATGAAGATGCAGTGGCTGGAAATCAGACCTGTGGAACAGCTAAGGTAAACCATGGCTTGTCCTCTTTGTATTTCATCCTATGTTGCTTTAAGTAGAAAGGTTACTTATAAACTTTCTGAATTAGTGATCAATTGCTGACCTTGAATTTCTCACATGCTCATGTAAAAACATTTATGAAAGTTCTGCTATTCTGTTGAGTGTATTTAGTTTCATATAATTCTGTAGATCAGTTACCACAGCTTCACAGACCACCAAGAGTCTCTGTACCAATATACTCATGTACAAGGCTTAAACAAACGTATTGGGTATGTTTACTTGTGGATTTCGAGTTCTGGGTGTGGTGGGTCTCTAACACATTAACCATATACTAACTGAAAAAAAGGAACAGGTCAAAAAGCTTACCTCAGGGATACTTCTTGTAACTGACATGGGATTAACTACAAAGGAACTGTCAGATTTTGGAACAGCAGCATCTTGTATGTTTGGTCTGTTAAGTGATTTTAGTCTCTCTTCCAAATTATCTCCCATTTCTTCATTTTCAGCAACAATGGGTAGCACAGGAGCTGGCTCTTCCAGAGATGGATATGTAAAATCCACTGCAGGAGGGGAGACAGGAGGGAACCATAAGAGAATTTTCAAAACAAAAGCAAAATAAACCCTCCATTCCAATCCAAAATTTAGCTTTTAGCCATAACAAGACTTTCCTAAAAACACCTGAATGAATGAAAGACTCATCCAGTAAGTACAAATGCTTGCTGGAGTGTTATCCTTTGTACTTACAAGAAACAGTCACTGCTTCAGTCCTGCCATGCTGGGGTGGAGTTACTTTAGCATTTGTTGTGTACTGGGGAAAACAAAGGAGCCAGTTTTCATAACCTCCCTCTAGAATTAAAGGTTCATTCTGCAGGATGGTTTTGCTTTCCCACTGCATGGAAAAAAAGTTTAAAGTTAATTGATTTAAAAATAGAAAGTAAACTTTTACAGCTTAATAGTGTTGTTTAAATTCCTGTGCCTAGACATTGAGAGATTGGTTTTTGATATTTTTAAACAAGAATTAGTGGTTGCAAAAATAGGGATCCTCTCTGTGTTTGGAGAATGCCCAGCACAGTTGGGTTCCTGGCTCTGCCTACAACAGGGTGTGAGTATTTCCAGTAGAGAAAGAACCACTTACTGCTACTTCACATAACAATCCTCCATGCAGAAAAGTATTTTTATTACAGTATTTGCTTCAGTTTCTTATCTGGTATGTTTGCTGAGGGATTAGTGATTTAGAAAGCATAACATTGACTTTCTGAAACCCCTTGAGAGTTCAGGGTTCAGACTGCCCTCCTCCTGCTGTCCTCAGTACTTGTTCAGTACTAGTACATGAACAAGACAGTCTAGAGAACAGTCTCTAAAGCAATTAAGAAGGAGAATTGCTGAACTATCTCTGAACCCCAGGGCTGAATGTCAAGGTAACAGAAAGATTTGCAGTCTTTCATAAGAGCCACCACTGTACAGAGGAGGGACAACACAGCCACAGAGAATTTGACTCGAATGTTGGGCGTCTGCTCACTGTGGAGTCTATAAGCCTCCTGCACTGATGAAACTCAAATTTAAATTAATGTTTACCTAAAAGTTATATTCAAAAATGCAGAAAAGTGAACTTTATTGAAAATATTTCTGGAGCCTCCTTCATTGCAGCCCCTCCAATGTGGGAAGTACCTGGCTGATAGGACTGCAATGTAGGTGGCCAATCAGTTTCCAGGGATAAGGAATTACTGTTGCTAATATGGGAGAGAAGCTGACTGCTCCTGGGAAACAGGACTAAAAGTATTTTCCCAAAGAACTGTAAGTTGATGAGCTGCTTGTTGAGGAAGTGAGTTGAATCATTCTGCTGTTTACCTGTTCAATAAATTATACTGTCATCTACTAGAGTACAGTATGAAACTTCAAACTACACTTCTGCTATCAAAACAAGCAGGCTTTGAAAACTCAACTAAGTGTCATTAAATGTAAGTGCTTCAAGGCCTTATTTACTAAGATGAATTAATTAATGAATTAAAAGATGAAATTTGCCAACCTTAAAAAGTGCATCTTTCAGGCTCTGTAGAGTTGTTCCCAGCTTTAAGTCTTCAGCAGAACTAAACCAGTCTAGCAGTATAACATAATGGAACTGTCCTCTCCTCTTCCATGCATCCCTAGACTCCTCTGGGAGTCTAGCTTCAATCAGGTAAGCAGTATCTCTGAAATGAATTAACATGCATTTAAAGATTCATGTACAAGTAACATTCTGTCCAACAATATATAATCTATAGATGTTTATGTGCTTGGATAAAATAAATATACATTATGTTGAAGTCAGTACATGCAAGAACAGAGCTGTGCAGATACATCTCACCCACTGATATACAGCAGGGATTCTGACACTAGGTGTACAAGTTTAAAAGCATGTACTTTTTTAGAAAATTAAATATTTCACTCTCATTTAACATCATATCTTACCCAGGATGGATAGCTTCTTCTGGGACACTGATGGATTTTGGAATACAGGATTCCTGATAATCCTTTGATTTTCGAGCATCCATTATAAGCAATTCAATATTTTTGTCTGACATCATTGCAAACAGTCTCTCAGGTGTGACTGCTCCTTGAAAGAGAGAAACAATTACATGTAAGAAGCCACATTATAAATGAAGATAGCTATGAAGGGCTATGGTATCTGACTGGCGCAATCAAGATTGCAAACAGATGAAACAGAACTAAGAAGTCCCACAAAGTCACGGAGGTGAGACATTACAGCATGGGCCTTATACTCCCACTGCTGTAGTGATCAGCACCTGACCTGTTAGATTAGACAATACTGAATATTTCAGTGATTAACAAGTTTAATGTACTGTGGTCTCATTTAAATCAAGCTACATAGGCAAGCATTTGTGAACTACATGCTGCAGATATTCCTCTTAAGCACTCCAGAGAACATTTTCATATACTCATTACAAGAACAAAAAGTAGAAGGTTGTAAGGAGAATGGAAAAATTTTGTATTTAACTGAGTAAGCTGTCATACTTCATCCTTGCCTATCAGCAGTAGAGCTGTTTTTCTTTCTAACCTGACCAATTCAGGACTAGTTCATCTTCCATTACTGAACAGTTGAAAAACTAACTACAGATCTCTAAGTTTATGAGAAGTAATGAAGGCTTTAATACAGAGTTTAATGAATTACTGATTTGTTATAACTGAAATGCAGGATACTAGAATTTAATCAAAATATTTTAACTGTGAAATAACTCCTGAGAAGGACTGCAGCTGTGAGGTGATTAGTGCACAGTCATACAGAAATCTTTTTCACATTTGTGCAAGCACTGCATCTCTTACCACTCAGGCTATCAGACTGATCTTTTCTTTCCAGTGAATGCTTTGTCTCACCATTAATCTGTATAAGGGGAAAAAAAAATTAGCATGTAATACTGAGAACTGAGGTGGCCAACAGACAATGACTCTCACAGAGCCTCAAGGAAACTTGTCAGACAGTTAAGCCACAGGAACAAACACAGCACAAGGGAGCTGCACCTGAAGATGTGCTCACAAATGTACTCAAAAGATACTGAGGTTGCTGCCCTGCCTGGACAGAAAACAGTTACAAAGGTAACACGACCTAGGACACCATCATCTAACAGAAGAAATTCTTGAAGTATTTGTTGAGAATTAAGTGTTAATTGTTTCCACACTACTGCTAAAAAGTCAAGCTTCCCCTAAAATGGAGACATGTTATCCTTAGTATCAGTTTGTCACCATTACCTTGGATTTCTTGCGCTAATTCTGGCATAAAACAGAATTTGACTTAGTCATAAAGCTCAGTCTATCTCATACAAGACTTGGAGGCTACTAGGACTTCACATATTCCAAAGAAATGTCAAAGAAGGGTTATGAAGAGTGTACATTACTTCAAAAAACCCCCACCTTGATTCTGAACTGGAAATAGCTACTAGTAGAGACTAAATTGAAACTATACATTCAGATTGAATTAGAGTTTGTAAACATCTTCACTTACCCTTTGGCTTTTTCCTTTGGAATCCACAGCACTTTCTGAGGAGTTTTTGGCTGAGCTCTTTCCATCATCTTTTGGTTCTTGCTTTTTCTGCAGCTCTTGTCTGTCCCTCTCTTCAAGTTTTTTCCGAACTTCAGCTTCCTCGTATCTATTGGGGGAAAAAAGTGCCTTTTTTTCAATATTGTGGTTTTGGCTAACCGTGGATTATTATTATCAAGATCACTAAGTCTTCAGTCAAAATCTTTAAAAGAATTACTTAGAATTTTAAAAAGTTAAAGTATTGCCAGTTTTTGTATTCCAACAAACTCCATATTGCTTCCTAACTATGTGGTCTTATTTCTCCAACTTTTGGGTTGGTTTTCTTATTGTTAAATCTTGATTTGAGTCCTATTACATAGCCACTGATTGTAAAGTTATTTTTTTCTTCAAACCTGGGGTCATGCTTAGTTATGGTATCTCTGAATGTTTTTCACTTTCCACAGACAACTGTAGGTACTGGTGACTTAAGGCAAACTCCAATATATTACAACAGTGATCCCCCAGGTATTTTATTTCATTTTGCAATGGAGTCAGTGAAGAGTCATTTAGCTCAGATATCTAAATTTGCGTTTTCTGGAAGTTGGATCAGAACTACTTGTACAGTAATCACCTTCAGAATGTAAGCTGACTCCATGATGTGCTCACCTGTGTGCCTGGTGCTTGTTTCAAACACTGGGCCTACAGGGAAGCCAATGCAAGAACTGTGTTCACTCAGGAGTTTTGGGGGATGAGGTCTTGCATACAACTGTCCTTTTCATAAAGCCTCAGATTTGAAAATTACCCTCCCAGCCTTTCACCACTGGAAGGACAATCATGGTATTGTAAGGCAGTGATCTCCAAACTACAGTTTTCAGATCACCCACTGGAGGTTTGTACAGTCACATCATTGTTCAATAGTATTCACTTATATTTAATATAACTGAGTAGTTTAAGGGTTACTAGTATCATAAAACAAAAAGAGAATGTTTGACCTAACAATTTGGATGACTGAAGCAAGAAGTAAAACATGAACTCAGAATTGTGTTAGTAAGTGCTCATTTTAACCAGATGTTGTATAATGAGGGTTAAAATAACAATGACAATACAGCTGTATGTTAATAACCTAGATCATTCAAATTCCACCTCCAAGTCTACTGCACTAATTGCCCACTAAGAGGAAGGAGGCAGCAAGTCTGTAATTTTATTTTTAAACAGGTTTCTTGATTTGGCACAGGCATTATAAGTTAGAACTGAGCATTTTATTCCCACTTGGAGTTAATGACACTAAAGCATATTTCAGATTTTAGTTTAATTTGGTCAGTATGAAATATTTACCCATCAATTTCCTATTTATACCTCTGAAGCACGTAGTAGGTCATTCATGCAAGCATTCCTGCCCCTATACAAGTTTCATCACCTCTACTTTTAGTTAACAATTAACATTCAAACTATTTGCTGGCCTACTGCCTGGGGAAGAAATTATACAAATAATTTCCCTGAAACTACTTCTGTAGTTACACAGGAGTCATGTTTCATTTCTGTTACCTTTAAATATTTACACATTTTGCCAGAGTGGTTAGAAGTTACTGCATCAACTCCACAACTCTGTTCCTTTCATAAAAAGACATAAGTTACTTAAACAACAAGTCTCTACATTTTGGGTTTCTCTGATTCTATCAATGTTTACTCTTAAGAGTGAATTTGTAGCTGTTTTTAATTGTAAGACTCACCTAAACAAAGAAAATCTAAAGATTGTTTCATACACAGCGTCATGAGATCTTTGTGAAGTCAGTCTTCACATACATGTAACTACACTCACAGTTCACCTAAACTAACTTTATAGATTTAGCACTTTGGAGGTATAAAATACACTTTCACAAGAATACTTGGGAGGAGGGGCTGGGACAAGACACTTGTGAAGGGAAATGTGCCCAGCTGCAGAAAGAGAGAGTTAAAAGAGTGAGAACGTTGCTAAGGATGCAAGAAGCAGAGAAAGCTGGAAATAAGAACTACTGTGCTAAATATCACCTAAAGATAGACCCTACCTTACCACTTCTTACTAACACAATTTCATGGCTTATGGCACAAAGATATAACTTGTCAGCTGATAATCAGGTACCCAAAAGGCCATTAGCATCTGCTCATTTACATACTGGCAGAACTCTGCATTCCACACACATATCTGCAAGTGGCTAAAGAATCAAAACCTGGCATTTCTTAGTGGAAACTACATCCAGACTAGGGGAACTTTTTAGCATATCTGATTATTAGGAATGTTCATTAATGTATTATGTTAAAAGGCTGAGGAAGAAATTGCTCTTGATCATCTCTCCTGTGTATGTACTTCAGACCTTGTGGTTTCTTTTTATCAGTCAATTAACAAAACCAGGAGGCACTGTCAACAAACCAAGGAATTAGCAGAAAGTGTACAAAATGACAAGTTATTGGAGTGTGTGGCAGTGAAAATTATCTCTAGTAAAAGACTTCTGGGAATAAATTTAAGCTCTCAAGAGTTTCAGGTACCTATGGTTTGCTCAAGTGCAATTGCTTACTACTAAAGAGCATGAAAATCTGCACTTGGCACAGATACAGGCTCGAGGTAAAAGGAATAATGTCTTAGCCATCAACTATATTACATACCTGAGTTTAAGGCTGTCTGACAGTATTTCAGCTTCATCAAGAGCTTTTTTTAAATTTGTAGGTCCCAGAATTGAATGAAAATAATCCTAAAATGACAAGCATCACATAATATAAATATGCAGTTTAACAATGCTTACTTCTATGCATGTCAAGAGTCACTAATGTATGGAGAGCTGATATTATATTAATGCTAAAAAAAGAACTAGTTTGAATCAAAACATTTTCCATTCAAATATGAGTTTGTAAGAAAGACTAAAGTCTAAGTCTAAGACTTACTAAAGTCTTACTTGTCTAGTCTAAAGACTAGACAAGGCAACTTCACCAAAGAAGTCTGACTGATAAAAATTATGGGAATACCTTTCCATGAAAAAGTATTCACAGATCTGGCAATTTGTATAGTTCATACATAAAAAAGAAAACTGTAAAAAAAATTAACATCAGACTTCTCAAAATCAAGAAAGAAAAAAATAGCACCATAAGTGAGACAGTTTACTTAATATCAGTGTGATCCTTTGAATGTGTTTTAGTGTAATCCTCTGTACTTCTCATACTTTGACCAATGCAGAAGAGATCAGACAGAAATCTTTTATACCTGCTGCTGCTTAAAATCAGGTCTCTTTCTAATAAGGTTATAAACAGCCACATATTTCATGTATAGGATGTAAGCTTTTTCTTCATCTCCATCCAGTCTGCTTTCCTCTGCTGCCTTGAAAATCTTAAGGGCACTCTGCACATAACTGAAAGCAAAGAAGAGGAGTAAAGCACATAATTGTTGACTTGTTCTCAAACACCTTTTCATTACAAGATGCCATCTTAAGTGTTTACAGACTTCACACATATATTAAGCATTTGCTTTTACCACCTTAATATCAAGCTTTCATTAAATATGAATTGCAATCATGTTCTTCCAAATAATGTTTATCTTTGCTAGTCTGTTACCAGCCTTATTTAAAGTCTTCCATTATTAAATACCATAGTGAGATATGGAAAACGGTACTTTCCCCTTCTAAGAATAACTTTCTTTCTAGGAAAAATTAAGTTATAGTAAGACAAAATTAAATCATCGATTGTCTAAAAATGCTAGAGGCAAAGCATTCAGACACTTGCTAAAGGTTTTGTCATTTTTACAGGTCTGCATTTATGTAGCCTTTCCTCTAAGTATGCGGATTTTCACGGGCATTGTGGTCTGTCCAAGTCATGTTTTGGCAGTATGCCAAGTGGCTTCTGAAGGCAGTAAGCATATCCAATGTGACAGCTGAGAGCCATATATAAGACTATTGAAGATTTTGTATCTAGCAGAAATAACGAAGGAAATTTAGATCCTCAACAAATTTGTTCTGGAACCACAAATAATTTAAGTATTAATTCAAAATCAATTATAACATATATACCTTTTTGTACTGGTCTTTTCAGGTTTTACTTCTGTCTTCTTGTTGAGATCTTTCAATGAAGTAGAGAGGTAGAGCTCCTTAGGTACAGATGCCACAGCAGGCATGTTAATATTGTTACTTATGTCCCTTCTAGGATGTTACAGCTTCTTAGAAGTCTCTACCAATATTTTTCTGGAGGAGGAAAAAAGGCAGGAAGAGCCAAATTATATTCCAATTCCTTTTAGTACAGTGGTTATAGTTACCCATGTAGGTTTATTACCTAATTTATCTCACTTTATGTGAGCTAGCAGAGTGTCTGAACAATTAATAGTATAAATTAATATTTCAAAGTGACAGAATTATTTGAAATCACTTCATGTAATTGATCAAGAATGTTCAGCAATATCCATGCTAACAGGAAAATTTTTAAAAAAATGCTGACTCATGAATGTTCAAAATCATCATATCCAGCAAATTTATTCTACTGAAATGCCAGCAAGTATACTATCAAAAAAATAGCTGACTCCTCTGTACTCTGCAAATACACATTACTCCCCCTGAAAAATGACTTCTACAGTCTTGCTAAGAGATAAGCTGAGAACAGGGAGGCTGCTACCATTAAAGTCTACTGAAACATGTTGGACATTCTGTAGGTCTTCAACCCCTTGGGGCCATTGACTCTCTATTTTCATTTGGAAGTGCTCTCCAGGCAGACATGAAAGAGTTAAGCAGAATTTGGTCACAAGGGACTGTTACATCATGTTATCTGAGACAGGGAAGTCCAGGAAGTCTGCAGACAGTCTAACCAAAACTCTTTGCATTTAGTACACAGTGAGCTATTTCATTTTAGCCTTGGGGGTGGCAGGGGAGGAACTGAGCTCCCTCACAAGGAAGAGGGGAGACATTCAGATGTCAGCAATACTGAAGGAATGAAGGGGGACTCAGTAGAAGACAGACACTCAAATGCTATCAGCAAGGAAGTTATTTCCTAGTAGAGAAAAGCCACATGGCTTTTGACAAGATGAAGGTAGAGCATTTCTCTTGCACTCTCAATGTGATCAGCATCAAGTGTGACCAAAAAAAACCTGTCAGTGACCTCAGAGGGAAGTTTCACCTGACCAAATTGATCATTAGCCACTCAATGAGGTAGTCCCAATTTCCCTCCCTCTTTCTCATGCTGGTCTGGTACTTCTCCAATCTCTTCTTGGGCCAATTCATCCTGCTGAAGAAGCACAAAGGCGACACAGCTTGTGCAAGGGCAGCAGCTGGAATGTGCAGCCAAGAATGAGAGGCTAAGGTGGGAATGGGATCGTTCCCAAGGCTCAGAGCTGCTGTACTCCCTGAAGCATTGCTGCACAGAGTATGGCCAGGCTGACTCTTGTTGGGCTGGGAACTGGTTATCAGACAAAACACTGAGTTAACACAAGCCTTTGGTCTAAGGTCTGGTATGCCAAGGTCAGACTAAACAATATCCAGCAAAATAACTTACTGCTTCAACATAGATGCTGTACTTGCTATTTTCCTTGATAACTAGGTATCAGCTTGTTAAAACTGAAAAGTTTGTTAAAAATCCTCTCTTAGTGGACTAATTTCCAGACAATTCTATAACGTAAGTACTGAAGTCCTCAAATACTACCTTTAATACATACAATTAAAAACATATCCCATACCTAACTCATCTTAAAACCTTGTCTTTTGTACAGGATGCGTCATTCATCTAATTGTAACTTTCAGGGGGATACTTAGGAGCTGAAAACAAGGCAGATAATTCATTAGAACTGCATGCAGTAGAAACAAAACACAGACATTCCCTGCCTCAAAGAAGACCTTTCCAGTACAAAAGCCTTTTAGCCTAAAACAAAGACATACCTTTTGCAACCTCATAAAGAGAGGCTCACTCTTATGAAGATTTTAGTATTGCTTCTCTCATTCTACCTTCAGAGCATGTCTTTACCTGGCTTTTTTTTTTCACCATGGAACTGTAAATAGACTTTTCCTTTGAAGCTTTTAAGTCCTTTCCAAATATATCTTCAATGTTTGCTCTGTTATGTAACCAGTATTTTCTTAATCTTAAGTGGCAGCATTTGGTTGTGTTCTGACAGAATATTGTAACTAAATACGCAGTCTGAATAAGATATGCACACAGCATTAGAGTGCTGTGTGCATATGAGCAAAAAAAGCTCAAGATTATGTGCAAGATGAACCATTTAATGATGTCAGTAAATTCTCAAGTGTTGCTGACACACCTTGAAAAGGGCAGATCTTCTGGAACATCATCTATACAAATGCAGAACTAGTAAGTAAAAGCCACCTCTGAGCTTTGGCCTGAAACAAAAATTGTCTTTCCACATTTTCTTATGGTCACTAAGTTATAATTGCAGGTCTTTAAACTGCCATGCAAGTTCACTGCTGAACTTTTATTTTCTGATTATAAGAAATTTCTATACTTTTTTAAAAACATGAGCTTCTAACCACAGTAGCTGATGAATGAAGTATTACCCTTTGACCTCCCACAACATCACAATTCATACAATATGCTGCAGTGAAATGAGAAAGAACGGATAAAAAAATCAAATTCTCAACCACATACTTAATTGAAATACACACAGCATATGTGATAAGTCGATATGAGATTTCAGTTGAGTTTCTAAAACATTTTCTATGCAGAATTTTAATTTTGGATTTGTAACTAACATTTTCAGGTTTATGCATCAAAAATGCCCCAAGTGAATTTTAGTTACTACAGACTGACCATTGTCAACTGCTCAGTCTTAGCTTGTAAGGACCCTTAAAATTTCTTAAGCTTCTACTAAGTTTTAAGATGTTCATTACCTTCATTTTCCTCATACTCAAATGAACATGGTTTATTTCCTTAATTTTTGAGCAAGCTTTGGAAGACTATAGTTTCAAAGTCCAAATCAGCTCCTTCATTGATAAATATTGCCATCTGTTTTTGAACATAATTTTTTTGCAGATATCAGATTCCTAACTGGCCTAGTCTCAGTGGAGGAATCCAGCAAAATCCAGCTGTTTGGAACTAGTCAGCATCAGAGAAAACTGCATCATAAAACCATGAATAGAAGGGACTGAAAAAGTTGTAACAACTAAATCCACTATTAGTCGACCCTATGAGGAAGAAGCAACAACCTATTTCAGGTTTGTCAACTTTTATCTTAAAAATTAAGATCAAACCCAAAACCTGAGATCTTTTCTACCCCCAGCTGAAGTATTATCTCTGGCTCCTTTTTCATACCTATGAGTGCTGAAAACAAGGCCAATATCCCAAAATATAAGTGAAGTCATGCTTGTATGATTATAGGCATTTGACATACTTATAATGGATAGTTTTACCCTGACAGAGAAACATACCTGTTGGTAACAGGTTTTTCAACATGTAATTATCATGCCAGTTTTACTAAGGATGTGAGTAAGCTTTAAGTGGAATGACTACAGGAAGAACAATGCACAGAAGCAGTTACACTGCAAGCAATGAACACACTAACACATTGAGAAATAGACACAAGTAATGTGCATCACCAATTCAGGTATGTAATAAAGTATTATTCACTTATTTTTCTCTCTTGCACTTGAGCAAGTGAGAAATGGATTTCTCACGAGCATTAAGTTACTCAGTTTTCTCAGATTTAAGCTGTACTGTCTGCACTTAGTACACAAGAGTTGGTTTTCTTTAAGATTATCATTTTGAGTGTAGAGACTGAGAATTTTTCAATGACTGAACTACACAGTCAATCAGCATATTGAGTTCTGGGAGTCCTCCAGCTCTCTTCCAGGTATTGTTAATACTACAGGCCTTGGTTCTGTCACCTAATGTGCATAGGATGATTATAACTATTGGGGCTTCTTCTGGCAAGTTCATTATGCTCACAGAGAGTACCCAAACTTTCACTGTTCTTCTGTTTCCAGGGCAGTAACACATCACGGGTCTCTCTGGGCCATGTACCCTGCTGGAACCCGCACCAGCCCGCACTGCCAAGCCTCGCAGGGACTCTGTCCACGCAGTGAGAAAACGCTTTGACAGACAACCTTCCCACACTATAAAGTTTCTTAAATACACTGCATTTTCTGCAGGAAGTTTGAAAGTTATTCTAAGTAAAACCACAAATAGCTCCACTTGTTATTTAGATAAATGAACATTTGCAAGGCGTAGGCAAACAGCAGAGGTGATAAGAAGCCGGGGAGGTGACAGGGAGGCAGAAAACTCCTTCAAGTTTCCGAGCGGGCGGTCAATAGCGCTGCGGCGGCCCGGCCGCGCTGTGGCGATCTCCATGACACCGCAGCTCGCCGGCCGCAGGAGTGCGGCACTCTGGGAAGCGCCGCTTCCCTGCCATCTTCCTCCGGCCGCTCTCGGGCTCGGCGCGGCTCCGCCGGCCCCGCTCGCTCCTCACTCGGCCGGGTAAGGCTGGGAGGCTGCGGGCTGCCCAAGGTCACAGCGCCGGCTCCCCGCCGGGCCAGGCCCGATCCTCCCCGCGCGGCCCAGACCGGCTCCTTGCCCTCCGCAGCCCCTCGAGGGCCGCTCCCCCCGCACGGCGGGGATGGGCCCCGGGATCCTCCAAGGGCGCCCGCCCCTCCCGTCACTGCCGGATTCCCCCTGCCCGCAGGCCTCGCTCCCCGCCGGCCCAGAGCCGCCCCGGCCGCGCACTCACCGCCGCGGGGACTCGCTGCCTCCGCCCGCCGGCCCGGGGCAGGCCCATGTCCGAGCGCGGCTGCCGAGGAGACGCTACGCGGCCATGGCTGCTAGGGCGGAACTCGGCGGCGTCCCTCCCTCCCCGCTTCCCTCCCTCCTGCCGGCCTCCGCTCCCCGCGGGGGCGGGGACTGTCACGGCCCTATCCGTGCCGCGGGGCCGGCTCGGGCCGTGCGGGTGCGGGCCGGCCCCGCCGCTGTCCTGCGGGCCCTGCGGGGGCAGCAGCGCTGGGGCGGCCGGGGGACGCAGACCCACACGCCGTGGAGCCGCCTCGGAGCTGGGGTGGCTCCGGGGGCGGTGTGAGAGGAGGGAGACGCGGTGACCTCGCCCAGCAGCACGGCCGGCCCCGGAGAGCGCTCCGGGTTACCTGCCGTTACCCGCCGTGCCCCGCCGGCCTCCACGGGCTGCTGCCCGCCGGAGCTCGCTCCTCGTCTCGGGAGCGGGACATTTGTCACTGTGGCCAGGGCACTAAGAGCGGGCTCTGGGGGCTGTCACAGTCTGTAGGACATGCCAGCGTTTGTATGGGGTGTTAAACTGTCACTGCACTGTGTAATCTGGTGTAGGAATGCGAGACACCTCGCTTTATAAAAATATCCTATTTTTAGTTTAGAGAAAACTGGATTGCTAGGGGCCACTCCAAGTTTTCTGCTGATGGCAGTGTTTTCTGTGCACCTTGTGTTACTACAAGCATCGTGTCTCAGGGATGGCAGGTACGTGTGGACGTGCTGGTACAGTCGTGCTGGGAAAAGGGGAGACGCTGGTCCTGCCGTGGAGACCTTACACAAATGGAGGAGATGCTCTGTGCTGCCACAATCCTGACCTGTCCCCTAACTGTTGGAGGGTGAGGGGATTCAACAACTACATTTCAACCTGGTACTCAGTTTTGCCAATGGAAGTGTCTTGTGAGCTGGAGCAGTTTCCATCAGTGGCTTTAGAAAACAGGGAGGTCTTGGAGCCTAAACAGGGAAATTTAGAAAACATGGAGATGCCTGTCTTCATGTAGCCTTCCCAAATACTTCTGATGCCTTGCCCAGGAAGTTGAATTGTATCACAGCCCCTAGCACAGTAACGTTGGTTGGTACTGGCCACATAAGAGGCGCAGACAATTAATCTTTGCAGGGTGTGCGAGTGATCAGGCATTTGAAAGGTTCTGGGAGCAATGAGAACAGTGATATGTCTCCTTTATTGTGCAGAAAGGTGAATACCAAAGTAAGTCAATAGATTCCAATAGCTCTAAGCTGAACTGAGTATCAATAACACCATGCTCTTGTAAGTGCCTTTTTCAGACCTGCTCTATGTGTTTTAGCCAGTGTGAGTGATGCCAAAAAGTTATGACAAGATGGAAGGGGTGAGTCCACTGATGCCAGAGCTTGGGATGTACAAATTCATGTTGACTCTCATACTCACTGCTGTCCAAACTGGACTCAGAGAACCCTTTTATTGTTTCTCTTATATGAAAAAATTGCATGATACAATCTTTGGTTTTACTTGTATGGGCACACCCCAGCCATATATAGAAAAGTGTTTGGGGAGGAGTTGCCTATGCAATTAGCTTTACCCCACTCCAGAGCTTGTTAAAACATGCTAATAATGTTGATTAAGTTATAACATGCTGTGGTTGCCTCAGGTTAGAACACATTTCCCTATCAGCACGTCTGTTCTTGTGTAGCAGTATTAAATAAATAAAGAAAGTAATTTTAGTAGGAATTGGTGTGCTTTTTAGTAGAATGCATTAGATTTTTAGCTAAAAAACATTTACATTTTCTAAAGCAGGGTAAAATAGAAACCATGTTTTACAGATGTGAAAGATGTTCTGACTGCCTATATCAGACATCCAATGTCTCTCTCTTACAATGGAGTTTTGGTGAATGCCTTAAAAACCTAGACATGATTATTTTGGGATCATAATAATGAACTGATACACAGTGCTAATGGACTTAATGTAGACTGCATTGTTCACCTCCATGAGAGATTGTCATTAATATGGAAAGCTTGGCTTTGCTGTAGCACTGCTGCTAACACCACAGTCTTCCTGTTTTACTGGCACACGCCTGTGAGGACCTTGTAACATTTTCTGTGTCTACCGCTACTGCGTAAATGAAAGGCATAACATGACACCCTAAATCCTTGTTGAGAGACACAGACGCTTGTCAGCAACGAAAGAGAAGTGTGCTGAAGGTTGGATTCAAGGGTTCCATGCCCTGGGTGACCAGTGGCAGCCCCGAGGTGCTCGGATTTGTTCTCTAGTGCCGCCTTCTGGCTGAGCACGCCCAGAAAAACCAGTCCACAGGTGACAGGAAGAAATGGTTACTGCTTGGAATAATGTTATTTGTATTTTGTACAAAGCTGCATTAGGTAGGTCAAAGGCAAATAATAATGGCTCTGTAAACAGCATTATAACAGGTATTTCTCTAATAATCTAGTGGGTATTATAATCTCCAAAATAACAGGCTGGAATTTTGTCGTTGGTATGTTTTCCTGAAGGATGATGATTCTGAGATCCATGCTTCACAGCAGCAGATGTATGACTTGGAACAGCTTTGGGGAGAATGTGAGCACAGCCATTTTGCATTGCTGAAGCAAAACTGGGAGAGAAATGTTTCATTTCGGGGCCTGAGCTGTCAGGTTCAGTATGAGCCTGGGACTGAGGGCCAGAGCCCTCTGAAAGAGCAGCAACAACCAAAGGCTAGTTTGGAGCTGTCGTCCTATCAAGTCTATGATTTGGGATCATTTCTATGATCCCAAAGTGGACCTTCCTCTGTATTTGCAACTGGTGAGGCCACACCTTGAATACTGAATCCAGTTCTTAGACTCTTAATTTAAAGACACTTTGGGGCTGGAGCAGGTCCAGAGAAAGGCAATGAAGCTGGTAAGGGACCTGGGACACAAATTCAGTGAGGAGCAGCTGAGGGAGCTGGGAGTTCAGTCTGGAGGAGGCTCAGGGGTGACTTTATGCTCTCTACAACTCCCATATTGGAGGCTGTGGCCATGTGGGAGGGAGTTGGTCTCTCTCAGGTAACCATCACAAAAACAGGAGGATAGAGTTTGGAGTTCCACCAGGGAAGGTTTAGGTTGGACATTAGGAATTTCTTCACAGACAGGGTGATTAGACATTGGAACGGGCTGCCTAGGAATGTGATGGAGTCACTGTCCCTGGGGGTGTTGAAGGAAAGACCGGACCTGGCACTCAGTGCCGTGGCTCTAAGCTGACACAGTGGTGTTGGGTCACACGTTGGACTCATGATCTCTGAGGCCTTCTCCAACAGACTTGATTCCGTGATTATCTCCACAGCTCTGCCTCACACAGGCAAGGCAGGCAAGTCCATGCTCAGAGATTGTACCCTAGCCTGGGAGCACAAGAAGAGCTCCAGCAGCCACCAGGCGGGAAACGCAAGCTCCACCATCCTGTGCCACAGAGTAACCCGGGACAGCGACCCCTGTCCTTATTCCATAAGCTGCCTCTAGGGAGGCCACCCGGGCCCGCCGAGAGCGCGGGGCCGGCCCTGCCCCCGCCGGGCGGGCAGCGGAACGGAACATGGCGGGGCCTCTCCAGCCCGCGCTTCCCCGCCTTTCCCCGCGGCGGCGCGCATGCGCGCTGCGCGGCGGTGAGGCCGTATCCCTCCGCGCGCCCCTTTTCCCTCGATGTCTGTGTTAATAAGGTAATTCCCGCGCCCATGGTAAGTGCCGGGCGCCCCTCCGGGCCCGCCCGGGGCGCCCCGCGCCGCCTCGCGCCCGCCCGCGCGCCCGCGGCGGGGCAGAGCCGCGCGGAGCCGCGCCACTCCCCTCCGCCCGCCGTGTCCCTCCGCCGGGCGCGGCGCGGACTCTCGTGTGGGGCTCTCGGCCTGCGGAGCCCCGGGTCGGTGCGGCGGCGGCGGTGGCGGCCGGGCCGGCAGCACGGTAAGGGCCCGTCCCCGCGCCCCGTCTCTCCCTCACCCCCCCCGGGCCGGCCAAGCTTTTCCAGGTCAGTCTGCGCCTTTGTATAGGGCCCTGTTACCGGATGTGGAAGTTGATCTCTTCGCTGGTAAAAAATAATTCCACTTCCCCCGGAACCCGGCGCCGCGGCTCCCTCCGCAGCGCCCAGCCCAGCCAGGATTTCCTGTCGGGGAGAGCGGGCGGCCGGCCGGCCTTCCGGGGACCCCGCCGCGCGGGGGGCGCGGGCGGCGCGCTGGGCCCCGGCGGCGGCCTGGGCGGCCCGCGGGGCGCGGGCGAGCGCGACGCGCCCGGCGAGGGACCCGGGAGCTGCGGGGCAGAGCGGGGCCGGGCTCGTCCCGCGGGTTTCTCCGGCGGGCAGCGCGGTGCGGGCCGCGTGGGCACGGTCCCGAGCCCCGCGTGGGCCGGGGGGGCCGGCGGGGCCGCGGCCCGGGCTCCTGAGGCGGCGGGGCTGCGTGCGCGAGCTTGGCGCCAAAGGTGCCCTGGGGAGAGGCGGCTCGGGCGGGAAGGGAGCGGCTTCCCCTCCGCAGTGCCCCTCGCCCCGAGTCTGTAACTCGCTTTGGACTCTCAATAAAGCGTACCGTGGGAGCATAACAGTGAGATACGATGTGTTAGTGCGGATTGTCGTTTTTTTGTTCTGATTTCCCCAAATAGTCGAAGTAGTTTCCGTTGGTGGGACGCTGGTGGCACGTCGGTGAAATCCCCTGTAGGAAGTCGTCTGTGGTAGTTCTCAAGGCATTTGTGTATTTTCCTTTGACCTGCGTGCTAAGGTGGCTTTGATTTAACGGCGAATGCTTCATAGTAGCATTAAATGTGCTCAGAGTTGTGAATGCATACTCTGTAGTTCTTCAGCCTATTTTAAGTTACTCGTTACTTCTGAATTATTAGTAAGATTGTGCAGTTAGCTGAGTTTTGTATGCATACAAGTATCTGCAAGGGAACATAACTGTGCCATATAAGTAGGGTTAAGAGTATATGTGGCAGATCAGCATACTCTAAATAGAGACTTTTTCATGACCTACTTTTTTTGCTGAAAACACTTTGTTTTCTAGTTGGATTTTTTTAAGGCTGTGTGCCAGACAGAAACTGTCGAGGAAGATTCCTCATGATAAAATGGATGTTCTTGGTAGGAGGTGGATGATTTTGATTTGATGGTATTTTCAAGCTTAATCAACCTGAGACATTCTCCTAAGGCTGTGGTACAGTTCAAAGGCTGCACCACAAGCCCTTGGATTCTTCATATCAATCACAGCTGCTGCAAATTAACCTTTTTGGTATCTAGTGCCAAATTTATTTGTGAAAACTGTAGGTTGTTGGCAGTGCCAATCCAAATCTTGGTGCCAATGGTTCACCCTTGTTGCATAACACTCTTTAGATGTTACAGATAATGGCCAAATCTCTGCTCTCCTATGTAAAAAAAGATGTAGAAAAGTCTTTTTTTTATTTGAGTTATTTGAGTTCATTGCTGATTGGTGCTTAAGTTAATGTGTGAGCCTAATAGGAGGGCAGACCTGCATTACTGACAGGCCTGGCTGTCTTTGCCACTAAGCTATTCAACAATGTTTGCTTTTCTGAGATCAGGTATTTTTCATCTGATGCATGTCTGACATGAAGGTCATGTTGCTGTTCAAGCAAACTAGAGAGAATTTAATTACAAATACAACAGTCAGAGGAAAGCAGAAAATACTGGAATTAAAGCTGACTGCAGTTAACATATTAGTGTAATTTTCACTATCATGATAGCAGTGTGGATAGTCTATGATATCTAAATCAATATTTGAAGTATTGGTTGTGAAATCATTGTCAAAAGATGTTTGATTCATGTAGGAAACAGACGGGAACTTTTTGAGTTTGTAAGTTGCTATAATCACTGGTAATTGATAATGTACATTAAAGTGATATCAGAGTGTTCATGAGATTCTAACTACTCTATGCTGAACTTCAAAATATTATTGACCTTGGTATGGACAGGCACATAAGGTTAGCTAGAAATGGCCATTCTGAATTTCTAGCAATAGTGTGAGATGTTGAAATCAGTAGGGTAGTAGCATTTTTGAAGGTCAGATCTGGGGAAGCAGGTTAAATTGGTTTTTTCTTCAGTAGTGGGGAGAAAAGGACATTCTCAAAGGGTGTTATTTTTCCAGATATAATGGATGTGAGAGATGATGGGTCTCCAGCCATCTTCTCAGTGCAATTCTGCCATCTGTCACTTGAGCAGAGAAAAGTGTTTAATGAGCCTTTAATGGAACTTGGTGATTTAAAGCCCTTATCAGAGACACTCTGTGTGTTGATTCAGGTACCTGTGATGCTGCAGTCCATGCTCCTCCAGAGGGAGGGTGTCCCTTTCAGGGGTGCACCTGGGGACAGACACTGGGCTGGGAGGTCTCCGTGCTGCCAGATGTTCTGCAGCAGCTGGTGTGGGCCTGTTGGTCTTGCCCAGCTGGTGCTCAGCACTGCAGTGGTAGAAGAGGAGCGGGTCTGGGCTCTGGGGGGCAGGACACCACCCTGAGAGATGCTGAGCCAAACTTGATTTGAATTTGGGCTGCAGTCTCTGCTGCTCTGTTGTCTGTAGACTCTGGTGTGGTAGCCAGGCATCCCAAGCTGCCAGCTTTTAGCTCCACTTGCTTCCCACAGAGCCTTCACACACAGTTCCACCTAAACTCCTGCTGAGTGCTATTCTGCACCCTTCTGGTAACTGTGTCATCTTTATTGAGGGGATAAAAACCTGAATCTAAGATGGATGCAAAGAAGTAGTATAATTTTCCTTTGAACATAAGTAAAACAGCAATAATAATTTGATGTTAGTTTAATTGCCAGCTAATTGTGGCATCTGGCTAATGAGACTGTGCAGAATACATTGCAGTAATGTGGAAGTTCAGGAGCTGATTGAATCAGAGAAGTCTAAACCCAGCAGAAGCTCTTCCCTATTTACTCACTTGTAGACAAAACCCTCTCCACACATTTGTGTAGGAGCTCTTAGAAGCCTGAAAACATAAAACATTATCACATTGCCATAAGAGTAACTCCAACAGTCTCAAGTCTTTATTTCAGAGCCAGTGATGCTTTTATTCTCCAAAAAAGTCCTCATGCAAAGTGTTACACAGCTGTCATGCTAGCAGAGCTTGATGGAAATGACACAGTGAAGAGAACCCTCAAACACTGTTCAGCAGAGTTGATTTTAGCACTGTGGAGTAGCAGCAGACTGCTCTTTGAAATAGCAATCTCATTTCAATTTTAAATGTATTGTTGTATCTTGCTTGTGATAGTGTCACTGCACTATTGTAGAGTTGCTGAGCCATCTTGAGAGAGCAGCTGGAAGGGTTTTGTGGGATGGGAGGCTGGGGCTCTGCAGACCCTTCTCACTCTGTCCAGGACTGTGGGTGAGTGTAGGGGAGGTTGGATGTGTTGTTGTCACTGGGGGGTTTCTTACAGTGCCAGTCCTTGGGATGGGCTGCCAAGTGGAAATCAGCCTTGGGTTGACAACTCTTCAGAAATTTTGTGAGTGCTAGTATTCGTTGCTTAAAAGTAAATAAACGTGCATGAGTTTTGTTGGAAATGCCTCTTTGTTTGCTGCTGTTAGTGCATCAGTGACATGGTAATGGGATTTTTATTATTTTAGTTGAACAGTGGGATTTTGTGAGTTTTTGTCTTTTTTCCACTAGATGGCCCAAGCACGCTTCAATGAGAACTGAAACTTGATTCATTTCTCTTTTAACTGAAGTGAAAACTCTACATTGAGAGGCATATACCAACCTGTGTGATGCTTTGTGTTTGTTTAAAATACAAACACCTTCTATCTACCAAGAGAGTGTTGGTCAATGGAAGGAATATGCAGTAATGAAATGGTTTTTTCCTTGATTAGAACATTTTTTATCAAGTGTAGTATAAAGCTATTTAGTCTTGTGTTGAAAAGAGAACTGGTGTGCTTTCATTGACTGTGCTCCACAGTAATTCAGGGAGTTCAGGGAGCCTCTGGAAAGGTGTTGATCTGAAGTTTGTCCCTAACATCTCCTGGGACTGAGACTGGTATTTTGCAAGTCACCATAATTGATTTTTTTTTTGAGGGGTGTCTTGAGTTTTGCTGCACAGGGTAACAGCTTTGCAGTTCATTTCAGTAGTGTATAAATGTGGGCAGTGGGTTCTGCATGGGCTGCTAAATGTACAGACTCATTCAATTCAGTTTAACAGACATGAAGTGTAACTTGTTATCATGATTGGTTAGTGGAGGAAGGTGGATATACACTGAAGGCAGCTCCTCCATGGGGCTTGTTGGACACTGGAATGAGGCTGAAGTGGTAGGATGTTCATCCATAGAGAGACATTCAGAACTCAACAGGACTGAGCCCTGGGCCAGCTCTGGCTGGGATATTGAACTATGTGATCTTGACAGGTCTCCTTCAGCCTTAATTATTCAGCAATTCCAAAATGGGATTTTATTAGTTCCTTTGCTCCACTGCTGTTTAAACCAAAAATAAATGGAAAATGGATAGTTGTCTTTCTGAGCAAGTTGTAACCTCAGTAACTCCCAGCTTGCCTTTGCTTCTGAGGGCCTTGATGTGGTGGTATTAGACCACCAGAAAAAGGATGTCTGTCTGTGAGCGTGCTTTTCCTCCTTAACTTGCAATCCCTACTGGGGAAAAAAAAGCCATTTAAAGGGAGTGCTCTATTGCTTCATTTCACTGCTGCACTTGCCAAGTGTCAGCTCTTGCCTTATGTTTGGTATTATTACTTCTAGTGTCTCTTTTTAACAGGTATAACAGATTATTTCTTACTCCATTTCTTAGGATCTTTCCTAGATTTTCTCTTTTGCTTTTTTCCTTTATGGGAAAGGGACAGCTGTTGTCCCTTCCTCTGCATCTGACTGTATACAGAAATTATATTTTAGGGTGAACAGAAATAGTGGTGGACAAGATGTCAGAAAGGTGCTGTGTTTCATACCTATCTCAGTGCATTTCCATAGTGGTGCCCCCTAAATACATGTAGGCATTTTGGATAAGTGGATATAATGCCTTTGGGTGCATGACACAGCAGCCAAGATGTAGAACTGTGTGAAAGCTGGGCCAAGCTGCACAAGGTTGCAGTATCAGGTGAGAGCTTTGAAACCGCCTTCTGTATAAGAAATGTTCATCCAGTTCAGTTTAAATTTTGTTTAACTTTACAGCTGCAGTGGTTACATCCTTGTCATACTGAAATCTTCAGACTAATATCAGTTCTGTTTGGCTGGCAAAAGTAATTCTAAAATCAAAGTGCTTATTGCAACCAATAAAGCTTGTTCTCATGGCTAAAATACCAAGTCCAGTTTCTGAACTTTTCAGAGTAGTTCAGAAATAATAATTAAAAAAAAAAAGGCAACTTGTATGTATTTAAAATAATGTTAATGTTATTATTTTGTCTTTATATTCCTTTATGTTCTTCACTAGATGTCACTAGTAGATTTGGGAAAGAAACTTTTAGAAGCTGCACGAGCAGGTCAAGATGATGAAGTTCGCATTTTGATGGCAAATGGAGCACCTTTCACCACAGACTGGGTAATGACAACTTTTACAGTGGAGAAAGTAAATCTTACTTTTCTCACCTGAAGAAAGAAATACTATTCTTACAATTCAGCATTTATATAACAGTTTTTCTTGGAATTCTGCATTCACATCATCTAATGTCTAATTCAAAATTAAACATGTCTGTTTCTTCATATGAACTCCTATTGATCTTAGTAACAGACTGTGAATGAGCTCATTGTGGTCACTTTCAAGATGAACTTTGGAATGGTTAATGAGGAAAAGCAGCAATCATCCTCCTCATTACAGTGTTTATGCACTTAATGTAGTAAGAGGTCTGAATTATGAAAACAGTCCTAACTACCTAATATGTGCAGCTGAGAGTTCCCTGACGTAGGGGTACTGAGTTGTCTTTTGGGTGTGCTGATTTTTGAATAGGTTGTAGAGAGAGGTCAGGTACCCAAAATTCCTAGGGTGTTTACAAGCTCTTAAGACCCTTAATCTGCTTAGTGACCTAACTTCCAAATTAACTCTGTTTTGAGCAGAGGTTGGACTTAATTGACTTCCAAAGGTCCCTGTTGACCAACACTAAAAATGGGGTTAGACCCCTTGAAATGTTGCAAAAAGGCAGTAAAAACAGAGTAAAAAGAAAGCAACAACAAACTTCCATCCACCATTCATAATCTGTAAAATCCTCAACATCTTCTCTTCTTG
The DNA here is from genome assembly GCF_028018845.1 of Melospiza georgiana. NCBI lineage: Eukaryota > Metazoa > Chordata > Aves > Passeriformes > Passerellidae > Melospiza > Melospiza georgiana. The sequence goes on from NC_080442.1 coordinate 10,836,539, forward strand.
AGACTACAAGGGAAAATGGTTTTGAAATGGCAGCTTGACACCTGTGTTTGGTATCTTCAGAGTAAGAAGAAATGCTTTGTTTTGCCATCTGTTGGAGCTGTTTTGTGTTCATTACAGCTGGGAACATCTCCACTTCATCTAGCAGCACAGTATGGACATTACTCCACCACAGAGGTGTTGCTGCGGGCAGGTGTGAGTCGGGATGCCAGAACCAAAGTGGACAGAACTCCGTTACATATGGCAGCATCAGAAGGCCATGCCAGCATAGTAGAAGTCTTACTTAAGGTACAAACTGCTGAAACAGGTCTGAAGTGGGGTTATTGCAATGGTTGATGATCAGATATTTGCAATTTGCTTTTAGCCATGAAACCAGCATTCAAATTACATGAATAGTTAAACTGTGTGCATTGAGAACTTTGTTTTCCAATTGAACTGTAATTTGTTTTACATTAAAATCATCATGATTTCAGGTGAATTATTTACTGCTGTTTCAAAATAAGAATACTCCCTAATTTGATATTGTGTTTAATAATAGATTTTAGAAGTAATATTTACTTTAGAGAATCTGTAATGCTTTTGAGATAAATAATGTATTTGGTAGATAGATTGGATTACTTTTAAAAAATATGTAATTGTAAGATAGCAGGGCATTCCTCATGGAGAAAAACAATTTAGGGCTTCATTCTGTGACCAGCATTATTTAATTGAGATATTTGTAATGACATAATTTATGCAATGATCTTGTTTGTAGCATGGTGCTGATGTCAATGCCAAGGACATGCTCAAAATGACTGCACTTCACTGGGCTACTGAACATCACCACCAAGAAGTTGTGGAACTCTTGATAAAGTATGGAGCAGATGTTCATGCTCAGAGTAAATTTTGCAAAACGGCATTAGATATCGCAGTAGACAACGGAAATGAAGACATTGCAGAAATATTACAGGTAACTTTTAATTCCTCATGTTAAGGGAACTTGCAGCAAAGTACTTGATTACCCATGTCATAAACTCAGCTTTTACTGTAGCAGCTGTGACACCATATATTGATAATGCCACACTCCAGTCTAGTTCATTACATGAAATGAGATTAATGTTAGTAAACATAACTTGGTCAAAGACCATTTTCACCACCTACAAAGTCAAGGATAAGTATTCTTTATTTTCTTAAGTATGAGTGATGTAATACACAGAGGTAGGTGGACTCCTTAAAGTTGAGGTGTAAAAACTCCATTCTCTGACAGTATATTCTGACTATCCCCTAGTATTCAGTTAGCTTCATATATGGATATTAATTTCCTAGTTGGAGTTCAGACAGGACAAAAGAGATGTCAGTTTTTCCAGAATTAGAAAAGCTGAGATTGAATTGTTGGAGAATTGATTTTAATAGATAATTCCATGGAAATGTGTGCTCCTTGTTCAACAGTGTTGTTAAAAGCAAAGTAAGTGATAAATCTTACTGAGAAAGAATGCAAAACAAATGAAAAATATCCACTGTATGTATTAGGCCAGTATATAAATCTGTAGCCTCCCTTTGTCTTTAAATGTCTGAACTTCTGGTGTGTTCCTTTAGCCTCCTCCTGATTGCAGAAAGGGTGGAGTAAACAGAAGTTAGTGATAATTCATAGAAAGACACAAAGACTGCCACGTCCATTTCGTGGCAATTGCAGAGCTGTCAGAGTAGCTTTCCATGACATGTATCTGCCCCAGCAGTCTTGGTTCTTCAGACTTCTCTTTTAGATAAGTGAGCTTGCCTATCTGCAAGAGAGCCTTGTCCTCATTGTTTACATAACTGGTAGGGAGAAGTAGTGGTGTGTTGTTAAACTCTTTCACTCGAACAGATTTTCTGTCTTTAGATTTCAACCAAAAAAAAAGTTTCTTATGTACTTGGAGATAGGACACAATGTATGTGTATTGCATGAGTGCAGTGAGGGAGCTCCTCCTTGTTTGTGTGAAGCATGCAAGAAGTGTAGCTCTCACACAAGGCAGCAGCTCCTTTGTAGCTGCAGTGGGGATGATGTTGTTCCCTTTGTGTCCCAGATTGCAATGCAGAACCAGATCAACACGAACCCCGAGAGTCCGGACACGGTGACGATACACGCAGCCACGCCGCAGTTCATCATCGGGCCTGGAGGGGTGGTCAACCTAACAGGTCTGGTATCTTCTGCACATCCATCCACTAGAGCAGCTATTTAGGTGCCTAAAGGATAGCTGTGGGATTTTATACTTTCACTGATTTTCACCATTTAGTGGAAAGGTGTGAGGAAAAACAGTGGTAAGAAGAGTTACCATATTCCTCGTCAGTGGTTTTTGTGTGTTGTAAATATGTACATACCTAAAACAATGATCTTCACAGGCATAAATTATCAGAAATTCTATTTGCTTAACAAACCTCACTTCAGAATAGCACTTTGGTTCAGCAGAATGCTGCTGAAAATGGAGTGTTTGCTAGAAGTTTCAGTGCAATAAAAATAGAAAAAGGGACTTTGCTGGTTTTAAATTTATCAGCTAATTTTTTTTTCATCCTTCTAGATGAAACAGGAGTGTCTGCTGTACAGTTTGGAAATTCATCAACATCAGTATTAGCTACGTTGGCAGCTTTGGCAGAAGCATCAGCTCCACTGTCTAATTCTTCAGAAACACCAGGTTAGAAAGCTAAGTCATTTAAACTAATTTAATAAATTTAATGTACACAACTTCAAGTTTCTGTCAGCTCGTGAAGTAGTGCAGTAAATAATGATTCTATGGCTATAGATAAGGAAGGAGAGCAAGGAAGGAATAATGACCATATTTTTGGGGCTATTTTTTCTTTTTATATAGAATAGCTTCTTTTTAGACAAAATCTTCCCTTTTCTTTCAAGATTTGAAGAAGTTCTAGCCATGTTTCCTTCCAGAACTAAAACCCAACACTGAGTTTGACATTGAAAGATCAGAGCTGTTTGCCACAGCACCTAGTACTGGCCCTTTCAATTGAGACTTTTTTGTGACAGTGGCCTTTCTTACTGCTGAGCCTGTACTTGGAAGCCAAATCAAGTTCAATAACCCACCACTTATTCATGTGGGAGTTGCTGTTTTGGTTTCCTGAATAAACACTCTGTGAATATTTAAGCAGTGTTATAGGACAGTAATCTCTAAACATAAAGATCTTCAGAAGACAATGTCTGCAATCATTATTTCAATTGCAGAGTGATTTTTCTGTGTATGTTACATTGTAATTAACTTAAAAGATGAAAGCTTCAGAGTTTTATCTACCTTCTGTCATCTTGAACATCACAACACAGTCTATAGGGTTTTAATTTCATCTCTGCAGATAGAGAGCATTCTAATGTCTGTTATTTAAATCAAAGGCTTTGCTTTTACCATGACAAATTGAAAATAAAATACAGAGCTAGTGTTCTTGAGTTTCCCTGATTGTGGTACCACTGGTTTTGCTCTTTGTCTCAGCATCTTGTTGGATGGTAGCACAGCACCCCATTTGCAGCATACAGTGCAAGCTGGGCTGTGTGCTGTAGCTCTGAATGCAGGCTTTCCTTGTCCTGCCTTGATTTGTAGATGTGATATAGAACTGTGGGAGTTCACTGCTTTATACTCATTATTGAATCATGAATTTGAAATTGTTGAGCTGGAATTTTTCACTTTTACCTGTAAAATTATATACATTAAAGGCTTATTTTACTTCTTATGCTTTGTCTTTCTTCTTCGAAGGTGTAAAAGTGTCAGCTCTGCAGAACTTTCCCTTTAGTTTTGTTTCATACTTTGTATAAGCAATAAAGTTGTTTGAAGTACTCATGGAGTACAGACAAAACTTAAGATTCTCTAGGGGTCCTTTAGTCTTGAAGACCATTATATTAATAGAGAAATCTAAGCTGGGTCCTGACATACAGTGGCAAGGCATTGGTTTCAAGGTAGTATTACAAGTTAATTTTTTTTCATTCTGCTATTAGTATAACTTAGTCCAGCTTGTGTACAATGCAGAAGTTCATTGTGTTGTTAAAAGCAGCTGCTGTTCTTGCTGACCTGTTAACACTGACCCCAATTTTGAGTGGGGTATATCAATATTATTGTATTGAGCAAGGGTGGTGTTGCATGTAAATGTCAAAATGTGAGTGCTTTATGTTGGCCTGATAAAAGACTCTATTTAAAATATAATACATAGTAAAGTGTATTACTATGGGGGGAGTCAAGTTATGAAAGCCATGGAATTAATGTTTCTTTAGCTGTACCAAAATGCATTTGAAGTCATAAAATTTCATTCATAAATTGACTTAATTCCTTTACTACTCTGTTGCTAGTTGTGGCCACAGAAGAAGTTGTGACTGCAGAATCTGTGGATGGGGCCATTCAGCAGGTGGTCAGTTCTGGAGGGCAGCAGGTTATTACCATAGTTACAGATGGCATTCAGCTGGGCAACCTGCATTCCATTCCAACCAGTGGCATAGGGCAGCCCATCATTGTCACCATGCCAGATGGGCAGCAAGGTGAGTGCACACTTGTGTGATTCCAGCTTGAGGAACTGTTTTAGCTGTAATAACAACAGTAATATTAATGACTTTTCAGGTGCAAATAGCTTGGACCATTTTGTGTACATCTATGAATTCTTATATTAGAGAAGGCTCAGACATAAGCCTCTGCTGTTCAGTGGGTTAACATGTCAGCTGAGCCTCTGCTTTAGGAGACAGAGTAGAAGAGTTACTAAACTGTGGAGGAAACATGGGACATTTAAGATTGCTTTGCCTTCAGTAAGTTTGATTTTTGCAAACTTGTTACAGAAACTAGATGATGGAGTAAAACAAAAACCTTCCTAATTCTTACACTGTTGCATTGCTGGAAGTACTGTGGGGAGGTGAGTCTTGGATTTAGAAATCTGATGCATGAAGCAACCTCTGCAAGTTCCATGGAGTGTCAGTACACTGGCACACTGACCTGACAAATGTCAGCTCTTACATGCCTGAAGTTTAGAGCAGCACTGGCAGAACCAGTGAAGCCAGAGTGACACAACTTCTTTTTTTTTTGGGCCATATGTACTTTGTAGAAGCTGCTAGTGTGATAAGGCCTTTTTTGTGATGTGTATGCTTTGGGTGGTTTCTTTTAAAGATCCCCTGGCATTATTTAGATAAAAATGATCCCTTCTCTGGTTTCTTCATGAGGACTCCCAGTGTGAAGCTTGAAGAGTTGCACACAGGAGGCAAATGATTTGGTTCACAGGCTGCCTGAGCTAGTACACCTTGTTATCACTGTGAGGGAGTGGCTGTAGATGGCAACTGAGGTGACAGTTACATTTATTTGTCAGATGGCTGTGTGAGGAATTGGAGTATGACTTTACTGAGAACCCTGATTTTCTTATTCATGGCTAATAACTACTGGATTTTTAGATTACTTAATGTGTATTAAAACAAAAGCAAGATTTGTATTTCGTATTTATTCAAGAAATATTATATAAATGGTCTGCTACAGAAGTTAGAGTTGACAGGCTGGTGACTCTGCTGCAGTTCTGTGCCGTGTCTGTTTACTCAGAAAAATGGCAGTGTTATTCCAGAGCTAATTACTGTAGGCTTTAATAATGAGGAATTTTAAAGTTTTTAAGTAGCATACAAGCAACTAAAGTTTTTAGTAGATTTTCACTGAGCTTATTGTGCACTTTATTATACAGATGTGTTTTCACAAACAAAAGTATTTGTATTTTTGCTGTTAATAAAATTCCTTAAAAAATACAAGTTTTATGTGGTGCAAATATTGTTGGAAATAAATGTATTTACATGTACAAATACATTTTCAGTGCTAACAGTTCCAGCAACAGACATTGCTGAAGAAACTGTAATAAGTGAAGAACCGCCAGTGAAGAGACAGTGCATTGAGATTGTTGAAAATCGTGTGGAGTCTGCAGAAATAGAAGTAAGGAGTATATTACATGATCTGTGTTGAACAGTGTTCAGGACTGAGATCTGGTTATGGTTTTTGTATTGTTCAGGAGGTTAATTTCTGTGTCACCACAGAATGAAGTGTGTGAAATGTTCAACTTGTTCAGTCTCTCCTGTAACTGAAACTCATCTTTTACAAAGTTGTTGTAAAAAGAAAATAGGAGGGCTGTTGGCTTGATCTCTGGTCATGCATGTAAAATTGACACTTGTTTAGGTATATGAGAACATTTTTTTTGTTTTTCTTGAAGATCACTAGTTGATTTTTCAAACTGGGTGCTGATACGTTATCGAGTGACTTGACTCTTTCCGCTAGGAGTGAATGAGAGCGCTGTGCCCTCATCCTTCTGTTACAGCCACATGCTTCTGATTGTGAGATCATTTTTAGCAATGTTTCCTTTCCATTCATGGTATCTAGATAACTGTTGATGGAAGTGTGAAACAGTAAGATTCTGTGTTTGTTAATTTTTATCTGTGTGGTGTCCCCCACCTTTTTTTTAAATTCTGAAGCAGTTTGTTATTACACAACTTTGCACCATCTGTTTTTTTAAAAACTATACTGCAAAAGACCTAAGAATGTTGAGAGCTCTTTCCTTTTTATATGACAAATGGTTCAGTTTAAAATTGTAGCTTTTTTTATACTAGCCACAAAAGGTCAACCATCTCATTCCTTTTCCGGTTACTTCTAACTGTGCTGACCAGTTTTGGTCAAAAGTTTATGAAAATTGCTGTCTGCTTTGACTAGACTGTAAGTTCTCATTTTGTCAACTCCATGATATTTCATTTATCCAAGGTTGTATTCTCCAACTTCTGTTCATATTATCAAATTGTGCCTAATTGAATACTTTTTGTTGTACAGTATGTGCTATATGTTATCCATGTCTAATAACAATAATTACCACCTCTCATCATTTACTTTCCATGTCCCTAAGTTGTTGCATCAAATACTTTTGGCCTTTGCAGCTTTGTGGTCATTACAGATTATCCTGACAGTTGAAATTTTCTTGCTGCATTTTTTAAAATGTATGACTGTTAAAATAAAAGCATTTCTTTTGTTCACACTTCTAAAAATCTGCCTGAATTATTCATAAAGGAAATTACATTTCCTTAAGCTTTTTAGTAATTCTGTTAAATTAATTTTTAAAAAATCCAGATTGGTTAAGGGATAAATTGATGTGTTCTTAAGTACAGATAATTGGTATAAAAATACCAATAATTCTTTTTAAGGGAATTACCAGTTTTATTTATATGTGTTGAACATATTTCTCAAATATTGAAAGAAGTAGATTTACATGAGTTACTTGGTCTTTTACTTTTAAGTGGAAGCTTTGATGACTTTCTTGTCTCTGCTTGTACAACTGGAAATGCACATGCAGACCTCTGCCTCTGTGTGAAGGCCTTGTGGTGGTTCACAGGGGTATACTGCTACTAAAGAAGTGCACACAAAATTGGTTCACTTAAAATTTCTTCATCACAGACAGTAGTAGATACTTAAATTTGGAGTGGGACCCTTCCCCTCATTAAAGTATTTAAAAAAATATTTTAGAATGTGGAAATACAGAAAATGTTTGTTTTCTTTGCCTCACTCTAATTCATTATTTTATTATGAAGGTTGATTCAAGGCTGAAGGCTTTTTTCAGCTGTTTTAAGTTGATAGTGTGTGAACAGTTTACTGTAGTTGTAAAGCTTTTGTAGTTGAAAATCCTCTCATCCATGTGAGGTGACAAACTTTCCTGTGAAAGTATTGTGGAACAACTAAAGCTGTAGTGGTGTTTTTAAATTTTCTATTCTGGGTCTGTTAAGTTAAAACATTTCAGCTCATTTTGTAGATTGACAGCAGTTTTCCTAAGCAGTTTGATATTTTAAACATGGGATGGCAGCAAAAAAACCCTGTCACACAGATACTCTGTTTTTCATTTTCATGCATAATTCATTAACATATATTGATCTTTATTTTCATTCTTTAATTTGACTGTTTCTACCATGTTCCATGTTTGAAAGGTGACATGCATTAGAACCAGGACAATCATTTGATTAGACTAAAAAATAATCATAATTGTAAACTAATTATATTCATTGATTCATATCCTGTGTCTTTGTGTTGTTTAAAAGAGTGGTTGATTATTTTAGTTATAGGTATTCCTATTGTCAGTGAAAAGTTACATGTATGAAGAAAATTCCCTGGTAAAATGGAAGATTTCTTTGGAGCACTGAGCATCCTCTAATTTGATTTTTGTTGGGGTAGATGATATAAAAGGACTCGAGATCTTTAGAGCACTTCTGGTTGTGTTCTGAAGAATGTCCCAAGAACGCTTTCTGGGTTTGATTAAATTGGTAGATGAGATACAGTCCTCCTCCCTAAATGTCAAAGATGACTTCTAGATGTCAAAGACTTCTAGATGCCAAAGTTAGAGAGCCAGTTTTGACCCTTGAGTCCACAGTAGATATGTGTGGCTCCTCCAGAAGCATTGGGCTCTTTCCACTGCCAAGCCACACAGCCAGCAATAGTTGGCTTCATCTCCTTAACTCATTCTGTTTGTTGGGACTGTGACAGTCTAAAAACTACACCTGTTAGCTGCTGGACTAATCCCTGTGCTTTGAATTGCTAGTCTGTCTGGTAGATACTGGTTTTTTCTTCTGGCCATGCCTTGGAGGTTTGGGTTTTTTCTTCCATTTTTTTCTTACCCTTTCTGTAATGTGCTATACTACTTTTGGGTATGCAGCTCTAGTTCTCTCTTCTGTGGGAAATACTCTTAAAATGTTGTTCAAGAACCTCCCCACCGCCAAATGTTTGCAGTGTGCACACTCCACAGCAGTGATTCCATCCCCAAATGTTTGCACACATTCCATAGCAGGGATAGCCCCTTGCTGTTTGTAATGCACCACAGGACTTCTTGCCAGGGAACTACCAATGGTTCCTATTTCTGTGCAGGCCAGCAGATAGAGCAGCTTTGTTTCTTGACAGTATTAGGTTTTTGATGGTTTTTATAGGACCAATTCATGGGATAGATAATGTCCAGCTCAGTACCTCCCAGCCTTCAAAAAGGAAAGGCTGCTTTCCACATGTGGAAGGATCAACTGTTTTGACTAATTCACTGGGATTGTCTTGTAGATCTGCTCACCAAGGCTCTAATTCATGAGGCAGTTTTACATAAGCTGTTGGTCCCCTCATACTACAGACAGAACTTTTGGCTGGGCTGGTGCTGGAGGATCATTGGTGTGTTTCAGATCCTCTGAGGTGTAGGCTCTGCTGTTCATTTGGCATCTGCCATGTTAGCTGCTACATGAGCAGACCATCCTTAAAGTTGCCTTAAAAGCAGAATCCAAATTTTCAGAGATGGAAGCTGAACTTCCTTTTCAAATAAGTAGGCAAAATCAGATAAGCTCTCATTTTATCATTTTATATACTCCAAATGAAGCAAACCCTAGCCTGCTGCCTTCAGCTCTTAAAACCCGTTTGAAAATCAAGTTGCACTTACTGGAGTTTGTTCTGTGTCTAGCTAATCTCTTTATAACCTGTTAATATCATCTCCTTCACCTGTTGGTTTTGCTGTTAGCAGTGATCTGACCACGTCTGTCATTGTATTTAAGCACATTCAGCTGACATGTGACTGTGACAAGTACTGAGAACAGGAGCAAGCAGAAGCGAGGCAGAGTATTTTTCTATTTTTCTTACCATGAGAATATGTGAGTGAAGAAGAATAGGGATGCTGTTATCTGAGTGTGGGGGGCTGAAACTTCTGACAACTGTTAGAGGTATTAAATGGGAATGTGATATTGAACTGCTGGGAATATGGTGAAAAGAGGACTTGCTTTCACTGGACCTCAGTTTTTTGATAAGTTGTTTCTCTGGGAGATGGCTTGTTTCTCTGGCAACGTTCCTTACTGTTCCTACTTAACTACAGTGGAAAGAATGATTTTTTAAATCCAATACTACCTTACTCATAAAAGTATGATGCACTTCAATGAAATGGTATTTGATTGAATATTTGATCAAAACAAAACTATTTCCTAAGCAAATTGCTTTTTCAATTGGGCTCAGAGAAAATCAGACAAAATGACAGTCAGTACCTACATCACTGGAGATGGAAATGCGTTCTCCTCAGTTCCTAAGGCAGCTTCAGAGGATGTGGCATTTCCCCTGTCATTTTGCTTGGAAGCCATTTTATATCCACCCTCAGCAAACTTGTATGCAGAATTTTTGCAGCGACTTAAAGATTTCTTTACTAGCTGCTTTTAAAAGGATAAAAAGCTTATCTGGCTAATTGCCTGTTAATTGATAGTGTCCTTGGGGATGTGGTTAGACCTCTGGATTGCAGAGTATCAATCCCTGTTTGGAAACAGTTAAGTTTATGCTTTGGTCAGTGGGCAGCTGACACTCTCCAGTACAGATGGCTGATAGGTAACAGCTTGTCATTTTTACTGTTTGATTAGATATACAACAGCAAGGGACAAGCCTGTTAGATTGAATGATTGGGGAAATGTTCGTATATTCTGTTAGTATTTAATCACCACACTTCTGCTTTTTTCATTTAGCTCTTTTTTGGTGAAGATTTGCATGGTGCCTTTGCAGCTCAGTAGACTGGGGTTTGGTGTCTCCACAGCCCTGTGTGGGGAGTTGGCTGCTTGATAATTGGGGTCTAATTTGCACAGCAGCATTCACACAGGTTTGCCCGAGTAAGAACTGAACTGAACAGCTTCTCCATGATACCCTGACACTTGATCTGCATGTAAAGGAAAAGTATTTGCCATTTTAGCTTGTATTTGATACTTCTTTGACAAAATATTGCTGGTTCTGTTTCTAATAGGAAAGAGAAACTCTTCAGAAACAGCTGGATGAGGCAAACAGAGAAGCACAAAAATATCGTCAGCAGCTTCTAAAGAAGGAACAAGAAGCAGAGGCCTATCGGCAGAAGTTAGAGGCAATGAACCGCCTCCAGACTAATAAAGAAGCTGTTTAATAAAAAATGAACACACTGCAAAGCCTGTTACTTTCAAAAACCTGCAGTACAATCTTGAACTGTACACTATATAGGTACAGCCATGGGATTTCATGATAGAGAAGATGCTACAAGTTGATAACTGGACTTAAGCCGTGAGCTCTGATTGATTTCTTGTAACATAAAAACTCTGAATTTAGAAATTGTGAAAAGTATTTAAAATTAAATACTGTAAATAGTTGGTTTTTTTACAGTTTCAAAATGAGTTGATAAATCTTTTTGAAGGGATCCAGAAACATGAAAAGCCAATGTTTTTGTGAAATTTTTGATTTTAGTATGAATCTAACTTCTGAAAAACAGAACAGTTTTAAGGGTGATGTTGATTTAAGCTGACAATTTGAAATTTGATTATGTGACAAAATTAATTGACAGTTATTTCTACATGATAACAGCTCAACTTCTCTGAATAAGACATTTCCAGGTGGAAATCTTTGTACAGCTTTAAGTAGTTGTCTCAGATTCTCTGAAAACCATTTTTGGTTTTTTTTTTATTTTAGGTGGTGAAATTTTTATATTTAATTTCAGATATATCCAAGTAGATTTACATGTATATGAAGCTAATATTTTTTAAACTTTTCAGTTTGTACATATGCTGCATGTTTTTATAATTTCTACACATACATCTTGCATAGGTATTTTTCAGCAAAGATGAGAAAAATTATGAGAAAAATGTTTAGCCTATAGGTCATTTGAAGTAAGCTAGCAGCCAGTTTTATTGTGGATGGTATATTTCTTGGAAGAATGTAATTTGTAATTAAGGAGAACAAAAAAGTATCTTAATTTACATATTAAGAAGCAAAATTTGGTAGTGGAGGCGTCGAAACTTCACTTTGTGTGTCTTATGATTTTTCTGTACAAACATTTTAAAGTTCAGTAATGAATAGAAAGGAATGTCTCCACTGGAACACAAATAGTAGCTATTTTAGACTATCCCTGTTGGTCTCTCTTCCCCAATAGCCTTGAAATTACTTCAGTGATACATTTTTTTTAACGGACTTTTGCATTTTAATTACGCAATTGGACGAGTAATTTTTTTTATGTTGTATTGATGCTCTTCCTAGCCAGCATCATTGTTCCTCACTGTGATACTGTGTTTGTGTGTGTCTGTGCAGTGATCTATTATGCTTAAAATTTATATGGCACGTTACATCTTCAGAGCATTGTAAAATCTTTTAAAGAACCCTTACTGCTCTGCCTGAGGCAGGTAAGTGAGTGTTATTGTCTCAATTTTATAACTGGTTTAAGTGCAACATGAGGGAGTTAAATGACTTACCACCACGTGAACCTGTGGTCACCTGGGAATGGATCTCAGGAGTTCCTGGCTTCTAGTCCTGTGCTTAGACTGAGCTGCCTTAAGATTGTTCAGTGCTGTGTTACATTAAATTTTGAACTACTGTGCAGATCTGTTTTTTGTAAGATAAAACTCTTTGTGCTTTGCTTTGTTGTTCCATGTTCACTGCTTTTATGGAATTGTTTATATAAACTTAAGCAAAACGTCTGGTTTATCTATACTGTACACGGAAGAATTACCCTTAAAACTGTACTCTGGCCTACTTTTTCTATTTTACAATTAAATATCTTTTCCACATATATAAAGTGTAGAATCAGTTCAATTGGTTTTGTGTGTGAATGAGAAGGTCAAAGCTGTTCTGTGTTAGACATCTGGAAAAACATGAAAAAACAGTTTTGGGTATAAAATGGCTTTAAATGGCAGGAGGGAGGAATGGGAAAAGAATTGCATTGTACCATACAAAACTTCGTCAAACCGGTCAAAATCTGACTTGGGTTTATAGATTTGGCAGTTAGGAAAAATTCTAAATACATTTGTATTGTTATATGTTTGGTAAATTCGATTTTGATTGGCAAATTGAAACTAAAAATAATCAAAAGATAGAAATGGGAAATCTATGGTGATGAGTTTTAGAAGAATTGCTTTCAAGGACATCATTATGTTAGTACTAGGACTTGAAGCAAATCTTGTGCAGTGGTTAACTGGAAATTGCTCTATTTTAGGGATTATTTCAGGAACTATCCATTATGTCATTAGCAGATTGAGGAACCAGTTAACCAAGGGAAATGTGCTGCTTAGGCATTGCTGCAGTGAATTATGTTGTGATGAAAATAATGTTTGTGTCCTCACATCCCACAAATTTAACAACAGTGTAATCTCGGTGATTTCTTAATAATGATAAGAGTGGCACTGAGTGGTGATAGTGGCAGCATACAAGTGGAGAGTTTCTCACGGTTGTGACAGCAGATGTTGGCAGCAAACAATGAAATGAACCTTTTCTATTCATTCTGTTTCCTGTGAGCAAATATTCTATTCCTCGTTGTCCATAACAAAACCCTTCTGAGTGCAGTGTAGCTATAACAAAACCTTATTTATCAGCAGCAATATTTACCTTGCCTGCAATCCATTATCAGCTATTTTATTTTAGTTCTGAACAGGACCTGCTGTTTGTTCTCTTCTGCACAGAACAAGAGATGAACCCAATGAAGCCATCACCTGTGAGCTCAAGTGTAGGGTATATGAAATATTTCTTATATAGTTTAGCTCTCAAAACATTGTTAAAAATATTGTTCTTTATTTGCTGTTCCAAATTAAAAATATAAATGTAATTGGCTACCATCTGTTTCTTTGAAACATATTTCAAAGAAATTAATCACTTGTAATGAGCTAAAATCAGGATTTTTGAGAACTTTGGGCTCATTTTGAGTTGGTCCTGTGCTTGATGCCTGTCCCTTCTTAGCTTGTTCCCCTTTATGGGATCATTTACAGTGCAGCCAAGAGATGTTCATAAATTCCTATTAAGCATGTTGACAGCTTGTTACTTTTTTCCTAATGTTTCCAGAGCAATATGAGATAAAACAAATATGCATCTAGGAGTTTTTTGCACTTTTCTCAATGCCTTTTTATCAAATTTGGGGGTTTTTATTTCAGTACATTAATCTGATATGTGTGTGTCAGAGCATCTTTCTCATATCTATAAAACAGTTCCTTCTCAAGTATCTATTTGCAGCAGAAGCTAGAAAAGGTTCCACACTGTTCTGTAGACAGTGTGTGTGGGAACAATGTAAAAACTTCCTAGAACTATGTGAGTGGTTGTGCTGCATTACAGTACCTGGGGCAGAGAATCAAAGCTGCTCTGGCAGCCAGTTCTCTCCTGTGACACAACAGCAAAACTGCTGGGAGGTATCAGACACAGGGTCCAGCCTGGCATCCTGTCTCCAGCAGTGCCAGCCCCAGGCAGGAGCCTAAGGTATGGCAAGAATTTATTGCATGGGAAATAATTTCCTGGCGCTTAGTCCACAAGTCCTACCTCGTGTCTTTTCCCAGGGCTGCCTGGTGCAGTGTGGAGCAAGTGAAGATGGATAAGGATTCAACATTGAGTAGTGTCAAAGACTGTGCTGCCACAGAGAGGTCAGGATGTGTTCTCAGGTCCTAAAACTGGAACGAGAGGCAATCTATAAGGCTGTTCTTTCAAACTGAGAATGATCCAAGTGGAGGACTTGGAGGAATTCTGGAGAGACAAGACTAAGTCCCAGTGCTTATGCATATCATACAGGAGAAAGGAAAGCACAGTGAGGGAAGAGGTGCCTTTTCCCAGCTCAGTGGTCTAGGGTGATACCCTTGGAGGAACATCATCGTGCTTAGTGTAACCTGCTCTGCTCTGATCTGAAGGGCAGGATATCCACAGAGGATCACTGCTGCTTCACATTGTACTTCTGGAACTGGCAAGAGCTGTGAAGCCTTTCCTTTTAGCAGCATGGACTGACAGCATAAGGACTGAACACTTGTGGGGATGTAGGTATATCCCCACAGTTGTGGGGAAAAAAGAGTTCTCAAAACAATTCTTAGGAAAAGTTCCTGTCTCCCATATCAAATCTGTTCTGTGCTGGTACCTTGTTTTCATGGCTACTGCTACCACAATGGCTGGCATAACATCTTTTAGCTTTTATTTGGTTTTGAAAGCTCTTGAACTTTTTCTCTCCCACAAGTCTCATGTTAATATGCCTTATATTCATGGCATGGATTACTGTGAGACTTCTGAAAAATTGATTGAAAATGGGAAAGTGCAGAGGCAGCTCCTCTTAGTGATACACTATCTTACACATCAAAAGAGCACAGATGAGAACATGAGAGATTGTAAAACCCCTCAGCTGGGAGGAGTTAGATAAACACTCACCAATGACCTGCCTGTTAAACCTTTTCCAGAATGTGTGAGTCTGAGAGATAAAGGGAGCTATAAAGGGGGAAGCAGCTGGCAGGGCACCAGACCAAACTGACCACAGCTCCCAAAAGGTTGTGGCCCAGATTTGAAGAGGTGCATTCCTAAGGAGTCAGCATGGAGCCTGAGGAGTACAGACAGAGAGGTGAGTGATCTGTGCCTCTTGCAAATAGGTAACATCTGCTCATGGAGATCAGCTGTTGTGGGGCTGGGAGTGATACCCAAAATAAGGATGGGCTATATCCTCTTTAAGTGTGCGCTTGGCCTTGAGACTTGGATCTGCTGAGGCAAAAAAATGTGTCCCAGGGTTGAGTTTAAATTCATGGATTTAGTGTCTGAGGGTAACTTAGCCTTTTTGGTCTTACATCTAAGATGCTGTGGGAAAGCTGCAAAACTGTAATTTTGAATAAACTTGTGCTAAGGGGTTGTGCACAATAGCTTTTCACTGGCTTCACATCCTGAGACTCCAGACTTGGACAGTTCTGGAGATGGAGAGCCAACCTTGGTTCCAGGGCTGCGGGAGATTGCCTTAAAAAGTGGAGAAAGGGTGTGGAGCAATGCAGCTGATTTCAGGGGATGCAAAAGCAGGTTTGCTGTAATCACAAGGAAGTGTAGGACATGAAAATTTAATACCTGTGAAATGCAGTTTCAGTTAATTTGTAGGCAAGAAAATCTAACCTTTCAGTAACCAAACAAACTGTACTTGTACCATGATTGTGTTTTAAAGGTACGTTTGAACTATTCAATAATGGCACTGAAAAAACCCTGTGAGGCTGTTTTAGAACATTATTGGATGGGACAAGTAGGGTGTAGGAGGGAGGAGCTGGGAGCAGTATTCTAATGCAAGTGGAATCTCTGTCCAATGCTAAGGACAGATTGTGTGGAGTGCCTGTACTGCTAGTTAGTGTTTCCATGACTGAAGCTGAAACCACTGGTTTGCCTCTTGCAGGGAAAGAGATGGTGGATTACATTTGCCAGTACCTGAGCAATGTGAGAGAGAGACGGGTGACTCCTGATGTACAGCCAGGTTACATGAGAGCCCAGCTGCCAGACTCTGCCCCAATGGACCCAGACAGCTGGGACAACATCTTTGGAGATATAGAGAAGATTATTATGCCAGGGGTAAGAAATAAAATACAATCATGGCAGGAAAAAGCCATTACTACCTGGGGTGAGCACCAAATCCCGGGAATGCACAGCTTCTGCAGAATATTGTTCTAAATAAAGTTCCCAAAAATGTTGCATTAATCTTATC
Organism: Melospiza georgiana; assembly: GCF_028018845.1. NCBI lineage: Eukaryota > Metazoa > Chordata > Aves > Passeriformes > Passerellidae > Melospiza > Melospiza georgiana. Next base: position 10,852,937 of record NC_080442.1, read on the forward strand.
TTAGATGTTATCTCCACAGTTGTGTTCCTAACTAATTTTAAGGGTTAGATTGTGAGTGTATTTTTAAACTACTTTGTATATAACTCATATTTGCTTATAGGGAAACAAATTCAGCACTATGAGAAAATCATTAGCTTCACAATGTCTCTACCTGCTGAACCATATAATCTTAATTTCAGAGATGTGGAAACTGGGCATAGCAAGGTGAAACAACTCTTGCCCAGCTTCATGCACATGCAAAGCTTGTTTCCTGTGCTTTGAATGTAAAAGTCTACTTCCTCTTGTACATAAATACTGCAGATTCTGCTAAGAGAATTCATATTACCAAATTGCATGTTTTATGTAAGAAGCTCTTTCAAAGCCCGTTCTCAAATTTTTTTGTAGATGTTTGCAGAAACTTGATCTGATGTAGGAGAGGCAATCAGATTACATGCACTTATAGCTGGTGTCTTACACACCAGCTCATTCAGGTGTATAGAAGGGTTTATATAGTTGTAAATTGCTGTGTGTAGCTAAAGGTAACTTGTTTGACAAAATGAGCAACGTTGTTGCAAGGATTCCCTTTATAAAGATAAGTATTTTGATAAATCTTTCTGCCTCTGGTCTTTCAAACACGGCACAACATTCTTTCCTGTTCAGAATCTTTGTCTGCCTGTTCAATTCAGATAAATGCTTTTGTTGTTATTTGTAATTTATCTGTTAATAATGCAGTGTTATCATCTGCTATGCTGCTCCCCTGTTGATATTATCTCTGCAGCTCTCTGCTGCAGATATATAGTTGCATGTATTATGTTGCTGTAATCCTTTTCTCTCATTTTAAACAGACAGGAACCACTACACCTCATGGAAAGTTTTGTGACATTTTCAGACTGAACTTCTACATAATTCTGTTCTAGGTAGTCCATTGGCAAAGTCCACACATGCATGCCTACTTTCCAGCTCTAACTTCCTGGCCTTCACTCCTTGGAGATATGTTGGCTGATGCAATTAACTGCTTGGGATTCACATGGGTAAATTTTTTAGGGCTATTTTAGACATTCCTCTCCTGTGTGTAATATGCAAGAGTAGGTCTTAATCATTCTTTCTTGTTCTCTGAGTCAGTATAATTATTTTTTTTAACCAAGTGTATGTTGTTGCATAAATGAAAATTGTCACTTAAAAAAAAAAACAACCCAAAAGAACATATAAGAACAAGCATTACCTAGCAGTAAGAGCTGAATGAAGAAAATATACTAGAAATGTCTGTTTTCAAATTCTTTGCATATCCCACTGAGCATTGTTCCTTGTCATCTGGTCTCAGTGCCAAAACTCTTACACAAGCAGCGTAAGCAATAGAGCAGCCACCAGCCATGACTGCAGGCTAGATTGGGCTCCATTCCAGTTCTCCTGCTCCTTTGAGAGAGAACACATTTCCTATTTTTCCTCTTGTGAAAATAATTGTTTGGTATCCTGGGCCAGAATATCTGCGTGTTTTGTATCCTCCTGCAGCAGCTACAGAGCACTACTTGCTTATGACTCTGCACACCACAGTAGTTTCTGAAGCCAGTGTTTTCCACAGTGCCAAAGTTGCCCAGATTTTTAGATATGTGTCTCTGTGTAAGAAAGTAGAAGCTCATAAACCTGTAAGAAATTGGTTGGTGTGGTCTCCATGCAGCTGTATCAGATTAGCTCATTGCCTCTCTTAGCTCTCAGTTGGACAAGGGATCAGTGCCCAGGGTGAATTACAGCCTGATTCTCCTTTTTCAATTTTTTCTAGGCCTCCAGCCCAGCCTGTACAGAACTGGAAATGAATGTGATGGATTGGTTGGCTAAAATGCTGGGCCTTCCAGATAAATTCCTGCACCACCATCCTGACAGTGTGGGTGGAGGAGTATTACAGGTAGGGCAGATTGGAGATGGTCTTATCAACATCTGTTTTCAAGTGAATTTCTCTCTGGGTGATAGTTTTACTAGAGACAAAACCAAAATTTTCTATATGGCTCTGAATCCAAATTTGGCAGTTTTTCCCCAAATTTTAGTATTAAATGTGGTAGATTATAGAATAGAAACTGCTGTTGCTTTTAGTACTGTGTAATGGACAAACAGCAGGTATTCTTGTGGTCTTTTTAAGGATAAATGAGTCAGATTTCATTTCTTTAATCTGCTTCTGATCTTTCACATCACCAAATTTTGCACTAAAATGATTCTTACTTAATTGGAGAAGGAATCCTTGTCACTATCCTTCTGCCACAGTCCTTAGCCACACAAGAAGTTTCTTTTCCTTTTTCTCATGTCTAATTTTTGTCTCTGAGAGGTGCAAGGTCAAGGCCTGAACTGTTACCTCCTTCCAGAAAGTGTAAGCAAGAGTTTCCTGGAATCAGTGCTGTTTTGTTATTATAAGGGGCTTTGATCATGTTTGTAATTTATGGAAAATAATATGTTTTATTTGTAGAACAAAAGGAAAATGTGGTTTATTTACTGCCCAGAACTCAGTGCTGAATATTAAAATCTACAGCAGTTAAAGTGCTTTGTTTTGTGTTGCTGGCCCAGAGAGCTGCTCATCAGCTAATGACTCTCCACTGCGTCAGAGAAATCAGGAGTAGCAATGAAAGAGGGGGTGGGCACTGGGCACTTCACTGATTTCTGCAGATCCCTGGGAAAACAGCAATGAAGTAGCAGTTGCAGTAAATGAGCAATGTCTTTGCAGAGCACTGTGAGTGAATCAACCTTGGTTGCACTGCTGGCAGCAAGGAAGAACAAAATTCTGGAGCTGAAGGTTTCTGAGCCAGACACTGATGAGTCCTCGCTCAATTCTCGCCTCGTCGCTTACGCGTCTGATCAAGTAGGTTCTGATGGTTCCAAGGAAGACAAATTGCTTCTGTTGTCTCACTCAGCCTTTGCCATGTGAAGTCACATTTCTGTGCAGCAGCACAGGAATGCCTCACAAGTGTGGACCAGTTCCCCTGCTGCTGCTTTCTGCAGATGGGGAAATGGAATCAGTGTGAGGCGAGGTTTTTAGGGCCTTGGCAGTCCTCAAGAGATTGTTTCACATGACTGAGTTCTGCATTTCCTTCCTGTTTTTCACAAAGCCTTGATCCAGGAACTATGTGCTGAGCTCATGCTGCTTCATCTCGTGTTTCTTCCCAGCCTCTTCCCCTCACAGACAGGCATGCTCAAGGCACTGGTACCTGAATGCTGCTCCTGGCTGTGGGCTCCACTGTTGGCTTTTGCCAGAAAACTTCTTCTGTCCTTGGCCTCCTGAACTGGGCATTACATTCCCCTGGGAAAACTACCACAGGAGAGACATCATGCTCATTCTCTCTTAGTCTAACTAAAAGGACTGTATCTTCTAAAGTGTTTTGCTCTATCCAGAAGTAAACACACTTCAGGGGATTCATCTTCTTATGGCAGGGAGGAGGGAATAAACTGAGGTTGATTCATTGCTAGAGGCTCCTTTAAGAGCTGAGTTTTGATAAATGTCCCTCCAAACACAAGATGAGGATGCCTATTATTATATTTTAGAAACCAGTACCCAAGTAAATGAAGCATTCTTTGGAATTACAGGGTACAGTTTCTTACAGTTACTCACAAAGAAGATGCTTTCAGATTTGTATAAATAGGGATTACAATAAGGTTGTTATCTCTGTATTTCTTGCCACCACTGTCTTTAATAAAGCCATAATTTATCACAGCTGTTCAGTCTCAGAGCTTGAATTCTTACTGTTTTTCTTATTTTAAAGGCACATTCCTCTGTAGAAAAGGCTGGCTTGATTTCTCTTGTGAAGATAAAATTTCTGCCCGTGGATGAGAACTTTTCCCTCAGAGGTGAAACTTTGAAGAAAGCCATTGCAGAAGACAGAAAGAAAGGCTTAGTGCCAGTCTTTGTATGTTCAACTTTCTGGTTGGGGGTATTGACATAGTGTTATATTCTTAATGTCAACATGAAATTACATATAAAAATTTCTTTTTGTGTTGAAATACATTAGCTGAAGATTCATATGTATACAAGAATTTCTATTTTATTAAATTAAAAGTTTAAATGTTTTGACTGCTTGCAATAAACGGCCCAGTTTTGAAGTGCTGCATCCATGTATTAAAGAAACCAAATCCATTATAACAGATTTTTTTTCTAGGTTTGTGCAACTTTGGGAACAACTGGTGTCTGTGCTTTTGACAATCTCTCAGAACTGGGTCCAGTTTGTAAGTGTCTTTTTTTCCCCCTGATTTTGCTCTATGAAAGTATCTAGAGGATACTCTAGTATCTAGAAGATACTCTTAGATTTTTCATGCCAAAATGAAGGAGAGCAGAGTGCTTCAGACATGTCTTAGGGATGGCTGAAATCAGTACAAGACTGCAGTGATTTCTGTAAGATTAGATTAGGATGCTAAAATACATTCTATTTGAGATGGATGAAATTTGCCAACTGATAAATCTTAATTCAGGAAATACAGACTGTGTGGTAATGTTGTAGGATGGACACATTAATATTTAATCTAGCAAAGGAGTTTTGAAGGTAGATTCTGGTAGGACATCCTCTGGATCAATCAGTATCACAGGTAATTTTGACATGGTTGCAAAGTCTATTCCAGCATAAATTCTGACCTGTAGCTGCTGAAGACCAGAGGAGCTTTCTCTTATGGGTCAGAATGTGGCTTCTATTTCTGGGTCCTTTTTTGCTAGCCACTATATCTTTATTTTGGCTTTGTGCAGCTGAGGGGTACTGGGGAATTTCACTTAGTGAAAGGGTGGGTGAGAAATCAAATGTTAAAAAGATAGCGTTATCCTATATTTTAGCATTATGGATTCACACCTTTAGAATAAAACTAGACTGTCAATTGCTTGTCAGCCTCCTCCAAAACACTGCACCTAGTTTGCAGAGAGGAGAGATTAACATGCACTTTGATTCCCTATATCCCTTACATAACAACAGTCTCAATTCCAACAGGTGATGCTGAGGGACTCTGGCTTCATGTTGATGCTGCATATGCAGGAACAGCATTTGTATGTCCTGAATTTCGGTTGTTTTTGGATGGAATTGAATATGCAGATTCCTTTACTTTTAATCCTTCTAAGTGGATGATGGTCCATTTTGACTGCACTGGATTTTGGTGAGTATAGTCAAAACACAAACAACACCAAAAGGATAACATGCAAATTGCGAAGTTTTTCTCTGCACTTACTTTGCTAAATCTACTTCTTTCTACAATCATAGGGTTAAAGATAAATACAAGTTGCATCAAACCTTCAGTGTTAATCCTGTCTACCTCAGACATGCCAATTCAGGAGCTGCAATTGACTTCATGGTAAGTTATTATTTAAGCTGATATTTTGTATTGCCTATAAAATTTTCAATCAGACTGTGAAATTCTTCTCACATTCTGGAGTATGTTTATCTTATTGCTGGTCTTACTATGTAAACCAAATTATACTGAGATCCTAATGCAGAGAAAATAGAAAAACTTTGCAGTAAGCTCTGGTTATGAGGATTAATTAAAAAATTGCTTTCAGATTGAAGTACTTAAGATTTTTACACAGGTGCAGATCCAGCCTTGCCTTTCGAATGCAAAGGGTCATTTCTGTTTATTGTGTTGCTGAAGTAATTCCTACTGATGCCATTTTGGCTGGATTTCTTTTATCTGTGTATGTAACAAAAGAGAGAAAGGAGTAAGCAATGGAAAAGCCATGCTCTGAAACAGCAGGAGAATTAATTACATTTTTTCTTCAGATTAAAGAATTCATAAGAGGCATTTCACTGCAGATACATCTTACAGCAGATTTCAGTACAGTAATACAAAGGAATATTCACTGCCAATTATTTCTGCTATGATCTCACCCTAGTCCTGAAAAGATAATTGTTTTCTTGAAATCAATAGTGCTTTTCACTGGAGTGGAGACAGGGAGGGATGGAAAAAAGGATATTGAGTCCCTCTTGTGGTGAAATTGGATTCTGCACGTGGTTGTGCAGCTTCCCTAAAATATTCCTTTACATGTTTTCTCACTCTTTTCCTTGGAATAGGTGTTACTTTGTTTGGAACTGCCTACCTCAGTATCAAATCTTGCTGTTTATAATTGATTTGGGAAAATGTTCAGGAAATTACAGGAGTTGAAGCCAGCACTAGTCAGTCCTAAAGTGTAAATGGCCGCATCTTGAATTGATTATGCTCTTAAATGCAAAAAGTTGTTATAAGCTTGTAATTAATTTAAAATTCTAAGCATATCTAAGCCATAAATCATCTAAGCCATAAATTAAGGGGAATAGCCAAAATCTTATTTTTGCAAATAATTTAAAAATATGGGGACGCATTGTTTCTTTGATGGCTGTTTCTTAGGCTTAGCAGATTTTCAGTAATATGACACTATTCATCTCGAGAGAGGTCTCTGACCTGAGTCTGAAGCAGGAGATGTAGCAGTGGAAGGAGAACTCACCTTTCTGTTGTTTCTGCACTCACTGATGTTCTGTTTCCACAGCACTGGCAAATTCCACTGAGCCGTCGATTTCGTTCTCTCAAGCTGTGGTTTGTGCTTCGTTCCTTTGGGGTGAAAAAGCTTCAAGCTCATGTCAGACAGGTGTGTGAGTTACCAGAGTGTTTTATGTTCAGGTCTTGGTGGGTGAGATTAGTACACTCAGAGATGCAGAGAGGAGTAACAGGAATCCTCTCACATGCAACGCTGGTGTGCCTGCTGGTTTTACTCTAAAATAATCTGTAAAGATTGACTGTGCAGACAAAACATTTCCTGTCCCCTTCTTGACAGCACTGGACAATGGAAAGGGACTTGATCACTGCCTTCTGCACTTTGCTGAGCCCTAATTTGCAGAAGCTTTCTTTGAGGTCAAGTGGCAGCTGTTTGGGGCGGGCTATGATGAATAACTGAGCCTACCACTATGAAAATGTACAGGCTTCAGTCTCTGATGGAGTGTAAATAGGAAGGGTCACATTGTGGATCAGTGGTTACTGCAAAAGGACTCTCATATGAGAAGGCACATTCTCTTTTCAAACCTCCTATAGAAAATCCCTGTGGATAGGCTAGTTACTCATGTTCATTGTCAAGGCTTTGGGCAAATAGAGACAGACTTTAAAATTCTCAGCTTTGATGTAATTTTTCTGTTTGCTCTTATTCATGCATTTGAGTGATGTGTTACTTAGTAAGGAAAGGAATTCCTTTTAACTACCCAGTTTAGCATCTTACCAGCGGGTTTGTGACAAACAGATAACTTTTTTTCCTCCCTTAATTGTAGGGTACAGAAACAGCCAAATTCTTTGAATCCTTGGTTAAAAGTGACCCACTCTTTGAAATTCCTGCCAAGAGGCATCTTGGGCTGGTTGTATTTCGCCTAAAGGTAAAGATTGGCCCCTTTGCATGTCCCTTTGGAATGAACTGACCACAGCTGACCTCTCCCCAGACATGAATAACTGTGAATATATTTCCATTTAAGAATTTGTGATTGCAATTCTGAGATATGTTCGGATGTCACTGGAAAATCTAACTATAGTATTTTTTTATTATTCATATTTAAAACAGGGTCCCAATTGGCTGACAGAAAAACTCCTGAAAGAACTGAGCAGTTCTGGCAGGCTCTTCCTCATTCCAGCAACCATCCATGACAAGTTCATCATTCGCTTTACTGTGACATCTCAGTTCACAACCAGGGAAGATATCCTGCAGGACTGGAGCATCATCCAACACACTGCAGCCCAAATCATCAGCCAGAATTATGGCTTGCACTGCATCAATTCTGGTGATGGGGCAGGAATCCCCACTACAATAGTTCAGCCTACTTCTGATGCCATTAATAATGTTCCTCAGCTTTACTTAGATGGAGGGAAATACAAAATACCTCCCAGAAAAACAGTAGTACAGCCTAAGAAATTATCAGTAAGTCCCAGTAAGTGTGTGATTAGTCAGCAGGTGAAAGGTCAAGAGGATCCTCTGGATGACTGTTTTCCAGAAGATGTCCAAAATGTTACCAAACATAAGTTAACCTCTTTTTTATTCAGTTATTTATCTGTTCAAGGCAAGAAAAAGACAGCACGTTCCCTTAGCTGCACCAGTGTGCCAGTGACTGGTAATCTGGAGCAGTGTAACCCCAAAGCAGCAGCCACTGACAAGAAGGAGCCTCGTGCAAATGCCAGAGTTCTTTCCAGGCTGCCTGAAGACATGATGATGTTCAAAAAAGGTGCCTTCAAAAAACTAATTAAATTCTACAGTGTCCCAAGTTTTCCAGAATGTAGCTTTCAGTGTGGCCTTCAGCTGCCTTGTTGTCCTCTGCAGGCCCTTGTTTAACAAGTAAGAGAGCTTGGTCCTTAGAAAGAGAACCAAAGTTTGCTTATTCACATGCAATACTACATGTTCTTTTGCTCAAAATGTAAGCTGTGGCAATGACCACTGAGAAAATGCCTGTGCTTTTACTGGTGAAAACCTCATGTATTTATAGATTAAAATATCAAATAAATCTCATAGGCCTATAACATGAAACCTTCTGTTTTGTAGACTATGGTAAAGAAAATGCCAATTTCTACCTTACCAGAGCTGGTAATGGACAGTTTCCAGCTGGTAGGCTGGAACCACTTTGACAGAGTATGCTGGCCCCAGGAGGTGATAAACATTCCAGGTTTCCATTTGCATCTCTGGTTTTTGGTTTTGTGGTGTTTTTTTTTTTTTTTTTTTTTTTTTTTTTTTTTTTTTTTTGGAGGAGGAGGGGGTGTTGATACCTTGATTTACATTCTCTGGACTGATGTGAGGATCTGTGTGTGCAGTCAATGCCAACATCAGTTTTGAACAGTGCAAAAAGAAGGATATAACCTCTCTAAGAGATTTTGCTGCAGCAGGGCAAATTCCCCGGAGTTAAGCACAGCAGCCCTTCCAGTTCACCTGTTCTAATCAGCTGAGGGAGGCTTTGTGCAACCATGTTACAAAACAGTTGCCCTTGCAAAGCACCTGTGGCCTTTCTCAGCATTACCTAAGGTCTGTAAGCCCCAAATGCAGGAGGAAAGAGAGGAGGAATGATATTTCCTTCTCTCTCATAACGAAGAACTAAGGGGCCATATAATAAAGGGTCTTTATACAGCAAACAAATATTTTGGTACAAGAGACCAGTGATTTATGTATATAAAAAATTGGGGGGGAGAAAAATCTATTAAGGACAACTTTAAATTTAGGAATAGTACAGTTGAGCCAGGAAACATGTTGATTGATTTATTCTGGGAAAGCACTGCTAGATGCTCAATGCTTTCCTTGTAGCTGTTTCCAGACACTTACAGTCACCCTGTCTTGAAGGCAGTGCACTCAGACAGATGGATCTTCCCTCTGATCCAGAACAACTATTCCCAGGTTATATAAAAAATGAGCCTGGTTAGTGTCTAGGCCCTTATACAAAATCAGCTAAGATTCAGGTGGAGTTGCTGTACTTTTGCTTCATTAAGACAATCTCTTATTCACACTTTATTTCTGCTAAAAATCAATAACCATGTTTTATATCACTTTTAATAGTGCTATTAAATCTTTCTGTTTACACAATAAAGCAATAAACACACAGTGAGGATGGCAGTCCCTTTGTGCCTAGTCTTAGATGTTTAAATTTATATTCAGCAATAGGAAGTACTGCCCTGAGTCAGACACTTGTAATTTTTAAACATATCTAATGTGCTAGTGAGTAACAAAAGTGTGATAGAATTTTAGAAAATTATGGAAAGGCTTTTTCCCCAGTTCCTGTCCTTTCCTCCACCTGTTTCTTTTATTATGTAATTTTATGGTATTTTATTAGACACTAAGAATCTTTCAAAATATATATTGGCTTTTTAACTTGGAGTACTTCCTTGAAAGGATAAGACTTTTCTGTCAGCAACAGACTAGAATGTGTATTTATGCAGAATAAGTATGTTGGCTCTATGGCTTTCAGGAAATACAGTGCAGAGGGCAATGCAGTAGATGGTAGAAGTCAAAGATGAACATGGAATGCTGGAATTGCAAAAAACTGTTTCAAGGAGTGATTCAAGAAAGAAATCTGAAGCATTGAGCAAAGATAAATAATGTGCATAAATTGCAAGGAGACTGTGGACCTGGTGCTCTGTCCTGGCTTATGGTTATCATAAGGTGCTGCAGAGACTGACTGATCCCTCTTTCCTTACTAAATTCTAACTGCAGTTCTACTGCTGTGACATTCATTTTATGCAAAAATATTTTTGAAATGAAGGAGGAACTGATATAATTGCAGTGATCCAAACCATCCATGAAGCACTTATGAGTAATTACCCCATACAAACAATAGCTTAAGTGCATCACTCTTTAACCACTCACATTAACACTTTTACCTGGGATCACCTGGCTTGGGTTAGGATATTTTGGTTACAAAACCCTCAAAACTCACACTACCCAAACCACAGGTCCATAGGTTTCTGGAGAACTGCTCCTTTTTGGTGAGCAGCTGAAGTGCTCACATAAGGTAAGTGTTTTCTCTATCCAGTGTAACAGAATGTCAGCTAATGGATTGCCATTGCTCCCCTATGCAAAGGAATGATTAATTCAAGCCAAAAGCTCCTTTGTTTTCCTTGAAAAAAGTTAATGTTAGTATGCAGTGAGAGATTACAGGCCTCATTAGGAAAGGTTTTTGTTGGGTTTGCCCCTTTCCTTTATGGTTAGATTTTCAGCAAAATGTAACAAATGTTCCCTGTTATTTAGTTAGCAAACAACAAGAAAAGTTGTTTAATGATGCCTGTGGCACACTGTGTAGCCTATGCAAATATCTAATGACCTGGCACCCTAGAGGTAAATAACCCCCAATAAACTTTCACTGAGATAAATAACCCTTCAATAAACTTTGAAATCCATATTTTATCATAGAGATAAGTTACTTTAATGACATAAAAAAATGTATTATTGAGTTCAGCATAGTTATTTCCTTAGTTACTCAGACAATCTTGAAGCAAACTGCAGGAATTTCACCCTTCTGACTGGACCTAATGGCCAGGGCTCTGTCCTTCTTGGTTCTAAACAGCCATTACTGTGAATGAGGATGGCTTTTCCTTTCTTAAAAAATAATTATTTTTCATTTTATATCTTGCTATATGCCACTAAGGGGACAAATTCCTTCTCTCTTGTTCAGCCTTCTACTGCCTTCTTATGTCAAATCTGATACCTTCCAGCACAAGGTGAGCAGATTCAGGTCATTGATCTGCCAGGAAACTTTTCCACTGCAGATTTTCTTTCCCCTGCAGGATAAATTCCCTTTGCTGTTGGTGAGCTGTGGCCAGCTCTGGTGCAGCCCCAGCCCTGGGTGTGTGAGCAGGGTGGGAGGGAGCAGATCCCTGCACTTCAGAGCTGCTCAGAGCTCCCTGCAGCTGGAACCTGAACCTGGGGATTTGGGTGGCCCAGCCAGGGCTGCCTCCCCTGCTCCCACACTGCTCCCAGGAGCCAGCCTGAGAAAATCAACTGCTTTATGTCTAGGATAAATTTGGACTATCACTAGACATTAGCATTTTGATAAATTAGAGGGGTTTTACATTTCTTCTGTTTCAAGCTGATGCCACAGGAATTTTTTAGAAGTTACTGCACAGCTGTAAACACTACAGAACATTTTTGAAGCTTCATATGTGATGGCAACTGCCTGGGAAAAATAGGAGAAATTAGTAGGCCCTGTTAGCTAGGGTCACAGACAGTATTCCCAAAGCATTGCTGAACTTCCATAACTAATTCCAGCTTCCTGCTCAGTGTGTGTAGCAGTTTTGTGCTATGGTCCTTCAATGGGCTTTCTGAAGAAGTTTTTGTTTGTAACCTTTTCTTCTTCAGTAACATCTCTGACTTTCTAAGATGGGATGTAGCATTAGTTCTGTGACTTCAGTAGGGAGTTGTAATCACCAGCCTGGAGAGCTGAAACCCTCAGGTTTATTGATTGTGAATGTGACATTTTGAAGGACCATTATCTGCCTTATTATTCAGGGCTAATTAGTTTTAAGACTTGTAAATCTTCACACATAAATACTTGGTTTGCTTACCAGCTTTTGCACAATATGTGCAATGTTTTTCTAAGCTATTCCTTGACATAAACATTTTCCACTGTTCTCCAGCTACATGTTTCTCACAAAGGTTTTCAGCTCAAGGCTTTTGGCAGGTTTTGCCAAAAGGCAAAGACATCTTGCTGTGATCCACGAGATGCCACCAGAGGGCAACAAGTAACTGGAAGTTTGTGTTAAATTTGGATTCAGGCTCAATGTACAGTTAATTAAGAGAAAGGTACTTAGAAAGAGAGTATGGGAAAGCCCAGCACTCCTCATTTGGCTGACATGGGATGCTCCAGGCTGCAGCATTTTCTGTGCAGAGAGCCTCTTCTTTCTGTTTTGTTATGGTGTAACAGGAGCCTTCACTGCTCAAATCAGGGTGCACCATTCCAGCCAGCTCAAGGGACAATAATCACAGCACAAAGCAACACTTTCCTAATTGCTGATGAATGGCAGAGATGGGACTCAGACTGATGGCTTTAGTGAACCTGTGTAACAGGTCAGCTGGGTTTGTTCTTTCTTTGTTTGTTTCACCTGACCATTCCCATGGAAAATCCCAGCTGGGTATTTTTCAGAAGTGCTAAATTGAAGCCTTCAAGCTTCATTTTTCAGTTTCAAATGTCCTTCTGTCACCTTTTAAATTAATAGCTACTACAGTTTCTACTAAAGGTTTATTTGCAGATTTACCACAGTTTTTCTCTAAGGTTTCAATCAGATGAGACAGGCTGACCTGATCTAATTAATTGGTGCTGCCAAAAGGGGTCATTTTGTTTCCCTGTCCTCCTTATGTGACCTTCTAGTTCCACTGCCTCCCTTGCTCCAGCTCTGATGCCCTTCTGACAGTATTGTGATGGATTCAGCTCACTAAAGCAGTAAAAACCTGTATTTTTAGGGTGAGTTGAATCACTGAGTAGAACTGGCTTATTGAGGAATCATATTAGTACCAATACTAGGATTAATACAAAGGAAGGAATAAGGAAACAATAAGCTTAATCTCCCTTTCCTACATGTCTACATCTCAAATTCTTTTTCTGTTCCCTGCCCACTTGGGAAGGAGTGTAAAGTATCTATTAACCAAAGTAATTTTTGTAAATGTAAGAAGCAGGTTTGCAGTCTGTGCAGAGATAAATCAATGAATCTACTCACAGCAGAGTTCAAGCCATTCCATTTTCCCCCTTGGTGCCTGGCAGAGGTTCAGGAGATGAAGGTCAGTACATACATGCTCTGGCACTACTGAAACTGTGCTTACATCAGCAGTTTATTGGTATTTTTCCATATCTTTCCCCACTTCAGAGAATGATGCTCACAAATCTGTAATGCATCAGGATTTCTAGGAGGTCAGTCAGGGGAGTTGACTTGCTGGTCCAGTTGCAGCTGATTTGACATCACTGGAATACTTTGCAATCACCAACCTCAAAAAAGTCTCCTTCTAAAGGAGTGAGCCACTCCTGTGAGCAGAATTTCCAAGGAAGCCTTGTCTAGTGGATTACCCAGGTTCCTCCTAAAATCTAGAAATGTAGATGTTACAGGGTGCCTTTACTGTGCTGCACTCTGTTACAAGCTCTTTTATGTTCCTTTATGTCAATGACATAAAATGGTGTAACATGGCTGGGAATAAACAAGTCATGACTCATTAGACAAAGTCATACAGACAGTCCAGATTTGTGTGCTAAAAGTGGAGACAGACAGGTAATCTGCTACACTCCACAGAGATGGGAGGTGTGTGACTAGGGTAGCACAAAATGGCAATGCTATTACTGTGTGTGCATTTACTGACTATGGATCTCAGCTACTCCATTTCATCACCTGTTATTTAGCCCACTGCTCAGAGGATGGAATCTTTGATACTGTGGTGGTTTCTAGGCTATTGAAGCTAAAATTCTTCAACTACTTTAGACCGAGTGGAGAGCTTAGATTCAGCTCTCTGCTCTTTTATGACTGGCTAAAGAAATTCTAGGTGAAGCTGAGTCACAGTGAGACTCATCTTTCTGCTGCAGAGGTGTTAGAAGCAACCACTATGAAATTCTAGGAATAAAATTTTACTATTCTGCAGTGACATGTGAGAGATTCCTGGTGCTGGATGGTAACTAAATTCTTGGCACTGAGCCCATCCTCATCTTTCTTGGATAGACATGATTTGGATTCATCAGAACAGATGTGCTCTCCAGGATCAGAGGAGGGAGCTGTCAAAGCTCAGGAATTATCTCCTCTCCTTGTAGAGAACCTCACAAAAGAGCCTTTCTCAATTCTCTTTCATGAAGTTCAGAAAATGCTTCCATCCCATGAGCAGATTTTGAATTCTGTTGGTTCCTCACAGACACACAGTGAAGCTCATTCCAGAGCTACAGCAGCAGAGTTAGCTCAGAGCTCAGTCAGCTGGGTTAGTACAGGCACCCCAGTCACAGCAAGCTCTTTGCTCTCTTGGCTGCTGAGAAATTCCCTGTCAAGAACTGGAGTGACCATGGTGACATGAAAGGGTAAGGATTAAACAGAAAGCTTAGCTGAGAATTTTAAAGCATTAATTTCCACAAAATTTTGACTTTGCCATTTTTTCTTCATTTATGATGGATGAGTAATTGACATCCATGTGTCCAAATCCAGTGTTGTTTTTTTTTTAATCACTTACTTAAGCTTGACTCAGATTCAGCATAAAACTCTCCATGAATTTATTAAATCCTCCGAAGGAGACACTCAAATCAAATATATATGCATAATTTGTGGCTATCCTACCATCAAGGCAAGATTATACTCAGCAAACTTTTCAAAGGCAGTGCAGTATGAGCAATGTTCCCAGCTGCTGCCAACAGCAGCATCAAATGACAGGGTGTGCTTATCAAAGAGCTGTGATTTCCTAGAAAGAGGGGAGGAGGAAGAGGCTTTGCTCTCACAGCCTCATTGCCTGGGCAGCAGCAAAGTGAATAGACAAGCTCTGCCATCAGGTTTAGTGCAAGGGTTCTTCAGCCTCTTTCACATGAACAAACCCCTTCAAATTATGAGAGCAGCTTGCTTACAGCTGCCACTCACACAATGGTTAAAGGAGCCAGAATTTGTATAATATGATATGGCTGCAATTCTAACTCGTGTGAGTGAGCAGAAAACTGAATGCAGTTGTTATTTCAGGGGCACAGCAAAGCTATATGAACAATTTCTATAAATATTCTTCAAGAAAGATGTGAATCAGTTTTCAAATTTTAAATGCTTACGTATAACAGGCTGCACTGCACTACCATAAATTAGAGATTAAAGAAATTTCAAATGTCCTGGAGCCATGAAGTTCACTTGGCAGCCCTGAGAGAAAGTATTGTCACAGTACTGACCCTAAAAAACGTTGGCAGATCGTGTTACTGTATGCATGGAAGTGCTGGGCTGAAGGAAATCTATCCCACCAAGTGATGTGCCTCTTGCTGCATGAACCTCCAGCATTTTTCAGTAGTCAGCACTGCATTGCCTCTGGAAATGACAGAGTGTAAAATGTCAGGGATTATGGCCACCAAATTCTTTGCCTTCATAGAACTTCATTCAGCTCTGTCACCTTTCTATAATAGAAACATGACATCCAAAATTAAAACCGGTATTTATATGTATACTGAAACTCATCTTTGCATGCACATACAGTGCAGCTAATCAGAATGTAGATTTCTGCAAACTCAGGGAGGAAAAGAAATTAATTATTAAGTCAGTCATTTCTTTGATGTAGCATAGTTTATGATTGGCCAGAAGGACAGTGGAAACTCTTATCTTCCTGAAATCAGGTGGATTCAGTCAACAAGGACTATTTTATTTGCTCAAAGTCCCAAACTGGTTTTTTACTACTTTTAAGCCAAAAATTTTGTCTAACAATTATCTCACCATGGCTCTGTCTTTGTGTTTTCTATTTCATTGTAACTTTTATCTCCTCACTGGCTGATGTCCTGCCCCTCATGTTTATGCACCTCTCCTACCTGTTCTGTCTCCTTGGCTCAGTTACTGAGCCTTACTTTGAGTGGGGCTACATAACTGCATGCCTCTATTTCCTTTCAGTATTCCAGCTACTTGGATCCCAAAAAAGGAGTTAAATTATTTCCTAAGTTATCAGACATGCTTGAAATTCAGTGCAATGCATATGAACATTGATATATTATTTTGAATTATATATGTTGAAATGTGTTATATATGTTTTTGAGTGCATTTTGCAGTTAATTTCTAAAGAAATTTTAACAGGTAGGAAGAACAATGTTTGCTTACATAAAATAGAAAAATGCACTAAGAATTGCCTCACACCAACAGACTTACAAAAATTTGATTTATTGCTACCTAAGTTTTCTGTAGAAAGCATCTACTAAAGTCATCTACTTTCACCAAAGGAGGTTTGATTTCTCAGAGACAAGGAAGGTTTTGGCATTGCTTCCAAGAACAGGAGGTTACATGGCCATGGGTTTGTGTGTGCATCTATATGTGTCTGTTCTCTCCTTCCCTCCCTGCAACTTGAACCTGCTGGCTGCTTTCAGGCACGTTTGGGAAAGGGTCATAGGTCTCAATAGTATTAGGTTTCCATGAATTTCATGATAATAGCTAGCTGGATAGGGATAAAAAGACCCCTTAAATGCCCTAGCAAAAATGGGCAGAGCTACTAGTTACCAATATATCCACATAATGGAGATTTCTTATAAACTCTCATCTGTGATTGCAGTGAAAGCGAACGTAGGAAATAAATAGTTTTGGTTTTGATTTAGCATTTACCATATGAATTGTACAAAAATATAGGAGCTCGGTTTCATCTTAGCTCTTGTGCTCACAGGGGTGTTTCATTCTGTACTCAAAGCTGCATTGTAGCAGGTTGTGTCCAGTCTGATGGACAATTTGACATTAGCATGTCACACAGGAAGGATGTCCTGACAAGGAGGAGCAGAAAATCTTCCAAGAAGTATCCAGAACTGGCATTTAGCGAAAAACTACAGGACCCTTCAATAACTATAAAATATAAATAGGCAGAAGCTATGTAGAGTTTATTATGAAGTTTAAACATTAAATAGGGTTTAGTGAAGCTGGGATTAAGGAGAAAGAATTTCCTTCCATTTTATATCTGTAGCTTGTTTAGCTGGATACATTTAATCTTTTGAGTGTAAAGAATGATAAAGCAAGATTTGTATTATTAAATTAGAATGGAAATATCTTTTAAAGTACTTGACAATAGTACACTGGTTTAGCTCTATAAAATGTCACAAGTTAAAGATATTTCAAATTAGAGAAAATGTTTTAATTGTGTGCAACAATATTTTTACTGGTTTTAGAGCTCAGAGTTTACAAGAATTTTAAGCTTAAAGGAAGGGGGAAAAGTAATTTTAATGTTTTGAGGTGCATTTATTCTTTCCATTTGGAACAGTTCAGACTTTTGAACTTCAGGAAGTTTGAAACTTGCTTTCTAAGAAGCATACTGGACTCTTCTGTGTTGTTTCTGATAGCTGACAGATAAGACTTGCTGGCCAAATTCTCTTCCTGGGGGTGATAGTCTGCTGGAATTTAGCAAGCAATATCCTTGACAAGGCAGTAGAAGGAAGGAACTGAAGTCTCTTATGTTTGTATTTTTGAGCAGATTAAGTTTCTGTAAGTAACATAAAAACTGTTGAGTAGATGTAAAGGTTAAGCCAGCTAACACTAGATTTAACAATTTTTTAAAAATCAGTAATATAGCAGAAATTAATATTTCCTGGTAAGAAAGGGTAAGCTGTTCCTTAACCTTTAATATCATATCTCCCAAGTCACATGTGTTGCTGTACCATACTACAAATCAAAACAAAAATTTAGGACCTCAATTGCTGGGCAGATGGAAATTCATATCCAAGCAGTAATAAAATCCATTGAGACTTCTGTTTCTCTAATAGAGATGTGTTAGAGATAAGATAGATGAGGGTAAGACAAGACATTGTCCTAAAAAATCGATGAGTTTATACTTTGAACTGCAGTAACTCTGGTTTCATTGCCAAGGGTGACTTCTCTCTGCTGTGTCTCCTGCTGCTTTTTCTAGTTCTGTAGTTTTAAACTTGAATTTTACTACTCTGTACCTTATTCTCTCATGCTGTTGGGCCAGAATGTTGCTTTTCAGTAGCTGGACCTACTCTGTTTTAAATGCATTACTTAGTTGTCAGAACGAGGTGGTTTTACGTAAGCCATTCAAGGCACCTTGTGTCATTTAAAAATGATGGATAGACTATTAAAAAGCATGCATAGAGCCCCTTTAAAAACCACAACTTGCCAATTAATATTCATAGGCCAAATCTCAGCAATAGAAATGTTAAGCTTTTTCTTCTGTTTCAAGTTAAAATTCCATACAAAGGTGAGGTTTGCAGAGGAAGGAAGTATCTTTGTTAGATCAGCACATAATTTAAAAATAATTGGCAAGCTTTTGGTTAGCGAGGTGAGCTTTCAAGGTGTTACAATAATTCCAGCAATTTTGTGTAATAAAACTAACCATGTGATCTTTATAAAAAGATTTTTGATATGAAAAGCTCCCTGTCTGCTCAGACAACCACATGTTCAGATAAATATCTTGTATTTGAATGAATGAACTTGGCTTTCTCTAAATTTGAATAATCATTACTGGTGTTTTGCTCCTTGATTTATGTCTCTATTTAAATATACACTGCTAGATCAAGTCCTTGTTGTAAAAGTAGAGGAATAAAGAGCTGCCTACCATACAAAAAACAAGAGGACTCTGGTTTTGATGCCAGAGGGAACTGTAAGGAATGACACTCACACGCCACAAATGCAAACTGATGATGCCTGTATTAGATGTTAAGGAATAAAAAGATGTAAGCAATGAAACAATAAGTAACTGCTTAAGGAGACAAATAAGGGTTTTTTTCCCAGTGATCCAGAAGATGGTCAAGTGAGGACAGAAGTGTAGTGACAGCTCTAGAGTGCACTGTGGATGGTTAGGGCAGTCTGGGGGTCAGAAAGGCTGGGAGGGAAATGCTATTTACCACAAGTCAAGACTTCATGGTCAGACTGCAAATGTGCCAGTTAGGAAAAGGAAAAAAAAAAAAAAATCTGCTTTGATTTTACTTAGGCGAAGATTGGCTTGTGTCCATGAGGAGCTACCCCTAAAAAAGGAAGAGAGACCTATGAGACAGGGGAAAGAGTGTTTCCACTAAAAATAATTCTGAGAGGAACAAATGCAACCCAGAAAAAAATTTTTAAAATGTTAGAGCATTCAGCAAAATCTTGTTGCAGTGATGGTGAGGGCTCTACAAAGCATCAGACCTATCTAGTAAGTGGGGAAAGAAGTGCTGTGCAGAGTCAGAAAAACTATGTAAACTGACTTGATAAAGAATGACTCAAAGGTCCAAAACTAGCTGATAAGTTGAAAAGGACAGAAAAGGAAGCACGACCTTTGGATTTAGCCACAAGCCAATCATTAATTTTTTTTTTTAGGTCAATGTGAGTAGAGTGACCTTAGCAAAATCAACTGAATCAAAATGCAAGAATTTGAGCAGAACTAGCACAAACTTCACGGGGGTTTTTGTATTGTTTTTAAAATTTATTTTAAATTAGGTGACAAAAAATGGTAATTAGGAATTAAAAAATATCAAGTGAATTTCTTTTTGAAACTTGAAAAAATAATCCTGGTGTACTTTTGGTACAAGAATAGTGTTTGAGGTAATTATGTTACAAATGAGTCCTAACAAGCTGAATGAGTTATGAGAAAATTCTGCAATTGTATGAAACAGGGTGATGCATACTTGGTATTATGCCAATTAAAATAATTAACTTTTCTCTGAGAACTGTGTAAGTTCATGGAGAGCTCGTACTGTGTTATTTGTCCTGGGAAGGTATAGTGTTTACCTGTGCCAAAAAGACAAACTGCTGAATGAATAATTACCTAGCAGAATAAAACACAGTTACTTGTGTATCTAAGGCATTTAAAACTGTGCCTGATTTGATGTGTTCTAAGACCATAGCTTATGTTTTAATGTATGTAACCACTAGTGATGTTTACCTTTTCCTGCTATAGAAATGTGTGCTGAGTTCACCAGCACGACCAGCAATTGTTCATGTAGAAATAATGTTAAATGTTGTGTCTGTTCAAGCCCCAGTGTAGGAGCCCTGGAGAGCAGAGCATAGGCTGGAGGAGTGTTGAGCAAGGCACTGCATGGATGATAAAGGCAGAACCAAAAATCATGTTGGAAGAAAGACACGGATTTTTTACAACTTTAAATAGAATAATTTGGATAAGAATGATTTTTGGTATGTCTGCTTTTTACACGGCAAAGTGAAATTATTTAAAGTGAACTTATGTGCAAAGTAGAGCAAATGTAGAACAGGCTAAGTGGGATATACAAAATATGAGTAGAGCTGGTTGCAAACACATTTCTTGTTGAAGACTGTTTCTGTTGAGATAGAGGCATTTTTGAAGATAAGTTTGTTGATTTTACCATGGAGAGCTTTTGCAGGGAAACCTATGTACTGGTCTGCTAGGAGCTAAACAGTTTAGGTTTTAATTTTAGGATGGCTTTTCATCATATCACAATATGGATTTTGAGAAGCCAGAATTTGAAATTGTTTGGGATATTCTTGAAACACCCCTTCAGTAAATAAAGAATTCAAATATTTTTTGGGTGAATCAAAAACTCTTCAGGTCGTAGTATAAAGATCTGAATTCCTAACCTATGAAATATTGGAATTTTTGCTAAAATTGAATTTGTCCACTATAGGCTTAATGAAGAATATGTGTGCTTGATGACTAGAAGTAACCATACGATGCACTTCAGTACACATTTTAGAGAAACATTTTTTAAAACGTGACTTTCGCCAAGCCAGGCTGCTGCTGAAGAGCCCGGCGTGGAAAAGAAATCCAGGTGCGTTGGGAGAAGCCGTCGGTCAGCTCCGGGCCGGGAGCGGGGGAGCCGAGCCGTGCCGGGGGAGCCGAGCCGGGGGAGCCGGGGGAGCCCAACCGGGAGCGGGGGAGCAGAGCCGGGCAGAGCTGGGAGGGCCGAGCCGGGGGAGCCGGGCCGGGAGCGGGGGAGCCGTGCCGGGGGAGCCGTGCCGAGCCGGGAGGGCCGGGCCGGGAGCGGTGGAGCAGAGTCGGGGGAGCCGGGCCGGGAGCGGGGGAGCCGAGCCGGGCAGAGCCAGGAGGGCCGGGCTGGGAGCGGTGGAGCAGAGTCGGGGGAGCCGGGCCGGGAGCGGGGCAGCCGATCCGGCCCCGCCCGGCTCTGCGGGCGCTGCCCCCGCTCGGGGCGGGCCGTGCCGTGCCGTGCCGGGCAGGGCGCGCATAAAGCGGGGCCGGGCGGTGCCGTGCCGTCGTGTCGGGCCAGCGGCGATGCTGCGAGTGCGGTGCCTGCGCGGGGGCAGCCGGGGCGCCGAGGCAGCGCATTACATCGGCTCCAGGGTCGGTGCCGCGCGGAGCCGGGGCCGGGGATGCTCCGGGACGGGTCCCGCTCCGGGACGGGAGGCTGAGGCTCACCCAGCATGCTCCCACCCCAGTCTGCCGTGTTCTGATCTCCTTACCCTTCTCAACTCAGCGTATCTAAAGGCAGAATTTCCTTTAAGCATCTGCTAGGCTGTGAATAAATTAGAATGGCTGTAACCAGCCGTGTTTCTGTTAATAATCCAAATACATTGCTGTGGGATTATAGCGTTAAGGCATTTGTGGGCTGAGCCAGAGCTTTCTGTCTTTTGTAAGGGAAGCATAATTTTCGTTCTTATTTTTATTTTAAGCTTCGAGGAGCCTTTACAGGATGGGTGCAGCGAACTTTCCAGAGCACCCAGGCAGCTGCGGCCTCGCAGAACACCTGTGCTGCCGATGACAAGGCTGCCAGCCCTGTGCCCAAGGACTGCCTTGTTTGCTCCTACAATGAATGGGACCCGCTGGAAGAGGTCATCGTGGGAAGGGCTGAAAATGCTTGTGTCCCACCTTTTTCTGTGGAGGTTAAGGTAAACAACAAAAACTAACCTTAAATAGAAAATTTATAGAATTTATACCTAAAATTTACTTAAGCTTTACAATGCCTAAGGTGTGGTGCTTACTCTTGGGAGTTCTTCTTTCAAGGTAGTTTTTTCACATTTGTGAAACTTTACAGCATAGCCGTGTTGGTGAGGGATGTGCTTTTTTCTTTGGACTTTCAACTGAATTACCTGTTTTAACAGAAGTCACAAGCAGAGA
Source organism: Melospiza georgiana (assembly GCF_028018845.1). NCBI lineage: Eukaryota > Metazoa > Chordata > Aves > Passeriformes > Passerellidae > Melospiza > Melospiza georgiana. The sequence continues at coordinate 10,875,048 of NC_080442.1, forward strand.
CAACCTCTAATATGTGTGATATAGCCCTAATGTTACCAAAGTACGCACACAAACTTCTGAGACGGTTACACTAATGAAATTTCAATTTGGCCTGAAGCTAAGTAGGGTTACAATTGAAAAAAAAGCGTTGTTTTCTACTCAATAGTCTGAGCAAGATTGAGTTCTGTAGCTGTAGACCAACAGGGCTATTGTGTCAGACAGCTCTGAAGTAGTTTACTGAAACTCCTGTGTGCTACAGTAAATAATTTGTGGAAATACATAGTCCACTATTCTTTCAGGACTTTTCTGTGCCTAAAACTGCATCAGCAACCTAAATAAGTCCATGATTCTTTGTTCTCTGGAATCTTGCATTTAAAACAGTAATACTGAAATAATGGGCTTGCTCCAGATTTTTGTGTTCCATACTTGGACTTTAAAGTTGCTGAGTGTGTGTGTTACCTGCATTTGTGGGCATGTTTTGGAATCTCTCATTGTTACAGCGCAGCACTACCTGCAGGGCAGAAGGTAATCCATGGCTATCACAGCAAAATGAGCTGGCACATGGCTTCTACCCAAGTGAAAATTTAAAGGATAACCTGACAAAGTTGACTCAGTTAAAAAAAAAAGAATTTTTATCTGACATTGAAAGAATGGCAAACAAAGATACTAAAAATAAGTTTAAAGTGCTGCAAGTGGTTGTTTAGGGAAAGTTTGGGATCTACTTGTATAGAAGACTTCTCTTCCCTTAACCCTATATATATATATATTATAATCTGTGTTATGCTTTTCAGACTCCATAGATATCCTAGCAGGTTCAGAGAAGGAGATGAACGAGGGTTAGCATTTCTAATATACAAGTGCATTTATGGGCATTTATGTAGGACTAACATAATGAATGTTCAGAAAGAGTAAGGAAAAAAATGTCTAACATTTTACATTGTGATATTAAATGAGGCAAAATTCAGTTTCTAAGCAGTGGTCAAGGGCTTGCTTTAGCACCAGAAAAAATATTTCAAGTGTCTAACTTGCTGAAGTGCCACATGCTATACAGGTTTTGCTGCTATTAAGCCATAACTGCTCACAATAGGTCAGAACTTCACTTTCTTTAACATGTGATAGCAAAAGCTCAGTGAGGAATGCCAAAGGATAGGATTACCTCTGCAATTCAAATACCTATGACTTAGAGTTAAAGCAAGGTTTAAATTTGCTTTATGTCAATTGCCAAGTCCACAACAAGTAATGGAAACAGAGCCAATTTGAGATGTGGTTTCCTCTAATTTTCTCTGCTTTTGTCTTAAATATTGCTGTAGAAACTGCAACAATAACACTGGGAGGGTGTTGCTGAATAATCCAAGCAGTATTCCAGTCCTACCTTGACATTATTATTATTATTAATTAATAGATACATGATTGTTTAGATCTCCATGTGGCCAAGAGGTGAGGTGTGTCCTGCTCCTGCCCCTGTGAGCAGCAAAACCAGAGCTGATGGTATCATGGGCTGTCTGCTGAATGCATGAGGGGCGCTGCTTATGAAAAATGCAGTTTAAAACAGATGAATTCTAATTTATAAGGAAAATGCAAAGCTTTGGACCTGAGACACTTCAAAAAACGTATCTCAAATTATAGCAGTGTGGTAAATACTTGTATTGAGATTGTGTTTTAAGACTGTATGTGTGTTTATTTGCTAAATATTTAAATGCAGCAAGTATGGCTGCATTCAGCACTCTTTTCTGCTTTGAGACAAGGGTTTGGTATATTCAAGTGTTTTTTCTGTGATGTGGGAATGATGTGCTTAGCATAAGAAGAAGGAAGGAAGGAATTGAATAAGGAGCCCTGCACCTCTGATGAATATTAATGAGCTGACACTTTATTGTATATCCTTTTCAGAGCTTGAAACAGGCTATGTAGATAAATAGGTAAATACAATATTTGAAAACTTGAAAAATCTTAACATTAAATAGGAAGATGTCCTGTTTAAATCAGCACTGCAATGAAAAATCCCACAACTGAGATGTATTCTGAAGCGGTTGAATCAAGCAGTTGAACTTTATAGCTTTGTATTCTGCAATGCTTTTCAGTACATTCTGTGAATAATAATGCATTTTGGGTGAGGAATATTATTAACACAGATCCTTATATCTTGAATAAGAAGATGAGAGTGTATACATGTGTTTACTACTGAATAAGGCAATAAGAATTTTTATCTGAATTTAAGTTTTAATATCCTAAATTTATTAACTGTCTTTACTAGGTTAATGGTATATCTTGATAATGTTAATTATTTTCCATGACAAATGTTTAAAGTAAATAGCAACGTTAGGGAACAATCATGCTGTTTCTTAAGGACAATCTTTCCTAAAATTCTATTTCTGAAAAGAAACAGTTTGTTTTAAATGTTGTCTTTTCTGCGTCCTATCCATGGCCATTTTTGAACATTCTGAACTGACTTGTATGTCTATGGCCAAAGGGGCCTGAAATGTCAACCCTGATTTGCTGTGAAATACATGTCCCAGCCATTTACCCTTTTCTCAGTTATTTGGAAGGCAGGGAATATGAGCAGTGTTACAGTGCTAACCTTTATTCTGTTCTAACTTTAAGATTACACCATCCATTAGTGCAACACAAATGTGGTTCCTCAGGTCTGAAAAAAGCAGAGAGGAGCTGCACCTCTTAGGGATTGATGATATTCACATACACCATGGCTGGCTTTGAAAATAACCAGCTTCAATCCACAGGAAGAATTTATCTCATTAGCAGAACATGTCTCCATAGGAATGCTGAGCACTTCATGTGATCTGCATGTGACTTCTGACCAGCTGGCAAGCTTGAGGTGCTCAAATTACCCAAGCCCTCACTCACAGAAAAAGAACAAATTCCCTCAGGAAGGATGGGAAGAAGCTTCAGTACTGGAGGAGCAGGATGGCCATGCTGAGGCTCTCTGAGTAAATGCTAAGGCTGAACTTTCTTTCTTCTCTCTTACCTCTATAGCATGAGGCAAATCTCCAGAAGCAGCAGAGGGAACAGCTGTTTAAGGGGATCAGGGATGCCTTGAGATGGATGGCCTTGCCTGCTCAGGGGCAGTGCTAGCACAAAGGAGCACCATCACTCTGATTTTGGGGAGCATTGTGTTCTAGGGGTGGTCAGGACTGCAGCGTCAGGAGACAGCTCATGTTTGGAAGGGCAGGTTCTTCTGCATCCCCTTGCTGTCCCTCCAGCTTGCTGTCATTCCAGAAGGGCTCCATGTGCACTTGCATCTCAGCTAACTCTGATATGACAGAGGAACATCAGACACATCAAACTGAAGCAGCATCATTTGTTTTGATTATATGTCTGGTTTTACTTACCCGTGAGAACTGGGACGTTATTTTGATTTTGTTTTTAATTTAAGAAGGCTATCACAGCATTCCAGCAGAGGATTTAGGTCTGTAAATGTTAAACATGCTTTAATCCAACCCTGGCTGGTGAATTTAGGGTCTTTTGCCTTTTCTAGACAGCTGCTGCACCTGGAGTATGACCCCTTCTAGCAAATAAAGCATGTTCCCTGTACTTGGGATAGCTTTAGAATTTCTGGTGTCACCATTGTGAGGTGGTAAGAAGGTGACTACAGATGTGTACATTTTGCAGATGAGCTCAAGGTTGTTTTAATTAAAAACCATGTCTGATAGCCTTATTAAATAGCAGAGTCTACAGTGTTTGCCATATTTGGTGTGTTTGCAAAACTGCTCTGTAATAGGGACCAAATGGCCACTTGGCAACACTGGCCACTCAATACTCACTGAAGTGTAATGTAGTCAAAATATTGCAGGAACAGATAAAATGCACACTCCAACATATCAGGATCAAGAACAAGAAACTGTAACAATTGCATCTTATGTGTCTATTTCACTCCAAAATAACTAGTGCTTATTCTTTGTCACTTCATGTCCTTTTGTTCTAGGCAAACACGTATGAAAAATATTGGGGATTTTACCAGAAATTTGGAGGCCAGGGTTTCCCCAAAGACCATTTAAAAAAAGCTATTGCTGAAATTGAAGAGATGTGCAATATTTTGAAGGGAGAAGGTGTTATTGTCAAGAGGCCTGATCCAATTGACTGGTCTGTGAAGTATAAAACACCTGATTTTGAGTCTACAGGTAAATGTTTTTCCATTATTGAAGGTCTTTTCTGTTTAACTCTTGTCTGAGATATTTTGGATGTCATCTAGTCTACTTTCCAGCTAGGATTATCACCAGCACTAAGTGACGTCAGTGACTGTTTTCTGTAGCTGACTTGGAAGATCTCCAGGGATGGAGATTTGCCACCTGATTTGGTGACTGGTTTCAGAGCTGAGTGAATTTCCTGGTGGAAGACCTTTGCCTGACACCCAGCCTGAACTTCCCACACCAGCACCTCTTGCCAGGTTCCCTCTCTGTGTTGTCACTGCCACTGCCAAGAAGTGCTAATCTGTCATGGCCCTCAAAGTAGCTGTAGAATGTTTCTGCTTTGTCCCCTCCATGAAAGCCCAGTGCTCAAAGCCCCTCTGACCCTCTTGATAGCTCTTGATGGATCCTGGAGTTGGATCCATCTTAAACTATGGAAAACAAAACAGTTGGAGGCAACGCTTTACCAGGAAGATCCTCACTAGTGACAGGGAAATGTGAATGTCCCTTTACCTACACACATTCCTCCACCTGTGGTTATCTGCAGTGAGAGCACACTGGCTCTCCCAGCTTTGCATCAAGTCTAGTCCTCAGGCTTCTTTCAAGTAAAATATATTTTTAATTTTTTCTAGTGGAATTCAAATTCATTGAGGAACAGATAATGTTAAGGAAAAGTCTAATGGGACTGCTTTCTGCACTAGTGCTGTGTTCCATCAAATTCCTCCTCTGTGCTATTACTTTTTAAAAGGATAGTATATAAAGAAATGCTGATCACTTGGTAGATTTGCTGCCCATCATCACTTTTTAAAGTCATCTGGGTAATGCGTAAGCCTTGGTCTAGTTAATTTTCATTAGCCAAATTATGAAGTGGAGGCTTGATGGTGGATGGCTTTCATCTAGCTGTGAATCTGTTATGAATGGGGCTTTGTAGGAAAAGTTCCATGTATTTTGAATGAAAAATATTACTTTGAAAAATTACTGAAGATTTAAGGACCTGACATTATGTGCTGGCTTTCTCACATTGCTTAGAATTATTTTTGCTATTATTTTGGATAGAAATAATGGTAAAAAGAAAGGACGAAAGAGCAGAAAGAGCTGAGAATTGTCTCATTAATGGCCACTTTCCTTTCAGGTATGTACGGTGCCATGCCAAGAGACATCCTGCTAGTGGTGGGAAATGAAATTATTGAAGCACCGATGGCCTGGCGTGCTCGGTTCTTTGAGTACAGGGCCTACAGACGACTAATCAAAGATTATTTCAACAGTGGTGCTAAGTGGACAACTGCCCCCAAACCCACCATGGCAGATGAACTCTATGATCAGGTACTGGTCTAATTTTCCTTCAGAACTTCAGTTCTCATTATACAGAATTTTGTTGATAGTTTCAATGTGACATTTAGGATTCACAAAGCTGTGAGGGGGAATGGCACAAAACAACTCTGAAGACTTGTTTTTCTCCTACTGTATGCAAACATGCTGCAGCCCTTCCAGCTGAAACTCAGTGTGTGCAGTTAGAGAACAAGGATCAGGAAGTTGTGTCTATTAAATTCCTCTGCTTTGAATTGTTTTGGTTACTGGCTGTAACTGAGCATTACTAAAGAGGAAGGAATGCTAGAAAAACATCACAGAGATTACTTTCAAGAATAAAGAGAATTCCCTGAGAATGTCCATATGTCCTGGGTGCATTGGGAAAGTGGAAAGTAATATATATTTTGTCACAGTAAAAAACCCAACTCATAATCTTTATTTTGCATGATGATTGGTAATTTGAAAGTTACATAAAATAAGTAGTGAAGGATTTAAACTGTATTTACCCTCCAAATATTTTAGTGAATAGTTTTTAAAATTTTTCCTAATAATTTTGACTTGGACAATTTTGGTAGTTTTCTATAAGCCCCTAAATGCATCAGAACCTTGGTGACAGCATTTGCAACAAATGCAGTGAACTAACTGTGAAATGATTGCAACTTTCTAGGAACAGTGTCATCAATGATATAAAGGAGAGTTTGTTTGACAAAATTACCATAGAGTCACCTTCAGTATCAGAAAACTTGTAGAGCCTGTAATTATTTATGTGGTATTTTCATTTGTGCTGGATTTTTACATCTCACTTGTTCTGAATTGCCTTGTTTAATTTTCAAATTATTTGTAATAATAAAGATCCATCTTCTAGCCTAAAGTTCTTCTCCATTCCAAAATGTGGAAAAGTAAGGAGTCCACATCTATTAGAAATAGCTTCCAGTCCAGTATTTCTGTCAGTGTGCAGTGATTTGTTGGACTGGTATTAAACTCCACTGGTAATGAATACTTTTGATCTGGTTCTGAAGACCAATTAATTTCTTGATATAACTCTTGTCTCTTATCTCATGACCTATTCTTGAATGTGCTTAAAGCCTTTCACTTTTACGTCCACATTTAGATTTTCTTTTCTATTCTAATAAGAAGTAACCAAAACCACCTCCAAGGACCACACTAGCTATCAATATTAATACATTTTCCTAATTTCAAATTATTCCCCACTAGCAAATTATTTGAGAACTTTCTTTTAACATCTCCAGCCAACAATAACTTGTTCTCTTCTCTACAACTAGAATTATCCAATCCACTCTGTTGAAGACAGGCATAAACTGGCTGCTCAGGGAAAATTTGTAACTACTGAATTTGAGCCATGCTTTGATGCTGCTGACTTCATTAGAGCTGGAAGAGATATCTTTGTACAAAGGAGCCAGGTAAACAAAGATTTCTTTCAACAGTTTGGTATGTCTCTTAGAGACTGGTGCTTTGTCTTTTAAAATTCCTGAGCAGTGCTAAAGTAAGAAAGTTGGCAAAAGAAATTGCTCTTCATAGAATGTTTGATCTACAGGATAAGACTGCCTTCCAGGTAAGGGGTTAGCTGAAGGCACAAAATTCTCTAAATTTGCTTTAAATATTTAATTAAATAAAACCTTGGACAAAGTAAACTTGGATGCAGTTTATATTCTAGCCTAGTAAAGCTTAATTTGTCCTGTTTTTCAGGTTACAAACTACATGGGTATTGAATGGATGAGGAGACACCTTGCACCAGACTACAGAGTGCACATAATATCCTTTAAGGATCCCAACCCTATGCACATTGATGCCACTTTTAACATCATTGGGCCTGGTCTTGTGCTCTCTAACCCAGACCGTCCCTGCCATCAGGTGAGTGTACAAGGGGGGGAAAATGTTGTGTGTTTAAAACCCCTCAACTGGGTTCATTCCCTGTTGGGTAATTACTGATCCACACATTCCACTGGGTGCTGCTCCCACGGTTAAAAATGATGGAAGTAATCTAATTTTTAATGGTGTATCAAAGCAAGCACCTGGGATATACTATTTCTCTGAACACTTCCACTGCTTAAATATTTTAATTGTATCCTAAGAGAAATTGAAGGGCTTCTGCTGCTCAGATGAGAAATCTCCCTTTTATTTTCTATTTTGGAAGCCTCTGCTTTGGTGTTAATTGAATCAATGGCAAGAAGATGGTAGTTGCTCAGGCATTCAGCTCTGAATACCTTCTGAAGGGTAGGGAAGAGGAGAGATGTATAAAACCTGCTACTACACTGAGAAAAAGCTGATATTGCTGAGCAGCACAATGAGATCAGAAAACTTTCCAGAGAGCTCATCTCTGTTACAGTTGTGTCACTGCCTTGCAGTGCTTGAGGATTTTTGAGGATCCCTGTGGTTTCAGAAGCTGTTCAAGCACAGGGAATGGCTGAGCTGACCTGAGTCAGACGCAGAGCTGGGTGCTGCCGCTGTGGAGCATGTACAGAGCTCCTGAAAGCAGCACTGGCCTCTTCTCAGCAAGTGCTTTCAATGCCAACCATCTCACTGAATTGCTGCCTCTTCAGCATCCATTCTGAGAATATAATTTTTAAAACAATCTTATTTTTTCCTCCCCTTTTCCCTTCCACAGTTTTTCATAGTGTCACTTGCAACAGGATGTTCTTCTTGGTCTCCTTGTATTAAACCCATGTTCTGGGACTTTTTTCAGGGAAAACTGCTGTCTGTGTCCATAGAAAAGATAAATGCAGCTTGCTTTCACAGAAACTGGTTTGGCCGTTCTGGGTGACCGGGAAGCGGTGGAGGGTGTGTGAATGTTGCCGATGAAAGGGGTTTTTTCTTGAATGGTGCTGATGAAAAGGAGCTTTTCTTTAAAATCCTGGCAGGCCGGGCTGGTTATTGAGGGTTCGGGACTGGGGCTCCACCTCGTGGTAACGCGGGAGCACTCGCCAATACTCTGCCAACTATTCTGACAGTGAAGATGAAAAGTGTTCTCCTTGGCCAAATTATCCTTCTCTTAATTTTAACTTAATTGTGTAAATCTTGGAGACATAAATTGTTCCTTGGGATGCCCTTACATTGTTCTATTTGTTAAATGAACTGTGTAATTATTTTTCTTATAAACTGTGAAGGAAAGGTAATTTTGTGTTATTTTTGATGGGTTTGTTTTTAGAAACCGCAGTGTAACTCATATTAATGGCTTTTATAATCATATGGGAAGAAATAACACCAAAAAATAGTTGAATATGTTTGAATATGACCAATGTTTCCACTTAACAAGCTCCAAACTGTAAATGCTATCTTTTGTCTTTAACATATCTAGCATATAAAAAAACAATAGAAATAAATGCTATTGGTATGCAAAAATCTAAAAAGACTTTTAAAAATGCTTGTATGAAAGCTGGGTTTGTAGATGAAGCTTGAATGAGGGCCAGAATAGTGAACTGAGGGCAGGGGATGTCCTGCATATTGGAGTACTCTAGGAAAATCTGGCATAGCTTGGAGGATACACAATGTGATACTCTAAGAACCCTCTTGAGAATATATTTAAATTGCTCTTCCAGATTGAGCTCTTCAAGAAAGCTGGCTGGACTGTGATTCAACCTCCAGTGCCACTCATCCCAGATGGTACAGTCACCTTTCCTTTCCCAAGGATTCCAAGAGTACTCTTAAGGGTATTAGTAAGGAGTAGCACTGGTACAAGGTTTATTCTCCTGTTTTAGATCACCCTCTGTGGATGTCTTCTAAGTGGCTCTCCATGAACGTCCTAATGCTGGATGAGAAACGTGTGATGGTGGACGCCAATGAGACATCGATTCAGAAGATGTTTGAAAAGCTGGGTATGTCCTAACACACTTCTACATACACTAACAAGAAAATTATTGTGCTACCAGCCAGGGCAAATGGAGGTTTCACTCAAAGCAGACAGCACTGGAAAAAGTACTCAAACAGCTGGATTAGCAAGTAAGAACAATTCAGTGATTTTTCTCCTGAATACTGCAGTCGTAGAAATATGGTCGTCTTTTTCCCCCTGCAGCTTGCAGCACATAAAGGTATGAGTAAGAACTAAAGTTATTGCTAGGATTTCTTTGAATCAGCTTTTTAAATGCAAACAGTCCAGTGTGAGGTCAACATCTGTCTTGCAGAGGTTGAGTGCACCTATTGCTGAATGATATAGAGCTGGGAATCCATCACTGCCAAAATTCTTTCAGATTTTTCTAGTTGCAAACTCATTGTACTTTAAATGTCAAATTGAGATTTATTAACCCAGGTATTTCTGCTCATTTAAGGAGAATCTCAGTCCTGTGAGATGTAACTTCATGATAGCATGGAATTCCTTCAGATATGCAGTGACAGGAGAACTGTATTTGAACATAAAATATGGAAGTCTTATTATGCACAGCTGCTCAGTCTTAGGTTGTTTTATTGCATGAGCAAACGGTTGAGGATTTAAAAATACTTGAAAGTACTTAAAGAATGAGGCTATTAATGCTAATAATGACTTATCTTTCACCCTTGAACTTCACAGTCTATGTAAGTCCTAAATATTCTGACAGTTCAAAGTTCTGACTGCTCTGATAGTCAGAAAGTTTGAAGGACTGAGATGGGTCTACTGGGAGCAAAAGTATTGCTGACCTGGGAGGCAGATTCTACTGAGCTGCTCCTGAGCTCCTGAAAGTGCTGAGAAGCAAAAAAGGCAAACTCTGTAGCAGAGAAATTTTCTGATCCTTCTGTTGGGACTTTCTATTAGCTGAGCCACAGCTGAAACATCCCTCAGAGCTCAAAAGAACAAGTAGGAAGCTTAACCTGGGTAGTAAGAGCCTCTTTTCCCTTTCAGAGAAAAAGGGAGTCAGAGCTATCAGTCTTGGATACTTCTTTTCTTGAGAAGCACTTAAAAGAGAACATTCAGTGTCTGAATCACAAATGCTTGCACATATTTATGAAAATGTGTCCTGATCATATATTGTAGCAGAATTTCAGCCAATTCTTCACATACTGCAAAATTTAAATTTATCTTTTTAGTACTGGCACATTATAACACATCAGACACTGGCTGTGCTCCAGGCCCTGTGTAATCCTGAGGGTATCACCAGAACAGCCAGCTGTGTTCCTAGTTTGTTCTCTGCCTAGAATCTGGGAAAACAAATTCCTAACAAACCAGTAGCAAATACCTTCCACATTTACATCTAGCCATGTGATCTGATGGAGCATCACCCAACGTTCTGATCAGAGCTTGCCACGTGAAGCCGATAGCCCAGTTTCAAAGTGTGCCTTGCGTGTTTCCTGCAGGGATTTCTACAATCAAAGTGAACATTCGCCACGCCAACTCTCTGGGAGGCGGCTTCCACTGCTGGACGTGCGACATCCGCCGCCGCGGCACCCTGCAGTCCTACCTTGACTAGGAGAGAGCCCACAGCTAGCAACGTTCAGCTTCTGAAATAGGCATAGGAAATGAGCAAATCACTGGCACTCTTGTTAAAATGACTGCATGAGCTCTAGTGCTTGGTAAGTGGTGTCCTCATCGTGGTCTGGGTAATGTTTTATTCTTAAATACCCTTCGCTTTCAGTAGGATGATTGAAACGACTTCCATCAGCAATACAGGGTTTCTGGCTGCCTTTTTGAAAGACATCCTTCATCTGTGAAGCCTTTTCACCTTGGCTTTGAATGTAAAAACTTGACAGGATAACTAAAAGGTCTTGTTAGAGTAGCTTGGCCACTAAAACTGGATATCTACCTCTGTCTAGTTACCTTATCAAATAGGCAGCTTGAAATGTGAAACTTGAGTATACTTTTCTTATTCCTTTTAACCACTTTAACTTTCTAATATATTCACGTCTAATGAAGTTGAAATAGATGCAACTGTATAGATCTCTTAGGGAACCAAGTAATTTTATCATGTTTTTCATGTCTAGCCATACAGATATTTACAGAGAATCTTCAGTATGAGCTAACTTTTAAGACATGTTCACTTACTTGCCATGTTCTTCTACGTTTTCTTCTGATGCATGCACCTGAGTATTTTTTATATTGCTTTTTGTATTGCTGAAATTGGGTTTTATTTAACTTTTAAGTTTACAAATGATAGCTAATAATCTGCTTGTACAGGTTTCACTCTGAGTTGTTTACATAACTTAAAAAAAGACACAAAAGAAAAACCCAACAATAACTCCCCCCCCCAACCTTAAGCTTCTGACATTTTACAACCCAGACTTCCTTCAGCTGTAGCAGATACAGAAATATGTATCAAACATGCCTGATGCCATGGAGGAATTTGAGTTTTGATTTCTGAATTTGTACTTTTTATGCTAATAAAGTTTTTTGCATTCTCAATGTGTTGCCCTTCTGTTCATCTGTAAGTATGAAATATCTGGATGGATACAAAATACACATGGAGTTTTTTTTCCCCCTGTAAAACTGGTAACATCTTGAACACTTGCACAATGCAGAAAAACTTTGTAGTCTATTATTCATACACCATGTTTCTACTTCTGTTTTTCACAGAGGTATGACTGGTAGGGGAAAGTACCACTGGTATTTCTTGCTACACTCTGGAGGAATCTGCTCTTACAACATTGTACCCTGACAGAAAAGATGTCAGGCAGAACATGCTCACATACAAGCTGCATGGCCATAGTTTAGAGTTGGGTAGGGATAAACAGGTCAAATATCAACAATCTAGAATGCTTTGACATATGGAAAGAGATAATTAGGCAGCTGCCAGCACTTAATGAGGTAGAGATGGTGCCTATTTTCTCTCTAAAATCAAGGCTTTATAGACAATGGAAATTTGGAAATTTGTTTGTCTTGTTCTAACCAAGCTTTGTTTTCCATGATTAGCCCTGGAGCTGGGCAGCTGCATTAGAGCAGCACACACAGCAGGTCATCTCTCCCACTGCTCTGCATGCTGCAGTGCCAAAATGTCCGTGGGTCTGTGCTTGGCATAACATACCAGCTATGGCTGAAACCACCAGAAACTGGCTAAAAGTGGATTAATAAGACATGTGCACCCTGGGTGCCTCCACGATTTAGGAGACTATATTTTTGTATCATGTTATATGTGACACTCTGGCTTAATAAACATTTCAGCCTTTTCCCTTTTTTTTTTTTTTTTTTTTTTTTTTTTTTTTTTTTTTTTTTTTTTTTGTTTATCCCTTATTAATTTTTAAAAAATAATCTTAAGTTGTGCACACAGTAGCAAGTCTTTCAGCTTGAACACCACCATTATGTTTCTGAAGTTGTTTGGATTTCTTTCTGCCAGTAATACAAGTGCTTTTACCTTATCCATGGATCTCTTGACTGGTTTGGGAACAGACTTGTCTCTCTTAACATTCCAGTACTCACTTTTAGGGAGTTTTGGATGTTCGCCTCATCTTTTTGGGGCATTGGATGCTGCAGTGACAAACCCAGTGTGATTAAAATTGTAGCCTTGTCCCATGTGAGGCCCTTGGAGAAAAGCATATTCTGGAAATGGCATGTAATGGGATGAGGGCTGGCTTGTTAGCAGGTTTGGGTGGGTGTGTCTATGTAGCTCTTAAGGCAACCCAATTCCTCCTGGGCTTTCCCTGCAGGGAATGAGCTGGGGAAAGGGTGCTGGGCACTGTGCCTTGGCTGCCTTCAGCTGCTCCATGACTTCAGGAGAGCATTAACTGTTTCTGTAAAGTCATGCTTAACCTTCTTCTCCTCAAGTTCAGTGTCTCACCCACCCTGTTTCACGTGCTTAATCTTGCCTTCATCTTTTTGTGTTCACCACTGTGGCAGGTGAGTATCTAGCTCATTTATGTACCTATTTTAGCTCATTTATGTACCTATTTGTTGTGACTGTGTGCTGGTTTTGGCTGGGACATAGCTAATTTCTTCACAGTAGCCTGGTCTTGGGATTTGTTTTGGATTTGTGCTGGAAACAGTGTTGATAACAAAGGGATGTTGTAGTTATTGCTGAGCAGAGTGTTCACAGGGCCAAGGCCTTTTCTGCTCCTCACAAGGAGCTGGGAGGGGACAGAGCTGTGGCAGCTGATCCCAACTGGCCCCAGGAATATCCCAGACTATCTGGGATATCTATCTCAGCATAGAAAGCATGGGGGGAGAAGGAGGAAGAGGGTGATGTTCAGAGTGATGGTGTTTGTCTTCTCAAGTTGCTGCTAGGTTTGATGGAGCCTTGCTCTCCTGAACAGCCTGCTCATGGAAATTGGTGAATAAATCCCTTGTTTTGCCTTCTTGTGTGCACAGCTTTTGCTTTACCATTGAACTGCTTATTTCAACCCATGAGCTTTGTCCCTTTTACCTTTCCAGTTCCCCACCCCACCAGGGAAAGAGGCTCCATGGGGCTTCTCTGCTGCTTCAGTGTAAAACACAGCAGTCTGACAATTGTTAATTTTGGGCTGTCTCTACATTGTTTGGAGTCTTTTCCACTGAAAAACCAAAAAATAGCCTCTGCATTTGCACTGGTCTTTATTTCCATAATTTGGGAGTTACTGGGCTGTAGGTGCTGTTAACACAGCAAATTGCAAGCTCTCTCTTACAATATTTGTAGTGAATAGTGGATTTGTCTCCACAGCCATCTATGCCTCATTTTGTCCATTAGATGATGTTGATATTCTGACCTTATTGTGAGCTGTGTCCAGGACAAGAGAAGTTTAACCCTGACCCCAAATGACAAATTTTATCCAGGAAAGGCTGGCAAAGCTCAGCGACAGCAGCACTAGAGGGTGCTGCTGTGACACCAGTAGCTCTCCTCCAGCCTATCCTAAGGGATGTTTCAGAAACATTATTTGTTTACTTATCTTGTTTCTGATGACGTTTGGATCAAAGTCCTTGAAAACACCTCAAGATTTTTCCCAGGTGTAGTTATAATTTTTGTGATGATACATAAAGTATTATTTCTCAGTATCAAAAAAGTACATATCTATACACATGCAAATAATGGCTCTGAGTGTAGGACTCAGATGTTTCCTTAAGGGCTGGCTGGATTTTTCAGGCTTACATAGCATGTCAGAAATCAAATCAGGGCCCAATAAGGACAACTGCTGCCTTTTTAATACTCCCTCACATGGGCACCACATATTCTGACATAGCAATTAATTTTAAAATTATGGCCCAAAAGCCACATTTATAGGGTCATTCCCTGTTCTTTTAGATAACTTCTTGGGGTTCAGTTATGCCTCCTTCTTTACAGGAAATTAAGACAAAATACTAGTATTTTATTGAGACTCAATACAGGTGAGATTTCTGTGGATGGTGTGGTCTGTCTTGGGAGTTCATGTTCTGTCAGAGTAATTCAGTTAATGAAAAAATACCACTTGCTCTTAAAATATAAAATGTATTTGGAAGAACTAGAATTTAAGATTAACTAGAATCTATTCCCATTACCCTTAAGGAACTCCAACTCATTGGGACAAAATGCAATTTAAGTTTCTACAGAAGCGGGAATTGGTTGCAAATTGCACATTATTTCTTTTGCAGGTTGAAATACCTAATACCTTCTTGGTAGAACCTCATTTATGCTGCACTTTTGAACAGCAAATTTAAATCCAAACACAACCTCTCCTGTTTCCTCTTTTGTTTATATTACTTCTGAGTCAGCAAGGCACTGAAATAATTGCTGGGTTTATAGGGGTGATGTTTATAGGGCTGTTGGGTAGAGTTTGGCCCTATCTGGCTGTAATACTGAGCTGTGCTCAGGGGAGCTGCAGTTCAGTGACCCAGCATTTGTTACTCAGCTCATGCAGAACTGGGGAGGTTTTGTCCTGCAGCTGTGTAGTGAGCAATACAGCTGCAGGGGCATCTGTGTGGAATAGGAAGTGATAACACATTTGGGGTTTTTGAAATATCATTGAAAGTACCATTACTTAACACTTCACCAGTATTTAGATAAATACTTAATACATAAAAGTATTTGGTTTACCACAAGCTTTTCTCTCATGGGAGAAAATGGTCATTGCATCCTTCAGTGTGGTAGTGGCAACAGAGGGTGTGGGCTTGCTGCTCTCAAGAGTCAGAAATTTTGGAGACTGAGAAATTGCATACATCCCTCTCCATTTCAGGGTGAGAATGTGTGAAACCAAATCTCTTTGGTCTTGTGGTGGACTGGAGTTTTCTGGGGATTGCTGACATCAAGAGCTGGCAGCTCATGCTGCAAGGTGTTATGGTGCCCCAGGGAGTCCTTGAAAAGAATGGGAATGATGGTCTTGGTTTGAAACAAGGCTTGAAGAAACCTCATTCCTCTGCAAAGCAAAGGCCTCCTAAAGGAGTCTCCTGCAGCACCTTGCACAAGGTACCTGACATGGCTTTATTTGATGGGACGGGTTTCTCCCCTATTTACAAAGCCCCATTTCTTGGGAGAACTCAAGGGCTGTCAGAAAGATGGTAAATATTGTCATGAAAGGAGGCAAAAGAATTATGGCAAAGACTGAATTACTTGGCCAAAGGTGAAAGAGGAAACCAGACTAGACATGGAGATAAATTCTGTCTTTTATGTGTGTGGCTTGTACTTTAACCACACTGCCATTCTCTTTTCTATATATCCAGTAATGTGGTAATTGGGATGCTGGCCAAGGGGAGGCAGGGAGAGAATTGCAGCAGTTGTCCTTATCAATTGTTAGGCAATGATTTCACAATTGTAGCTCATTTTCTTCACTGAGAAGCTCAGAGACAGGCTGTAGAGCACCTCTGCTGTCTGCAAACACCAGCATAATCATACCCTGCTCCTGCTTCTGCTAAAAGATAAGCACAATATCATGAAAAATGAGATTTCTTTCCTAAACAAGAAAAGATTTATAATGGTCAAGCACTCAAGGTATGCCTAGCAAATACCAAAACCTAAATCCTTTGCAATGGTCTTCAAGCTGCTGTCATTTCCCTGATAACTTGGGCCCCAGAGTTCAGCTCACAGCCTTTTGTAACTGGAACAAACAGGTTTATTTCAATATACCAGGAGTCCATGTTTTCTCACAGCACCCCTGATCCCTGCCTTGTGTCTTATCTTGGGAAGGAAAAAAAATTAAACCTTTGTTTAATGTTGGCTAATAGCATTGAAGTGACAGCAGGATGTCTATGAACCTGTTCTGACACATCTGCTAGAGGCAGCTTCCATGAAGGGGAGCCTTTCCAGGGCCTGGGCCAAGGCCTGTCAGATCTGGGGTCCCAGATTTATGTTTGCACCCACCATGAGCAGCTGAAGGTGCACTTTGGTGAGCTCTGAGCAGTGCTGGGGTGTCACTACTGGCCAGCACTGCCAGGCTCGAGGCAGCTTGGGATAAACCTGCCCCAGCCTGATGTCAAATGCCCCTGTCTGTGACACTGGTGCCTTCCCTTGATGGCCTGAGCTCAGCCTGGGGATATTGCAGGACCTCTCTTGTCTGCTGGACCACCTACTTTTGTGAGCCTGATGTTTCCTCTCTATTGAGTTTACTTGAATCTGGCCCCATTTCAAGGAACTCAGGCAGAGCCCACAAGCAATACAGTGCAACTTCCTTAGGAAGCAAAACAAGAAACAGTTTTTAGCTTTCCTTGCTGGTCCAGAAGTAGTAAAAGTAATTTCAGACATGTTCAAGGTACTTTCTGTTTGCCTCTGCATTAGAAGTGCAAAGAGCTGTTTTGTCTCTGTGGCTCTCCATTTACCAGCAGCTCCTGTTCTCCTGCAGAGGTGAGTGTTGCTCCTGCTGCTTTCTGAGGCACAAACTCCAGCAGGCTGTGGGTGATCCCAAAATAAAAAAGGAAACTGATACCCAGCTGCAATTACAGCTCTCACTTCCTGATCTCCGCTCCTGGGCTCTACTTCAAAGCCATCTTTAGAGCCATTCTGCACTTTCCCTTTTCTTTTTCATCCTTTATTTCCTTTCCTGGTGGACTTCGACATCAGGACTGCAGATGCACAAACGGGCTTGGTGTTGGGGCTGCATCCTGCAGCTGCAAGTCACCTCCAGATGGGGGAAAGAGCCCTCACCCCTGGTGCAGGGAAACCAGCAAGCTGCAGAGACAAATGTGTCTGGCCTGTCATTGCCCAAGAAGCTTGTGACTCATCCATGGGGAGAGTTCTGATTTCCTAAATTAGTTTGGAGTAAACCAAGCTGTGGGCTCTCCTTCCTGTGATCTGACACAACTCAAAACAGATGTCTGCTTTACACTAAAGGTTGGAGCTGGAAACCTTGTGAGTTTGCTTCTCTGCAGCAACCATAGGAAAGTTTATCTTATGTTATGCTGCGTATGTGGAAAGTGTTTCCTTTGATTGCTGTTTCAAATTAGGAAATGGCCAATTCAAAACCAAAAAAACCTGTGAAAATTGCTGCCACAGAATGTCATCAAAGCAGGAGACATAACATGGACACCTACGTGGATAATGAGTTACAGCACTTTGCCTGGTATTTAATGCAAGCAAACTTCGGAAGGCTGGGTCTGCCTCCTCTGGAACATAGCTAATGTGTCACTAAATGGGTGACCTGTAAAGGGAAGCCAGAGAAAAAACAAAATGCAAAGCAATTTGATATTTTGATCAGGCCACTTGCCTGCTCTCTTAAAATTCAAATGGCAATTGGTGAGCAGAGATTATTTTGCCCAAGAGAATTAAAGGAATGGAGGGGAAAGGGGGTCCTTAATAATAAAAAGGTCCTTAAGAATAAAAAGCCCTTGTGAATAACTGCGGCAAGGATTGCTACAGTCCCACAGCCTGAGGCTGAGCTGGCTCCCAGCTGGGCAGGGAGGGCTGGCCAGAGGGGCCCTGGGAGCCAGGACTGAGAACCTTGGGATTCTGGGCTGGAAAAGCTCTTTGGCTCTCAGAAAATGACCTGGCCACACAAAATCCCAGGAAGGGACATTTAAACTTGGTGCATATTTGTAGCATAATCTCCTAGCTGGGAAGGGAGTTCCTCACCTGGTTATCTGCTGGTTTGGATAGTGAGCTTGTGTGAATGATTCCAGGAGAGACAAAACTTGCTCAGTGTTGTTGCAGCGTGCTGAAATGTGTTGCTGCACTTGTGCATGTGGGGCTAAGTCAGATTTGCTTTTCCTTGAGTTTCTGTGGGCAAATCATAAAGTAGCCTGCCTGGCAGTAGAGAAAGGTGCAAGTTTGTGAAGATATCAAACCTCTCCAGTGCACTGTTTGCTGGTTTGCTTAACCAGCCGTGGTTAAGATATTAATGCTGAGTATTGCTGGTCTCACAGCATAGGAGGGGAAACTGAGGCACAGGGCTTTTAATTTACCCCTTGAAATCACAATTTCAAAAATCAGTAGTAGAGACAAGCCAAGTTGCTGGTTTCCCAGTCTGCACTCATCTTTTGCCTTGCTCTCTCCCTAAAGACACACCTATGCCCTCCTGATTCTTGCCTTTTTTATCACATTTGTCTTCCCTTCCTTGACATAAACACATAATCAAGCAGTGTGTACACTGGGCTCAGTGGGATATACCCTACTGTTTGAGGGCCTGTAGCTATTATCTCCCAAAAAGAGAGACACTTCCAGTTACTGACATTTTTGATAAAATGTAATCTCAAACTGCTTAAAAACTGTTGAGAAATATCTCATGAAATCCTATGTGACCAATAATGAGGATAATTGAGCATGTGAACTCTACCAAATCACTTGTACACTTTGTGTGTCAGTGGCAGAAAGAGTTCTAAAAATCAGATTCCTGTATGGCTAATTTTTAATGATGCTGCCAACATGAGCATTGGATTAGAATATGTTATATTTGAACAGAATTAACTTTAATATTCCTGCACAGTTGCCACTCTCCCCCTCAAAAAAAAAATTAAAATTGTTTCCTGCCATATAGAAAGTTGCATATTAGAGAGGGGGGAAAGTGCCTTAATTTCCCAGAGTAGCCAGCAACCCTGGATTCCTCTCTTTTTCTTTAAAGAGAGGCCTTTCCTGAGACAGACCAAGTGGCTGCCCTGAACATGAAGCCATGTTTGTCTTTGAATAGATGTCAGAGATCACAGTTGGTTTCGAAATTTTAGGGCACCAGCTATCTGCAGTGGCACTGCCTGATACACAGTGCAAACAGAACACAGAGGGTCGATCATTTGTTATCTGCTTTTATTTATATTTATTGTAGCCCTTCTGTCTAACGTGTGCGTCTGTTTGGAGAGAGACGTCACTTCCTAAACTGAGTGTGCTCCTCCAGGCACGTGGGTGCTCCTGAGGAAAATACTCCATTTGCTTGAGAAAGCTCCTGTATGCATTCTTATGGTGTGACCTGATTTTCACTGACTCTGGCAGGGAATGAAGGCTATTTTGTAAATTCATCCCTATTTTATGTAGACTTTTGAGCGTGAGTGGAACTTTTTTAAGCTGAGCATGTGGCAGATGAAAGTCTTGTGGGTACCTGGATGGGAACTTGTGATTTCTGCTGGAAAATATCCTGTGGACATTATCCACCCAGCCTGTTGGGGTACAGGGTCTATGCATCCTTAGGGAAAAATGCTTAGGGGTTTGGCCCCACTGGCATTCACAAACAGAGCCTTGTGGTTTGTATGTGGCCTGTGAACGTCTGCTGAAAGCTTTGCATCCATCAGAATTTATCTATTTCAGCTCAGAACACTCAGCCCCCTGCCATCTTCTCTGGGCTTTCTTCTAATAAAAACATTTATCTACCCAAGCAAGAAGTTGAATGTAAGGTGGCTTTATTACTGCAGTGACGTTGGGTGGTTGGTTGCTGGGTGACCTTGCCTCTGATTTTATGGTCTAGGCCAGCTCTGGCAGCAGAGAGGTGTGGCCACGTACTTCACTCTGCTGTCAGCTTCTCCTGAGATGATCAGAGCTCCAGTGTCAGCTCTCCTGGGAAGCTGTTTGCCTTTTGTTATGTGAAAACCTGGATCCACCAGGAAGGGCTGGAGGAGATAAGTGCCTGACAAGAGGAACTATTGAGGCTTAAAAGAAAGGCCAAGCTCTGTGAAATCCAGCACGGAACCAGGATCTGCAACCTTGGATTAGACCAGTGACCATAAAACCAACGTGTGACTTATTGCAGGGCTTTCACAAACTGGGATACTGGAGCCTGCATGGTTTGCTTTGCTTTTGCTTGGAAGATGATTTAATGTTTTTCATTGGAGAACAAAGTTTGGCAACTATTCAGACATGGAAGAATATGAAGGAGCAGATATTTTGGAAACCAGCTCTGTCTCTAATGGTCCTTGGTGCAAGGTGAGAACTTTTATTCCCCCTCCTCCCTCAGTCACAGAAAATATTATCTTTCTGCTGTTTACAAGTGACTTCAGTAAACCATTGCCCTTGGACCAGACTGAATGCAACCTCTGCATCAGCTTTGTAAACAACTTCACAAATTCCTTAGAGCAAGGCTGTGCTAAACATTAGGCACAGAAATGAAATGGTGATGTGTGTGGTTAAGCGTCTGTCATCCACCTCACTGGAAGTTTCAAATAACTGAGTAACTGTAGGTTTCTGTGCTGTGGAAATGACCAAAATAGTGTTTTTTCGGTGCTTGGAGAATCCAGAAGCTCCATATAATTTTAGCAAAGCCACTGCTTTAAGATTTGCAGGTCAAATACGTTGAGCAAAACCATAGCAAGCACAGGGTAAGATAAGCATTAACTTGTGCAAACAAATCGGCAATTTAACTGTGTGGAACTCCGTGTCCAGCAGCAATTCCTCCTACTCCCCCAGAGCTCACTGGAGAGCATCAGCCTCCCGAACGGGTCAGCTGTGCTTCTTGTCAAACCCCAGCAGTGACGTTCAGAGATTGTTTTCTGTTTGCTTGTGTTTGTAATCTGATCTCGTGTAATAACATTGTCCTAGGCTCACATCTAACCACGGGGGTAACTCTGACATCCTGCCTGAAAAAAAACCACCTTGTTGATTCCTGTGCTTGATGTTTGAAAGATTTCCAGTTTGGGCAGGTTAGGCTGTTTATATTAATCTCATCCTGTTACTTGAAATTAAACCATTAGCATTTTGGAAGTTGGATGTTCTACTTCCATTTTGGTTCCCCCCAAAATACTGGGGTTTGTTGTCTTCACAAGCTTTGGAGGGGACTGGTGGAAGATTTTCTGTTGCCTGTGCTGAGGCCAGGATGTCAGTTCAGCCATTTGTGCTATGGAGAAGGAGTCTCTGGGAGGTCATATCAGAAATGTGCCAGTTTAGATTCTAGCTCAGTATTGCCTTTTCTTCATAGGAGTTACTGGAAACTAAGGGAACTGAGGAAACTGAAAATCTGAAAATATCTGGGTGTTTGCTACTTCTTGAAAAATATTCTTAGTAAATACAGACATGTGTATCTAATGAAAAGAAGTTTGAAGAGCTGGTCAAGCAGAAGAAACACAAACACTTTGTCCTGTTGGAACACCTCAGCACTGATTGCTTGGTGCATGTCCCATGGCACTGCCCAGACAGTCATTCTCTTCAGTGCTGAGGGTCCTTCACTTCAGCCTGTCCAACAAAAACTAAAAAAAAAAAAATCCCTGCTGCTGCATTTGCTGGTTGCCACGCTTATTTTTTGTTTACAAAGTTGGATATCCAGTGAAAAGGCAGAAGCAATACTCAGGGAAAAAAAAAGGGACAAAACAATGAGAGTAGTTTGTAAGCATGAAGGCTGAAAATAATTCACCTCAAATATCTGGCAACAATAACAAAATATATTCACAGAACTCTAGAGCACTTTGCAATCAAAAAGTCTGTGTTTTTCTAGTATATATTATTTATCTCAGATCCTGATTTCTGTGGAGGTGGAGGGCTAGAAACTGATTTCTGGGAGTTGTGTGCTCAGTCAGTTTTTGCTACATCTGCAAGTGTGCCTGTTGGTGCTTTTTTAGACACAGATTGTGATTCATGGGAGCCTGGGCAGGATGCATGGTTGTGGCAGGAAAGAATATCTTGAATAACAACATGCACTCTGTCATGGCCTAAAAGTTCACAGAGTAGGTGGAGGTTTACATACTATTGTTTTGTGGCTCATAGATTATGATTTTCTTTCTGTGGCCCTGATATTTTCTGTTTTTTTTTCTTTAAAAAATGGGAAAAACTCCCCCCCTGCTCTGGGAAAAATCTAGAGGATTTTTTCAACCATATTTTAGTTATATTGGTTGCAGTCTTAAAATTTTTATTTCACTGTGATAGCACATTTATTTCTCAATAAATATTGAGAAATAATATTGAGAATAGCTCATAATTCAGCTGTTCAGCAACTGCCTTCACATCTTTCAAGTGCAAATTTGTGTTTGCAAATAACTTTGTCTGCCTCTCATTGTGGGTACAAGTGTTACTCATTAGAGCTTTTTGTCAGCATCCCAAAATGTGGTAATTGAAGAGCCAGCTACAAATATTTCTGTTTGTGTTTCCTATCTTAGTGTTTAGTTTAAGAGGGTTGAATCTTAAGCAAAAGTGTGTTGATGTTCTTTTGTTTATGTTTATTATAAGATCATAAAATCCCGTCATTTTCTGTGGTTGGCCCGGGCTGTGGCTGAGCACAGAGACCTGCACGTGGGCTGGCTTGCACCAGGGCCAGCAGGGCCCTGCTGTCACACAATTCTGACTGCACCCAGGGGCTTTTAAATGAAAAAGAATGGGTTAGTTATTAACTTGAAGAAATATCTGATTTTAGAGAACAGAAGATTACAAAACAAACTGGATTTTCACCAGCTCCTGAAGGGCAAACAGTGCACCACTCTCTGCATTTCCCTGCAGCGTGTGTTTGTGTTGAAGCTTTTTCACTCTCATAGTACTCGATGTAAATGTTAATTAGCACTCCAGGGGAAATGTGTTAACAAATGTACCTTTGACACAGGTCCACAGCTATGCTTTGCTCTGTAGCTGCAGGCTGGAAAGATTAGCTGGTGCAGCTTTTGAGGAAACTCCTCAAACAGGAGCTCAGGGGAGCTTGCTGAGCTCCTGGACTTGGCTGCTCCGCTGCAGCTCAGGCTGCTCTGCAGAAGAGGTGCTGGATAAAGTATGAGCACTTCTAAGAAAGAAGTGCAAACTCCTAGAAAAGGGGTATTTCTAACCATGAAGAGGCCTCAAATGAGACTGCCTGGGCTATGGCTTTCCTGTGATGAAGAAAAAATGACTTAGCACAAACTTTGTGGCAGAATTTATTCCTTCTCCTCCCCCAGTGCTGAGCTTGATTAGCAATAAATAAGGGTGGTAAAGTAATTCCTGTGAGTTGTTAAAGTAGAAAGGTAACAGTAGTGCATTCATAAACACATTTACCTCATCACTGTACTTCTTTGCCTTTCCATAAACAGCAGGGCAGAGATTCAGAAATGGAAATCATTCACAGGCTGGGATTTTTCAGCAGTATTCAAACCTGCCTCAGCTCAGGTTAGCATGTAGATATATTGGTGGTTTCTGGCCTGATTAATTCCAGAGCCTGCCATGACTTCTGTGAAAACATATGCAGAGCCACTTCTCAAGGCTTGGGCAGTTCAGCTATTCATTTCTGTGCAGCATCAAGTCCTGATTTCTCCCTGCTGAGGAACAGCTCAGATTTAAGACACACTGAGAAGAGTCCAAGGTTATTAACCACTCTCTGGAAATGAGGTTGGTGATTTCAGCCCAGCCCTCCTGAAACTGGTCTGAGGTTTGCAACAGTGATGAAAACTCTGCTGCAGGAGCACGCGTGTGCCTCCAAGAGCAAAGGGAAAATCTGCTGGGAGCTCCCTCCTTTCCTGGAGCAGGATGCTGCATGGTGGATGCTGGTGTCATCACAGGGCTCTGATCAGCTGGGCTAACCCTGGCACCCTGCTGGTGCTGCCCTCAGTGGCGATTTACAAGAACGGTGCCTCTTACTTTTTTCCTTCCTGTAAAATGGCTTATTTCTGGATTTTATGGCCCTGTGGGGAGTTTCAAACCAGTGAGCTGTTGCTGGTGAAAGGCCATCAGCCTTTGTCTCAGAGCTGACTCTGAGGTTTTCAGGGACTTCAGCAAGAAGTAGGAGGGTGATCAGGATGTGAGCTAGTGCATATCTGAGTTGTGAGCAGCCCACAGGACACAGCTCAGAGCCCCTGGGCAAGCCTGACCTCTAAGTAGGTCAGCCATGGAGAGGATTGCTGCTTTCTGCTCACCACATGTGCAGGCTACAAGTGTGAACCAGGCTGTGCAGAGCGAACTTGGGCTCTTTGTCCCGGCCATGCCTTCCCCTTGGCTTGGCCTGTGGGCTGGGACAGCCCTGAGATGGTTTCCTGGCAGAGGGACACTCTTCTTTTGAAGTGCAGGTGAAAGAAAGCCCAACCTTTTCCACAGTAGGAGATCTCCTCACTTTGAATTACTGCTAAATAAATGTGGCCTTGGCTCTGTTAAATATGTCCAAAACTGGATGGAAGCCCTCTGGCAGGGTGCTGCCTGAAGATGCTGCTGCTGCTTGGGATAAAGAGAGTTTCACTGTGTGGAAGGGCTCCCTCCTTGCCCCATGGAGCAGGGAGCTCCCCAAACCCACAGAGTGAGGCACCGAGCAGGGATGGGGAGCCTGGGGAGGCCCCACCACCCCACAGCTCCTGAGCCTGCCCTGGACACTGACTCTGCAGCCCCCTGTGAGCGTGGCTGGATTTTGGCATCATTTGGTGACAGGTGTCGGACCTGAGCTGTACTGGTTGTGCTGTGGATGTGTTAAATCACTCCATTAAGAGTGATGGGCTGGATTAGCATCTGGCCCTGCTTCTGCTGCAAAATTCTGTGTGAGAGATGCTGGGCCTTGGGTCTAGCTGCCCAAAGAGGAAACAGCACACTGGCACCTCCAGAGTCAGCTAGTGATAGGTCATAACCAAGCAGACTGCCTACTTCTATGTCCTCTAGCAGTGACAAAAGATAGAATTAACTTTTATTATTAAAAACCTCTTGTTTCAATAGCCCCCCTTTCCACCTGATTGCAATTACTTTTCTCAGTTGCTATACTTTTGCTGTTTGTTTCTATATTCATAAATCTTGTCTACCAAATTTTAGCACCAGCCAGCAATTGTCTAAGATCATGTAAAAATTGAGACTTTAGGGACAGCAGTTCCACCCAGAGAGTTGCTGTCTATCTGGCTGCTTTGGTTTTGGCTCTGACTGCACAGATTCCAGCCAGGGGTTAAAATTCAGTTCAAGACAAGTGCAAAACTCTCTCAGGGTTTGATAACTTGTTTGCTGTCTAACTCAGCAATAATCTGCTTCTCGCATTCGAGTAAACTGATCACCCAGCAGGACCTGGACTTGTGCCTTGCTCAGGGATGAATGTTGCTTTAGTTGCTCAAAAGGAAAACATACAAGAAATGCAGAATCCTTGTTGACCCAACAACTGAAAGAAACATCACAGCATTTCCTAAATCAACACATGGCAATTCTCAAAACAAAGTCTGAACAGCAGCCAGAAGCTTACAAGGCAGGGGATGATGCTGTGACCAAACTGAGACCTGGAATCTTCCCTGCCCAAGCCATGGGGTGAGCTGGGAGCTCTGTCTGGTGATGTTCACTTGTGTCTCAGAAGAGCTGCTTGTGCATGAACGTACTTGCTTTGCAGTCAGGAAATTTAATTATTGCTTCCACAGCAGCCCTCAAAGAGTACCCTGTGCATGAAGTGTGCATTCATACCTGATATGCCCCATAATTTCTTCTGTTTCCGCATATGGAGGTAAGGTTAATGTTCCATACACTGTGGACAAATCATAGTTGTCATGGGTACCATAGCCTTGAATTTCCTGTCTCCTGGGTGATTAAATTCCCCACAGTAATTTTACTTTATTGGCTTGTTTCTGTAACTCCTTATTTCTTTGGTTTGCTCTCCTTGATGACGTTTCTCAGGCTGCATGGATCTCCTCAGGCTTTTGCATTTTGTACACCAGTTTTGGGAAGAATTCAGTGTTTTTCACAAGGTGTGTGAAGAAGCAGAGTGGAGTGCAGTCCCCCCAGGGGCTCAGTGAGCCCCAGGCTGTGCAGTGCACACCCAGCTTGTTGGAGTCTGTGCTGCTGGAAATCCCAGCCTCACTGAGCAGCCACTCCAGCACCTGTGCAGCTCCAGCACTGCCTTCCTGCTGTCTCTGTGCTGTGCAGGGCACCTCCTCATGTCCTGTCTGCAGGAGAGGGGCAGAACAGCTTCATCTGTTCTCCCCAGGAGCTGCTGGGGTACCAGCCAGAGTGAGTGGTCAGCCTGCCTGCTGGAATCACACAGAGGAATCACCAGGAATCTGATGGGCTTTGGAGTTTCTGTCTCTGCTCCTACAATAACAAAATTGGCTGATGGGATTTGGGGGCCTTTGCAACACTGCTAGCTGCTCTGCCAGTGCTTTACAAACTGTTCAGATGTTTAGGTTTATTCCATAATCCCGGCCCTCCAGAAAATGACATAAAATAATATTGACATGGAAACAACAACCTGTGAAAATGTAGCCTTAGCTGGTAAGTAAAATGAGTAAGTAGCTGTTAAATGTTAAATTTTATGCAACAGGCATAAAAAGACAGTGGGAGCTTTTGCTGTTTAATATATGTTCTATAAATAAAGCTAGGTGGCTGCATATTGACAAAACTGGTCACCCCTAATTTAAGGCATGTCATAGACAGTGGAAAAAGTGTTCCCATAGACCTGACTAATGTGGATAGAAATAGAGAACAATTTGGAAAACTGAGGCTAGAATGGCATCACTGTGAGGGCAGACCAAGCAGGCTGGGTGTCAGTGCTGCCAGCTGAGCAGCCTTTCCTTGCACAGCCCCCGTGGTGCTGGCCCTGATTAACTGGCACTGCTCACCCTGAAGTCCTGATAATTAAAGCTGGAGTGTCATCTGCATTGTAATTAATATGCTCCTCTGCACCTAATTCATTCTGACAGTATAGATTAATGATGGTAAATGACCAACAAGGATTTATCATGAGATGATTCTTGGTTCTACAGGCTGCCTCAGACAATTGCAGGAAGCGATTGTTAACTCCAGGCTATTGTCCTGGTGTAATCGTGCATGTGCATTCTCAGCGTTGTTTTGCAGTAAAACCCATCCAAGGGCTTCATAAAGATTCAGTTATGGCCCCTTAGAGGCTGAGCCACCCTTGTAAAAGTTGGAGAGGGGAAGCACAGGCTGGTGACACTGTGCTGGTTTTTCAGTATCCCAAGCGTGTGTAATCCCCGTCGATACTGGCAGGAGCTGAGACTGAGCACTGTTTCTGCAAATCAGATGCTTTTGTAAATACAATTGTGTTGGGAGGTTGGGCAAGAGGGTCAGCTGAGCACTGGGGTGTAGAGCTGGGCTGGGCAGCCTCGTTGGTTGCCAGTGCTCTTGCTCTGTGGCAGTGCTGGTGTGTCCCCATCGGTGCCATGGGGAGGAAGGGCCTTTTCCTACAGGACCCCAGGACTCAGCAGCCCTGTCTGCCAAGCACTGCTGTGCATCTGAGCAATAGCTCAAGAGTGGTCATTATTCTGAGCTACCAAAACACACTATATAGAAGAGATGCCCCCTCAAAAGGAAGGTACTGAGTTCCCTGAAAGCTCAGAGCCTCAGGAGATTTCACTAGTCAGGCTTGCGAAATCTTGACTTTCAAGCCAAACGGGGCACAGCTGGGGGACAACACCATGTCATGCTAAGCAAAAGGTCATGAAAAATGATGTAAATGAAGTGAAATTTTCCAAAGCATATAAGGTGCTCAAGCTCTGCTTGCTTCTTGCAGAAAGTGGTTTCACCATTACATTTTCTTGTAACAGCTTCCTTGTGTACATAAGGAACTTACCCTGGCTTATTTAAACTGCATCACGCTTTGCTGCAAGAATACCTGATTAACAAGATGATCGATGTGTGCTGTTCCACTTGTCAGTCAATAGGAATTAATATGCAGGAGACTAGTTCAGAAATGAGAGATTATAATGGAAGTTTGCTTTTCTTTGTGTTGAAGTGTTGCTGCATGAGCGAACAAGTGCTGATATGATGAGCTGAGCTCCGCTGCCTCCCCTCCCTAAGGCTGGCATTTTCCTCGACTCTTCCCCCATTTGTTCCAATCCCCAACTCCCTCCTAGGAGTGGTGAAGCTCCTTTGTGCTCATAGTAGAAGCCTGGGATGTTTTTTCCTCTGCCCTTGGGATGTTCCTGGGATGCCCCTCCTGTCAGTCCCACCCAACCTCCGCAGCACCTTCTGCATGGGTTGGCCGAAGCTGTCACTGACCCCAAATGGACCCCAGTAAGTCTCTGGTGTGGCTGATCTGCCAGTGTCATGCACTCCCATGCCAGACTAAGCACAAGGTTTAGCTGCAAGTGGTTTTAGTGTTTATCGGAAAATATTGCTCCGCTTTGCCCGTGTCGCCCTGGGGACAGCAGCGTGATCCTGGAGGCTGCTGCTTGTGCAACAGAGCTCCCTGTGCTGCCCCTGCACTTGGATGACATCGTACCCTCCACAGCAACCACGTGGGGCAGGTAACCAGACCCGAGCAAATAAGAAAGGAGGGAAAAGAATGAAAAAACAGAAACGCCTTTTTTTTTTCTTCCCGTCTTCTTCTTCCCCCTAGTAACAACATTTATTGGTAAGTGGGTGTAGCTGAGCTGTCCCTCCTTCCCCAGCCTCAGAGAGGTGGTGATGAGGTGGCTTTGGAGGGGAGGAGTGTGTGGAGGAAAGAGGAGGTCTCTGGGGCACCATGGCCATGGAAACGTGCAAAGCTGGTGTCAGTGTTTGTTATTGTTGGCTGCAGAGATGCCTGCTCTGCACCTCCAGCCCTGAAGGAACCGGGGCACATCTGAGAGGGTTTATCTGTGAGCAAGAAAATAGGGGTTGAGAGCAGAGCTGGAGCAATGGTGAGTTTTTATTGTTTGCCCTCTGACCCTTCCCCCTCAGCTTTGAAATACAAATATAGGTCTAATGAAACTAAAAGCAGAGGTTGCTTTGGAGAAAATTGAGGAGGCTTAGGAGGAAAATTGTTAAATTTTGCAAAATGTTTTTATTCAGTCAGAAACAAAATGCCTGTAGTTGCTTTAAGAGCGGTTTCTGTTTGTCCCCTTTCATTTTGGAAAAGAAAACTCAAACCCAACCCATTTCATTTAGAAAATACCAAAGCAAAACATTTCAGAGAACCATAGAATAGTTGAGGTTGGAAGGGAACACTGAAGATCATCTAGTTCAACCCCTCTGCTCAAAGCATATTTGAATATGCTATACATTTCTTGTTTGAATTTTTATCTGTGTCCACAGTAATTTCCCAAATTTGGTTTGAATTTCTAAACAGATCTGTGTTCCCTCCCCAACTATTTTGGGATGAACTTTGTATTTACTGCTTTTTATTTTCTTAGGCCTCTATTTGGGAAATCTATGTCCTCTGTGCTGGGCTGGCAATGTATGCTGTCCCTGTAGAAATCCAGGTGTCGTGGATTCCACATAGCTTCTCTTTTCTTCTTCCACATGGCTTTATATAACCACAAGTGTTTGACTTTATATTTGCTTATTACAGCACACTTGTGACTTAAAAAGATGTGGACATTCATGGGAGCAAAACATTAGCATTTATATTATAAAAGGTAGTAATATGCTGTCTGGTTGGCTTCCTACCTGTGTCCATACATAGAATCAGAGAGGCATTTAGGTGGGAAAAGACCTTTAAGATCATCAAGTCCAGCCATAAAACCAACAAGTCCACCACTAAACCGTGTTCCTCTCATCTCAAAATGCTGACCCATGTCTGCCAATGATTTACTAAAGGGACAAGGTAGTGTCTGTCATTTATCAAGTAACTTTTTTTTTTTTTTGCCAAGTTAAAATAAAAAGCAGCCCAGCCCAAAACTGAAAGAAATGTAAAACATTCATAGCTCATAAAGAACAGCTGAAGATGCAGAAACATGAATGACTAGGATGCCTCAGACTTGGATGTTCCCAAAAGCTTACACAAAGCCTTGGAAAAGGTTGCTTTGTGAAATCCATTTGTTGGTGCCTATGACAGTGTCCCCCATGGTGCCCTGTGGGGTCTGACACCTGAATTCCTGCTGGCTGGGGGGGAGTGCACTGTCTGAGCTGCCCTTCTGGCAGAGATGTTAAATGGCAATTGGTGTGATCTGGACACTGGCTGGAGCAAAACAATTGGATTTGTCCCCTTTGTAGTCACAAAGTGCTGTGGGTTGGGACTGTGGAACTGTCACCTCTGTATGAGAACTGCCCTAATGCCAACCTCATGGAAAGGAAATCCTTTACTTCCAGTACAGCATGAAACTTATCCAATCTTTGTGAAACAGAAACACAGTAATCAATATAAGAAAATGAAACTCAGCCCTTCTATAATTTTTTTTTTTTTATCAAGTATTTTAATTTCCTTTCCTGCCCTTTCTTATTGCAAATTTAAAAAAAAGGCTTAAACTTCAGGGTTCCTTAGCAAAACTATTCCCTCATGCTTTCAGCTGGAGCAGTTTTCCAACAGTGACATGAGCTCACAATATGTTAGTCTGACTGTAAATAAGATTTTCCAGAGTTGGCTGAAGGTTTTGGCTTAGTTCTAGAATAAACTGCTTCAGAAACCTTTCTGGAGTGGATTCTGGATAACCTGGCACTGTTGAAAGGATTAAAAACTCATGCATAATTTGCCCTTTCAAAATACTCAAGGCTTCTAAATTTCTCACCCCAGAAAATATCTTTCTTTTCATCAAACATCAGCTGTTTCCAATTGCTTCGTTCTATTTTGGTCACTCATTCTCTCTTTTCCTTCCCATGCATGACTAAATATCTCCTTTAAATCAACTTGCAGCCATTTGTTTTTCCATTTGGCCGTGCTGGTTTCTTTCACCCCAGGAATGCCCCATGAATGTCACACACTGAAGGAGCAATATCATCTGTGCACTCCTGGGTGCAGAGTCCTTGGCTCCAGTTCTGCAGCTTGGTGCATGCAAACCAGGGCAGCTGCTGGTTTCTGCATGCTTTAACTGCTTCATTCTCTGCAGCCCTGGGCAGAAATGGCTGAACAGCTGATGAGCAGGCACACTGCTCTTCAGCAACCTTCTTTTGTTGTCCTCAGGTTAGAATGAAGCTTCTCCAATCTTTGAGCTCCTGTATAATGTACAAACACCCACCAGATTTCTGAACTGAAAGGAAAACTCATGTGTCACACATGCATACCCATGACTGTGTGACACATGCGTTTTCCTTTCAGTTGATAAACACAGAAGCTGAAATTATCCAGGAAAAATACATACCAAGGCAAAGCATAGGGAGAGGATTTGTTTTGGTTTGGTTTTCTTTCTTTTGGTGAAGTAAAGAGTATGCTGGAGACAGATTTGACAAAATGAGTGATGCAGATTTTTGTGGCAGTCGCATCCCAGCTCTAGCTGTCATAGCCACAGCTGATCCAAGCTCTGCTGTGCTCTGCAAGGGAAGGAGTCAGGGTCAGACCTGCCAGAAGGGCCTGAGCACTAAACCCTTCTGTCCAGAGTGGGATATGTAAAGCTGCATTTCCTCAAGACTGCTGCCAAATGACTAATCTTGGACACTTTCAGGCATTCCAGCATGTCTGGTTAGTGGTTACTCCAGCCATCCTATGTGTTTTTGGGAACCAAATGTCTTGCACACTGAAGCAAGGTGCATTTTATACAAGGGGTTCCTATGTTGGATGTGAGCAGAGTTGGTGGCCAGTGCACAGTGGCTTTACATCAAAGATAACCTTGGGAGCAGGAAGCATTATGTGTATGCTCAAAGTCAGACATGCAGGGGAATCAGAGCCCTTTCTTGATGGTTTACTTAGGAGTCATGGGCAGTGAGGGATTTTTAAACACAGGCTGAATGAATTAGTCCATTAACTTCTGTTTTCCTTTCCTGCAAGTGACGACTACCTGTTATGGCCAGAGGTGAGCTAACAAGACAATCAGCCACTGGTCACACCAGATCACACTATTTACAGTGAGAGAGGTCATGATTTTGGCAAAGAGATCCCAGGCTCAGACATTATTCTGCTACCTAACCTTGCTTGTTTGCATTTACTGAGGGACTCCCTAAAACTGGACTGTGGTGATTCTTTCATTGTATATTGAGAGCTGTCTCAAGGTATGCTCCAGGGAATATTCAAGCTTCATCTTATGGAAATTTCCTTTCTGTTTAAGGTGCAACATTATTTGTTTTCAAAACATAATTATATGTCCAGACCCTGGCTATGTCCTGTATGTATTTGAATTCTTTCCTGCAGGCAGGACATCTCCCAGAGGCTACTTCTGGTTCATGTCCATGATCTTTGGGGTTTCACTGTACTTTTTACTTCCATGATAAATTATTGTGGTTTCCAAAGGTTAATCATTAGTGCTGTGCAGAAGAGATGTCCTGTCTAGATAATGTGGTTTCCTTTTAATTGTCTTTTTGGATCTAGCTTTGTTCTTATGCTGTGGGATAATGAGCCAAAGATGGCACTGTGCAGGCTGTGTTGATGAGTTCAACTGTGCTACAAAATACTCCTTTTGATCCTGCTTCTTTTTTTTTTTTTTTTTTTTTTTTTTCTGAACTCCACCAGCTCCTTTTTTTTTCCTTATATAGAAGCCCTTTGCCTTGTATCTCCTGTTTGGATCAGGGCTTGATGGGTTGGATCAGGTCACAGTACTTTCTTGTCTGACTGATACAGGATGGATGTCCAGGAGGATGAGCTGACCTCCATCACAGCCAGTTATGTGAGGAGGGAGCCATGCACCAGTGAAATTGCCTTCCCAGCCCCAGCTAATACATTGCACTGTCTTGTCTTCATAGGTAACACTGAATTTTCTTATAAATCTCTTCAATTTTATGGCTGCATGAATCTATTGTATGAATCTTTCCTGAGAGTTACAGCCAGTAACCAGTTGCACCAGTGCAAGGAGCTATTGTCATGTCCTAACCTGTCCCTTAAAGTACCAGCTGTCCCCACTGAGGAGGCTTCAAAGATCATTGTCAGGGTCCATTCACCGTGGCTAGCTAAGCCAACTTTAAACTCATCCAACTCCACACTGTGAAGCACCCTTCAAAAGAAGACTAAATGGCTGCTTTAGGTGGGAAGAAGGAGGGCCTGTGGGTGCCACCCAGCAGTTTCCTGCCTGCCTGGCTGGGCCGTGGAAGGGTTGGAGATTTTCCCCCCGAATGCCACGTCCCGGGCAGAGCAGGCACCCATCCCAGGGCTCTGGGCAGCCCTCTTGGCCTCCCTGACTCCCACCAGGAAAGGGAGGGAGAGCTCCAGCTGCATCCGGCCCCCCCGCCTGCCCACGGGAGGCCCTTGAAGTACAGAACAAAATAAATTCCTTCAATCCCAGCAATTTTCCCCAAAGCAGATCAGCAGGCAGCAGGCCTGTGTTCTGTGGCTTGCAGTGGGCATCTGTGAGTGTCCCAGGATGCCTGTGTTTGATGGCTGTATCCCAAAGCCATGTCTCTGGTGTTTTTCTGTGCCCACAAACAGCATCTGAAAGACATCACATGGAGAACCAAAATCAGCTCCAGTGGCTTCAGTGGAGCTGCTCCTGCTCCAGGAGCTCCTTGCCTGGGTACCAGCACTCAGGCATTCCAGGTGCTCTGGCTGCAGGAGCACACAGCGCACCTCCGGGCCTGCTCTCCATCCCACCAGGAACGCTGCTCCCTTGAACAGGAACTGAGCTGATGCACAGAAAATGCCAACAGTTCCATACTCAAACAAGAATTAGGAAGTCTTTTAAACAAGCAGAGTTAAGAAAATAGATGGAGATGAGAATTGTTTCCTTGTACAGCTGTGTAAAGGTCCTTTCCGGGTTTCTGAGCTTCCTCAAAAGTGTCACGTTATTCCCTCAATGCCAGTCAGATATGAATAAACTCTCTGCATGTGCCTCTACAGCCACCCACTCCTTTTTCTGCAGTGGTTCCCCATTTGGAAAAAAGCTGGGAGATTTTCCTTTCTAGGAGCAAACCTGCTACAGTAAATGTCATCTCAATTGACTGTTACTAGCATTTTCCTGATAAACTGACCTTCAGAGAAATGCACTCTTATCAGAAAGCTGTTTTGTTTAAAACCTTTTAGATGATCATTAGTCAGCTCAAGCTTTTCCATTGGTGCAGAGAAAGATGTGCTAACTCTAGAAGAGGCAAAGTGTTGCTGCAGAATCATATGTTATGTTATATGCACTTGAAAAATACAGAATTTTACTTTGCTATACTGTCTTAAATCTATGATTTCCCAGAAACCACTGAAGCTTCAAAAGGTGGAGACTTTGATGAAAGAGGTCAGATTACAGCCTTGCTTCTCGGCAATGGCAAATATTTCCCAGGTCATTAAGAGCAAATCACTCAATATTTTCCCATCTCTAAGGAATTAGGATCATAAGTCAACCAGTATTTATGATGTGTTCCACTATGTCTGTGATAGGGCCATGTAACTTTAGATAAAAAAAGTTTACTTTTATTTGTTATTAAGAGAGAAGGAAGCAGTACAGCATCTTTTCTAGAAGAAATCCACGGTTTCTATAATCTTATCTGAAGTTTTTTTTCTCACTGAAGTGGTTAACAAAGCTGGGATGTAATGTATTCTAACTAACGTGCCTAATTTAGCTGAACACTTTAAATTCTTTCAGTTATATGGCTCCGGTCTGTCTGTTTTTGTTTTACCTTTTTTTCCACTGCTGAGCTCCGTAATTGTTCCTTTTAGCCACAGTCACCTCAGGTCAGGCTGTACCTTGCTAAGGAGCCGAGCTGCAAACAAGGCTCGCTCCATCACGTGTCCTCAGCCCATTCCTGTTATTAATCCTCCCCACTTCTGGACCTAGCACTTGGCAGAGCAACTAAAGTAAACTTTTTATCAGAAGTTCACATTCTCCTCAAGTGGAGGAAGAGCTGGGTAATTCCTGCCTTTATTTTTTTTTTTTTTTTTTTTTTTAAGAATATTGTGATGTGGGAGCTGCCTCTGGTTTATTTCAATAATGAAAGGGGCACAAATGTATTGAAAAAAACATTGTTTGTGCAATGTGAATTTAGTGTGATAAAATTCTGTTTCTCTTCCCAAAATGGCTTTCATCAGTAAATATGCTGTCATTGTAACAAATATGATGCTGGCTTTAAACTGATGAGAAAATGGCCAAAGTACGTGCAGTTTATACTCTGACAGGAAGCTGGTCTGGGGATTTAGGTTTTGTCTGAAATCTACAGCATTGCAAAAAACTTTTATTTTTGTTCCAGTCTCTGTGTAGAAAAGTCCTGCTTAATTTAATTTCTCTTATTCATAGAATTTTTGCAGTTTTCATCTCTGCATCAGATAAATGCCTCAGATGGGAAAATATAACTGTAATTATTAATGTGTCGATATTATCTAAAGGGTCTTATATTAAAATAATAAAAATGTGTCATGTGAAAGAGTGAGAAAATTAAAAAAAAGAAAGATAGAAGCAGAAATGAGGGCTGCCAGGAGGAAAAACTGAGTATTTATATATTCCTCACATAGTATAGAGGGCTGCAGTGAGGTGATGCCATTATGCTGCTGTCAGGACCAGCTGCAGCTGCCCACCCTGCCCAGGATGCTGGGACAGCCCAGGCACTTCCACAGGGTCCTTTGTATCCCAGAGCCATCTTTGGGTGATAATTTCATTTCTCTTTTCCTCATGTTAAGAAGCAGCCAACACAGCCAGAAAACAAATAAGTAAGTATGCAGAATGAACGTGGTTTACAAAGCACTTACAGTCTTATTTAAACCTGTGTGTCAGTGATTTCCCTGTGAGTAATTCAGGTAATTCATACAGTGTTGAAAATCCCTTAACTGTCATTGTAGGCTAATGCCCTTCTCCGTTCTCAAATGTTCAACAACCTGAGCTAACAGTCAAGAGAGTTTGCATTTTTCTGGTTTGTTTTATGAAAACAGCAGCTACATGAAAGAAGTTGAAGCATGTACACCTCCAGTTTGTCTCTGAGCAGAGTGCTTCCAAAACATCCCTTGTACACAAACTGTTTTCTGTTATTTAGCTTATAATCTTAATAAAAAATTGAATGGAAATGCTATGAGGGATGGAACTTGCTATATTGCTATTTACTTCTTTAATTTTTCTTTTTGATCATCATTACACAATCAGTGAAATACTTCACAGCTGGACCCAGAGTTTCAGCTGTGAGACTGGGCTGCTGCCTAGACACTAAATTAACTGCAGGTGTACAGGGCCTGTTATATCTCTCCTCTTTCAGTCTTTCTGGGGGTTTTGTAGGGATTTGGAGGGGGGGATGCTTTGCTCAGTCAGGGGTAGGTATAAATCCAGGATAACTGTTGCTGTTTTGGGGAAAAACCTGCAAGAGTTGGCAAGAGTTTCCTGGGGTCCCTCTCCCAGAACTGCCTAAAAATTCCCCCTGGGTGGCAGTGGGCAGCAAGGTTTGCTCACCTGTGTGTGATGTATGGGTGACAACTGATCAGGTCAGATGGCAGCTCTGGGTGCAGGATGAGGGGAAAACCCTCCTGCTGCCCAGAAGTGATCCTCGGGAGAGCCAGGCGCAGCTGAGTCACACAGAGCTGCCACCACTGCCTGCCCTGTGCAGCACCAGTCCATGCAGTCTGCACCAGGTAAGCTGAATTTAAATTGTTCTCTCTTGTAAAAGTTTTCTTGAATACCTGTATTTCTCCCCAGAGGAAGACTGATTTTTCTGAGGTTTGCTGCTCCTCCTGAAAAAGAAATGTGGCTGTGTTTGGAAAAAACTTTTATAGTGAGATTATCTTACAATAGGCACTTTACGTACATACTTTTTTTTTTTTTTTCTCAATTCACCCCCCCTCCTAAAAGGCCACATAGCTTTCCCCCTGTGAATCTGTGAAATGAAGTTACTTAGTTTCCTTTTAAAAGGATACTCAATTTAGATCAGATTTTTGAAGACCCAAAGACTCGGCTTTATTTAAAAAAGTGGTTATTTTTTTGGTGCCCAAGACTGTCAAAAGGAAAATGTGACTTTTAGGTGTTTATAGCAGCTGAGCAAGAGGGAAGCAGTCTGCTTGGGGTCTGAAGGGATGTTACGTGCATGGTATGATCCTGACCTTCTCAAAGGACTCTGACACTTGCCCATTGAACTTCCAAGAGTGCAAGGAGATGGATATATCTTGAATTGCTGTGTCCAGATTGGTATACTTGTTGTGGTAGTGAATTTAAGAGTGATTGTTTGGCTTGGTTACATTAATTCATTGTAAAGGTAATGTGTGGAATGGTTTGCTCTGAAACTCCCCAAAAGCAGAAGTGTAAACCAGATCTGGGTTCTGGGGGAAGGTGTGTTTGGCACTGGGGCCTGTGAGAGATGAGGGTTGCTCCTGGTTTCCTGCAGCCACCAGAGTGGGGCCTTTGTGTGCAGGGATAGGAAGTGGGGAGCTGTGCCTGGAGATTGGTCAGGGACACAGAGATGGACAGAGATGGCACTGCGGCTTCTTTCAAGTGAGCACAGATTAAAAAGCCTCTTGATGGAGCACTAAGCACCCACCCTCTTGGGCAGTAAGTGCAGACCCAGGAGATCTTGCCAAGGCAGATCTAAACCATGAGATCAGCCCCCTCAATTAATCACATCGTTCCCCACCCCATCTGTTTGGAAGTCTCTCACGAATTTTAAAGGACGTGTTTTTAAAAGTATTTTTCAACTCTGTTCCCAAAACATTTTGGAGATTTTTTTTTAATTATTTTTTTTAGTGCTTGCTATTGTGCTTGTGTTACAGAGCCTGTCAACCCCTGTAGCACCCAGCTGTGCTGGACCTAACCATAATTCACACAAACTGCCAAGTGCTGTTCTGCTTAATATGACAGATCCTTCCGTGATAGCTGTGCTCCAGGCAGCCCTGGTGAATGTGCTGGGAAGGATGGTGCCCATGTGAGAAAGATTTATGTTTGTTAGGGCTGTGGTGAGTGAGCCTGCAAGCGCTGCCTTCCCCTTTTCAAAAACTCCCAAGATTTATCTCCCCGACGCATCCTGAGTCTGTTTCTCTCTTTTTTTTTACATAGCTATCCCCAGAAAACTTCCATGGCTTGGTTTTTTCCACCTGCCCTCTCCCTTGAGTGTGGTTTCTCCTTATCTCTCCCCTGAGTTGTCATCTCCTCTTGCAATTCTTGTGGTGTTGCTCTTCCTGCTGCCCAGCTGGATGTGCAGACAGCTATAAAATGGAGTTTACAAGAGCCATGATCTATGGGTGCTGTGCCATGGCACCACAGAGATTCTTGTACATCCCTCCTTACAGCTGTCTGCATGCAGAACTGCATGTTGGCAGGAGACAAGGACTGCAACTTCCCTGGTGGGAGCTTACAGAAATGAGAATGCAGTTGGAAAGAACAGGATTGGATAAATGCTCTGCCATTGCTGGAAAATCAGAGCCTGACTGCAATGAAAGAATGGATGTGGAACATTCCTGGGAAAAGGGATATATTCAATTGCACAGTCATCTCTGGGTTACCTGTTGGTGGTAGGGTACGATCCCCTTGGTTAATTAAGGGTTCAACTGCTTGCATATCTGCTCCATAGAAAGACTTTACACTGGGGAAGGACTGTACACAGCCAGGAATGACTGAATGTATTTAAAGATACTGTTTTGACCCAAAGAAAAGAAATGTACTTGAGAACACAGCTAGGAGCTGTTCAGTATTCAAATGAGGTCCAGTTCCCTGTGTTATATTCAGACAACTTTGTAGGATAGATTCTTCAGTTGTTTCAGTGATCTAAGAACATAAATCTCACAGCCAAGACATGGGATTTTTTTGCTATTGTGAATATATAATAAATCACTGCTCAGTATGACCATGGATGATGTATCTGTTCCTTAAATAATAAATTCAGCAACCATGAAAGCCATCTGTTTTGCAGGTGTACAGTCTAGTCTTAATGATTAATTCTGAGAGTTTTTCAGCTTCTGCTGCTGCCATACAGCAAGGATGAGCTTCTAGCTCCATATTTTGTCATTCTCTTTGCCATTCTTACTCTGTCTGCCTTTGGGAAGGGTTAAGGATGCTGGCACAGGAAGGCAGGCAGGCTGCTGGCCACTAGCACTACTGGTTAACCAGGAGAGTGGGAACCTGGGGGAGACTCAGGGGCAAGGAGTCTGTGGATTTGAGAGCCTGTCTTGAGTGAGTTCATTAGCTTGAACTGATCTTTTAGTCGCTGGGGTAAACAATAAAGACAATAAAAACTAAGAGCTTGTCCTTCCAGCTATGATGGACAAAGAAAACTGACTTACTGATGGAGGACACAAGTTGCTTGGTTTTTTTACTGATTTTTTTCCTTGTATTGGATCCAGGCAGGCCGCAATGTAATATAGGGGTTGTGGCATTGGGAACCAATTCAGGAGTCTGAAGGGTCCTGAGGCTGTGGTCACTTTTGGGCTGACTAAGAAAAGGATCCAATGCTCCTAGGAAGCAGAGGAGCAACAGGCACTTGCAGGGTGTAAGAATTGGGTATACCACTCCACCTAAAGGGACCAATTGTCATCCTTGGTTTAGTTAATCACAAACTCAAAAGGCTGCATGCTAAATAAATGTAAGTTGGCTTAAAAAAACTTAGGAAGAGAGAAGGGAAAATTCTCCAAGAGGGGAACAGCTAATTCTCTCTGGTCACAGCTGGCTGCATGGCCCTGTGCAGGCAGACAGATAATACTGCTTGTGAAGCACTGGGTAATTATAGGGGACTGGGTGGGGACCACAGTGCTTTGTTCCTCCCTTCCCCACAAATTTCTGGTCAGCTGAAGGCGAGGCCAGGCAGTAGGCGCTGCTGGAGCTGCTTTGGCAGCAGGTCAGGAGCAGCTGGGTGATCCAGGGCAGCCTCCTGCACCCAGAGGTGCTGCTCTCCCTGGGCTGTGCAGGGCCCCAGGCTCAGGCACTGGGAAGATGTGGGTTAGGGATGAGCATTGGACACTGGGGAAGGGAGGAGTGGGAGGGAGAGCAGCAGCATCTGGAGGCCTGTGCCCAGCCATTGAAGCTGAGTGGCAGAGATCTGCTCGCCTTCACTCTGCACCTGCTGTGGAGCAAGTGCTGCTCCTGGGTAGTTTGGGGAGAGCCCACCAAAAACACAGCAGAGAAAGTAAAATGCTGAGGGAAATTTGAGAAGCATTGGACTGATGGACAGCAAAGAAGGCAGTCAAAGTGGAAAGCAGGTACAGTGGAGAAGGGGGTACATTTTTCTCCTAGAAATAGTGTGTCTATCTGCTGATCACTGAGCAGTGCAGAGTGTGATGTGTGAACTACAGCTGCAAAAGCTGTTTTGACACCAGTTATGATGATGAAGCTTATACATACATGAAGTATCTGAGCTTTGGACTTGACTGTCTTTAGTGCTAGAGTTGAAAAAGTTGCTGACTTAGGCTGCCTTGAGGGCTCTGATTTCCAAGTGGTACAGACAGCTGTCTGTGTTCTGCAATTGCAATTACACAACAGCAGCAGCTGGACAGCCTGCCAGGACACCAGGACAGCCTGCTCTCAGCTGCTTTGGGGCTTTTCAGGACATCAGCAAAGTGCTGCACAAAACAAACTCACTGTACTTCTGTACATTCCAGGAGCTGGGGATGAGCTGTCTCAGGACAAATTTTACTCTTGTGGCACCTGGAACACCCTGCTCCAGGATACCTGATGCTTGCACACAAACAAGCAGATGTACCCTGGTGGGGTGTAATGCTGATACTCACTTGGGGCTAAGGCAGCATATGGTCCTTGTTTCCTCCTCTAGAGTATTTGGGATGGGGAGGAAAACTCTCTCACAGCTTGCACGTGTCAGTAGTTAGTGTTGTAGAGTCCATTCAGCTGTTGGCGTGCTGGCACATTTTCCACAGTTCTCCTTCTCCCCACTGCCTCCTTCACTGGCCTAGAGACCAAGAGGATTGCCCAACTCTTCAGAAGGGCAAAAGACACAGTTGGAACATACAGCTGGCTTGGGGGGAGAAGCAATTAGAACCACATAGAGTAATCTCCTACCAAGATTGCTGCCTGTGCTCACAGGACTGCAGTCATGCTCACTCTGCCTTTGCTGGACAGACACTTTCCCAAAGTATCCACTGATATTTGGTGTTCATGCAGATGTTAACCCATCATTCCTTCTGAATAATTCTGCCTGCCCACGTCTCAGGTACTGAAGTGTTACCAGAATTGGGATTTTGGCAGCAAATTTTTGCTCTGGGCCTTTGCATGCATCTTTGTGTGACTGGACAGGAGTGAACTGTCCCAGTGCTCGTGCATGAACTCCTACAGTGAGCAGTGGGAATTGGATGGACACTGCTGGCACAGAAAGGGTTTTGCTTATGGAAATGTGGGGGAGATAGCAGATATGAGGAATAGTGGGGGATATCTGGGGCAGTATGTTCAGTCTTGTAGGATCCAATGTAATTTCTCTGTGAGAAGGATGAGGATGTGGCTGAATAGCGTCCTTTCAATCCTTTTAATTTTGACACTTGTTTTGTTCTCCAAATACTTTGATCTTCCCCAGCACCCACTTGTCTGCAGATGAAGCTGATAACAATCATTCCAAGCTCTTTCCTAGCATTCTTTCTTATTCTGCAGTCCTGAATGAAATTCAACCTTATTATCCATAAATAACCTTTCTCATTCCTCCAGCTGTCTCCTAGAGCTGGTTCACTTCTGACCTCTCCCTTACTGACTCTGTACTGACCTTGCACTTCCCCCACAGCCCTAATCTGCCAGTGTCTACACTCCTAGGCTTCCTCTGCTATTTTGCATGATTTTTTGTTTTTTTATAACAGGGCCCACCATTTCCTGAGCTGCATTTCAGCAGTAAGTGTGAACAAGGCCCTTTATCCACACACTTCATACAGTGCAGGTGACAAATTACAGCCATTGCCGACAATTTTGATGCTTTCACTCCTTCCCTCTGATTCTAGGCTCTGGGTAAATCTATACTTTCAGCTGTATTTCTCTATTGGCAATAAAACCCAGCATCAGTGTTTCCAAATTGTAGAGAAACAAGACAATTCCAGTGTCTTGTTCAAAGAGCAGTTTTTTGTCTTTAGTTGAATTTTTATCAGTGTGACAATAACCCCAGTGATTTTTCAATGGCTTTTATTAAGCTACTAAGGGCTTATTCAGTCTCATCCTCCCATTCAAGGCAGTGTGAGTTCTCATAAGAAAATCTTGCAAATGGATTCGTTTTAGTTTGGTTTTTTAAATGAAGTTAGGCTGTAGAAATAATCATAATAACCTGCCAATGGACAGTTGTGGGACTACTTTTTAAAAGAGCAAAGTGGTCATGCACATCATATCTGCTTGTACATTTTCTTGTTTTGTCATGTTATCAAACAAAGCATTTCCTCTCCCCCCCAGTATTTGCCTGTAATTTACATATATTTTGTATTAGTTGAGTGGGAATTTGTTTGCATTCAAAGTAGAAAGCAGAGATTTTCCAATATTGATTTTTTTAAAAATGAGACCATGAATTGTACATTTTATCTCTATGTACCTGCAAACCAGACCCATTTATTTTACAAAGTAGAAAGCTTAACTCTAGGTGTCAGCACTGCAAACTGAATGTGCAGCTCTGAAAATGAAGTTTTGCTGTCTCTGAATCCTCCAGAGCCACCAAAATAAAGTGCAAGAGCAGTTTTGCTGACAGAACCATTAGGGCTGAGGAAGGGAGCCTGCACTTATGCTTAACAGCACAAGTAGGAAGTGTAGCATTCTCTTCTTCCACAGTCTTTTTCTAGCTGCACATAAATGTGTTCTTATTAGTGGCATTTAGTAAATAATGTTTAATATAAAGGAAAGAATGAGGATGAGATCCATCTCCAAACAGTGCCCACTGTTTCAAATGGGTATGGTAAGCCTTT
The DNA here is from genome assembly GCF_028018845.1 of Melospiza georgiana. Taxonomy (NCBI): domain Eukaryota; kingdom Metazoa; phylum Chordata; class Aves; order Passeriformes; family Passerellidae; genus Melospiza; species Melospiza georgiana. The sequence goes on from NC_080442.1 coordinate 10,918,064, forward strand.
CCCGTCATTTATTGTTAAATGCTTATATTGAGTGGCTCTCCAAAGTGAAGAGAGGACACAGGAAGCTGACTTCTTTTCCTGGTTATAACAGGCTCTATAGATCAGCTAAATTAATGGGGCGGATGAAGTTTATGTGACTATTGCTTATACTTGAAACTGCACAGTAGCAGGAACCTCGAGGAAGGAAAGACTTGATTTTCCAGCCTTTAATGCTAGCAATTATGAGAAGTAAATAAAAGCATTTCTGCATTGCAAGTACTGTGGTTATCCTGAAAAACCACATTTCTCAAAAGCACTGACTTTTGTCTTTGCATCTCTCAACTTTACAAGGTGCTCTCATCTAGTGATGCTGTTACATGTATGAGTGAAAAGCTGCTTCTTGCCATTCTTGTTGTCCATAGTCATCACTTATCTGCATGTTTTGCTTTTAATTATGACCTGATGGCATTTTTCATGTAGTTAAGGTACTGTTAAAAGTGTGGCTTTCCTGAATGCACACAAATGTGCTCCTGCTGAATTGGGTTCTTCTGAAACACAGTGATTCTGCCAGGGGACCACAGAAGTGTTCATGGCACAAAGCAGGAGTAGTCCAAACAGTTTCCTCGTGTAACACATCATTTTCCCCTCTTTAGATGCTGCAGCTTATTGATAAAAGACATGTCTCTGATATTTGGTTTTCACCATGTTCCTAAATCTAAAATTTGGTTGGGTCTTCCCTAAATTGCTGTTGCCACTGAGTGAGTGAAAACAGGCAGGAGCTTGGAGAAGCACCTCTGTCAGTCATTGAGAATAAAGGTAGCAGAAGCTATGAATGACATAGTGAAAAAGCGAAAGGCAGGTGAAGATGCCATGGGCCGTGTGTGGTCTGTGGTAGAGTACACTGTCGTATGTCTGTCGTTGAACCTGGGCTGCACTTGAGCTGGTACTTCTGGAACACAAATTTTCTATGGCAGTAACTTGTTTTGCTCTGGGCATGGTGTCTAAGGGGCTTTAAATACAGCATGTTCTCTCTTAAAGTACATTGAGACATCTAGTCTCCCAGCACATCTATAGGATAAGGGAGCATGGTTACTTTCATACGATATAGAAACAGAAAAGGTTTATTTTACATACATATTCCAGGAAAAGTCTGCCTGCAGTTGATTTCCCAAGCCCCGGGGCCTGGCTCCACCCATAGCACCATCTTCCCTTTTCACAGGCTTCGCTCTCAAAAATATTTTCAAAGAAATTGGCATGGGCAGAGCCGAAAAGGAAAACGGTGGGAAGCACCAACCGAGGCGGCTGTCCGCTCTCTGAGGCAGGGCACCAGGCGTCTCCCGGGGCTCGCCGCCTCCCCGAGGCGCTGTCCCGGGGCTGCCCCTCTCTCTGAGCGCCGCGCTGCGGTGCGGGGCTCGGGCGGGGCCGGCGCGGCATTGGCCGCGGCCGCTGATCTGCATTGACGCCAGCGCGGGCCGGAGGTCAGCGCCGCCGGGCGCTGCATTGGCTCGGCCGGGCCGGGCCGGGGCCGGGGCGGCGCGGGGGGAGCCGGGGCGGGGCCGGCGGGGCGGGCGGGGCGCGGAGGGGCCGCGGCCGCCGCCGAGGAACATCAATAATAACAAGGTGAGCGCGGCGCGAGGGACGGCGGCTGCGGGGAGCCAGGCATTTCCCTGCTGAGGGATGCAGACACCACGGCCCCGGGAACCAGAGCTCTCGCCGCTGCAGCCCCTGCCGCCGGGATGGGACGCTAGGATCGTTCTCCTTCTACTTCTCGCTCTTTTTGATTTTCCTCGCCCTTTTTTTTATAATTTTTTAAATTTTTCCCTTCTCGCCGTTTCGCATCACTTCTCTGCCCAAAAAACCAGCCGCATCATGGAGGCCCTTTGATGCGTCCGCCCGCCGCGCCGGCTGCCCCCGCGGCTGAGGGAAGCGCTGCGGGCCGTGCCCCGTCCCCCGAGGGGGCTCCCCGCGGCCCGGGCCGCCCCTGCCCCGCGGCGCTGAGCCGCGATGCCGCTGCGGCGGCCGGAGAGCCGCGCTGCCGCCTGACGGGGGGCTCTTCCTTCCTTCCGACGACGGGAACCTGAATGTCACCCCCGCGGCGGCCGCCCGCCCGCCCGCGACCGAGGCGGCGCGGGACGAGCCCAGCGCGGCGTGAGGGGCGCAGCCCGCTCCCCGGCGCGGCCGGGCGGCTCCCGCTCTTCGCTGGTGTTTTTTAATAAACCGTTGGGTTTTTTTGACTTTTGGCCCCAAAGCGCACCCCCGGCACAGCGCAGCGCCGAGCCGGGACCGCGAGGAGTGAGCGCGGACGCGGAGGTGGGGAGCGGCCCCGGTCCGGTCCCGGGTTAATCGGTAACGCGGAGCAAGCCCGGGTGGAAAATGCGCCGCGCTCCGGGCTCGGGGGAGGAGATGGTGCCGTGCCCCCGGCCGCTCTGAGCGCCGAGCCGACGCCGAGGTGTGTGTGGTTTGGGGCTTGGGTTTTTTTTTTTTTTTTTTTTGTTATTTTTGCCTTTTTTGTTGTTTTTGCCTTTTTTTTTTCTCCAATTTTTTTCCTGCTTTTACAAGAAGGAAAAGAAAACGTTACCAAGATTCTCAGATGGCTTAGACAAATTAATAATAATCTGTGAAAATACGAAGTCGACCGGTTCTTGATTTCCCCCTTCCCTCCCCTCTAGCTCCCCAGCCCACTGCTGAGATTGAGCTAAAAGGACCTGTTTCCTGGAGGACAAGGAGAACAGACACGTTTCTGGTGGTGTAGAAGGGACCGATGGCAATGCTTCAGAGTGTAGCGGAGACGCAGGACAGAGATTCAACCTGTTAACAAAAAAAATTAAGCAGGGGGAGAATATCAACGGGAAGGAAAGATTTAATACATATATATATACACGTATATATATATATATACAATTTAGAAATATTCCCCAGGTGGCCACAAAGCATGGGCTGTGTTCCAAGCACCAACCTCTCTGACAGCAGAGTGATCTGTCACAGTAGCAATGAGTCTGAGGAGTACCATTTCCCTCACCAGACCAACACAACCATGTCTCAACAGCAGCAAGGCAACCCCGTCCCAGGATTATTCATTAAATGCTACAACACATCCACTTATGAGGCGAGGACTAATTCCTCTAAGAAAGACAAGAGGGAGAGCAGCCAGAGCATGGAGGCAGAGGCCCAGACCGGCAGACCCAATGCTAAGGTAAAAAGGCTGCTGAACACGAGCACGGTTTCTCTCAGAACAGGCGCTGGCTGTAGCGGTTCAGCCCAGGGACTCCCGGCCGCTGTGCGGGAGCTTTTCCTGGCTTGGGCTTTACTTTCGTTTACGAACTAATCCGTGTCTTGGCGGCTTGTTAGGGGTACCCAAGCCTCTTTGTTCACTCCGCAGAATGAGTTTTGCCGATTCCGGCAAGGAGAGCGGTGTCGGTGTCCCCGTGGAGCGGCCGCGCCGTGCGGGATGCGCGGAGCCCCGCGCTGGGGCCGGCCCGGCCCGCCCGGCTCTCCGCGCTTGTCCCCGCTGCAAACGGGGGCACGGCCCGGTCTGCCAGCTGGGCTGACCGCTTTTCGTACCCCTTCCACTTGGGGAGTTAAGGGAGAGCGGCGGCGTGCTTTGCTCTGGGTACTGATTTACATTAACAACTTGTTGACCTTGTCTGTTGCTGCAAATAGGGAATTTTTTTGCGGTTTTTTTTTCCGTGTGTTTGAGCCCACGCTTTAGAGGCACAACGCAAGACTGTATGGAGTTGACAGACACATACTGAAAAAAATTGTGATTTGTGATTATTTTCTTGGAAGTGAGACAGTTCGTGGTTTGGAGTGCTTGTTTGTCTGTTTGCTTTTTATCTGTTTATCTATGAGTTGTACTTTAGCTCCTAATGTTATAGGTTTGGATTATATCTTTGCTTCTTTGCCTTTTTTTTTTTTTTTTTTTTTTTTTTGGAAACTATTTTTTATTTTGTAAAAATGAGTTGCAAATGTAAGAAAAATCACGTTGTAGCAGTCCTGGGGATATTATATAACATGGCTGATCTCTTCTGGTTGCTGTGATGAGAACTGAGATACACATGTTGTAAATATAAGATACAGGCTTGAGATGCAAGTGAGATCTAGCTGAATCTGTTACTGCTTTGCAGGCTAACAGAAAATCCAATGATTTGTTGTTTTCGTAGGGTTTTTACTTGCCTATTTAGACAACTTCCAGAGTATTGACCTGGAATAATTTACTTCAATTATGTGGGTGATTTTCTTTGATTGTTTTCCTTCAGATTTAGCAATCTTTGGTCATAGTTTAATAAGTTTCATAGTTTAAGAAAAGTCTTGAAAATTAGCAGACACTTCGAGAGCGGTGAGCTGGGGAGGAATTAACAATACTTAACTAAGAACATGAAGCTGAATGGGGGTGTACTAAACTCAATTTCAGTGTTAACAGCCCTGCACAGGAAATGAACTTTACGGCCCTGTTCACACGCGATAGATGAGCTCACGGGTGTTTAACACAGCAGCCACGCTGAGCAAGCTTCAGCTGTCATCTCAGTCCTGACACTTGTTTTGCTAGCTGAATTTGTAATAGGGATTATAACTGAATGCTACAAAACCTGAATCGAAAGTAGTCTTAAAATTTTTGCTCTGTGAATTTGTCTTGTGTGATTGTTTAAGGGGGAAAAAAATCCCTCAAACCTGTTTCCAGAAGCATGTGTGGGAAGCAGTCGTAACTTAGTTAAATTTTGTTGTTCTCCTTCAAGAACTTCGTTCAAATTCTTATTACTAGGTTTGGATAATTCAGCCAGACTCCATAGGTTGCTGTTGGTTTGTAGGCATGCTGTCATCTCATTGACAGCCACTCAGATTTTTATCACTCAGTCACATTTTCTGGCCCTGTCATCACTCTTTAGCACAGTTCTGTGAAAGATGGGTTCTGAGAAATGAAAATGGAGCTCTGCTTGTGATCACTTGAATACAAAATCTGTTGGACACATCGCATCTACATTATTTTCAGGTGCAAATCCCTGTAATAATCTTTAGAGCTGTCAGGCAGCCTGGTATTTCTTTCTCTGCATTTATCATTAGCGTGTGTAGTAGGACCAGATTTGCAGTGCTGGATAACTGTGCTGTCTCAGAGATTGTGCTGGAGTGAGGGATCACTGCAGAGCAGTTCTCACAGCCCAGTGAAGTTGTTTGGAAAGAAAGAAAGAGTGAGAAAACTGAAAACAATGTGCAGGAGCTTGAAATTCCTGAAGGCAACAGGAGCATTGGGCAGGATGTTGTGCTGTTTTGTAATTTAAAGGGTTTTTGACTTGAGGAAGAATTGAGAGAGTTAGGGTGCTACTAAGAACCATTGCTATTTCTTGGAGTGTATAGTACACTCTTTATGGCCCTGGGGATTCCTTCACAAAACCCAAAATGCAACTCTGGTGTGCTTTGGGCACTGGTAGTGTCACCCACAATTTGTGTGAATCGGCAGTAATCTGCCTGAATGATTTTTCACTTGGTTCAGGGTGCTTTAAGTTGTTGTATATTCTCAAATTAAAGCCAACAGAATGCTGTGTTAGAGCTATCAACAGAAGTTGGCCTGTGTGTAAATTTCATGTTTTCACTTTGGCTGGCATTAGTGTTAAGTTCATTAAAACATGTATAGTTTTAATAGTGAATAATATTTACTATTATATTACTATTACTGAATCAGTTTGCTAGCTATAGTGCACATTTTTCAATTCAGAAAATGTATCAAAAAGAAAAGAGTCCCATGTTAGTTGTAAAATGGCATTATATCTGTTGCTAACTAGCCCTTGACTTTGGTTTTGTGTTCATGTCTTGTTTTGTCTTTCTCCTGGCCAAATCGCAGAGGGTCATTTTCTGAATGGGTGGTGTGAGCATACTGTATTTTGTGATTTGCATCAGTTTATAAACTGTAGCTAAAAAAGTGACATGTTCTTTTCTAGTATGGGAAACCCTAAATTAATGCCCCCAAATTTGGAGAATAATCCTGAAAGTGTGTGTGAGCAGAGGTAAATGCTGTAATACCTGTTTCTGTTATGTATTAATGTGGTGACAGTATGTGAGAAATGGAAATCCTCTTTTAGGTCATGGCACCTCTACCTCCCTCCTTAATTAGTATTTTCATATGTGGCCTTTATTTGACAATTATGAGCATCTTGGATTAAGTGCCATATTTAAACAGTGAACCAGCCATGGAAACTCTTCCCTTAATTTTCAATGCACTGCCTCTGCAGATGAAACCCTGTACTAGTGAAAGAAGAGCAGGACTTGGATGCAAGGACTGGGGTGTGATTATCCACTGCTACATAAAGACTGTCAAATTACACTTAACCAGTACTGTTGCAAAGAGGAGTTTCCCTGATTTTTGTCTCTAAAAATCTCAAGGAAGTGGACTCAAAATTGTGACAGTCTGTCCTTTTCATATATATTAGTTATGATTTTCAGATATTTTTGTCATTGAGTTTGTGATAAATGTACGTGGATTTATAGAAATCTACTTAAACACCATTAGAATAATAACTGTTTAATCCATAGCATAACTGGACTAAATGCTCAAAGGCATAAGGACTTCTTGGGTGTTTATTTAGAGTTGGCTGGGATATTCATAATCATATGCTATCCCAACATCCTGTGTGTGTGGCTCTTCTCCAGCACATTAATATACACTGTGGCACCTTGATTTTGCTCTGTCATTCTTTTACGTATGCAAGATTTCCTTCCTCTTTCCTTGAGGAACTCTCCCTGTTGGTACATTTAATACAGAAATATGTGCATTTTGTTGCAAGGGGATCAGAGAGTGAATCCACACTTCATTTGTTTGAAATTAAAATTACTCCCACGTCAGAAGGACCGAATGTGAAATAGTCTTTTGATTTATCAGCTGATGTGGGGCAGCCAGTTAAAATCCATGCCCCTACAGCCAGTGAGTTTTCTGCATTCAAACCCTGAAATTGCCTGTGACTTTTGCAGTCACTGCAAGCCCACGTTGCATAATTCTGCATGGCTCTGTGCTGTATGGCACCTGCAGTGGATCTCAGGTCAGCAGTTAGCAGCACGTTTAGTCCATTAAGCTGTCCGCTCCTTTCCTCCCTGGCTGGTAATTCCTTTCCCTCGGAACACACCAGCACTCCCTCCCTTTGATACTCCCACACTCTCTGTCCATGCTTCCAGCGAGGCCATCCACCCTCTCCCGAGTCCTCCCTGTTCCCACCGAAGCTGTCCTCAATCATTTCCCATCCCATTCCCTCCCACTTCCACCGACGTCAGCTCTCCTGCACAGAGATCCCTGCTCGCACTGAGAGGATCCTTCCCACGCCGACATCCATGAACTCTTCTCAGTCTTTGCAGCTCCAGACTTTCAGACTGATACTTTTAATGCTGTTGCTGTAAGGCATGAATCCTTTCTCCAGCGGCTGGGAGTCTTAATTTTTAAATTGTATGAAGTGAAGTGGTGTAGTAACATGTGAACTGGTCTAATTTTTATCTTTTTAAGTTTCCTGTTGTTTGTTATGTAAATTGGAAAAAACCCAAACTATAAATCACTCACATTATATAGATGGCTACACTACAAAGACAGCATAAGCTGTGGTTTCAATTTTCAAAGCATTATTACTGGTACCTCTCCTTGTCATGCAAACCAACTCATGCAAAATGTGCCACTGCTTCTGAGGGCAATTCTTGGTGTGCCTGAGATGAGCAAGGTTAGACCCTGAATTTTTGGAGTATTCACTGTTGGTAAAAACTTCACTGAAACTCAGCTGAAAATTCCTGTGCCTTTTCTGTTGTTTTCAGTGCTGCTCTCTGAGTTTGCTCTGTGTCTTTTCCCTGGCCATTTTATGCAGTTAAGTACTGAGCTTTTCCTTTTCTGCCACCTGAATCCGTCAATAGAGGAAGTATTAAAACCAAGCCTTTATTTCTCTTCAGTTCTAGGTATTTTTCTTACTGCGTTGTACCTTTTGTATTCTTAATTGTATGGCTCAGATTGAAGTGTAAGTACATTTACAGAGAGAAATTTTCTACTTGTAGAGTGTGCTTATAAGGCAGGCAGAATAACAGGAGGTGATGTATTAATGAGTTTTTACCATTCCCAATATTACATGTGGTGTGAAATTCCAGTGCAAGTTAACAGCTTTGCCTTGCTATTTAATGTACCAGCAATTCAGATTTTACATTCAAAATGCTAAGTTTAAGTATAAATTAAAGGTACAAAATGGTTACACCCACTTGCAAATACTTCTCATTCAATTAATTGTTGGTTGGAGGATGCTTACAATCTATGTGACAATGAAGAATGTCTTATTAAGAAAGTTGTTCATGGTTCATTTGAATCTAAAAAAATACTGTTTGGAAACTGTTTTGCTTTCCATTTTGCATGCATTAATATTTGTTCCTCATGTTCAAGTAAATGTCCATGTCAAGAAAGGGAGAAGTATTTGAGTGAGAATTATTTTTAACATCCATTGAAATTGTTATATCCAGCAGTCGCCACTACCAACAATGATAAATAGCTGTTTTGTTTTTGTATTATCTGAACATTTGTTCACCTCTCTTGGCTGTCACATTGAGAAAGGACTCCAGAATTGGCTTACTTAAGGAATAGTAACAATACACTGAAAATATTCCACTTTTTGAGCAGTTGGAATCTCAACTGACTTTCAAACGAGTCCTCAAAGAAGAAATAAGTGTTTTGAGAAATGGACAGCTAAAGTTTGTAGCTCTCAGCAAAAAATGAAAGAAGCTTAAAGCAAATATGATAATGAGCAGAGTGGTCTCAAGGTGAAATAGTTTCAATACAAGATTTACATTGTCATTTTATAAGGGGGCCACAGAAGCACCTGCACATGCAGGAGAACAATTTAGCATTGTGTTCTGTTTTGGTGGTGAATATTGATATAATATGCCCACACTGTAATATTGGTGTATGTGCTTGTCTGAAATTGCTTTACCAGCCATGGATGGAATTAAAACATTGTTAGCAATGTCCCAAGCTGAGTTTTCCATGTGAACTTCAGTGTTTTTATATATAAGACCCAGTGGAGGTTCAGTAGGAATTGGCTTGGTCCTGTGGCATTCTACACATTGCTATCTGCTCTTTGGGTAAAATAATGAGGTATCATCATATAACTGTAATTTAAATTGGCACAGGATGACAAACTGAATAGCTTTAATGTGCATGACATACTAAATAGTTTTATTGCCCAGAGTCAGATTTTTAAGTTTCAAAGGCACCGAGGAAGTGATGTTTAAGTCCTCTGCTTTGCAAAAAGATTTCAGTATTCAGCCCCTTTTAGGTTCTCTCTTGATACCCCCTTTAGGGCCAAAATGTAATAAATGATGGTGTTACACTTGCTGTGAAGTTAAACAGCAGTCTCTAATTTGTGCATTCTTCCAGTTCTCTTTTGCCATGGGTTGTGCTGTTGGCCTCACATCAAACTCCCAGGCCCTTTTCTTCTGTTTCTTGTAAAATCTGTAACTCTGTCACTCTACATGAAGTGAAAGGCTTAGCATTGTGTAAGCCAGCTCCCACATGTATGGCTTTGTTCCAGGAGAAAGGGAGAGAGCTGGAACCTGCTTTTTGACATGGAAATGTGTTGACATAAATTAGGTGATATCTGTTTTGAATGTGGTAGATAAGATAATCTGAGATGGGTTTTGATAGTGTTTTCAATGTTCAAAGGTAGTCTGCAGATTTATGTACAGTGTTAATGTCCTTTAATAGCAGAAGAGCTTGGAATGAAAAGGGAATATTCAAGATTTAAAAGCAGTTTTGGGAATAAGATGTTGCTCATGAGGAAGACTGATTGCAGCATGGGGGACTCAGATAAGGATTCCCACCCTTGCTTGGAGTGGCAGGAAATGTGGCTTTGGGTTCTGCCGCTTTGTTACCTGATAGATAGACAGTTTTTGAGCACTAGATCCTGAGAAATTGGGATAACTTTTTTTTTTTTTTTTTTTTTTTTTTTTTTTTTTTTTTTTTTTTGTGTAAAGAAAATCTTTTTGTTGGCCAGATGGGTCTTTCATTTCTGAGTGAACTAAACTGATACTATTTCAAGGATTTTTAAAAATCAGGATATATATTAGTATGTTTGTTAAATAATATTTTAACATACTTAAGGCCGGTCTGTTTCTTTGTTGGAAATGAGAACTCACTATTTTTTTGGCAAAATCTGAATTATTTTGCATGTTAATTTGAAAGCTGCATAGGACACCAACATTTTTATATGCCTTTTTCAAGGAAGATGTATTTTGCTTTGTAAATCAAACATTTTATGAAGTGACATGACTAGATTATTGGTCTTGTTACCGGGAAAATGGTGACATTGAAATCTTTTCATTGTGTTTTAGACTTCCCAGTTTCCTAAGTAAATCCATGCAAAGAAAACACAGAATCACTGGACAAATATGAAAGAATGGCATCCTCTGCTTCCCATTGTTTTCATTTGAGTTAGCAATGACCTTTAGCTCCCTGCTGGGATGCGGTGGAAACTCCACGAGGCCCCGTCTTATTTGCCACTAAAAGACAACTTATTTTTAAAGTTACACATTTACTATCATGTTCTGCCTTTGAGTCTGAGGTTATGTTATCTCTAATAAAATTTAAGCAGAAAAACAACCTCAGTAAGTGACTGGCAAAGTAAACCTTCTTTATAAGAATTTTCTTTGAAAAAAAACCTAAGGTAATTTGTTAATTAAAGCACAACAAAAGAACCTTGATCTGTATTGAAAGCAATCTTCCTGTATTTAGGAGTAGCTGCCCTTTTGCATCATCAGAAAGATGTTCCTCATTCCCACTGAGTTATCAGGGTTGTGGCTCTTCTGACACTGAGGTGTAGAGCTCTGTTTACAGCAGTGCTTTTAATTCCAGGTTTAAATGCACAAACATATCTGTGGGATGTGTAGGTAGGTCAAAATCAGTGTTGAGCTGAGATGATTAATTTGCAGATGTGTGTTCTTTTTGGAATACTGTCTGCTTTTCCTTCCAATTTTAAATTTTTGTATTGCTGTTTTGGGTTTTTTGGTTTGGTTTTTTTTTTCCTTCCTTCATAACTTTTCATAAGTTTGGTGAGAAATTCCACAAATGGTTGAGGACAACCACACCTATTACTCTGGTAACTTGAAGCAGAAGTGATGTGTCCTGTACACAGTTTAACTGCCTGGTAAAAACTGCACTTTTCCATGAGCTTTAACTCAAAGATAAATATTTCAGCACAGGATGAGTATCAGAGTGTAGGCCCATAAATACTGGATCCAGAGCTTGTACTGAAGTGTGGATGGCCCTGGGATTGCTGGCGAGATATCTGCTTTTTATTTTCCATACCAAAGCAAAGTGTTATTTTCAAATACTGAAGAGATTTATTAGTGGCCAGATTGTTACTGAAATGACACTCTTTCAACCCTGTTAAGATCTTGGAGAGTGATGACTCATGAAGTTAGACCCTTAATTTCTAAGCGTTCAGAAGGATTTTTCCCCCCCATATTTGTAGCTGTGTTGTTCCCCCCTCACCCTCAGGAAGATTCTGTGGCAGTGATGCAGCAGGAGCCATGCCTGCCCTGCTGAGCTGTCCTGCCTGGCCAGCTCGCTGTCTCTTTCCACTTGGATGCCCGGTGGGAATTCTGTGTCCTGCAGGCTCAGGGCCACCATGTACCCAGAGCACAAGGGCTGCACTCAGGCCAGGCTGTGTCCCCGTGTGCAGGGCTTTGTCCCTGCCCTCAGCACAGGCTGCTTTGGGGAAAGATGCAAGGGGTCTGTTTAAAGGTACAAAACTGAGAAGAGTTCTTCATGTTCCTCTTCTGGCTTTAGTCTGTACACACTGATTTACTTTTCATTTTTTGCCATTTTGGCATGAAGTACGATACCAATATTTTAGTTTTATGTCCTTAAAACTTGGTTGATGAGTGCAATGAAAAATTGTACTCTTGAGTGGGATTTGTGAATGGAGAATTAATTTCCAAACCAGTGTTAGCACATACTTACCACTGCAGCACCACCAGTGTGAATGGGTGATGCATTTGTTTCTGCAGATACTCTTACAGGGACCACAAACAAACAATGAAAGTGTTTAGAAGAAAGCAGGGGACATGAATTGAAACTAAGTATGGGTTTGTATGCTGAAGAGGACTTCCTGACCAGGGCAGCTAGTTATTTTTCCATGCATAGGTTCGTGTGTTCTCCAGATGAAAAACCTGAGGGTAAAATTGATTTTTTAGAGGAATTAAACATTTCAAAGCCAGGCAGAAGAGGTTTTGCAAACCCAGACAGGTTTTGTTTTGTAAACAAAAGGAAGAATAAGTCCTGTGAACTCAGACAGTGCTTCATGCTTCCACTGATGCTGCTGGAGCTTTTCCTTTACTTAAAACTTGGGGTTTTCTATTTTGTCTCTGGCAGGAATGGATCTGCTTTCTGCAGAATTCCAGATGAGAGGGCTGTTCTGCTCCTCCTGTCAATTAGTGATGGCATTGCATGTCCTCAGTCCTGGAGGTGCTGGTCGTGTTCCCTGCCGTGCTGTGGAGCTGAGATCTGTCAGGAGAACCGTCAGCTCAACCTCTGTGGCCCTGCTGTCACTCACAGCCCTCAGCCTCCCAGTGACACTTCTTCCCTCAGCAGATAATGTCACATTGTGCCTCCTCCAACGCAGGGAATGTTTTACTATGAGGCAGCTGCTTGCCACTTGGAGTTTTCTGAAAATTTATTGCATGTTACAGCTCTTTAAAATGAATGTATTAGAGCAGTAGCTTGTTGGGAACCAAGTTTTGTCCAAAAAGCAGTTGCCTTTGGCAGCGGTACATAGTAGGAAAACCAGATTCTTAGAGATAAGAGAGATTTAGCTTTTATGATCCTTGTTTATCCTACCTAAAACTCATTGAACTTACGGATTTGCTCAGTGAGGAAGCTGGCCCATCCCTCTGCCCTTTGGCTTTGGTGAGAAGGACAGAGGTAGTGTCTGTCTGTCCCTGAAGGACAGGCAGTAGTGGCAGCCTCGTGGTTTGGTAGCAAATGATAAAACAGAAATTTTGTTGGGCATTCTCTACATTTGGTTCTGAGAGCTAAATATTGATGTATCAGCTTATGATAGTTTTCTGAGAAACACAATTCTGCTGTCACTGTTTGTAAGTTGGAATTTTTTTTCCCAACACAGTTGGAAGGGTTTTTTCCCTTGCTTGTTTGTTTGTATCAGTGCAGAGCCTCAGAGCCTGAGTGGGAGTGGGGCAGAGGGAGCCAGCCCTGCCAGGGGCTGGTGGGAGGTGTGGGAAGTCCAGAGGCTTGTCACATCCTCGGGCTTAGCCTCTGCTCACAGTGAGACCATGGGAACAGTGCCAAGCACCAAAGAGAGAAGCGTGACTGAAGTTCATATTTTCTAAAAAGCTGAGCTCTCTTATGAATTACTTACAGTGAGATGTGTAGCTGGACTGTCAAAAAGAGCAAGCTGAAATGGCCATCTCTTATTTTGCCAATTAAACTAAAAGCAACTTCTTTTGGAGGTTGTGTAGGTCTGAAGCTTTCTGCTAACTTTATCTTGGCTGTTGTGATTGCTGAGAGCTCTTACAAGGCTCTCTTGTGCTCTTTGGGCAATGTAAAATAAACCCTCTCCTGCTGTGCCCTGCTGGGTTTGTGGGACACTGTGCTTGGAGCAGTTTTTGCTTTGTGGGGTAACCTTGTTTGGCTGCTTTACAAAGTCTAAGACTGTGGAAATGAACCAGACCTGGTGCAGGGTCAGGGGATGGCAATCTTCTCCTCCATCTCCTCTGAGAGCCTTGGAGCTGTGCTGGGAAGTGCAGGCTGTGGGTGTTAAGAGGTAGCTGTGATTTTCACCCTTTTACTGGGTGCGCAGGATTTATTGTGGGTTAGGATGCACTGCTCTGTCAGTCCCTCTGAAATTACACCAAGACCAGAGGCCAGTGGAGAGTGTGAGTGATGGGGTCCAGCACTTGCAAGGCTCAGAGCTCTCTCTGAGGTATGGTTTAGTTGCAGAAGTCACAGCTGTCTCCACAGGGATATTTACCTAGTTATGGAAAAGCAATTTATCCCAAAAAGTTGAGAAACCTCGTAAATTGTCCCATCATCAGTTTGAGCAGGACCCAGTCTCCCTCAGTCTGTTGTTTTCTCAAGTGTGTGTTTAGCAGAGAGGCCGTGTAGTCTCTTGCCCTTTCTCCACGGATGACCTGCAAAGAAGAACTATCACCCCCCTTCAGGAAACCTGATGTTTCTGGTCAATGGTCCCTTACATTTTTTCCCCAGCTGACTGATATTCCAGCTGACTGATCAGAGAAGTACCCAGCTCCATCCCCTGGTTGGGATTTGCTGTGCCAGGGCTGCTCCGTTCCAGGACAAAGGTACCAAGGAAATGAGCTGGGCTCACCTGAGAGCTGAGTGGTGCTTCCCTGGCTGTGGCCAATCACTTTGACTGCTTTGGCATCTGCTTTCCACTTACCCCTGCAACAGTACACTCAGTAAATACTCATGTGAAATATTACCTGGGAATCTTTAAATCCTTGACTACTATTGCTTCCTGCCACTTTGTAAGAGGTACAAAGATTTGTAATACCTAATTTTTTTTCCTCTCTTTTTTCTCCTCCATTTTGCAGAGGGATGTGGGTGAAGGGCTTGGCATTTTTTTCTTCATCTTTACCAACATCAGGGTGTCCCAAGACAGCAGGTAGAATTTCTAAGAGATTCTTCTAAAGGAGAGTCCTTTAGCCCATCCTAAAATAGTTTAATGATTTTTAAGGAAAACTATTAAAACAATCATGTAGAGAAAAAAGCATGACAGAGGATTTCCAGGGTAAAGGGATTATGGCTTACACCACAATTATGCTTTTGCTGGGTGTTGCAAGAGGTCTTCATATCCTTAAGAGTCTGAGTTAGGTTTGGGAAACACTGACCTCTGTACTGAGGAATGATCCGAGGCCAGCAGTAGTAATTTATACAAACACAAGTTCTTAAACACAGAGTAATTGATTGCTACAACTGCAGATACTTTTGTCCCAGAACAGACATGAGCAGACTGTCCAAGGGCTATATACATATGTACAGGATGTTTGCCAATTAGCATGTGGTTAATTTAAGTAGAATCCAACCCTCTGACTTGGTAAACCCTCAGCTGTGGCAGCTCAGCCACAGCCGCTCGTCCTCACCCCAGCCCCACTCTCAGCCTGGCAGCCCATGTAAAACAGCATTGCCTTTAGCATGCAGTGTCTCTGCAGTGATGTGTAGCACTGTACTGCAGAGAAAAGTATTTTCAGTCATTGTTACAGGAGGCCTGAACTGGTTTTAGAAGAAGCAGGACTTCAGTAATAAATCTGATCTCTTGAAATGTGAGTTGGAAGTTGCAGCTCCTGTCAGCAGGTTCTCTGTGTGATGTATTGTGGAGCCTTGGCTGCAAAGAAGCTGGAGCCTGCAGTTAATGAGCTGTTCAAAGTAGCTGTGAAATTGTCGGCTTAATTAAGCCAAGTTTAGTTACCAGTCTTCTTTGAAAGATTTTGTGTGAAGAAGCAAGCTCTGGAGCTGCCCAGCTATGCACTGTAGGGAAGTGCTGTGTGCTTTTCTGAACTGAGAAATTAAGAGCTCATGTGGTAAGAGAGAGTGTTATTTTGCAAAGTGTTTAAAGAAAGCCCCTCGCTGTCCCAGCATGTTGGGGAGCTTCATAATTATTTCCATTTTTAGATAGTTAAAAAGCATAAGCACTCTAAAACAGTCAGTGGATTGCAGCTCCTGTGTGATTCTGATTGAAGATCTACTGTAATTTTTTCTTTTTTAAAATGATCATACAAGTGCAATTCTTTTAATTCTTATCTGTTTCTTTATAAAATAATGGATATTTATTTTTGTGCTTTGTCTTGAGTACCTTTCCTGACAGTATAGAAAATTTAGTCTGAGCACCTGCTTAAGTCAGTGGAGACTGCAGTTCAGTTAGCAAGGTTTCTTCAGTCTCTCCTTGGTGGAAGAGTAAATACTCTTGCAGACATTTGCGAACTTCTTCTGCCCATGACCTTGAGGGGACCCAGGATATTACAGAAACAAATGTTCAGAGTCTGGGGCATCTCCTCTCACCTCAAGTGTCAGTTATTGCAATGGCCTGTTCTTCAGAAGATTTCTTACTGACATAAGTAGGGTAAAGTCCTCTTCTAATTACACCAATACTGATACTACTGTGCTTGTTGCAGCATTGTTTATGCCATTTGAGAGTAAAAATGCAATGGTACAGCTTTTTCCACAACAGAAGGCTTTTGGGTATTTCTTGACATGTGGAACTACACTTGGGAGATGTTTAGGTGAAGTCTTAATACAGTCAAGGACTGGACTGTGTGAGGAGTGTTACCTAGATTAGAAATATCAGTGAGGGATTTGGATTTTAATTATATTTTGTTTTGGAAAAGATCTCGGTAATGCATACAAGGATAGTGGATAGAGGGAAGCATGTTTTTGTTAGAACAGCTTGTTTCAGCTGAGGAATTGGTATAAAGTATACCAGCAAAACCAGTTCTGCTAATGTTAGCTCCATTTGTAATAAGAAGGTTTCCCAGGACATTTGTGTTATTCCTGTGCCAGGAATTTAGGGCTGTGCGAGTGAAATGGAAGTGGAGTGAGCACATGGAGCCTTTTGCTCCTAGTTGAGCCTTTGGTCTGTAATAGTTTCTGGCAGCTGATGCCTTTGGGCCACTTGCCTGCTTTTATGGGGCCTTTACAGGCAGCACTGCTAGCTGTGAGAGCTCCAAGGAGCTCTGTGAGACTGAATGCTGCCACCACCACACTGATGCTTTTTTGGAATTTCACCTCTATTGGACAGACAGATTTAACAGGAAATCGTTTGGCTGAGGTGTGAAATCACGATGCGAATATTTGCAAAGCTTTGGGAAGTAAAGGTAATTTTTGTCAGTAAGACTGTAGGCTTGACTAGGCAGTAGAACAAACAGAGGAGGGAACAGTCCTTGAATTAGGACAAATAAATGATTGTTAATGGCCTTTGTCCTCTGTTGCTGTTTGTTTGCCTTTTGCTCTTCAGAACAGGCTGTAAGTGGCTCTGCATTCTGTGACTTCAGATTATTAGAGAAAAGCTGAAGTATCAGTTAATTAATAGCATTGCTTAGAACCAACTTAATGTTAATAATTATCTCATTAAACTATTCCAGATTTATGTTTGAGTATGGGGCAAGTACATATAATAATACATACAGTAAGTATAGAAGAGACTGAATTATCAGGTGTGATTTGCTGACAATTTGATTGTTATGCCAAATGGTGGCAATTTGTGATAGAAATGTTGTTACCCCACAGCTGCTTCTGTGCCAACCCCCCCCATTTTACTGCCTGTTTCTGCTTCACCTTTTGGCATTGTCCTCCATGGTAGTTGGTAGTTTTTCTTTAACTTGTTCAGTCACACATAGCAGAAGTTTCTTCCTCCAGCCCCTTTTCTTCTTTTTGCCACTGTGTTCTACCTTCAGCTGCCATTGTCATGTTGCCAATGCTCATAAGTGCATATAGCTATAATTTTGGGGGGTTACAAGCAGCCTGTGTCCTCTCGCTGACAAAACTGATACCAATCCTCTGAAGCCTTTTTTTCATGAAGTACTTTTGTGGGTGAAGGTCTTTGAGGAAGGTCCAGGTTCTTCCCACCCTCTGGCACAGGACACTGTCCTGGCAATGGCAGAACCCTGCTCACAAAGAGGCATAGCTAGTAAAGAGATGTCTCCCTGAAAATCTTTATTTAGTACATGCAGTGTACTCTTAATCATTTGCAGCAAGGTCAATAGCCCTTAAAGGGCCATTATTATAAATCAATCTGATACTGGAGGAGTATTGTCATAGATGTGTACACAAACACAAATAAACAAACCAGTAATTTTTTTTCTCTAACTTCAGCTGAAATGCAGTAAACTTCCTTCTAATCTGCTGTATTAGAAAAATGATTTTTTTCATCTTTCATAAAGCTTTCAAAACTGCAGTGATGTTCAATGCTTAAAATGTTTTCTGTACTGACATTTTAAATTGTAGGTGTGTTCTTGTGTTGCTTAACTGAAAGAAGTAATATTATGGGGAAAAATAATTTCCTTTTTCATAGTGCACTACATAAATAATCAGTTGATGGGTAAATTGCTTGTTTGTAGATTGTGGACATGAATTTTAGTTGTTTAACCATGAATCGAAACTGTCATAAATGACACTAATGATGGACTCCTAGTCTTACATGATTCAGCTGGTGCTGACAAAACTTCATAATAAAAATTAGACATTTTTCATCTATTTTTGTAACATGTCTGCTCAGATACTTGCTGTGTAAAGGGAATATCTGCATGAATAGTTGTGATCAAACTGAACTTTGATCTGAAATGGAAATGGATTTTTCTCCTTACTAGGAATTTGTCAATATCTTCCCAAAGTATTGAATTTCAAGCTGGTTTTGTGACAACTTTTTTTTTGGACAAGGACTGAGTGAAAGAAATTGTTACTTTTCCTCCAGATACACTCCCAATAACTGCCATAATTCCCATTTTCTTCATGGGGTCATGTTATGTTCACTGTGTCTCTAGTGTAAGTAACTGTTCTTTTATATGTTTAATATCCATTCTTTCTGGCACTTGGAGAGTTGGTGACCATTCCTGAAAGGTGGCCCACAGGTGCTATTTTGCTTATGGAGCTTCACCCAGGAGCTCCCTGCTCTGATCTGGGGCTACAAACTGGTGCTCTTTGTTTTCTTTTGAGTGTGTGAATAGACTGAGAGACCTGACTCTCATCCAGCCTGCACTGAAGGTGGGGTGATATTTCATTTAGGTGATGCTCTGCAAATAAACCAGAGCCATGTGCAGGACTCAGAGTTGAGGCCTCCTTCCCCTGTCTTTGTACCCACATTCTGGAGCCCAGGTTTGTGTGCTGTGGGGAAGCTCTGGGGAACCTCAGCAGTTGTTTCTTTTACACTTCATCATCTTCCTGTTCAGTCCATGGAAAACAAACCTAAACTCTAATTACTTTGTCTGTTTTATTTTTTCCTCTTTAAGTTTTCTTTGCCATTTTTATAGCATCCTTCCAAAACGTGTCGCCCTCTATAAATGTTAGGCTGTTAAATTTTTGAAGCTCATGACAATGTTGTTCCACAGATCACACATTTGCATTTTCAGGGTAAACACCCTCCAACCAGAAACTAAGCAGGCTCAGTCTTTTGTGGTCCACTCTGTCCTCATATGCCCTGGCATCAGGAGTCCTTTCCCTGTTTCCATGTCACTTGATACTGTTTCACACTTGGGAGTCACATCTTTGGGTCAGCCCTTCCTTGCTGTTTGGGAATATCTCTCTCTTTAGACAAAGCAGTTTCTTGATTCCAACTGCTCTTAGTCAAACAGCAGATTTTTAGGACTGCTGAGTAGGTATTTCTAAATTTTATAATCCTTCCCTAGAGAAGTTTAGCATCATAGAATTAGACATTACCCCAAAGAAATTTAGCAGCAGCAAATGTAGCACAGATAAACAAAGAGAGCTGTTGGGGAAAGGCCTTCAGTATTTCCAGCCATCACTTTAAACCCACCAGTTCTTCTTTGAAAAATCCTTGAGACTGACCACACTCTGCCTTGGCAAAGACTTTTGGGATCTAGAATGATATTTCACATACTGACTCGTGGGTCTCCTCACCCAGGCAGGGAGATAAAGGAAGATAAGGTGGTCAAATAGAAAAATGTGAACTTGGAATGATGTATAGTGGTCAGTCAAGGCTGTGCTGTAGCTTGTCTGCGTTGTGGCAGATAAGCAACTGTGGTGCAAGGACTACACATGGTCTTTAGATTAAAATTATTATTTAGCTTTTTAGCTTTGTCTAAATTGTAGGAGCCTTTTTTTTTTTTTTTTTTTACTTGAGTTGTGGTTATTTATTTTTCTGTGTTTTTTTTTTCTTCTGGATACAAATAATACCAAATCTTGCTGAAGCAATGTGCTATTCAAAAGCTTAATCAATGTGATATTTGGGAAAAAAAAAGTGGAAATATTAAAAAAAAAATCTAAAAACTGTTTCTCAGTTCAATAGTTTGAGCATTTCAGATGCCTTTGCTATGTTCAGGAATGACTGGCTGTGCTTGGAATGACTGGCAGTGAATTAAGCTCAGCTGGGAAACTTCTGTTCCAGGGGTGCTGCTGGGGAGGGCAGAGAGGAGAGGGTCACACTGCATTGTGGAAAATGGATTCAGGAAAAAGCCCAAGAAATGATACATCTTATTTGTGTTAGCAGGCGACAGCACACATAGTTTGCACAGGTGTTTGTAATTGTTTTTGATAATTAGTTTAGGAAAGTGGAAAGAATTAGTGCTAACAAGAAATCCCATCTTGGAATGCAAACTCACTGGGACAGGGCTCATATTTTCCTGTCTGTTTATAGGGCTGTTGTACACTGCAATGCTTACACAGTACAAATGTAAAATAAAATAAAACCAATGGTGGTGATGTCAGGAAGTGAACTCTGTCAATTCACTCCCTGTAATGACATGCACTTATTAAAAAAAGACATAAACTTCTTTATGCATAAGGAGAGCACAAGAGTTGAATGTGCAATTAGAAGTAATTTAGTTCAGAAATAGATGACTTGTCTGCTGCCATAACGGATGATAGCACTGGTATCCACTATCCCAGATATTTACAGTAAAATAAAGGAAATTAACAATAAAGGCATCAAACTGAAGATGTCAACTGGTGAGAAAAAAAAAAAAATCTAGGCAAAAAAAAAATCACTGACTGATACTCTTCAGAAACAAAACCAGGTGAGAGTTAACCCCAGCATTGCCAGTGCTCCTGTCTGGGGCTGGCTGGAGCATCCTCTGTGCCTCCTCCCTGGGGCTCTGCTGGCCCTGGATGTGGGGTGGGAGCCTGAGGCCCAGGGTAGCCTCAGTACCTGATATGCTAGGTCTGCTAGTTAGAAGAGAAACAATAGTTAAAAATTAAAAAAACTTTGGTTTCTTTGATAAGATCTTGGATCCTAAGGCGAGTGCTGGAATAACCTGAAGTACATCTTGATAGGAAGATCTCCAAAAGCATGGTCTCAAGCAGTGTGGTCTAAATTGGGACTTCATCTTCTCATAACAGCTTTTTCTTCCCTGCTGGAATGGGCAATGTCCACAGATAATCTGAGGAAGGAGTCCCTGAAGGATGGATAAAGGGGCTGGCAGCTCCTCTAGAAACAGAATGCTGACCTTAGAGTGGCTCAGTGCCCTGGGAAAAAAGGTTATTTATTTAGGGTTTAAGTTATTAAATTGGGATTAAGTCAGATACATAAAAGATTGTTGCTGAACTCACGTTCTTGGCTCAATCTGAGGCTGTGCAGAGATTAAAAAGCTGTTTCCTGGATAGAGAAGGAGTTTTAATATGGGCCAAGTGGCAACACTTTTGTTTTCAGAGAGGCAGGAGAGACTTATCTCACATCCAGGTGTAGAGGATTGGATTCATGGGATTTGCTTTTTCCAATTTGAGTCTTCCTCATCTGAACCAGTGAAGAAATTTTGTGCTGTATCTAAAGGGAAGCAGTAATCCCCAGAAAAACATGAGTTATTTTGTCTGAGCTGGGCAGCAGCAGTGGAGAGCTGTGTGATGTGTGCAGGGTCCTGTGGGGATGCAGCTCCAGTGCTCAAACCCAGAGCTCCCTTTGGCACCACCTGCATCCTGCTGGGGAGGTGCCTCATGAAAAGCTGAGGAGATGGAGGTGAGAAAGGAGCACAGAGCTGCCTGTTCTGCTCAGCCCAGCCTGAGGGAGCACTGCCTTTGGGACAGCAGCTCCCCAGCCCTGCAGAGAGGGCTCCAGCTCTGCTAGGAGCAGACTAAATCCCAAAGCTTGGTGAGGTCAGAGTGCAGGAGTCTTACAGGGGGTCAGCAAGTCTTTATAAGGGGCTTTTCTAGACTTTTTGGTCTGGTGAAGATGGGAAAATCTTTCTCTGAGGGGGCAGTGCCCAGAGTGTAGCAGGGCAGAGCCCTGGCTGCCCTTTCCTTCTCCATCTCTTCCCTCTTTGAGTAATCCAGCATGGTCTTGGCACACCTCAGGAATGCCCAGGGCTCTGCAGCTCTCTGCCCCTTACTGCTGCAGGTG
This sequence comes from Melospiza georgiana, assembly GCF_028018845.1. Lineage (NCBI taxonomy): Eukaryota > Metazoa > Chordata > Aves > Passeriformes > Passerellidae > Melospiza > Melospiza georgiana. Next base: position 10,940,080 of record NC_080442.1, read on the forward strand.
TGGGTGCTGGGTGAGGGCTGGCAGAAAGGGCAGAGGGTTGTAACCCTACAGCAGAAATCTCTCCAGAAGTAACTGTGACAATCCCAGCAGGGGATCCTGCACTCTGTCCGTCTCTTTCTGATAAAACTTCGCTAAGTTTACAAGCCAGAAGGTGATTTTTCTAGCAGCAGTCTCTCTAACTCACAGGTTTGGGTTTGACAATCAAGCTGCTTTCTATCTGAATTTTACTTTGTTGCCAGTAATAAAAATTCCAGCTTGTTCAGCCATGGTTGTGTTGGTTTTGCAGAGCTAACAGTAGTAAAAGCTTGTTTTTGTCCACAAAGTTAGTAGATTAGGTCTCAGAGAAACATCACCCAGACAGCAGATGTATAGAAAAATCTCTTTCTTTTTATTGGTGACTTAGCTTGAACCAAACACTGCTGAAACAGCTGAGTGTTTCTTTTACCACCCTCAGCCCCTGTGCATTGCCTTGCACAGGTAAAGAAGAGATTCTGGCTGTGGAAGCACTAATGAAGCTTATTATGCCACTTGCCATGTATTACTGACTATTCCAACAAAAACACTCGTGTTATAGGACATACTTCCTCTCCTTTCTTGTTTTCAATGCCAGTATTTGAATCTCTGAAGTGAAACCATATGTTATCAACCAGTAATTTTTTCCTCATAGAATTTTTAAAGCTCTATTAAAATGCTGATGGCCTCTGTTCCTCCTGTGTGTCCTCTCACTTCTGTTATTTCCTTACTTCAGTGACAGCAGACAGTTTCTGTTATGATTAATCCTCTGTAGAGGCAACAAGTAAAGATGAAACTCTGGTTTAAAGAAACTTGAAAAATATATCTGCTTAATTTTATTTGTTTACTCTGCAGTCTGTCTCCAGAATTATCTGTCTTCCCAGCCTCCTGCTGTTTGCAGTTTTCTTGCTGTTTCGGAAGGCACCAACATACAAATGCCCTTTTGAAGTCAGAATCTATCTCCAAAGCCATTGGTCTGGTTTATTCTTTCACTTCTAACTTTTAGGAATGAACAAGGCAAGTATTTTGTAGTGCAATAAAATTCATGATTTGAGAGTGTTCTTTGGAGGTATGGATGGAACATGTGTATGGAGGGGGCTGTGGCTGCAATTAGGTGATGCAGTTCTTCCTTGATTGCTACCTTGATCTTTTATTGGAGAGTAGCAGTGTGTGGTGGGTTTTTCCAGCTGCTGACAGAGATCCCTCCTGGCTGTTTAGCCATGGCCCTTGTTCCTGGTAGTGCTGAAAGGATGCGAATTGGTCATGCCAACTCATGCACTGTGCAAGCTACCCTACATTGCCACTATCTTAAAAATAAATTCCTGTTAGCATTGAGAAAAAACTTTAATGGAAAAATAAAAATAGAAAAGATTACAACATTACACATCAGTGCCTTTGCATCCTGAATATACAACATGGAACTGGGGGAGGAGAATTACTTTGAGAAGCTCTGTGTACAGCTCAGGAACAGAGCTGCAGCATCATGTGTGAATGCTTTCATGGATCTTGGACACCATGGACTTGTTAAATTGTTCTAATATTTCACTGCTCTCTTTTCTGAATGGGCTGAAGTCCATTTGTTATTCCATACTGTGAAGAACCCTGGTTCATTTGCAAATACTGGGCATTCATCTGGTAAATGATGGTCATACCTTGGTGCATAGGCACCTGCTGGCTGGAAATGCACACACCATGTGCTGGAAAAGCACCTTATCTGGTGCCTGGGTTTTGCTCAGGGATGAATGAATTTCTTCCTAAGTGGCAAGAGAAGGAATGTGGCCCTCCAGGGGCTCCATAAAGGCAGGGTGATCTGTACCACCACAAAGATTTCTTACTCTGATTTCTCTGTAAGATGAAACCCTGTGTATGAAGGGCTCCTGTTTCAAAGAATAACTAATATCTGTATCCTGTAAATCAGGCTGACAGCGCTGAAATCTGCAGTATCCTTATTTAGGAAGGAAAGACCTTCCAAAATGTTTTGTGTTTTTTGGGGGACTCGCTGCCTGGTCACAGACCTGGGGTAGTCCCACAAGTATCTAATGGAAAATCATCAAGCAGGATATTTTGGTTTGCCTTTCTTAACTAACTTGTTTTCCTTTTAAGCAAATACAAAGGGGCTTTTCTAACCACTGGATGTGCTGTGCCTTCTGTATTGGAATTTATAGAAAGCTGTTAAGAGTCTAAGATTTGTGGAAAAAATGAGGTGATGTGGTGAGAGCAGGATTATGTCTTACTGTGCAGATATTGTGTGCTTTGGTCTCCTGAGAAGCTTGTGATTGCTTCTCTAGTGGGGCACGTCTCAGTGACTGTCAGATATTTCTCATGTGGCATGTCCAGGCTGTTCAGTCCCTGTCCTTGTTAAAGGATAGACATCCGTGTCTTGTTTTGCAGTCAGTGTATCTGTTAATTAGAGATTCTGGCAGTAGGCACCTGGGGGTTAAAGTGTTCCCAAAGGATTGTTTTCAACATTGTTGTTCTCCTGCTCTCTCTCCTCCCCATGACACTCCTTCTACTGAGAACCTGCTTCACCTCATTATGGGGTTGAGGCACTGCCTCCATGGGTGCTGCCTGTCCTGCTTTATTCAAAAGCCTGGGAGAGCCTCTGCTGTGGTCAACAGAGATCCCAACACCAGACTGAAACACACCCTGATCTCTGTGCAGAGCCTTGTCACAAGTGGGCTTTGGGGCCCCTTCCAGCAGTGCCAGCTGCTGGATCTGATTGTCTCCTCTAATTTGGAGCAGCAGGAATTATTCTGAGATTATATTCCCTCTGCAGTTTGTGCTGGGGAGGTTGCTGGCCTTAGCTGTTGATTCTTAGCCCTGTGCAGATCAATGGGGAACATAGGAACATAAACAAAACCAAATTAGACACTGCCAGTTTGAGGTTTCCCCCTGTGCAGGGCCCTTGTGGTTCCTGGGCTCCGGCTGTGAAAGGAGGCGACTGTGCTGCCACAGCATCTCCCATCCCATGGCAGAGGCTGAGTTCCTGAGGCCATGGCTGGCACTCTGGCAGGGAAAATCCTGCTTGCTCTGATCTTTCTACCATTGTTCAGTTTCCCTGCAAAGCCTACAGGCCCCAGTTTCCAAGCTCTAGGGGAGGTTTATGGGTTTTCTTTATTCCTCTTCGTGGGACCAAACTTGCTCACAGACCAGGTGTAGAGTTTTTGGATGGCTAGTTGGATATCTTTTTTTCCTTCAAAAACCTACACAAAACAGTTTTAATACCAAACAGTCTTCCTTTTATAGTCTCTGCTGCACACAGAGACCCTTTCAGTTTACATTTGTCCCATTCCTCAAGTGAAGATTACGTTAACGACTCTTATTACTTTCTTCTGCCTTCTTTGCCTGATCTGTTTGTTTATTCCCATTTATTTCTGGCATAGTTTAACTAAAGCTGAGAGTTCAGTCAAACTTTCTGGCTCAGACTGCTTCAGTGCTTCTGTGCAAACTATTCCTTCATGACACTCAATGTACTGATACCTTTCCTTTGGAAAGTGAACACTATTTGAAAAATTTAAGAGTGGATGCCTCTTAACCATGTCCTAAATTATTATAAAATACTGGAGAAGCTCTGCAGACTCCCACAATTTACTGTATTGAAAAAAATCGCAAACTTTTGAATGTGCATGGTGATACATAGCTCTTCTTCCTATTCAAGATTAGCTAATTTTTTTCACTTACGGAATTAAAACGTGTACACAGCCCTGATTTAGGAGATGACATTTTCTGGATAAAACAGCAGCAAAGTGCTGCTTTTGATGATCCACCTCAGTGTGACAAATGCTCTTCTTTTTGATGAGGCATTAACCTTTCAGCTGACACATTGATGCTTTCACTGCTGTTCAGATAGAGAGAAGTTCAGGAAATGAACGACAGACAGATTTTTAAAAATTTGCTGTATGGTCTCAGCTAACTTCAGGCATCTCCACATTGCTGATGAGGTGCCACAGACCTGCTTTTCTGTCTGAATTAGGGTCATCTCCAGCTGAGTGGAAGAAGGCTGCCGGTGTCTTTGGAGAACAAACTCTCCGTGATCCAATGGTGCTACAGTCTAGTATTATAAGAAGATGGGTTTGTTAAATGAAAACTTCCTTGGTGTTTCATGGCAGGGAAACAAACGTGGCTCTTGAGCCACTGTGAGGAAAAAAAAAAAAAAGTAGAGAAGAAATAGTTAATAGTCCTAAAAATCAACATTCTGGATATGAGCAGCTATTTTCTGGGCCATGCAGATTGGATAAACTTGTGTGGGTTGAGCACTCTTGTTTGTGCATGTGGCTGATCAGCACGAGCCCTGTACCCAGGACTGTTGGTGTGTGTCAGGCTCGTGTGGCTCCAACAAGAAATGGCATTCTGCAGCCCAGCCCAGGCTCTGTGCCCTCGGTGCCATGGATGGAAACCACAGCTGCTGTGGAAAACAGGGCTCTCCTCCTTCCCATGCAGCAAGTGCAGCACAAGAGCTTCAAATAGGACATATTTTCGAGATTATATGATTGCTTTTCAAGAGCACGCCATGAAAAATTATCACTTTAGGGAAATGCTGCTGAGAAAAGGCAGCATTTTGTAACTGAATCCAGTTTGGTGAAGTTCTTATGTACACAAAGAAGAGAGGCAAAATGCCAGTGTCTTGTTTAGTAAGAAACTGATTAAGGAGAAAGTTAACTTGTAGGAAAAAAGATGACATAAGGCTGTGAAATACATCCCTTTTCTTGTCTTTTAAAGTAATATGAGCCTTTACATTAAGTAAACCTAATTTTGTCTTGAAATTATCGTACCCAGAAGAAGAATTGGTAAGCTGATACCTTTTGTAACCAAGCAGAGCAGAAATTTACTTTATGCCAGGCCTGAGATTTAAAGCAAAATAGTTTTATAAGCATGTCAATCTCTAAGACTTAAAAAAAATCCCCATTTTTTTATTCAGCATTATTAAGATTTAATAATTCAGCATTAGTAAGATTTAAACAAAACTATATTTGATAAAATACTAGGTTTATGTCCAAAATAAGAATGATCACCATTTCCTTACATGAATAGACATTCGTTTGCTGATGCATTTTATTGAAAAGGGGATTTTAAACAGCAGCATGTCAGTTTTCATGCACCTAAGCTGCAGTACAGATAATCTGCAGTTTACAAACACGGATTGTTTGGGGGGAAAAAGCAGAGTCTCTAGATGGTGATCCCTGTATTCAGATAACCTTCAGGAAGCAGAGAGGAGGAAGGAAAGGGCTGTGGGGTGAGGCAGAACCTGGGGAGTGGAGCTGGGTGTGAGCTCCCTGTGTCACCCATTGACAGAGTGTGGGGGCACAGTTTGGGGGAGTTGGGAGTGGGGCTGAGCCTCATCCCCAGTGGGCACAGCTGTGAGCAGCACTGGCAGCAATGAGCCAGGGAGTGCCCAGGGGCACTGAGCAACCACACAGGAGCAGAGGGCACACAGGTGCAGGGCACCAACAGGAGGGGATAAAAGGTGTGGCCCAAGAGCAAGAAGGGCAGATCTTGCAGCCTTCTGGAGTGGAATGGTGCTACTCTGCATGGGCAGGTGCCTGAAGCCTTCTGAGGTGGTAAGGTGTTTAAATAAAACAGGGGCTATACCTGGGAAAGAGGAGCTGTCTGTGCAGCCAAGCATGAGATGCTGATTGTACTCTCTGCCAAAAAAATGTACAGTTAAACGTAAAAAGAGGTGAAATCATCAGGAGATTACAAATTCTTGTAGTTCTTGCAGTTTAGTGGAATCCTGGGCAGCTAATTTTTTTCATTTTTCAGTGTTAGTGGTATATCCATGAGCCCAATGTTGTTTTCTCTTTAGGAGATGGAATGTTTCTTTAGGGAGTGTGAAATCAGAAACAGAAGCTAATGCTACCTGGCTGAGAAGACAATTTCTGAATTAATTTTCTGTTTCTATAATCACCCACACCTTTCATTGCATGCTTTCTGTTGATAATCATAAATATTTCTACAAGTTTCAGGCAGTGTTTTAGCAAAAGTGGAATGTCTTGCTCTCTTAAAACATCAGATTCTGGCAAAAGCCTTTTCTTCCCTGTCTTCTGAACTGTCAGCAACAAAGATTTAAGTACTTTCAGTGGAGGTTTAAATGACTGTCTTTCTATAAACATTGCAGCTACCCAGTTGTGTACGTAATGTAGGATTTGCTGGTTCATTCTTACAAAATCACAGACTATTTATTTTCCCCTTTCAAACAGTACGTTTTTTGAGACTGGCAATATAATTTGTTAATATACAAAACTCTGAGATTTATAGTAGTTTGTGACGTTCTTTTAGAAATCTTGTATAGACAACTGAGCTGTAATTTTTAATGGAAGTGCTACTTACAGCATCTATTTTTAAATGATTAAATTTTTCCTTCTGATGTTTTGAACTGTTTATAGTAGAGACCTTAGGAGCTATTTCGCAATTCAACGTTCAAAGAAAATGGTTTGGATATCTGGATGAGTTTTCTGAGTTAAAAAATAAAATTTAGAAATCTGTATTTTAAAATTAAGGAATATTGAGTAATCATTCATACGAATATTTTAAAAAAATAATTTGTGAAATTTTAATTCTTCAAATACAGACAATAGCAAAGTAAATTTGGAAAGTGGCTGGAATTCAATTACAGTTCCTGCAAGAGTTTGCCATTAAATTAGCTAATGGTGACTGCATTGCTATCTGGAGCTTCACTTTCTAAGTTTTAAATGAGACCAGTAATAAAGTAGTTATATAATGTCATGTGAGTAAAAGGGGAGAAAGGGGATACTCAGAAAATACTGCCTTGAGGAAATGAGTTAATGAATGAGCTTTATTTCTTAAGCTATAATTTCTGAGATATTTTTGCAGTGCCAGGAACTTCTGCTTCATTAGAGAACTCTGATGTAGATTGTGATTTTTGCCCTTTTATGTTTCTTTATTCCTTTTCTTTAATTTTTTTTTTAATTGAAACAATGGAAGGATAAAATCCTTGATATTTTCCCTGCAGTGTTTCTGTATCACACCTACTGCTTGGCTGAGGGTTTTGCTCCTGCAGTGTGGGGAGCGCCTGGGACAGGGGCAGTGCCCATGGGTGGGCAGGCAGGGTTTGCCCTGTGCTGCTGCTGCAGCCCATCCACATCACCCTGCTGAGGCAGCCTGAGAGAGCTGACAGAGCTGAAACCACCAAGATCCAACTGAAATCGCATTAAATTAACAGGGGCCAAAGCAAACGTAATTGGGTAGGAATTTATTTTGTGGTGGGGTGTGTAGAGTCGCTGCTGTAAATGTTTCCTGACACAGTACACTAGTAAGCTCTGGAGGTTTTTATTTTGTTTTATTGTTGTTTCATCAGATTTCAAGCACTGACTTTAATTAGTCTGGGGTCTGCCTCAGGGGTAGTGTGTGTTTCTGTGTGGTTGTGTGCAAAATCTTCAGCCAAAATAGTGCTGTTGTTTCTAAGAGTGGTGTCATGAAAATATGAATTTGGGCCATGCAAAACTCCTGTAAATGTTCACTGTTAAAATCTGTGATTAGCTTGGGACCAGAAACTTGATAGTTATCTGAAGTTTGGTGGATCTATGCTGTCCTTAAGGAGTTAAACTCATTTGAGGCTTTATGGGGGAAAAAAAAAGGCACTTTAGGGAGGAACAACTTGATGGGTAGCTCTCTATATTAATTTTGGGGTTTTGTTTGAATAATCTGACTATAAATATTTTTCTGTCATATAAATGATGTTACTGTTATGTGGGAACAGACAGTGTTTATAATAGGAGGAAAAATTAAAATCAGATTATTTAGTCAAAGCAGAAATTGCTGCATATTGTACATTTTAGGAAATAAACTGTTGACAGAGAAAGTAGAAAATGCGTGAGAATTGGAAAAAAAATCACATTTGTGTCAAGTTCCACTAATGCTTGAAATGGCATGCACAGTATAAATATAAAACTGTGATGTTAATAGGAACCACAACATTTCATCTTTATTACTTTTTATGATAGTAAGTAAACAAATCACCACTACATACATAGTGATTCTACAGCTGCAAGAAGCATATTTTTAAAGTAAACTGAAATGTTGGTATACAAAAAGTTATTTTTAAAGTTCAGTAAGTTCTGTTTTCCCATTGTTTAGAACTACCCAAGGGAAAAGGCTCTATATAATGGATTAACAGTTTATATATTTTCCTGTCCACAGCTGAAAAATAAGATTACTAATGTATTAGTGTGCAGAGTCTGAGTAGATGGTGTAAATTTGTACACTTCACAGGCTTTCTTTCACAGTGATTGTCAGAATTTTTCAAGTATTTCTAACCTCTCTCGCTTGCATTTCTTTATGGAATTGTGGATGCTTTTAGCCAAAATGTATTACTTACTGGTATAATTCGTGACTGGACTTAATACACTGACAATTTATTAAAACAAATCATGAAAGTATTATAGCCAGTTAAAATTTGTTAAAGCTGTGGGTCATTCTTCAGCCTGGTAACTATAATTTTTATACAGTCACTGTTTTGACAAATTTCTGCATTTCAGCCTCACTTGCTTTTTATTCCCTCCCTTTCCTCCAGCCCAGAGTCTCACCACCCAAAACCCCCAAAAGAGAGCCTATGCTTTGGCTGTCCTGCTCCTTGTCAGGAACGCAGGGAATTAGAATACTATTCAGTTCTTTAAACAAATTTGGAAGTTTTTCCAAGGTCAAGCTCGGAGAGAGAAGAGCTTTAATAACCCCATTGGAGTTCATGTGGCTCAAACAATTTGTGCCTGTTCCCGCTGGCCCCGTCAGCGCTGGGCTGTGGGTGTGAAGGGGCTGCTCTCACCTCTCTCCCTGCCCACATTTTGCTTGCTTTTCCCTTGGGTGCTGCAGTGCTGTCCACAGGCACCGTGTGGGAGCCAGTGCTGGGCTGCAGAGGGAAATCCAGCTCACCCTGACACGGTGAGCCTGGAGCTTGTGGGACTGGGTAACGCTCTGGGGCTGTGAGGCCATGTTAACTTTTTATAATGCAATAATTGTGGAGCAAATATGATTAGTTCCCTCTTCGTTCCTTGTTTTGAATGCCTCTCTTCAGAGTATTTGAGCACTTTGTGGAAGACCTTTTGGTTGGCTGGAGAAGGCAGGACAAGATCTCTTTCTATAAATGGAATAATAATTGCACTGTGTGCTGGCCAGCAGAGGCCAACATCTGGATCCTGGTTATCAGTTATCTTTTAATCATGAATATGTAACATGTCTTTCTTCTCAGCTGCTCTTTGCCAGAGCCCAAGGCAGTCAGGAGAACAGAGTTACTGGCCTTGTATTCCTTGCCTGGAAAGTCAGGAGATATCCAGTGGAACAAGGAGGGATAGCAGACTAGGATGGCATTTTAACCAGGCAAACATTCCCTTAAGAAACTAAAAATTCATCTCTTGCCTAATGGTAGCAGTTTTGCTCTCTGAGATTTTGGTGTAAGTAAAGAATAAGGAAATCTTTGAGCATATTTTACATGTTGAGAAGAAACACACCTTGTGTTAGGAAAAGGGGCAGCAGAGATGGTGAAAATAAACCCAATTATCCTGCTGGGTGCAGAGTGGGGAACATAAAGTTCTGCTCCATCCCCCAAGGGTGAGGATGGTTTTGCCTCTGCTTTCTGACACTCCAAAGTGCTGCCTTTGCTGAAATGAAAAAGAGGCTGGTGAGGATGTTTTGGCTATCTTTAAAATGGAGTATGAGGAGTGCAACAGATTGTTTGTATTGATTTGAGCAGAAAATGAATCTTAGTCTAAAGAGTAAGAGAGAAAACTGGTATTTCTGTAACCTAGCTAGCCCTGAGGCACAGAGGATCTGAAGCCTTGTAAAAATCAATCTCTAATTAGTACAGGAATTTTGGTTGGAATATGATCCGAATGCATACCCATATTGGAATTTCTAGTTCAGTATTTTGGGGTTTCCTTTTTCAGTAGCAGAAGTTTTCTTTTACTCTCTGTGTATCACTGTAACGAAATAGTTCTCAAGCTCTTGTCAGTAATGTACCAGTTCTTTAAAAATATGTTGATTTAATGCGGCCTAATTTAATAGAAAAGGATGGGATATTTTCACACAGAGAGTTTAGCTGCTAGCACTTAAAAATAGCTTTAAAGGCCTGTCTTTTTAAAATGTGACCTTTATCTTCCCAATCTTAAGGGAAAAGGAGGTTGGAAAAGCAGAGCTGAGTTGTGCAGCTATGATAAACACACATTTATCAAGTGCAGTCTGCCTACATGCTGGGTTGTGGAAGTCCATGGCATCATATTTCTGGTGAATAGAGCCCTTAGTTAGGGCTCTATCCCACAGAAAATATTTGAGGTTTTTCAGTCTATACAACCCTAAAAGATGCAGTTTTCAGCTTTGCAGGAGGCCTTCCAGTGCACGGGGAAAGTGGCCTGCTGTGAAAATGGGAAGCCAGCTCAAGCTCTGTCAGCAGAGCAGGCACCAAAGCTCTGTCACCTCTTGCCTTGGAAGGTGTTTGGATCTCCAGGCTGCCCAGGTAAAGCTCCCAGTGTGGGCAGGGACAGTGAGGGAAGGACTCTGTGGTTATAAAAAAGGAAAGAAACCCGAATAGATGAGAGTGTTCTGAAAGATGAGAAGGAATCTGTGAAGGAAAATGAAAGCTGGAAAGTGAGGCTGGAGAAAATGGACAGAAATGCTGTCGGAAGTAGATGGAGAGGAGGGAGCAGACTGGAGTGTATGGAATGAGCAGAACACCCCACATGAGAAATAACAAACAAGTGACCTGGAAGATGCTGAAGGGAAAAAATTGAAAATTTCTGTTTCAGCTTTGATTGGAGGGAGACCTCAAGCTCTGTCTCCTTTGAATACTGCAGAGCACACACACTTTTTCTGAATATGTGCCATGGATAATCTTTTTCCTCATTGTGGACGGGCAGCTATGGAGATACATTTAAAAACAGATCAAAACTTTAGGATATGTGGCTGCTTTTTAATTTCTTTTTAGTTCCACTTGCCTAGCAAACTGCTAGAATAAACTCTTCAATGTAGAGATAAAAATGTCATTGAGGGATGAAAACAATTTTTCAAGCTGAAGAGATGAGTTATCTGGAAAGAGAAGTACTTTCCGAAAAGTTCAAATAAATGTAATTAGTAGTGTGGTGTGGTCTGATGGAGGGAGGATTGAAGTAGATTTAGTGTGCTCATGAGTGTGTAACCAGAAATGCAGCAGCACTGCAAAAATGATTTACTGTGAACAGAGCCTTAAAAAGAATTATAACCATCTGATGTATCATTATGAGTGTCACCAAGAATTAGAGGCCTGAGTAATGCCTACTGTCTCCTGCCCTTTATCATGCTGCTTGCTGCTAATTTAGCTGTGTTTCAAAAAAGAGAGCAGCCCAGGGACAGACAGGGAATAGGATTTTGGAGGAGCTGGTCTGTAGAAGTGCTTTTAGAGGTGGTACCTCTTTTGTGCTTACAGGTACTCAGACATTTGAGTGACTTGGCAAGGCTTTAATTAACTCTTTCCCACACTGCAATCCAGAAGTCACTTCTTTTAGTTTGTGACATGGGAAGCATTGTTAGAGTGAGTTAAAGGTGAGTTCATGGTTGAGAAGGATTACACAGCAGTGTCTGTGGCTGAGTGACTTCACCAAATGAACTGCTCAGGCTAAAGGCTTTTGCTTTTGTGTCTGCCCAGCCCTGAGTGAGCTCTGGCATAGGGCTGGGTCCTTGGCTCTATCACAGAATGAATAATGCAGCAGTAATAAATAATAGTAAGAAAGACAATAGTATTGGTTGGCTTCTCTGGGATATCCTGACTCTTCTGTGGACACACATTCTGGAATTTCTTTGGCATCAGCCTGGAAATGAAATACTCCTGTTTGCCTGAAGGAGGTTTTTCAGTTCTTTACAGCACATAAGGCTTAGATCCTCCTGAGGCTACACACACACAAGTGTTTCTAAGAGCTGGCTTTGAAAGTTAACAATGCTGCCTAAATTACCACTAATCAATTAGAAATCTGAGCCTACCTTTTTAAATCAGTGCAAAACATTTTCTGTCCTTTTTGTGTTTGCATTCTCTGAGACCTTTGGGGTTGTCAGCTGTCCCAGATGGAGTGAGGCACTTCGCTTGCAGGAGGATCAACATCTTTTATTGATACAGGGAGTCAACAAAGTTCAGTGCTAAATGTGACAGTGGTTTAACAAGATTTGATGGCAAGGTACACTTAATTATTTAGTGCATAGAGAGCAGCATAAATCACATGTGTCAGGGAGATTCATTGAGTGATGAGACTCAGATTGCTCCTGTGCAGAGGAGTCCAGGTCAGCTGGATCCATCTAGGCACAGACTGGCTCAGTGGTTTGTCTCAAGGATCAGGTGTGCACAGCCCATCTGAGATGCAATTTTAGTGAAGCTCAGCAGGCTCTCAGCCACTCACTGGGGATCTGCTGCAGGAAGGAATCTCAGCCTGGAGGAGTAACCTTGGGTGAGTCCCTGCTCAGGGGGAGAGCCCGATGGGCCCTGGGCTGCCCACTGTTTGTAGAGTAACATAACTGACTTACAGTCATATTTACATACTAGCAAAATGTCTAGGTTGCTGCTCCAGACAGCCTATTGCTATTGAATTGCCATTCATTTCCCAAAAATCCAAGTGAGGGTGGGTGCAGCCATCAGGACACTGGTGGATATTGTGAAGTGGAGGGATAGAGGGAATGCACCGCCATGTCTACTACACATTATTGCTTTTAGCTTCATCAATTATAAAAGTACATGTTAAATTAAGCCCCAAAGCTATTTGCATTTTAGCATAAGACTTTATTCAGTTCAGCCTTGAAAAATCAATTAGAAAAGGCAGCACAACAGGCAGGAGTTTCAAATCCAATTTCTGCTGATTAAGACCCAGCCACATGGCTGAGCCCATCCCACCTGCAGGTCAAGTTGTCTGTTATTTAATGTGAATCTCTCTGGCTGCTGTTTTCCTAAGCTTTTCTATCACACACCATTAAACAAGCTGAAGGAGCTTTAGGAGCTAATGGCTAATGCATTTGTGAGAGGCTGCTGAGAGTGTCCTGGCCTGCATGGGAATGGCCACACTGTGCCATCCCTGCAGGCCCCTGCCCTCATCCTCCCAGAGCCTGGCCAGTGTGGGCAGAGGGAGGGAGAGGAGCTGCTCTGGGGGCTGCTGTAGGCAAAGTGCACCTTCCCTGGAGCCAGGCTGGGGTTGGTGGGGCCGCTGGTAAATGAAGTGTTGAAAGCAAATACTGGTGCAAAATGATATGCGACACATTTTGTTTACATGGCGAGAGTTGTGCATTTAATCCTCTGGTTTTGTTTCCTCCCTTTTCATCTCTGGTGGTATCTTCAGTTAGCCCATGGTTTCTTTTTGGTGCATCTCCTTTGTTTGTGTTCTTGTAGTTTCAAAGTCACAACTACAGTATCCAGAATTTACTGAGTTTTTTGTACATTAATATGACTGCTCTAAGAACTTGAATGGGAACATGGGTAGTTTGCGGAACATTTCCTTGGTTTTTATATATTCTTTTTCCAGGCCTGATGCTATTTTGGTTCTACCATTTTGGCCTCTGAGCTGGGCATAACTGCAGGAGCTCATTGGTCTAAATTTCCAAGATTGCCTATTGATTAAAAAACCCAAAAATGTTTGCTATGAGTAATATACTCCAGTACCTTGAAATGAGTGGGTTTTTATTGAGTAACCTCTTGTGTTAGCAGTTCTGACATTCTTTAGCACTTTGTTTGTTACAGAGGATATTGAGACATCAATGTTCTTTTAGGCACTTGTGTATTCATGTGCAAATAGTTTATTTATTTTCTATTCATTCACCCTTTCTAACACATCATATTGCCTTCCCTCTGGGGAAGGAGGATGTCAGGATACATTTCTTCCCAGCACTTGTGGCAGTGAACAAGATGAAGCTTCTCAGAAGCAGCCCAGGTCAGCAGTGGCTGCTGTGTCTAAGGGAGTCTCGTTTGCTTTTCTACCTGTACATTTATTTTGTCTTTCAAAGCTCCTTTAGCAGTTCCCTCCTAAATGTTGCTTGTTCCACACCTCATTCAGATGAACGAGCCCATTCAGTCAGTGGAGGATGAACATTGCTAAGTGTTGCTCCAGAGGAAATGAGGCAGGGGGTGGCTCTTGGACATGTGTGTTTGCCACAGAAACTGTATACAAAAGTTAGGTCAAAAATAGAAAATTTTTCTTACTAGGGAAGGTGCCCTCTTTGGCTGCTGCTGCAGCTTTTGTTCTTTGAATGGCAAGGTGTAAAGGCAGAGGGGTGCTTTTGTCTTTCTGTAAATCTTCCAGTGCTTTTTATCATTTGCCTTATAAAACCATTCTGGTGTTTACTGGAAGGGCAAAACTTAGAAGAAATGTGTTTTGAACATGGGTATTGATGTAAAATATTAATGAGGGGTTTCTTTTTTTTTTTTTTTAAAGTTTTGCGTGCAAGACTTCATGTTTCAACTGCAGGTCACCTGCCTACATGTGCACTGTGAGAGGGTTTGAGATGATGGTTGGAGCTGTAATTTTGGTTTAAGTCAGTAAATATTCTCAAGACTTCTGTCTTTGTGTACAGAAGATGCCTTGCTTGTCAAAGATGCGTGTACTGTGTGCTGAGTCAGAGCCATACAAAGCAAAATGTTTGATTTGGGGCCTATAAGGAAACAAAGAGCAAATAAAGATACAGTGCCTTTTATGGTCCCCTTTTAAAAAAGAGGCCACCTAAGGTTACGTTATTATTAAGTTTTCATTAGCATGACATAACAGTAAATTCAGGCTCCTTGGCGTGCAAAGGCCACTTCAGCACCTCCTGCCCTCATCCCAAACGTGAGCAAATTGCAGTTGGGTGATTCCTCAGCTGAATCTGAACTGCAGAGAATTTTCTGTGAACAGGCCCCAGAAAATGGCACGGAGGTTGCTATTAAAGGAATAACTTTCTCCTGTTGATTCTGTCTCTGCACTGACCAAGGACAGGAGTTAAACATCTCCGTGATTTTATGCCAACCAGGAAGAATTTCACTTTTGCTGGCTCAAACTGCTTGATGTGTTTTTGTGCTTTGAAAACCTGAAAGCTTTGATATGGTGCATACTATGAACTGATGCCAAGCTGTGACTAAACAATCTCATTAAAAATGCAAGGTAACTGAAGCAAATATTTCCTTTGAAGAGACAGTATCAGTTAAGTACTCATTTCCTCTTTAAAGCCTGACATTAAAGGGGCAAAGACAGGTGGGCTAATAAGAACAAGATAAAGCTTGTTGTGTTAGTTTACCAGCTAATTTGGCAAAAAAAAAGCAGAGTCTTGTTTCATGTAGTTTTAAGAGCTTGTATCACTTGCATTTGTTGTCTGAGGGATCAACTGTCTAAATATCTGGTGTAATTGTGAAATGCTTTTGTGTGCACTGTAACTTAATATATTTACATATTTTCCACAAGCTGTCGTATCACTAAGATAAGATCTCACCTACATAGTACCCATAATCTCTGATGCTAATTCTGAGCCTCTGCATGGGCTTCTTTAACCACAGCAAACCCAAACCAAACGCAGGAATGTTTGCCATGGCACTTCTGGAGCTCGCTGGAACCTGGTCAGTGGTAGCTCCATCCTGAGCTCTTCCACAGGCTGCACCAACTGAGATCCAAAACACCCATCTTACATGAGCCTATCATGCATTTCCAAAATAACTAAATAATGCATTTTTTGTTAGATTACTTCATCCTGTCCACTGATTTTTCTTAGCATTGCGTTCTGGTTGGTGGATTGCTCCAAGAGGAGGGTGTTCCTTGAACACTCAAGTAGAGCAGCCTGTGTTCTTGGGTGGTTTTATCTGTTTTCTGTAAGGGTCTGGGCTTGTCATACCTGCTGCCAGCCACCCCACACCCATTTGGGCAGGGGGCACCTCCTCTGCAGGGCAAAGTGTGTCCAGCCCTGGCATTGCAATGCAGGAGGTGCAGGGCACCTGTGCAGCTGATGTGACTGTATTTTCATGGTAAAGTGAGCAAAATAACTTGCCATCCAGGCACAGAATATCACTGGCATGAGCATGTTTGGTGATCAGCTGTAGTCTTGTTACTCACTGTCTTATAGTGTCTCCCTCAAGTCTTTTTAAGAGACAGAAAGCAAGAATCTTCTTTGCTTGCTTAACCAAGGCACTGAACAGCACCATGCAGAAGCCAGGAAAGCAAACTCCTCTGGGAGAACTCTCATAGATGTATTTTATGTATCAGAGCCTCTCTCAGCCATTTTGCCCACAGATGTGACAAGAATGTAATTGCAGAGGTGATAAGGATGTGTACATCAGTGTAAAAGCTAAAGCCCTGCAGGGATTCCCATTAGTTTCAACAGGCATTGGATAAGCCCCTAAGAAAACACATTAGACATTTTACAGAAGAGACAAAGCTTTTTGGCACACTGCTTGCCTCTCAGCCTCCACCATTTCTCTTTCCATCCCTTAAAATATATATATATTGTAATTCTGAGATACAAATGTGTGCTGTCAGAGTCTGTACCCCAGACTGAGCAGTGCTTACCAAGATATGGGGCAGATTAGCTCTGTTGACACAAAGTGTTTTGCATCACTTTGTAAAACACAGAAAAAGCCCATTGCTGCTCCAGAAACTTCATAAACTGAATGTATAGATTCCTGGCTGCTCTTGTGGGACTTCCAGCACCCAGTTGTGAGTCATAACATTGAAGTCTGGAAGGAAAGAACATCTTGTAAATTGTTTCAGAATTGTCTTTCACCTCCTATTCTAATGGGCTCCCAAGCTTCTCTCTGGGTCAAGATGCATTTAATTATAAAAGATGGGAACATGAGGGATTACAAGACATCCGTGACTTTTTCCATGAGAAAATAATAATAATAAACTTTCAGCAATTTAAGGATAAGTTCAAACTTCCCTCTGGAGACTTGAACATGCATTTGCAAATGAGAGAGTTCTGATGTCTGCTAATAAAAAAAAAAATAAATATCTCACAACAGGAAAGGATTTGTTTGGAAGAATCTCTCCTCCACAGCTGAGACTTTTAATCATTGTCTGGAGCTTTATGCTGTGTTCCCAGCCTTGCAAGCACCCTCTCGTGCCCACAGCCCGTGGGCAGGGAGCTGTGAGGTGCCCACATTCCCTTGGCTGCTCTCATGCCAGGCTGGGAGGGTTTGGTTTGAGCCCAGCAGAGCCCAATGGTGGCTTTCCATTTTCTTCATGAAGGTCTGGGTTCCTGGTAAAGCAGTGGAGAAGAAACATATTTCAATTTGTGCCAAAGATGTGAGCACTTCCCATGAAAGCTCTGTCCTGTCCCTGGTGGACAGGCAAGTGGGTATTTAAGGCCCTGACATTGCCATCTACTTTATTTTTTTTTCCCCCATCAACTTTCTGAATGTTCTCACTGGGCATAAGTGGCCCTTTAATGGAATTGTTTTTTCCTGTATCTCATCACAAGTCCTGCACATTTATCCTTGCGTTTGGAAAAAATTCTAAATATTCACATGAGCTTAAGCATAATTTATTTTCTTTTGTAGCTTAATAAAACCTTGGGTTCCATTCCATCTAGCTATCTTCAGGGATTTACAAAAGGCCAGTGGGGCTGAAACTCAGGACTGAACTAAGAGATAAAGGAAAACAAACAACTGTATGAATACCTAGAACTCGCTCAGAATGCAGCGATGCAGCTCCAGTGCTGCTTTTTTAAAAAAGATGGTAAATTATTAATGATTCTAGGAGGAAATAAATACAGTAGTGGTTCTGCAATGTCTGGCTTGCTCTAGAATGGAATGTATTTCTTGCTCCTGTCCCAGGCTGGGCATGGGTGAGTGTGGATGGAGTGTGCTCTGTGCACTGGGGCCTCAAAAGACACTGATTTTATGACAGACTTCAGACTCATAGAAGGATTTTTTTTTTCTTTGAGACCACCAGCTTCTCTTCATGTGGATCGCAGATGTTTATTTGGCATAGTGAAAAAACGATGCAGAAGGAAGAGTTTGTTAAAAGTTATTGTCATGCTACAATATCTTGGTTCCCATATCTCATGCCAAAAAAAGAAAAAAAAAAAACTGCCTAAAACTTTAGCTTGATTTTCAACATTTACATAACAGACATCTAAAAATATTTTACCAAGGGTTCCATGTCAGTAAGCCAATAGAATTCACAGTTCTGTAGAAATACGATAACAATGATTATTTCACACTGCTACTGTTTTCTTTTTTATTTTTTCAAATGTGTGAGGGTTGTGACTTTACCGTAACTTCTGCATTTCTTTTGGAAGGTAATTTGCAGAATAAGGCAGAAAAAGAGGATTTGCTATTTTGTTGTTTCTGGGCTGAGTGAATGATGATGAAATGAAATTTAATGTATTTAAGTTCCTGAAGAATCAGACATATTTCCTAAGCAATAGAAGTGAATTTAAAAGCAGTATAATATTAGGGGGCCTTTTTCAATTTTAAAGACTCACATTTATAAGGAAGTGAGGCACCATGACTAGAAATATTTTAATATTCTACTTGCAGGTATTTCAGTATAGTTTTACCCTGAAAACTTTGTTGCTGTGTCAGATATTTTGCTAAATACAAGCAAACATTAGTAAGTGGTTGTGAGTTGTGGAAGGTTTGCTACTAATTTAAATCCATACCAGGCAGTTCAAGCTGCATGAGCCCAGAGGGGTTGCATTTGTGTTCATGCTGTAGGAGATTTTTCACTCTGTCAGTCCTTAGAATCATTTTAGGTACTTGGGATAAATGTGTTTTGTTTAAAATATTTCTTATATCAGGTGAAGATGATTAAAATCAAGTTTATTTAGTTTTAAAAATGATCAATCAATCACCTTTTTAGTAAACGAGTGACACGGCATTCCTCAAACTGGAGACACGCTTGGATTTCTCTTAAAGCAGATAAATCAGTACAGTAAAAATATTGGAGTAGTTTAATATGTTTTGCATTTTAAAACCGTTTTTACTGAGGCATTTACTATAAACATGGCAAATGAGATGTATTCACTTTAAAAGCCCTTCCATTGTGTTTATCAAATAGCTGCTACAGTACTTTCAATGCTGTATTGAGTTGGAAAAAATCTGAAGCTGCTTTGTGTATTTTCCCTCAAGGTTAAAGGTTTGAATCATGGGATAATGTGTGATATCTCTAGGGCTCCTTGAAACAGTTCAAGAACATGCACAAAGGACTGTGGTTTGTGCTATATTTGCACAGAATTTAACATCATGTTCCTTTGGCTGAAAAACAAAGATGAAGATGCTGGGAAAATGTTCCCTTCTTTAACACCATGATATACATTTTCCCAGAAAAACCTATAACTGTTTTGTGGGGTGCAAAAAAGTAATTGTGCACTATTTTTCTCTCTTGTGATTTTTCTTTTAAAACTATCCAATCAATGAGAAAAGAAGTGCACTTTGAAAAGCAAATGTTCCCTTTTTCAATTAGAATTTAATTTTTAAACAAGTTTAGTTTATGGTTTGCTTTTGGTGTGGCAAATTACAATATTTGAACTCAAAATCTCTCTCACATTTAAAAAGTAATTGTTAAAATTTTTTTCACTTAAGATAAAAGCTGTCAAAAATTAAAACCTTTGGTGTGTATTTGCAAAATATATTAGTCTTGCTTTTTCAGCTGGCATGTCCCAAGAAATGCTAGTGAGCTCTTGGGTGAGAGTTGTAGTCTCTCTGATTAATGAGGATTTCTTGCTAGCTGCTGGGCAGAGGCGGTAGGAGCCAGCCGGTGTTTCCATTGGGAGGAGAGTTAAACTCCTGCTCTCTGCTTTACAATACCTGCACAAAGCTGGCTGCAGCTGCAGGCTGACCCTGATTTACTCTGCAGCCACTTCAGCCATCCCAGGTCAGACAGGACACAGCACACAGGTGTGTTTCTGCTCATCCTTTGCATGGGCAGCTGTAATCCTTCACCAAAAAAAACAAAAACAAAACTAAAAACAAAAAACCAACCTAGAAAAAAGCTAGATTTGTAAGAAAAGACCTTTTCTTGAGGTCTGGGACCATGAGGGAAATCATCACTGTTCTTGTGTCCCCTCCTTGTTTCCTCTGTTTATGCTTACTTTAACATTTGCTGTCAGTGCATTTATGCTTTCTGAGTAATTGTCTCTGAATGTTCTCTGTATGTATAAATATGCCAGTCCTAGAGCTCTTGGGTACTCCTGTGTCCAGACACCTCCTGGTTTTTAATGAATTTCTCCTCTGCACCACCCACGGAGTTATTGCTCAGGCGTGCAGGGAATAAACAACTCCACTGGGGTCACACAAAATCAATCCCTGTGGCAGAACAGGAACTTGAACCCTGCCTTCCTCAGCTGCCTGTCAGCTCTTTTGTGCTCATTTTCTTACCATGAAAACCAAACGTGCTCCCCTTCATGCTTGCTCAGTCGTTGTCACGGGCCGTGTGTCACACGCAGACCTGAGGTTTGTTCTGTACCCCTGGTGGCTGTGGGACACCTTTTTATGACAGTCAACACTCTGGAAGGGGCAGCAGGGCCAGCACAGTCCGACTGTGCCCAGGGCCTGGTGCCCTCACCTCCTCCTGGTGCTTTGAGCCCGGGGGGTGATGTTAGCAGTGGCAGGCTGTCTCTGCATTGGCTGTCTCTGCATTTGCTGTCTCTGCATTTGCCATCCCCAGAATCCAGGGCCTGACAGTCTGTCGAGTGAGCAGTGAAGGGGTGGAGGTTCCTCTTTCATTTTTCAGCATTCCACGTGTGAGGCTGTTTCTGTCTGTTCTCTCCGGTGCACAAACAGTGGTGTTTTATGGCTAGAAAAAAAGGCAGATTTGGATATCTGTGTTCCCAGTGTATACAAATCTATATCTATTTATCTTGAGTAAAAGGCGAAGTGCTGATTTTGATCACTGTAATTTTTTTAGAAAGTTGTCTCAGTGTATTCTCAATGAGTCTTCATTGTGCATGTGTGACACCTTGGTAGTGCTTACTGATCCCACATTTTGTAGCTTTACTCAGCCACTGCCTGAGTTGCTTTCAAAGGGTTTGTAAAAGCTTAATATTGCTACAGTCTCTACATGAACAATTGCCTGGAACCAATTATGATTAATTCTTTTAGAGGTGTGTTTTAAGATGTTGCATTACATCTTATTCATGGATTGCAGCAAGCTCTTCAGACAGCTGTGTCATGCTTACAACCTTGCACATTTTAGGTTGCTGTGCATCATCTTTGTTGGTTCTGTTTGTCAGGAAGTTACTCCTATGGTTTTGTCTTAGC
This sequence comes from Melospiza georgiana, assembly GCF_028018845.1. NCBI lineage: Eukaryota > Metazoa > Chordata > Aves > Passeriformes > Passerellidae > Melospiza > Melospiza georgiana. Next base: position 10,961,264 of record NC_080442.1, read on the forward strand.
TTTGACTGTTCCTGTTGGACCTGTCTTTTCAGCAGCCTACATGAGTTTTAAAAGGGGACAACAATACTTTGGATGCTTTGCCAAAATCAATACTACTTCTGGAATGAAATAACACGCAAAACAAAAAGAACCTACGTATCTTTGACGGCAAAAAGAAAAGTTCACCTTCCTTGGTGAACTGTCATCAATGCATTCACTGCACTGGAACAAGTGCAGATTTGGACCAGCTGGAAGTGTCCCTGGTGAAGTACAGAGCTTCCCTTTTATTAACTTCTTCAGCTTCAGTTTTCAACTGTGCCTTCAGAAAAAAGGAAGACTTACGAATGAAATCATAGTCATAGGTTGCTGCAGAAAGACAATAGAGTGAGCTTCCAGAATAAGTATCATTCTCTGTGACTGATTAATTTTGCTTAAGTAATTTTCCATTGTTTTGGCTTTCTGTGGTCACTGCATAAAAAAGAGCATAAAGTTAGTTAACAATGCCAAGTGAAAAATATACTTTAGTGTTAGAAATCAAAAATAAGGGACTACTTTTACATTGAAGCTATTAAAATATATTCTTTCTTTCCTCTGTGGTGTGATCAGCTTTTCAGGGGTGGCAACACTTTAGGAAGGGAGCTGTCTTGTAAGTCCATCTAGAGCTGTGAATTTCCACCTGTGCAAAAAATAAAAGTACAGTGATGGTGATTAATATATGAGATGTGCATCTCTGATTTGCTTACAGTTAAGTAAAATCTCCCATACACACAATTTCTTCCTGTAACTGTGTAACTACATTAATGATTGCCTTTGTGAAGTAGCTTCTATTTTTAATTTTGAGCTGCTTCTGTGTTCTAATGTGAAACTTGAACTCCCAGTTGGATTCAGTACATTTACCTTCAAGAAACTCCTACAGCATTGTGGTTATTTGTTCCAACCTTTTCTTCCCTGTGAAGAAATGCTGAAATTATGCTCAGGATGGGATTCTTGTGTTGAAGAGTTAGAAGTTAATGTAGGGAGAGACAAAATCAAGCCATGAAGAAGTACTTTAGGGGACAATCTTAGTACTGGTGGTTAATGAGTAAAGAGATAAAAAGGTCTTACATAAACTGGCTGAAGAAATGTGAGAAGCTACTCTGGGGGGAAAGGTAGAAAGCTGAGAAAATAATAGTGGGGACAATGTTATGGAAGGAGCTGGAGGGGAGCAAAGATGTCGATGGTGTGAAAAACACGTACAGTACTGACAGTACTGTGAGTGAGGAAGAGGCTTCTTTAGTTTGCAGCAGTAACAGGAAACTCCTGGAGAAATTCAGAGATTTTAGCTGCTCAATTTAGGGTGGAGTGAAAAGTCTAGAGGTTGGGAAGCTGGACAAATAAAAGCTGAACAGTCAAGATGCTGAAGCAGTAACAAAGAGTTTTAGCAGTAAGCAAGTGCACAACTTGGAGCTGCTGGAGAGGAGAAACACAGGGCCTACCTAGAGAGTGAATTTATTGTCTAGTTCTGAAAATTGTTTGTAAAACTGATATGGTAAACAACTGTAAGTTTTGCTTTCAGCCTCAAGGCAAAGATTTTTAAGCATAGTCCTCCAGCCTTAAATAGTCAAAACAAGTTTTGTTTTAATCAGCACTGCCATTTTTAGATGAAATGCAGCAAAGGTTCAGAAAGTAGAGTAATACATGTATCAAAGGAGAGCTGTTTCTGTCGTTTGCTTCATGGTATGGGTTGTTGCACAGATCAGAAGTACATGGCATGTATAGTGCTAGATGGATTTTCAGATGGTCAGCCTGGAAACTTGGCAGTGTTATGGATTGTTTCATTAAAACCAAGCGCAGAAAGCAGCCCCTGTTCCTTCTCCTGTTGGCCAGAGGAGCTGGGAGGTTCCTGAAGGTGAAACCTTGAGCTTGGAGGGAGGAAAGAGGCAAACTGCTGGTGGATGTCACAACCTGGAAGCAATAGAGAATACTGGGAGGGGGGGAAGTGCGTGTTGCAATAACAGCCAGTTGCAACATCTCAGAAAATGCTTACACAGATGACTTCAGAAAGGAGGGAGATGTCATGGTTCAAATGGCAGCACATGCACTGCTATTCCCAGAAAAGGCACGGGGAGCTATATGAAAAAAAAAAAAAAAGATAAATATATTTTGAAAGGTATCTGGAGTTCAGTAACCTCACATAGCCCAGACAAAGAGAGAAGGAGAAGGACAGGCTCCTTGGAGCCCATGAGAAGGCACTGTCACAACAGGGCCTACTGCAACATTTCCATGGTTGGCTGAGATGCACAGACACCACTTCCCAAGGTTATTTTTGGGAAGCCAGAATGCTGTGGGGGTGTGACACGCTCTCCTGAAGCACTGAGCACCTCAGAGCCCTCACTGGCTTCAGTTGCTTAAACAGCAGCTATGAAGCACAAAGAGTATCCAAACCTTTAAAGTACAATAAACAGGGAAAATGTTTGGCTTGTGTTTTTTCCTCCAACTATGAGACTGTTTCCCAGAACTCACAAATATTTTTAGTTAAGTTAGTTAAATACAGTTTAGGAAAACCTATTGCTTCTCATCCTAACACTGCTTTTTGGGCTATGGCTGAGTGTAATGTAGTATAGGACAGGACAAGATATATATATATATATATATATATATATATATATATATATATATATATATATATATATATATAAAAATTATTTTTTTAGTTTATGCCTCCATTTTATTTCTATAGATATTTCTGTGAACTGATTTTTCCCCTTTATTATTGTTGTTCCTTTGGTGGAAAGCTAGTGAGAATCTAAAGCTTTTGGGAGAGTGCGTGGATAAATCAGGGTGACATGTAAATTTGTAGATATTGAGATTTAGGCATGGTGCTTAAACCCAAAGGTCTCTGTCTCCATCTGTTGGAATGAGAAGGGCATAGCCCCAATGGCTTCTTGTTGGGGCCCATCACATGGAAATTGTAATTTTATTTTATGGTCGTCTTGCATTCTGTTCAGTTTAACCAACATTAGCAACAGCAGTGGCTTGATGGTGTGCCTTGCCATGGAGGCAGAAGTTTGTCTTCACTGGAAAAAAACAATTGTGGCAAGACCTCTTCAGGTGCTCAAACACAGACTCTGCCTCCTTAAAGACAGGCTGAAGTACTCAGAAATACTTGGGATATAAATTGCTGAGGATCCAGTGCCCATCAGAGCGGTCACTGACTTTGGTGAGGAACAGAGCTGGGCCTTGGAAATAGGAGGAGTTTCTGTCCCACTTCACCCACACTGCACAGTGTGCATGGCTGCCAGGGGCTGGAGCTGGAGAGGGCTGTGCAGCCTCCCAGGAGCTCTCCTCAGAGCCTGATTGTTCAAAATCTTCCTCCTCAGAGGGATTTCCCTCCTGACCCTACAGCACGTTCTCTGGAGAGTTCTCCACCTCTGCCTGTCCTGCTGTGGTAGGGAGCGTGTCATGGACACCACAGGGCTTAGCAGGGATTGGGCAGCTCTGCCATTTGAACAAAATGTGTTTCTAAATGTTAAAATAATATGTGATTGTATTTTTTTGATCCTATGATAAAGGGAGAATACTGCCTATAAACGTTGGGGTGAGTTCTTTTCTTCCATTACTACTGATGCAGTTATACCCGTATGAAAGGTAGAAAAAGTGAGAGAAGCTCATTCAGTTTTCAGATATTCTTATATCCATCACAATATTCAAAATGGTCCAGCAGTAAAAAAGATTTTAGTAAATGCCTGAAAGCAAACGTTGGAAGTACATGGTCTTTAAGGTCCCTTCCAACCCAAACCATTCTCTGATTATTTGTTGAGGATTAAAGAACAAGCTTTGACAGGTTCCTGAAATGCACGTGGGCACCAACTGGAGTTTTCAGCAATACTCATCTTATGAATTCTCTTGGATGCTCTAAGAAGTTATGAGTCACCTCTCTGTGTGCTCAAACACCCATAAAGATTATCCCTGTATTTGTTCACTAAGAAAATCTCAACCTTGTAAAGATTTAATTGGGATGCTACCTTGATATCAACGGTGTAATTCACCTCAGATCTAGGAATTTCAGTTTAGGAGGCTAAGCACATCTTTTGTTACCTTTTTCTCAGTGTTTTTCTCCTCTGTAAGAGAATTCTGCTGCATGGCAGCAGATGTGCTGTGGCTCCTGGCTGGTCAAGTGGCCATGCCTGAGGCTAAAGGAGCCAGGAGTGTTGCTCTGATGCTTGTGCCTTATCTTGGACTTGCTCACTGGTGGGGAAGAGTTTGTCCTTTGAAATGGTAAAAGTGTTCATTACTGTCTGAAGCAATTACACAGCACTTTCCAGTTCTTTGTTGTATAAGGTGTCTCACCCTTGGCCTGAGTTTCAGAGTTCATCCAGCAGAATTTAGCTGGAAACTCACTTATTTTGGCTTTTAATGAATTTAAGAGTACATTTGACTTTGGAAAGGGTAGTGTTTCCTTTGATGGATGTTTGGAGCATCCTGGTTTAATAGGGTTTTATTGTAGTGCTCATTATGTTAATTAACCCACTCAAAACATGTCCCTTCTAAGGGAGGCTTTTTTTTTTCTGTTGGTAAATGCAGTCTAAGCTATCAGACATACTATCAGGTTTTTCAAGAATAGCACACCTAACTTAAATACAATGTTTTCAAAAAAATCATCACACAAACTTCAATATAGCCATCCTATCGTTACCTGACACATTGTACAAGATGCAAGGCTGCCAATAGCAGCTCTGGGATGGCAGGTTTAAAACAGACATTTTTTCATGCACTACAGGCAGCTGGACTGGTTGACATTGCCCCAGCTCCTCTTCAGAACAGAGAATATTTTTTATGGACTGGTGGTATTTTTATTCCTCATATAGATTACAAAACAAAACAAAGCAATTGTTGCTTAGCTACCCCTCTGGAGTGATGGTCTCTCTCTCAGGTTTTGCAACTCTAATCTCAACGTTGCGTTTTCTGCTTGTTTCTGTTTTTACTGGCTGGTGTTTCATACAGACACTTCTAGAATTTTTCATCACCAGAGTGGGATGGCTGGGTACTGCTGTCTTAAAACTGGAGAAAGGAGCCTAGCTGGGGAGTCTGGGAAAGGTCCCACAGCCAGGATTCCCACAGCAGCACAAAAATGAGTTTGCTGTAGGTTCAGAGATGCTAATTCTGATGAAATCGCCCACTTGGGGTGAAAGGGTCTGTATTTCTTTGCCATTGCCACATGGCTCTGTGTTAAGAATAGATTCATTTTGGATGAGGATAAATGCCAGAAAGCAAAATATCTGACTCCCATCTTCTTCAAGACTTCCTGAGTGAGAATCTGTAAATTGGCATTTTGGAGTCATGATACTAATTACTGCAGAGTACAGCAAAATGCAGCAAACTCAACTGTTTGTGATCAGAAATGAATCTGAAAAAATATCTAAATGATTTCTTTTGAAGGAAGCACAACATGCCTAAGTCTCACAGCTGTACCTTTACCCTTTTGATGCAGCACTGGGGCATAAGGGAAGTCAAGAGTTTTGCTTAATGAAGAGAAAAATGTGGGTAAAAAATGTGGATTTTGTTTTCACCAAAAGAAGGGAAGTATTTGGCCAAGCAGCTTTAGATTTTGGTTACTTTTCACAGAGAAAGAGTTCTCCAGGGCTTCTGCATACAGAATCAGTCTGGGACTACCTGTGTGCTTTGGCCACTGAGCTGTCTCTCTTTGCCTTCTGCCTTTTCCCCATCCCAAGCAGCATCCCAGTCAGCCATGCTTGCAGAAAGAGCCTGCTCTTAAATACAGCCCATTTCCCCTGCTGGCCAACAGATCCTGGCAAACTGCTGCCAACCCTGACAATGCTTCATTTACAGCCTTTAGCCACAATGCCACTTTCTGGCATTGTTAGAGAAATCAGAGTCTGTTCCCATAAAGCTTGTTACTTGACAGCATTTATGTTGCATGACTAATATGGCAATGGCAGCAATTTGCAATTAGCTGTGTGTGTCCTTGCCTCCCTGCCACGTGCCCAGGGTGTACGTGTCTGTCTCAGCCTGACCTGCTTCCCTTTACAGTTTTCGTTCTCTAGAATGTATTTTTTTGAGCTCACAGAGGGAAATGTGTGACTTGGGTAACTAAACAGCTGAATGAAAGCTGTAGACTGTATTGTCAGTGCATATCTGGCTGTGCTGCGCAGTCAGTGTCCTCTCTAGGCTGGTTGGTGTGTGGTAGGCAGTGCTCAGAGCAGCTCTCAGGCTGGCTCTGCTGCTCACACACCCCACCCTGCTGGGCTTGTGCTGGGAGCCTTGCTGGAGAGGGCACAGACAAAGCCCTGAACCCACGAGGTGAAGAGACAACACTTCCACCCATGGAGCTGGTCATTCCTGGGGAGGGCTGGGGCATTTTGGCAGGCTGTGCTGGGGACCTGGCACAGCCAAACACTGATTTACACTTGACAGAAAAAGCCAAGCTCTGCTCTGGACACGTGTGAGTGCCCTGTCCCTCCAGGCTGTGGAAGGTCCCTGTGTGGTGGCTGCAGAGCATCCTCACCAGCTCCCAGGGGCTGTGACATTACAGAACCTCTCTGAACCCAATGTAATCTATGTATAATTGGGTTGATTCCCTTTGACTCTGCTTTCTCACATCAAAAATGATGATCCAGCAGCTCTGGCAGGAACAGCTGAGTGGGTTCCAGGAGCAGGGACCCCACGCCCTGCTGGAGGGAGAGGGACAGTGCTGGGGGAGCTGCTGCCTCCAATTCCTGCCTGCCCTGGCAGCAGCAGCACCAGCTTGCCTCCCTTCCCCCAGCTGCAGCTGATTTCAGTGAATCAAAGCTATAGAGTGGAGTTGAGTCAGAGCCAAGGAAAGGCTCTGGCTCAAATCCACCAGCTAAAAATGAGCAAAGCTTTTGAGCCTGACTGGAATCTCTCAAAAACAAACAAACAAACAAAAATCCTTCCCCAAATCCCTGCTGTCTTTTTATTTGATTTTAGTAAAATCTCTCATTGCATTTTCATCTATTTCCCAGGTTTTTCTCTTCTTTTTCTTCATGCCTGGTTACATAAATGTATCCCTGTACAGATGTATATTTAAGATTTTTCAGTCAGTGGTGGAAAGTGTTCCTTTTTGTGGTGTTTTCATTGAGACAATCAGGGGCAAAGTTCTTGTGGCAGTGCCAGGTCTAATACCACAGGAAGAGCTGTGTCCGCTGGAAACGCCACAGAGTACAGAATCCACAGTATTTTCTAAAAACACAAAATGGTCTTGAAAGCATGTCAAATACTGCAAAGTCAGCTCAGATTATTATTTTGTCTCAAATTGTTTATTTGTCTTTGTTTTGTTTTTTAAAGGGGTGCTGGGGACTCTGACTTACCTTAAATCTGGTTTTGCCAGTGCCATTTCATCTAAAAGTGCTGCTGTACAGTAATGGAAATGCCATGATTGCATCATTTGTAGTCCTTTAGAGATACACAGTTCGGTCAACAGCCAAGGAGCTGCTCTGCCTGGGGCTTTTATTGACACTGTGTCTGGTTTTGCAGTCTTTATTCTGCAGCAGCATTCAGGAGTGCAGCTGTAGCCCTGATTTCTGCAGACTTATCTTTCTCAATGAATCCCACTGAGATAAAATGTGCTACTTGTGCACAAGGGCTCACATGAGCAAGGGTCCTAATCTGTGAAAAAACATACCATGAGTAAATAATGTTATGGAGAGGAAGGTGAGGAGTAAATCTCTGCCACTGAAGGCAGTTCTATCCAGTTATTGTCATACAATGGCTGTGTTTTTAATTTTCCGCCTCCACTTTGACAAGTAGCTTAGGGAACACTAATTTGATCTTTTTATTCATCAGGGCTGTTCAAGACCAGAAGCAAACTATTGAATAAATTATTTCTTCCTCAAAGTCTGTATCGCAAGAAGAGATTTTAAAAATGAAGACTCTGGAATAGGCAAGCAAGGGTTGAATGCTGAGGGTTGGAAAGAAGTCCTTATGTTTATGGAACAGCTTTCTTTTGCAGGAAGAACAGCCAGCTCCATGTGTTAGTAAGTAAGACGGTGACAATGAGTTAATAGTGGTTGCTGAGCAGAGGATAGCAGATGGCCCCTGGGGTGAGTGTGCTCCCACTGAGGCTGTGAGCAGCACAGCCCTGCACTAGTGGGTTGTGAATGGTGCAAAGCCAGGGCTCTGCATCTCCTCCTGGGACAATTCTTGTTATTGCTGTAAGAGCCCTGTACGCTTCAACACTCAGCTTGGGGAGGGGAACTTCTGCTACTTAGTCTTGGATGTCAACTTAAAAGTTTCTGCTGCTTTCACCTGTGCTACATTTTACTGTTGCTTAATTATTTTGCTTGTTAGCTTTGTCTTTTTAACCTGTGCTTCAGGATTTGTGTGCAGGAACAGACTATTGGAGCTGTGTGCTGAAAGGTCTTCTTTTGTAGCATGGAACAGTTGTTTTTTCAAGGTCTAATACTGTGTTTTAAGGATCTGTTGTTCTCATTGATTAAAAAATGAAAAAGGAGGACAATTTTACACAGTCTATTGTACACCACTTCAAAGGCATTATCTGCCTGAGGGAGAGAGAACTTGGTAGCATTGTGAAAAAAGCCACAGTCAGTGTATAAACACCATGGAAGTCAGAAGACTCAGAGAAATCAGAGTGAAACTCCCTGGCTGGGGTATTTGTGCAGAGATGTAATCTATTTTCTCTTTGCCTTCACTGTGTCAGCATGGTCCACTCAGGAATTCACAGCGCCAGTGGCTCTCTGGAGCTTTTGATGGGTCCCTAACTCTCCCCAAGAATTATCCCATGTGAATGGGAAGTCACATCTGTGCAGTGGGGCACTGTCCTCTGGTGGGGATTGAAACAGAAATCAGCATATTTTTGAGGGCTCTTGCCATGATGTTGGTTGTTTTAGGGCCTGAGGTGGCTGAGGTCCATCCTCTGCCCTGAGCTTCAGCTGAGCTCAACCCTGCTGTCCATGGAAGGGCAGGGCTGCTCTTATCAACCATATCTGCCACTCTTATGCTTATTGGGCCTTGAGGGAAGAGTCTTTCTGTCTCTTTACTGTGGTGTTAAAATCCTGTTTAGCTGCCACGTATTTCCTTGATCCTTTCTTTCCCATAATCACCAATTAGCAAGATGTCTGTGTACACGCAGATTCTTCCTTTCTAATTAGCTGATTCCCAATGCCCCATGGATTCGCTGCCATAAACGAGTTTTATGTAACCTCTCACTCCTCATGTGCCTCCTGTCCACGTGACACAGCTCCAGACAAAAGCACCCAGACAGCTGTGCCTCTAAAAATGCCTTTATTACAGGTTTAAAGTTGACACACGTCAGCCACGAGCAAAGGCCTCATCTTTGCCCAGCCTGCAGTGAATGTGACACTCAGCTCTGTGCACCCCTCTGGGAGTGTGGGCAAACAGGCCTTGCAGGGAGCCCCAGGGGTCAGCAAAACAGGCACTGTCAGTCAGACTAAATACAGTCACAAGCTGCTGAATCTCTATGGTTTAGCAACAAATCACACGTAGTGGTCAGCAAGAATACAAGTATGTGGTATAAATGAGACATTCTGTGTCCAGTTATCCTCAGGTCCCTTAGCTGTTTAGTTATTTATTGCTTTATAGAATTTTTTAAAGGAATCCACACAAATGAGGCAGAGGTGCTAAATCAAAATTAAGCCAGCACACAGGCATGTACAGGAGTCACAGACAGCACACACAACCCCAGAAGGGCAGCTCTCCTCTTAGTCTGCATGTTGTTTGTGTGCTACATGCCATTTTCTGCCAAAGTAAAGATTCCTATCATCATGGTGGCTCTCTTTGATGTCCAGCAGGGCAGATGCTTTGTACACATGGAGGAAACTGAAAAAGTCTTTGTTCTGCCCTACCCAAAGGTCATGTTTCCAAGAGGGAGGCTCTTCAGAGCCAAATCTTTCAGGATTTTAGTGCTGTCTGGGAATAAGTGAAAAATAGTTTTCCACAAATCAAACCTGCATCTTAATAATGGGTTGTTGAGTATTTATGAAGCGAGATTTCAGTTTTGATCTTCAAGAGGGCCCAAATATGGTAGTCTTCTATAAATTATAGGCATTATACTCTACTGCAGCTACTGCCATAGGGACTGTAAGTGTTGAACTGGTCTGTGCATGCAATAACCCAGCACTGGGGCTGCTGCCAGAGCTGGAGGCTTTGTCAGGGACAGGGATTAGGAGCTGCAGGGCAGCCCTGCTGGAGGGGTGACAGTCTCTGACACGTCTGCCAGCATCACCAGCCACGGGTCAGGGATAGCAGGCTCTGCTGAAAAGGGAGGGAAATCCCAACTTAATCTGCTTGTGGTAGATCCTCTTTCCTGGGCTCTGCCCAGAGTAGCAAAAATTCCCTGTGAAGGAAAATGAGTGACTGAGGATGATCCCTGGCTGTAGTGATGGAGCTGGGAAGCAGAGGCATTCAGAATGTAAAAACAGTGAAATGGAACAGATTTATGTGAGAGCAGCTGCTGTGCTCCTGGGTACAGCCTGCTGGGGACTGGGGTGGCACAGGCTGTGCTGGCCAAGGACAGGCTTGCAGCTCTGTGCCCCGGACTGCTGAGGCTGCTGCTGGCCTGGCTGGGACCCCATCCATCTCTGGTTAATGGGAATAGGGTCACAAGTGGGTGCTTAAAAAGGGGAGTGAATAAATAGGACTGAAAGGGGGAGGTGAGGCAGGGGAAAAAAAGGAAAAAGCACTGAAGGAAAAAAGAAGAGTAAAAACCACTGAGGTAGGGAGGAGAGAAAAGGTGGGCAAGAGGAAAAAGGGAAGCAGGAGTATGGCAAACAGCGAACGGGAGTGCTTGCCTTCCTCAGCTGCCCTGACCCTCCTGAGCCAGCTCTCCTAAGGCATCTCCACCTCCCCATGACCTGCCCTGCCCCAGGGCACAGTGCCCAGCTGTTCCTGTTCCACAGCAGAGCCTGACCCTCACCTCGTGGAGGGCAAGGTGTGCAGGAGTGGGGAAACAGCCCTCCAGCTCTGCCTGCATCCTGACAGGACTGACCCTTCATGGCATCAGTGCCTTCTGCTTCATGCTCAGGTCTCCTTAGGAAGACAAAAAGTCATCTTCTTCAAGGGAAGTTTAGCTTTGTGTCTGTTGTTTCCTAGAGTGATCAGCCCAAGCTGAGTGGTTCAGTACAGGCAGAGGGAGGGGAAGGGGACATCAGTGCCAGCAGATGCACTGTTTGCCACAGAGGCACCACTGGCTGTGGTAAGGCAAGGTCAGAATGGGTTCAAAGACCATTCTTAGTGTGGTAAATATGGTTTGCAGCACTGAAGGATTTTGCAAGTCATTCCAAGGTCCATGGATGTTTGAGCTCTTGCCTCAAAGTAGTGTCAGACTCCTCCTGCTGTTCCCCTGGCCTGGCAATGTGGACTTTGCTTTGGTTGGGACTGGGTTAGAAAGGAACCGTTCCAAAACTCCCCCCTACCCCCAGCTGTTTGTGATTCATTACTTATTGCTTTCCTGTTCTTGGCAGACCTAAACTATGGATCTTGCTGCCTGGTCTCGGAGCTGGGCCCTGTGTCTTGTGACTGTCTCCTTCCTGTTCTGCTTCTCTCTTTTTTTTTGCTGGAAATTTACAGCCATGTGCACCAGGATAACTGCAGTTGCTGGCGGGAAAGGTGTGCATTGCTGTCTGCATGCATTCACATGGATTGCTGTGTGCCAATTAAATATATCAATGTGTTAAGAAAAATGTCTTTCAAATTAAAATTCAGTAGCAAACTCCCCTTTAATTACTACTCATTTAAAATAATGTAACAGTCGGTTAAAAGCTTTGCCAAACAATAACAATAATATTGTAAAACCCCATCATGGTGTTCAAGCAATACTTTGCCAAAGATCATTAATTGGGTATGTGTGAATTTTTATGTTCTTCTGTAATTTAGTTTTCAGCCTTTAACTGGAAAACCCGTTTTTTCTGCTGAAGGGATGTGCTGTGTGGAAGACATGCTGCTTGAGGATGGGAAGAAATAGGAAGAAATATTTCTTTGTTGCAGTAGGACAGGAGAGACAGGGGCTAACCAGGCAGACTGATTTCCAGGGAAGTCACTCAGCTGCAGCACTAGCTGTGCTGGTGCCAGAAAGCAGCTTTGCTTCTCTGCCAGATGGGAAGTGATGACCCGGGGACAGGAGCTGGTAGGCAATCATTTTTCAAAGAACAAAAGAGTGAGTAACCAGGAAATGCTGAGGTGGATTGAAGAGCTAAGGGAAGGAGTTCCCATCTGTGTGGTTGGAGACACTCGTCTGTCCAGAAGAAGGGTGCAAAGAACTTGCTGAGGTTCTGGTGGAGTGGGTGCAGTGCTGCTCAGCTGTGGGTCTGAGAGGGCCCCAGAGATGCTGTGGCAGATGACAGGTCCCATGGTGATGAGTGCTGCTTCTGGGCCTCCTGCTACTTCACCCTTGAAGCATCTGCAGCCCAAAAATGAGAGTGAGGAACAGAAAGTCTCCTCTCTTGACTGGCCATGGCCTAAGTGATGCAGATGTCACAGGGATCCCCCTTTAACCCTGGCTGACAAGTGAAGGAGAATGTTTCTGCTGCTTATAGTACTGACATCTTTGTTCCTTTGTCAGTAAAATGAGACACAGGTAGTTTTGTGCCATGAGCAAATGTAAGCCTTTGATGTGGTTGTGTATGATAAAGTTAATATGATAATATCAATGTACTTACAAAAATGTTTTTGCCAAATAGTCTTAACTGCTTTGTGATCCAGATACTGAACCATGAGGAAAAAAAAACCCCACAGGAACCTAATGGTGAGCAGAGAGGTTTTGTAACTACATCTTTAGAACACCTTAAATATCCACATCCTTGAACAGACTTTTATGAGAAGAAAGCTACTGAGGTTTTCACACTAGAAGTCCTTGAAAGTCAGTTTCTTTCCTGCTTCACTGCCAAGGCCCAGCCCAACTTCTTCAAAAGCTGGTAAAATTTCAAATGCCTGAGATGGGATGGAGAGCAGCAATGCCTCTTGCAGCTGATGCATTCACAGTGGGGCACTCTAACAAAGAGGTAACAAGCAGATTGCTATATATGATCTCAGGTGAGAGTAAATTACTGCAATTTTCAAAACTAAGTGTTGATGGAAGAGCTTTTAAACCTGCAGTTAGGCAGTTGGAATGAAATGTTAAGAGGAAATAAGAGAAGACTTTCATGTGGCATTAACTCCAAGGGTGGATGATGTGATTTTAAAGAGGGTCTTAAAGATTAATGGATTTTGAGTTTTTTTAACCTAGAAATACTCTATTTAGATGCTGAGTTATCCCGTTCTTGCTGAGCATGCTGACAGCACCAAGGGCTGTCTGTGCTTTAGTTTTGAAATGTCATTTGAGTGCCTTTGTCATTTGCTCCTGAATTTGAACTGGGCTTTACAGAACTTTGTAAACAGAAACAAATCTTCTCATTCTGAGGATTGATGCTAAATTATTTGCTTTCTTAAAGGTAATTAAGATAAATTTTTTTCTGTGGTCATTGTAGAGTTAAGGAGAATTAGCTGAGTTGAACAGATGTAAAGATGTAACTGATGTGAAGTAAGGCAGCCTCAGCTGTGGAAAGGGAACTTGAGGTTTCTGAAATTTACTTTGCCAGAGCAGATCTAACAGACTCCTTGTGTGTGGAGCTGCCAAATTGAGAATCACACTGCCTGAGCAGGTAAGAAGATAAAAAGTGAATTTATAGCCCTTTTAAGTATCAGCTGTAGGAGTGTCTCAAAATGGAAGGCACCCGGAACTGGAAGTAATTTCTCAAGTTTTGTCTGAATGTTTGACTCAGTCCCATTCCCCCTTCAGTACCTGTGGGAGTTCTGTATGGAGCAGGAATGAATAGAGCACTTACAGCATGCTGTGAATATACTTCTTGAAGGGAGCTCAGCTTTCTTTATACTGTGAGTGCTGTCTCTGGACCACTTTTCCTCCCAACTGTCCAAAAAACCTTCTTTCTTCCCTTTTTCTTTAGAATTCAATCAACCCTCTTGTACTTTCCAGGAGGAGTCACCTGTGGAGGTGATGATGGTAGAGAAGGATTTTAGCCAGGCCAGAGGGCTGCACAAACTGTGCTGTGGGATGCTCAGTCACGAGGCTGTGCAGCTGCCTGCTCCTCTGCTCTGGGATGAGGGAGCTCTGTGTGCTGCTGAGCAGTTGATTTTCTTCAAAACCCTACAATCACATGCTGACTAGTGAGATTGCTGTTCAGTCAGGGCATGGCTGTAATTATGTTTAATGTATTAAAGGCGTAAAGAGCCAGAGTCAGTAATTTTTATGACCTGTGTAATGACAACCATAAAACCAGGAGATTTGGTTCCCCAATCACTTTTGTGCTCTTGTGCTTTGGAGTTGGGGATGGAAGATTTAAAAGTTAAATTTCAAATAGAACACATTTGGGGTTTTGATATAGTGACTTACTCTGTTTCTGCTTAATGCATTTTCTTGGATTTAAAACCTTTTTTCAAGCTGCTTGTTCACTATTTCACTGGCCACTGGAGAAGTGGATTAAGCACACAACAAGCACAGAGAGGAAAAAGGGCTTTGAACAAAGGCTTTTGGCCTTTTTTGTGTTCTGGGGACATACAGTTGTTGGAGTAGGAGGATGACCTGGGTCATGAAGGTCAGCCCTCTGCTATTATGGGTAGCCACAGCATTAAATGTCTTTGATAAATGCATCCTGTACTCTCTCAAAGCTAATTCCTTTTCAGCATTTCCCTCTTTCTATTAGAAGGTTGTTCTTTTGGAGGGTTTCTAATCCTTCTTATTTCAAGCCTAAACTTATTTACAGTGAGCTGACACCTGCTTGGGCTTATTTGCTGCCCTGAAAGCTTGCCAGTATTGCTGGCAGCATCAGCCATGCCAGGCCCAATGAACCATGGCTGTCTCCAGTCTGTGTCACAGTCTGTGCTTTTCCCTGTGTCACACCCCATTGTTCCCTCTGTGCTTGATCTGGAAGGTGTTGCCCATCATTGTGTTTTGGTGGTCCAGCAAAACAGCATCCCAGGATATAGTGGTGATAGAAATAAACATAAACAGAGGAGCTGATGGGGCCTCAGAGCTGGAAAGGCACTTGAGGCTTTCCTGTTGCAGCAGCAGTGGTAAAGATTGTTACAAGGAGCAAATCCACCAAAGGGAGACTTGATTTGGATCTCCTCACCTGGTTTAGATCTCTCTCACATCTAAGACTGATCCTTAGGCCACTTGGTCCTGCTGTGCCTCAGTTTATCCTCCTGGGCTGCCACATGGTGCACATAGCACACAACTGGACCCAGTTGGGAACATCATGTGGGAGACACCAGGACACCTCAAATGGGGCAAAACGGCTGCATTCAGATCACAATGTCTGTGGATCTTGAAAGTTCTCTTTCTGGGCATTTTTGTTAGTGTATCAGCATTGTGATGCACTTAATTATAAGTACAAAGACTAACAGTAGATGTATTTTGAGACTTGTAGTAAAGGGAAAACCAGGGAGAGCAGGTTAAAAACTAAAACAAACTGAACAGAACTTGCCTATGTACTCTTTATACAAAAGCCTCTCTCCATGCTTTCCTCAAAGAATTTAGCAGTTCACCATTAATAAATTATTTTTCTCTGTATATGTTATCTGTTGGGAAGTTTTGATTGTGAAGTTTTGCATCTCATGTGGTGAGGCTGTTCATATAAAAAAAGGACATTAGTATAAGCAAAGATTGAGGGCTGGATCTCTTAGACTGCAGGGTCATTAGGCTAGAGGCCAAATTTCTGGAGTTTGCATGTAATATCCATGCCTAATTAATATGTTACAACAATGATGAGTACTCATAACCATCTCATGAAAGTCTTTCTCCTTGTATTACATTCCCTATGAGATTTTAATTTGAAAAGTTTTCTTTAGACTCTGCTTTCTTTAGCCACAGTTTGTCAGTTAGCAGTGCGTGATGAGAACTGTCAGAGCATTAATGTGTTACAGGTTTTGTGCCTCACCTTCTCCCCTCGAGGTGAGCCACTGTTTAACTGAGCAGCTTTCACGTCTGCAGACTCCCCTGATTTATTTCACGCAAGCCTTTTGTAGCTGTGTTGTTACTATGGCAATGAGAAAACATAAACAGAATAAATGAGTAATGGTGATAAGGAATTGTTAGCTGGCAACAGAGATGATACATTTTGACCCTTTGTGAGATTTCTTTGTTGTCTGAGGACAAACAACAAAGGAAAGGGATGGATTTCATCTGTCACAGGGATGGTATCCAGGTGGAGAATATGAGTTGAGAAGGGGTGCATTAACTCCAGGACAGCCTTAGGCCTTTGGTACCTGTGACAAAACTGGGGCCCAAAAAGATGTTCAGAAATGTTGGAATGAAGACACAGAATTAGTTGCTCTTACTCTGTCCTGGAATGTGAGCTATTCTGGCTGTTGGGGGTGAGTAGAATGCACCTCATTCAGAAGACAGAAGCAGCAGTATTGTTTTTTTTATTAAGGTGAAATAATAATTTGACAGCATTCAATAAATTGGATGGTATTTAATAAAATTTAACAGGGTTTTGCTACAGGTCAGTAAGTTTGATGGCAAGGTTCACCTTATTAATTACTGCGTGGAAGAAACATCAAAAGGAAAATTGGATTAGAATCTGGTTAGAATGATTCACACAGAGACCACAGACCTTCCTGTTGAGTCACGAGGTTCAGAGTGGACCCCCCTGCTTTCTAAGCTCCTGATGGACTCTAGGTGCAACTGGGACAATCTTAGTCTCAGACTTGGACAAAGGTATAATGTAGTCAAATGAAATTATCTCTACTAAGTTTATGCTAATGAATATTGAGTAGCTACATAGATTTAATAATGTTTCATTAGAATTAATTCAGTGTGCTGCCAGTCACTCACTGAGGGGATCCCTCTGCCTTGGGCAGGGAAGGCTCTCTTGGGTGAGGAATCCCAAACCTGGAGAGGCATCCCTGTTCCAGGAGAGCTCAGGGTAATATTTACAGAGTGAAGTAGTTGGCTATTAGTCAGTAGTGTAGGAAAAATACATGATTTAGGTTTAGCTCTGATGTCTTGTTCTGTACTTGGGTTGTCTGGCATTTTAAGCTTTGAGACCACCTTTTAAAATATGTTTGAGGCATCTTCAGTGCCCTGTGTGTCAGCCAGGACTGCCAGCCCCCAGGCCCACACAGGGCTTGCTGCATCTTCATCAGCATGGACCAAAGCACAGCCTGTGGTCAGGCGTGCCTGCCACGCTGCCCCACAACTGAATGCTGTAGGAATTGTCACCTGTGAAGTGTTGTTTGGGTGGAACTCCTCACATTTTGTCAGCTCCTGGGAGATGGCAGCTGTCAGCATCTCCTCCCCACTGAGCAGGAGGGAGGGCAGTGCCACTGAAGCTGCAGGAGGATGGAAGGGTGGAAGGGCAGTGCCACTGAAGCTGGGCTGGATTGACCAGGGCCCTCTCAGGTCTCACATCCCTGGGTCCCTGCTGAGCCAGGGCTTGGCAGCACAGCCTTGGCCACAGGTGTGCACAGTGCTGACCCCATGAACTGCAACCTGCTGCTCTGGGGGCGCTCCAGAAAATGGAATTGCTAAGTCATGTGTGCAGCTAGTGAGGAAAAAACAAGAGTTCACTCCCACAGAACTGAAGTTGTGCTGAAGCACAGCCCCTGTGAGGCTCTCTGGGGGCCCTGCAGTGACAGCTGCTGATGCTCTCCTGCATCCCTCAGGCTCTGTGCTGACTGCTCCTGCATACCTGTTAGAAATGCTGCAGGGCGTGTAGAGCTGTGTGTAAGGATTTCTGCTGCAGTTGCACTCGGAATGAATATTCCAAGGTAGTTTCGAGTTTAGATCAGGTTTGCCAATTTTTTTATTTTGCCCAGACTTTCAGGGAGTAAGGTGTTGCACAGCAGAAGCTAAAGTACTAAAAACTCACCACCCATGTTAAAATTGATTTGAAATCTAGGGATTAATAATTGCAAAAGCAGTGAAATAATGAATGGTGACTTTATAGCTTTCGAGAGTAAACAGATGACGAAATGGATGCTGAGCCTGTGTGTTGCCATTGCTGCCTTTCTTATTTTTAAGGACTGTTAATTTTATTATCATCTATTAGGGAGTCTTGAGCTTTACAGCACATGTAGAAAGCTGTTGGCCATAGTTAGTTGCAGCTGTGAAAAGTGCAACTTCCAAAATAATAGTCAAAAGGGTCAGGTCCTCACCTGGGGATGTCTTTGCTACTACCACTACTCATATTCATTAATGTAATATTCTGATGCCCCTTAATTAGGCCTGTTTGAGTGATGGTAACAGCAATAAACTGTTGGTGCACTAAAAGCACTTTTGCCTCAGAAGACATGGAGTTGAAGTTAACAAGAAATGCGAGGTTCAAGACCAGAAGTACTGGAGGTGTTTTTTGTAGTGTGAAAGTTGAAAAATCTAGGTACATGTTAGCCTGAATTTATGGTTGGCATATGCAATATAAGGCATAATATTGCAATGCAAAAAATACAAAACCTATTTATATGGTATAAAACAGCGTTTTCTGCTGGGACAGCTCAGACACAGGACTGTGGGAGCTGGGGCCAGGACTACATTTACCTTTTTGTTTCTGATGCATCTATTGAAACAGGTGCACTGTAACTCTCAGGGAAGCTGTGCTGAGGAGCAGCACATGCCTCACATCTCCTGAGCAGGGCCAGTACCAAGGACTGCTCCCCACAAAGATTCCCCTTGGACAAACAGAGACCTTGTTCACTGCATTCTTGGTGCAATGATCGCACCTTCCAGAAGCTGGGATAAATGACAGTGGGAAGCTTTGGAAGTATACAATAATGACAGTTTATTGGTAGTTTTCAATAGCTGTTTAATGTATGGAAAGTCAGAGAACAAAGAAACGGAATATAGATTTATCAGTATCAAATAGATTTGTAGATATTAAATGTATGTATAGATTTATTTCCTATAATCCTAAGAATACTTACTCCATCCTCCTTGGCTGAGTTGCAGGAAAGTCAATGCATTGCTTTTGAGCTATTAAGTTAAGCCCATAGCTTCCCAGCAAATAGAAATTATTCTCTTTTCAACATGGTTCAAAGCTAACCTGGTTTGTGCAGTACCTGCGCACAGCTTTTAAAAGCTGCAGCTGATCATAGCCATGATTTCATATTGAAGCAGTGTTGTACTCTCTGACCATCCCCTTAGAACAAGCCAAGATAAAAGAAACATATTTTCCATTTTAAGCAGTTATTAGGCATTATGCAACTATTTCCTTTATATTTTCTAGTTTGCCAGAACCTCATTGAGTTTGTGTGGTAAGTGTGGCTAGTCTGTTGTTTTCCAAAAAGCTTTTCTCTATCTGTTTATAAATCTACAAAGACTTCATTTATGAGTTAGTGTGCTCTGGGGGTGTCAGCACGCACTAACTGAGATTTGTATTTTGTTCTGAGATATCTGGGAGAAGTGTAATTATACAGTTACATCCTGCTAGGATTTCTAGTGTGTTTACTAGAGTGCAGAGTTAATCCCAGCTCTTGTAATAAACAGTGAAATTCTCTCTTTGGGAACTGACAAAATCAGTCCAAGTGCAATCCTAAGAGTAAGATGTAATTCCTACAATGTCTAGGTTGCCTGATTGAAAATGAATGTCTGTTACAAACTTCTTGTTGTGTGCAACACCAAGCTGTGTTTCAGCAAGAATTTAAGCACAAGCTTAACTTTAAATTCTCTTGATTGCAATAAGATACATTTGTGTGCTGGACATGCAGAGCCTTGGTTTTCAACAAAATGAGTTCCATGGGAGTCAGTTCTCCCTAGGAGAACTGTGCTTTCCCAAGGTATTTCCTATAAACTGGGATTCAGGATTGTCAGATACAGCCTCTGTGTCCTGCTGTGTGTGCCTGCACCCCTCTGCAACCCCTCCCACAATTGTGCTCAAACTAGTTTGGACTATTGCTCAGCAGTTGTAGCTTGTACAGCTACCATAACAGGGTTTACAACCTTTATTTGTGGCTTTTAAAATGCTTTGAATTAAAGAAAAATAACAAGTCCTTTACCTCTATGAACTAACCAACCTTCAAATCTGAGGAGGGAATAATTAGTTTTTCAGAACAGTATGCTTCAAATTACATAAAAGAATGATGTCCAGTGCATAAAAGAGCACAGTGTCTACCGTGGACCCAGATTCACCCAAAGTAAAGGATAAAAAGAACATATTTGTGAGATATTGGTTCTTCTGTAATATTCTAAGGAATCACTGCTATTTTTGCTACATCATACTCTTAGGGTTTTTTTTTCATCAGCCCATCTTGAAAGTTTCCAGTTACTGTGTTCTGAGGCTATTTCTTGAGAGTTAATTATTTGGCTCAAATGTTTACTTATATCAGCATGATTACTTTATCTGTGCCCCTTTTAGGAAGCTTAGGTTCACTGTTCATTCATGATTTTCCTTCCTCAGTTCAATTTTTGTGTTTCTCTTGCAGTGTGGAGTCCTTTCCCCCTGAGCAGACAGGTTTCTTTATCCCCACCTTTAAATGGCATAACGTCATGTTCTTGCAAGTCATTCAGTGTGTTCATGTAGCCAGAAACATAGATTTTTTTTGTACCAATGCCTCTGTGATGTTGAAGAATTTTTAAGTATACATTCCTAGTGTATGACCTCTTTGGCTGTATGGTGATTATTAATATTACAGAAGCAGCTAAGAGGAAATGACATCAGTAGATAAGATGAACTGTGCAATAGCAGAAGCTTTATTCACACTGAATACACTATTCATTTGCACAGAAAGATCATTTCTCAATTCAAAGAGGAATATTCTAATTTAAGTCTAACTTCAGCCATATGTCAAAATCTCTACAGAAACAAAGCTTAGCACTGTGCAGTGATCCTGTAAGAAACACATTCCCCTTTGTGGATGGGCACATGGTAGGTGCATCCAACTCTTGGAGCTCTTGTTTTTCCTGACAAGAACTCTTTTTATATCAGAACATATTTCAGTTCAGTCAATTTGCTAATTTAATGTAAAGTGACCTGAAAAGGGGAAATTGGGGAAATGCCATAGTTAGTGGTCTTCAGGTTCACTCCCCTCTAAACCCAGGCTGGGTTTTTGTTACTGATTTAATCTTATTAAAAGGTGCTTTTACATTACATTGAAGAAATAACATTCCAAAATACACCTCCATGAAATAAAATCATACCTAGAAATTTAATTGAACATGGGGGATGATAACAGATCCCAGGCACAGAAAGTTAAAAGGAGTTCTCTGCTTAGGTGCACAGGAAAAAGCAGGAAACGGTGGCTGCTGAATCAGTCTTGGCAGTATGGCATTGTGGAGATAACTGGAGAACATTTTGTCTATTGTGGAATACCTGCTAGTCTGGGGCCTCAGACCACTGAAAGGGGGAGGGAATTTCTGTAGAAATTGCTTTCCTTTATGCCAGATGCTATAGAGAAGAGTTAGTAACTAACCCCATCCACAGAATGCTCAGCACAGCCACCCACCCTTGCCATGCTGTGCTTGCACACCATGGGATTCCATGGTTTCATTCAGATTTAAAACCACAGGCTGGCTGCCTTGGGTCACCTCTGTTGGTACAAATCACACCCTAACAATGGAAGGCCCTAAATCAGTGGTAGACAGGCGTGGACAGTCAGGTGTCTCCACTCAGGTCGTGTCACAGCACCATCACCACTGCTCCTGCAGGGCAGAGCAAGGTCTTTTTCCCTAGCCACAAGCCTTAGGGCAAGGAAAAGTTGGAAAGGGAGCTATAGAAAAACAATGATTCCATCCTGAAGCCCTGTGGGGTTTGCAGAAAACCTGACTTCTGACAGGACTGACTTGACATTGCTGGCACACCCAGGTGAACATCATTCTCTGATAAACACTTTGGAGTTCCTCCAGGTTGATTTGCTTATTCTTGGAAGTTTTTGCCAGTGATGTATGTACTTCTAATTTCACCTTGTAAGCAAAGAGAAGAGGATTGGGAATTATTAGCTTCAAAGGGGAGTTTGTTTTCTAAGCTCTGAATTACATTCAAGGAGTCAGGGAAGAATGACAGAACTGGTGCAAAGTCACACTCTGCTGAAAGAACAAATTAATTGAAGCCAGGAAGATTCTGATGTAGGTAGAGTGACGAGTGAAAAACAGTTTTGTTTTGTTTATAGACCTGCTGGGTTTTATTGGCATTTGTTGCTCTTTGAGTGCATGTATTTATTTATTTTTGCCTAGTTATTTGTTAGCCTGTAGCTACTTGCCAGGATTTAGGAAGAACAAAGTTTGCTGAATTCACTGGTTATATTGCAGATAGCTTTGGCCCAGTGTGCTTGCCTTGTCATTTGGCTGCATTGTTGACATGGTTATTGGTGTGTCTTCCTCCCCACAATTATGCAGGACATTTTCTGTCTCCAAAGAGAGGAGAATTTGGCAAGGAGAGCTGAGAAGCATCTGGCTCTTTCCTGTTGTTCTCTCTCTCTGTTACTGGGAGTAGGGCAGCCTCATGGACAGCTCTAAATTTAGCTGCTGATTTTTGTCTTAGGAGTCAGATCTGCTTAGATTCTGGCTAGAGGGATACCTGGATGAGATGAGCATCCAGGGTTTGGTACCTACTGAATTGGCATACTGAGAATATCCCTGTGTATTTTCTGTAAGATCCCCAGATGTTTCCAGGTTATAAAGCCCCAGCTAAATCCTTTGTCAACAGTTTAAGAACTAGTTCAGAATAGGACTTAATTTCTCTACATCCCTTTGAAAGAGATAGTCCAAACAGCAAAATTACATGCCTTGGTAGTCTCTCTATATGTAGATGTGTAGGCAAGAGAGTTTTTCCAGGGGTTACCATCTTTGTGATTGGAATTTATTGGTGAAGCTCCATGGTTGTGGTCACTGGTCAAATATTACTTCTTGCAGTTAAGAGATGGGCAGAATGGCATTCTGTTGGAGCAGAAATATCCTCCCTTACATTTCCTTCCTGCCTGATGTAACCTGGCTTTGAACAGCCTTCATTGCATGCCTACCTGAGAGGTTAATTTTTTTGGATCACATTTGATATTTGCCCATAGCTGGAAAATATGAGAGCAGATTGCACAAAGCAAACACTGAAATCCAAAAGGGAGATGTCAGACCTACAGTGTGGTTCCACCAGCAAAGTGCTTCCATCATATCAAAGTATTCACACAAGTTTATAGGTTGTGTGTCTGTATATCCATTGTATATACAAGACTGATGGTGGTATGATCATAATGAAGTGGCACCTGCATTACTGGTACTGCCTTCCATATTTTCCCTGAAGTTTATAATTTCTACTCAAATTTTTGAGTGTTCTAAAATAATAAGAATATTTGCAAAATATGTAGAATATCAACATGTACATATTTGCAAAATATGTAGAATATCAATATGAATTCTCAAAAACTATGTTTTCAGGATCAGAAAGGTCAGGACTTGGAGTTAGATATTAAGATGTAGTTCCTCGATTTCTAAGGAGCAGCTCCAACTTGCATCAGCCCAAGATCTCTCCCTGTTTCATTGAAACAGTAATTTTCATGCAAAACACACCAGACATCACAGGATTCCAGTAGTTCCGGCCCATTTGTCTGCTGCTGCTAGGAAGTTGTTTACTCTTTTGTATCACTCTCTGCTGACGTCTGCTCACTGAACAATGTCATCAAATTTCCTGTTTTTTGGCTTGTGGAAAGCAGCTCCCCCACCTTCTGCTCAGGCTTTGCTGCGTGGAGCTCCGTGGAGCGGATGCACCCAGCAGACAGGATGCAGGGTTAAATGCAGCAGAGCTAAATAAATAAAGGAGGTGTTCACTTGTGAACTAGGGGGATAAAGCTGACAGCTCAAACATGGAGCAGTGATAAAATACTTGTTTCAGGTTGTGGGAGGTTTTTAATGGCTTTTGGATCTTTTTCTGTGAGTTTATGCTAGCAGCTTCCTGAAGCAGCCTGAAATAGTTTATGGTGTGGTGCTGTGTGCTGTGTGTGTGAAAACACCTCTGTCAGGTACTCACAGCTGTAGTTCTGAGGCAGAGGGGCTGCCAGCAGTGTGTCCATCAGGAGCTCCTCAGCTCCATCTGGAACTCCTCAGCTCCATCTGGAACTCCTCAGCTCCTCAGCCTGGTGCTGGGCCCAGGGGTGCTGACACTGCCAGGGCCTGATCCCTTCCCTTTTTGGTTTGATTCTGGCCACTTAACTTCCACTTGGGCAAGCACCAGCAATGGGCAGAGCAGACCTTTGTTCAGCAGGTCTTCCAGGCAAAGTTTGGGGAGCTTTCATTGATAACACCAACATTGTCATTTTGGCCTGCCGTCATCCATAGCAAGAGGGAGCATCTATTGTTAGAAACCCACCCAGCCTTTGTGAAATAGGGGATGCTGTGTCCTTTAGCTGAGTCTTGTGCTCCCCTCTCTTCTGTAGCTCTGTCATGCTCCCCCCAACTTAGTGTTGCTCTGTCTTGAAATTCAATTTGTCCTTTCTCCCAAGAGCATTTGATACCTACACAAAAACAGTTTTTGTAAGGATTCTCCTAACATCCTTTATTAGAACGAAACAGAACAACACCCCTCCAAAGAAACAAAACAAAACAAACCTATCCCACAACATAAAACATTTGGAGTCAACTTGCAGAGCACTGAAAAAATGCAGGAGTATCTGATGACAGACAGAACTACAGGGTATGCTGGAGTGATTTATAGGAACTATCCCACCACTGGGGGCATTGAGTTTGTCTTTGTTTTTTAAAGGTTTTTATTAAGGTGGAGCCAGAACATTTTGCTTGCTGCATTTCTTTACTGAATTCAGTTTTGTTGCAGTGTCTCACTGATGCCTGCATTAACTGGAAATAGTCTGAGTGTGTGAAGTACTGAGTGTGGAGCATGTGGGCTGGCACCTCCTGGAAATGCTGAGCTCTTGTCATCACTTCTGACATCTTCATGCTTGGATCTCTGCAAAGACAAAAATGCTGTTTGCCTCAGAGTGTCTTCCATTATAATGAGAAAGGAATATGAGAGGGTTCCCTTGCAATATCAGGTTCCTGTTCTTGCAGCATCCTGCATCCAGAATGGGGCCCACAGTCAGCATGTAGAGAGCTGGACTGGATGCAGTACCCAGCCTTGGGTACCTGTGAGAATCTGCCTTACATCTCCAGGTGTGGGCTTGCATTCTGAATGGGCTTGTCTCAATAAAATCATACCAATGCCCAAACATGAACATTTTCCAAGACGGGCTGCCAGGTTGGATAAGATGTGGTTGAGTTACACCTCAGTCAGTTAAACCCTTGTGGTGCAAACCTTGCACTGCACACAAATGGAAATAAAGAAGTTATCTAGTCCCTGGTACAGACCTACCCATAGTGCAGGACCCACATCAGTCACCTTCTGTCTGCTGAGGAGGCTCAGGA
The DNA here is from genome assembly GCF_028018845.1 of Melospiza georgiana. Classification (NCBI taxonomy): domain Eukaryota; kingdom Metazoa; phylum Chordata; class Aves; order Passeriformes; family Passerellidae; genus Melospiza; species Melospiza georgiana. The sequence continues at coordinate 10,986,570 of NC_080442.1, forward strand.
AAGAAGCAGGTGAGGAGATGGCTGCAGACAATGAGTTCAGTGCCTAGGCAAAGGTAACACTTCATCCAAACAGTTGGCAGGGGTTTCTATCTCTGTTTGTTCTCTGCCCTTCTTCCACTCTATGGGAATGTATTCCCCATCTTCTAGGTTTTCTGAGGTTCATCCTGTGTCTTTGTGCTTTCCTATCTGATAACAGTGCTGGTGTTGGATTCTTTTGACCTCTGCCCCCTCCCCCCATTACTATTCTGTTTGCAGAACTGTCCCCTTAAATTTCTCCTGTGCCCTTTTCCATTCCCTATCCCCTTCTGCCAAGTTTGAACCCCTAATGGTGCTACAGCCAACAAAAGCAACCTTCAGGGGTACATTTCCTCCGTGGCAAAGGAGGCCAGAGCTCCCCATTGCCTGCGTGGACTGCAGGGCTGGATGGAGCCCTGCATTGCTGGGGAGAAGGCACAGGGGGCTGTGCCCCCCACGCCCTGCAGAGCTGTCTGCTCATGGGCTCTGCCAGCCTGGGGGGCACAGCAAGCCTGGGGCACTCTGCTCCTTACCCTGCAGTGGAGGAGAGCTCAGCAAACTGTGTCACCAGGGTATCTGAGCACCAAGCTCCCTCCTGGGGCCCTTGCGCTCAAAATCTGAGCCTCTGCCTCCTGCTCCTGGTTAAATGTGTTCATAACTTACCCTCATGGAGATTTATAAGTACAGGTGCAAGCTAAAACTCCTGAAAAGATGTCATTCATTTTATTTCTAACAAATAAATTCCATATGTTTGTCTCTAACTCTCCCAGTGCTGATATGATCAGCTTGGGGCTCCAGTTGTTCAGTCTTGTGTTAGATGACAGAGTGAAATGAATGCTCACCTTTGCCAGTGGTTTGCAGTCAAAGGGACACAAGTTTTTCTGACAAAATGAAGCTGAGAGAGTTCCAGATGAGACTGGGAGGGTTGAGTTGAGAAAACAACTGGCTGGCATGCAATGACACAACAGTAGTAACTAGATTTAAAAGAAAATTAAAATAATCTTGTATGACAGAAAAAGTGGAAATAATGGAGCATTTCAGAAAGTATGCAATCATGTACTGCAAAAAATAGGTCTATACTTACCATAAGGTGTTTCTTGCTGCAGACTCTGAAAAGCTTCTTATGTGGGAAGCATTGATTTGCACAGTGCTGCTTGCAAAGGCTCTGGCTTAATTCTCCAAGTCAGACTTGGGGGAGGAAGTGTTTTTCTTTGACTGGCAGAGCCAAGAGATTATTCTTACTCTAGAAGAAAATAGCAAGGCAGTCCAATGGTAGACCTGGTAATTCTATATGCCCTATGTGCCATGTAGATTAGAAAAAAATAGAATGGACTGAAAATACAGAGCAGTGTAATTGCAAAGTAAAATCATCAGTTAAGCTATTAAGTTGTCATAAACACTGTAAAATTCTGTCTTGAAACTTGGTCTGAAGCAGAAATGTAATATGTGCAGTGTGAGTTGTGGCACCCATGGCTTCACATTTACAGTATCAGAAAAATATTTTACCTAACATAGGCATGTTTATCTTGTAAAAAATTTAAATTTGTTTTAAATGTTGTAAGCAGTATTCATTTATGGTACAAGCAGGCCATGCTTCACTTCCTTCCTGAAGAGCATGTGGGTAGCAATGGGCTGTGTTATTTAAGAATACGTAAGGGCGTGAGGCTGGAATACCACACACAGTGGGTTGGCAATGGATTTGTTGGATTTGTCTGACAAAGGAACTCCCAGGTGATCAATTACTGAGCATTCAGGGCCAGCTGGGCAGAGAGGGAAGGACACAGAGTCACGATGGGCCTTGGTTTGTACGAGTGCCCTCTGTAGCTTTCTGTGGAGCTCAGACAAGGAGATGTGCAAGGACACAGAATCCCAGCAGCAAATGCCCCAGATAACCTCTGCCATTCGCAGGAAATTGTCACAAAACCACGGCAAATCTTGCTTGCTTCATCTGGAAAGTATTTCTGGGTACAACCTCATACTGTGGCCTACAAATTTTGTTACTCTGTTTTGGTGGGGAACATACTGTGAGTAATTTATGTCCAGTGGAGTCGTGGTTTGATGCCACCCCTAATGTATTCCTGCTGTTTCACATAAAGGGTGGTGGTTTTTTTTGTTGGAATATATTTGAAAGTTCTTAGCAAAATTAGATTACAGATTATGAGTGGATTAAATTATGTGTCTTGCAGTATATTCTGAAGTCATCCAGAGTATGACATATTGGTTCAAATTAAGCAGTGAAGGAAATAATTAGAACTGTGGTGTTCCATGGTAGGTGCTCAGACTGTACGTGGTAGTGGCTGTAGAGTTAGTCAAAATATATTCCTGCTGCAAGCCATTACTAAAATTATAAAGTTCAACACTGAGCAGCACACCATTTGTTTTGTCTTTAGAGGATGAGGACAAAATAGATGCAGAAAAAGCTGCTAACCACACAAATATGAATGTGGTAAGAACATTTGTCCTGGCGTAAAGAAACATGCAAACACATAAAACAAGTCAAATGAAATTTCCCAGGATTGAGAAAAGCTTCCATAATTAAGGACATTGTTCTCTCCTGCATCTGTACTAAGTAATGACAGACTTATGCATAAAATTCATACAGGAATAAAAAGAAATCAGGTGAAATATCTGAGTAATAAACTTTTTAAGAGTCAGATTTATGTCATTCTTCAGTGAGTTTATAGGTTTACTTTTATTTTTTAATTCTCAGAGCAACCTATAGTTTTACTGTAGTTTTATTGGAATTGTTAATAAAGTGAGTCTGGTTTTTCATTTCTGTTGCTTGCATATGAGACATTACACTTTATACTAAAAAACTATTTATCTTTGATATTGAATTTATTTGTAATGGTTTATATGTACTGATTCACACAGGCTATCTTTCCCATTAAACTGGTTTATAGAAATGCAGTATAATTTTTATGCAAAGCAATAGTTTTGTTTTATTCTAGTTCTGTGAATTTCCAGCTACGTTTTGTGTCCTAGAAGTCTGGCTGAGCTCAGAGTCAGCCCATGGAACTGCACTAAATTGCATATTTCATTAATAGAATTTTTCTGTTTGCTTTGGACGTTCTTCCTAGTATTTCGTAGCTTGGGGGAAAAGGCAAAAGAAAATAAATGAGTACAGTTGGTTTTTTACTCGGCTCTGCTGGAGATACAGAGGAGTTTCTCTTCTGCCTGGTGCAGGCAGGTCTGAGGAAGTCTGAGTCCCCACAGTTTGGTCATGCAGATACAGTGTCCATCCTCCCCAGGGGAGGACACCGAGGCTTGCAAATTAACATTTCCTGCTAAAATTTCTGGTAAAAGCTCCCAGCCAGAGCTATCAGCAGTCTGGATCACTGTCTGGGAAGAAGCACTTGGTGCAGGGGAGGAAGAAGGAAATGGTGACTGTGAACTTGCTAATGGTGTCGCCAGACAGGGCTTTAATGTCTGTTTTCTCTTGTTTGTTCTTTGGCATAAAGCTTTCACGCTCTCAATAGAAGGCCCAGGGCTGCTGCATCCTCTCCTTAGAAAAGCCAGCAGAGTGAGAAACACATTCTGGGTAGTTGCAAAACAGATTAGACAGGCTTGGTTAATGCCAGAATTCGGATCTCGAGGGAGATTGATTTTGGTTAGAGGCCAGCTTTCCTTGCAGCTAATTATGGGGGTTTTGCATAGTGGACACTATTTAGTTATTTAATGAGTAAGTGGAGCCTCTCTCTTTCATGGTGCTCCTTCTTTTAGTTCATCATTGTTACCCAAGTGGAATGAGGATGTCACTGCCTGGCTGGAAGTGCCCTGTGGAGCTCTGTTCCCTGTGACACAAGAGCCACCCGTGCCCAGCCCCAGCACTGGTTCCTGTTGTAAAGCATTTGTGCCACTCTCAGTTCCAGCATCAGACCTTTTTAGATGAGACAGATAAATTTAGGTGTCAATAAAATTGTGCAGAAGGTGATAAGGCACCTGCTGATCCTGATATCTGAGAAGTTGTTTTTGCTGCTCCAGGCTCGGCTCACATTTTGCAGTCCTTGCAGGGAGGAGCAGAGAATCTGCTTGTTTCAGAGGCAGCACATGGTGCTACTGTTCAGACACGCCCTGTGGAAGGGCCCACTCGGGTCTGAGGAGTGGGAAACCTGAGGAGTCTCATAAAGCTGAGAAAAAAATTTCTGACACCCACTCTTGTTATAGGCAAGACAAGCACTGCTCTATAATGTCTTTTCAATTGACACATGAAAAGTCCACATCTGCTCAACCAAATGCACCTTTCAACCAGTGCTTATAAGCTTTCATGGTTTATAGAGCACTTATGCTTGGCAGTTTGCAGGTGAACACTTGTTTTCATTAAAGATTTACTCAGTGTTTTTGCATCTTCTCTTCTTACCCCCCATGTTACAGATCTTTGCAAATCTTTCAAACTGGTGACTGCAGCAGCTCTCTGTGACAAAGCTTCACTGATGCCATGCAACTTGTAAACGTATTTGATGCAAGTATCTCCAGATGTTATCTCTCTTTCCTGGAAATCTCAAGGTTAAATAATTTATATGAGGCTATTCAACACGTATAGATTGTTATCTGGGTAATTATGGCCTGTGTACTCAGTTTGAGGAATGCTAACATGGTACCTGGAGAGAGTATGTTTGGACAGCAGGGCAGGATTTCATCTTAAGTGGATATTTGATACCCAGCTGGATTTGTTTCCCAGTTAAAGCAATGTCAGAGTGCTTTAAGGGCTTCCTTGATGATGGGTTGTTTATTAAAGAGCTGCCTTGTGGGAGGCTCCTGGGCTGAGGCCTTGCCTGCCCCAGCTTTAACACTGAGAAACTTTACTAGGAGTTGGTAATGTATTGATCGCTAATGCGTTTCTATGGAGAAAATTGTGCTGCTGGTACAAAATAATAATTTATTTTGTACCAGCAGCATGTCCTTTGGCATATCCAGCAGTTCTTTTGTAAAGGAAATGGTACTCATGAGCAGAAGATGCAGGATTGCTTTGTATCAAAGATAATAGTATAATTACACAGATTCTTTCATTTAAATGAAATAAAATGGAGTGTGCCTACCACAAATCCAGATAGAGCGAAATTATATTTACAAGAAAACTAGAATGAAAAACTGCTTTGTTGCAATAAAGTCTACTTAATTGCAGTTCTGATCATAATGAAAATCCCACTTTATTAAAGACATGCAGAGTTAGGGGGATTGGCATAACTGTAAAATGGTTTTATACTTAAGGAAAAAAAAAAAAAAACGTGATCCCATCGCAGGCGTGTGGTGTTTAATGAGCCCTGTGGGCTGGCAGCAGCGCTGTGAGTTAGTGAACAGGAGTCAGGCAGAAAAACGGTGTCGGGTTTCAGACTACCCTGTAGGTCCTCAGCAATGAAGAGGCATCTGTATTAGGGGAAAGCCAGTCACTCATCCCCTCTGCCAGTGGAGTTCCCAGTGGTCAAAAGAAAGGGATGCCCAGGACTCTTAAATATTTTTGTCTGTTTTCCTCCTTATCTTAAAACTTGAAGTTAGTTTGTTGCTTTGGTTATAGCTGTGAACAAGCAAAATTAATGCTAAACCTTAGAGTGAAAAAAAAAAAAAAGAATGTTCTACTGTGAATTTCCTCAGTTTTTTTAAAAAAAGACATCTTGAATATGCCTGCAGTCTCAAGTCTTCATTTGCTGGAGACAAAGTTCCCTATTTAGAAAAGGTTTGGCTGCCAAGAACTCCTCTTGGTTTTCTCAAGTGTCAATTGACAGTTCCACTCAGTCTGAGAAACACATACTCAAATAGACAAAAATACAGTTATGCTTATTATCAGTAATGAACATTTCTCCTTTGCTCTGCTGGCTGCTGTCCCCCTGACTTTGCATTTATTCTACCTGCAACATCCCACCCCAGAGACATCACCTTTGTTGGTGCTCAGAGCAGCTCCCAGGCGGGCGCTGGATGAGCGCAGGTGGGTTTGTGCACCCTGAAGGTGGGCAGGGCACACCCCTGGAACCCCAAAGAGTTCTGGTGATGTGCAGCAGGTTCCCAGACCCCTGAGGGAGCTGTGTGAGGGTGCTGTGTGTGGCACATGGCTGGGAGAAGAGGGAAGGGGGAGGAGGAGGAGGAGGCAGCTTCGTGCTGTCACCATCCAGTCTTGGAGCAGGAAACTGGCACATCCAGGATCCCACTTCTGCACAGGCTGGAGAAATGGAGATAAAGATAACAGATGGCAGCAGGTGGAAAAAATTACTGTGGTCAGTAAAGGCTCAACCCTCAGCACACAAAATATGTTACTAGTGACAATAGAAAAGCAAGTTTATTCCTTAACAAATGGAGGTTTAGGAAAATATGGAGAACTTCTAGGAAGCCCAGCAGATCTACTGACTGAATTCTGCTGTTTTTGGGCTGTACACTCTTGCTTTGCTTGGTCTGTTTGTGACGATTGCAGTGTTGGTAGATCAAGCCATGAAAAGTTTGTCTGGCATAAAGTAGCTGGAAAACTTCCTGGTAGACTGGAACTTCCTTTTAGTCAGATGAGTCTGTTCAAATCCAGATGGTTCAAAGAAAGCTGTCACTGAAATTCATATTCATAAGGAAAAAAATGAAAACTGATAATGGAGTTCTGTTGTGTTCTGATGCATCTTTAATCCTCTCTAAAATAAAATTAGTAAGTGGTCTCCACCAGAAAAAACAGAATTAGCTGATAGATAGGAAACAGATTAGCACTTACTGCTATACTTCAGGATCTTGCAGAATCACAAGAGAGCAAGCAGTTTTAATGATATTAAACAATAGAACTACTGTGCCATATTTAAGTCTCCCAGAGTGCTGTGCAGTTCAACTGTTAAAATGCAGGCAGGAAGAATTTCCCTCAGGGCCAGAAGAATGTTGTATTTGTACTGAAGTGTCTGCTCAAGCTGGGGGTTGGAAAGTCAGCCACAGCCTGCCTGTAAAATTAATACACCTGAGGCAACAGCAGATGAGTGAGAAGTTCCTTTCCCATTTGACAAAGGTGTTGGTAAAGCCAAAGGCTGCATTTATTTGTTTGGAGTTACATGAACCCCAATATATTTAATGCTCTGTTTTGGAACGTCTTGGCTGATGACCTGCAAGACTTACAGACCAATTTCTTCCCTGTTGACTTGGCCAGCCTTTGCATCTGGGTAAAAGTTACTGCTGCCAGCAGATGAGAGAGGACAGCACAGTGAAACTTTTGTAAAATGCTGGTGTAGGAGGCGTGAGCTGGTCCCCAGAGCTCAGTTACAGCTCTCCCAGCCAGTGGAATAACCAGACCTGTGTCAGCTGAGGGGAAGAGGGGAGAGGAAAGGAGACTCTCGGCCTTCTGGGAGTTGCTAGGCACATTGTTTTATGTGGCTGCCATTAAAGCATTTTGTGAGACACAGCATGGCTGGTCCTGGTTGCAAAGGGGAAATCAGAGGAGCCTCAGGGCTGCTGGAGTACAGGGGAAGAACTGCTGAAACTCAGCAAGGTGCAATACCCACCCAGATGTGCTGTCCAGCTGCCCATGAGGCTCCATCTCACAGAGCAATCCCAACCCTACCCTCATGTAAGCCCAGAGTGCCAGGGGTGCCTGACTTGGCAGGGCATTTGCTCTGAATTGCAGGGTGTTGTATCTGACCCTTGAATTTTGTCAGAAACTAGGTGCTAGTGCCTGAAAGATGATGACCCCTTTCTTTTTGCTTCATCTGAACCATGCTTCATTTTCTCCATGTTGCACATTCTGTTCCTGTTTGAACATCTGAAAATCTTCATACTACCTTTTTTTTTTTTTTTTTTGCATTGATAAAGGCATCAATTTTTGCAACCTATGTATAGAAAACCATTATTATAGGCTTTAAAACATTCTTCTAAAGTACAGGCCAGATCATTTAAGCTGGTTTTCTCTTAGTGCAGGATATAACTACAGATGCTCCACAGCATGCCCTCACCACACCGAAATACTTGACTACAGTTCAGTGAGCAGCCCAGGGATTCAATATGGGGAGACCTCACAGCCTCCAGACAGAGTTCTGTGCATATTTGGCCCAAATGGAGAAGTTCTTGCCAGCACTTTCAGTCAGAAAGTGGGATCTTAATGAAGACACCAGCGAGCCATCTCAAATCTTAAGATTATGAAGACTTAGGGCACTTTAAATTCTGGGCTGGTTGGTCAGAGTAGGGTTTGGCAAAATGACAACCATGAAGCACAGACCAATGTTAAGGTTATTCACACTTGTGGAGTGTATGATTCACGTTTTTTCTCTTCTAAAGAGACAAACAGATGAAATTTCAAGCCCAGTATAATTGTGCATAAAATGCAGGTCTAAAAGGGGTCTTTGAATCAGGTAGATGCTGCAGTAAAAATAACTTGCTGGATTTGATATGAGGACTGGTTTGCATTCAACTTTGTTCTCACTGGACAGAAAAGTCAGTGTGTATTAATGAGTAAATGGTTCTCATTTCTGACTTGGCTGTGTATTCCATCCCTTTTTTGCTGTGTGATTCATTGGCAGTGAGCACTCTTGTGTAAGTGTGTAGTGTGAGATTTGCAGAGTTGCTTTGCAGGAGTTGTATCTGCTTAGCTTAGAAACCTACAGTACTGCTGTGATTACCAAGATGTGATATAACTTGTTTGAGTTATCACCAACACAGTTTTGAATTTCAGAAATAAGTGGGTGTTTCCCAGGTATCAGTATGGTCCCAGTATGGCCAGTTGGCCAGCAAGCAGGGCCACTGCACACCCTGCCCAGGGATGCCAGGGCTCAGCACAAGGGGAGATGGAGTTGTCTCTCTCCCTCAGTGCCTCAGTTCCTTTGAATGTCAAAATGAAACCAGCAACCTCTCTTTTCAAGGTTGAAGATCTGTTCCATAGACATGAGCGATAATGGCATTTATTTTATCATTTCAATACCATATCAGGACCTAAAAACATCCCCCAGTTTGTCAGGCTGTTCTGTGTAAAAGTTCAGCCCTTTTCCAGTGGCAGGCACTGCTGGCTGGCTTTTTCTGCTGTCACTGTGCAACGTGACCACAGAGGGCCCCTGGTCTGGGCCTGAGGCCATGCAGGCCCCACCACAGTGCAGATGAGAATCCAAGTCACTTTGGGACAGCATTGTTAATTATTCCCAGCCAAACAGAATGATTCACTTCTGCACGTGCTACGCTTGCAGTTTGACATCCAAAGTTTCCTGTAAAGCATAAGGGGAGAACTTATAAACAGTAGAAAATGGGAGTTCTTGATTATGTCTGAAGTGTGCAAGAAGGCAGCAATTTCACAACAGCATTGCTGCATTTCAGTTCTAACTTGGCTTCACTCTTGGCACTGAGGAAATGCAGTGGGCAACCAGGCCCAGAACACAAACAAACAAACATATATAATAGTTGTTGGCATGTGGGGCAAGCTGAACATAAGCCAAAAATCAGCTGTGCCGGAGAGAGCCCTGGTGGAGCTTGGATGGCACTCCCATAAAGCAATCCCAGTCCCACCAGGCTGTAAATTTCCTGTGAAGCTTCCTCAGGACCTGGGTTAACACAAAAATTGCCCCCAGGCTGAGTAATGGAAGAGCTGCTGGATTTTGGGAGAGGAAAGGTGTTGCCAGTTCATTGGGAATAAGAAATTTGGTCTCGTGGCTGGTTACATGCCCAGAGAAGGGCTAGCATCCTGATGTGAGAGCTCTGGCAACTCATTACACTCAATAAAGCTTTTCTCCTCACAAAAACTGCAAGCTGCCAAAATTGTGTGTTGCTAATGATGTGAATTGGAGGCCAGAGTTGGGCTCTCAAGAGCTCATTTATGTAAAACAGGCTCAAAAACAGTACTAAGATTTAAGACAAGATTAAGAAAACAGAGGGTGTGTTACCCATCACTTACTGTCTGCTGTATTGTTACATGGCAGCATTGTAGATAATTTTTCTAGGAATCAATTTAAACCAGGAAATAGATAAAAGAAAAATTATACCAGAACAAAACATTGAGTGATCTGCAGGCCTTGTGATAGAGATATAAATCTGTATTCGTTTGTTGAGAGAGATGCATCAGTGAAAACACGATTTAGATTAATCTAAATGCTAGATTTTATCAAAGCACTGAGTCAGGATGCTATATTATGAGTTCAGAGTCTGTGACATTTGTCTACATGTTTATGAAGCAGAAATAAGAAAAAAATATCAAGGACTGGAATAACTGGTTTTATCCAGGTTGAAGAGCAGTTTTGGTAAATTTTAATCACTTTTCAGAACTCATGTCTTTGTATTTCAGCAAAGAATAAACTGACTGTACAGCACAGGGTCTTTGAAGGCCAAGTTTACCTTTGTCCTTGAGTCTGTTGAGCAAAGGCAGAAACCTTGGACACTTTGTTTTCTTTATTCTTTATTCAAACTGTTGTGGCCTCCAAACAACAAAAGAAAGAGCTGCATAGGGCCAGACTCCCACTCCGTTTACACTGAAGTAAATCCAGTATATTTTCAATGTATTTGAATTGCTCTGGATTTCACTGGATTTGCTAAGCAGGTCGGAATTCAGTCTGTGAACTATAAAATTAATTTTATGCTGTGCCTGTTAGGAAGATCTGCTTGGGCAGCATTTGATGTTACTTGCACTGATGTTGAGTTGGTAACAAGAGTGCTGTCAAAGTGTGCAAGGAAGACATGAACAGTGATGTTCAGTGTACAGCAGAAAACAAATGGAAAATAGGAAGCTGAGTCTTAAGTCATCTACAGATGTTCATTTTGTTGGAGAAAGGAGTAGGTAAATGAACATGGATTGGATTAGTGTTCATGTGCTTCAAAAAGTGATGAGTGTTATGATAAGCAAAGAAAAATGTGAATTGTGAAAACTTGATCCTGAACCTGGAGACTTTCTTGCCCAGAACTATGAGCTGCAACAAGTCCCAACACCTTTCCCTGTTGAGAAAGAGGAACTATGCTGGCATGACCTGGCTGGACAAGATCCTGCACCTTGCCATGCCAGTTTGTAGGAAATTGTCTATTTCCCAGCTTTCAGCATCCAGGAAGATTTGGCTAAGGTTTCTGAGGAAGTATATTCTCATGCAGATTTCAATTCTTTGCAGCAAATAGAACCTGAATCAATAAAAGTTTAGGGAATTGTATAAGTCTATCAGTTCATTTGAGCCTTTGTTTTCTGGCGTGATAAATCTATGCCTAAAACGGTGGATTAAGAGAAAGGAGTTTTCTCCTTTGTAAAATGCATCTCTGGTTTTCTTAGAATTACAAAATTTAAGTTAATGTTAACAGTGCTGTGGCTTCCAGCATATCTTGATAATGAAGACGGTTAATTCTTATGTGATGAGTCAACTCATGCAGATTCATATCATGTACCTAGTATATGTAGAAAATATAAGTATGTATTTTAAAATCAGATAAAAAATTTTGATGATACCTTAGAACATTGATCTGAGGAAAATGATGAATTTTGTTGGCTGTATTCCAAGAGGACTAACAGTGAAGTCATGTGTCTAATCACTGTAGTTATTTGTCATATATTACAGTGAGTCAGAGATTCTGACTGTCTGCCCACTGAAAGCAGATGTTGCCCTCCAGCAGCAGCTCCCATCTGCAATCCATTCAGCAGAAGTTGATGGCACTCTTTGCATTTGCATTTACACCTCCATAGCAGGAGTATTACATGAAGGTTAATAGCCAGAGGATCTTTTGGGAGCTAATTCTGCCCAAAATGTTAGGTGTGCTCTCCTCCTCGATGGATAATGGTAAGAGATATTTTGGAGAATGCCAGGATACACCACTTGTAGCAAACAGGACACCCATGGGCTGCATAGATCTGTCCCTGTCACCAGCCAGGCAATTTATCACCAAAGGGAGCACGTGAATCAAGCTGGCTTTATGTCCACCCTTTATTCCTTTCTGCATTTATTCATTGAGCATCTGAAGTTTCTCCAGCAGTAGGAAGAAAGAAAAAACAACCCAGCAGAGATGAACAGACTATTCCTGCAGGTTCTGTTCTGGTAAAATATGAAGAATGACTCATAGAAAGAAGTACTTTACCAGGTTATATCAGGTCAGGGCTGACTTTGTTGTACTTTAATCAGATCAGTCACAGTTGTGTAGGTCTGTGTTTTTAAAGCTTATTTCACTTGTTTTTATTTACCCAACATTCACTTTTCTCAGGGCATTGGAAACATGGACTATTTCTATCAGCAGTTTCAGCGTTTGCAGTGCAGCTGCTACAACACAGAGATCATTTCTGAGTGTTGAGCTGCTCACAGCAGTCAGGGGATGACAGCAGTCAGTCACTTACAGCTCGTGCTATTGCCTTGGGCTGAATCCCACTTTGTGCCAGAGGCAGGGCTGGGGTTCCACAGCACAAAAAAATTCAGTGTTCAAATAAGGAGGGCAAATTTGAGGGGCAGTGAGTGCTACCAGCAGTAGCTGAGGGGTCGGAGGGTGTGAGAGGGCTGCAGGTGCTGTGAGTGTTGGAGGCGCCGCACTGACGGGCTCTGCGTCAGCAGCGCTTTGGCAGCAGAGCCAGCTCATCACAGCCAGCTCCAGGAGCCCACAGCCAGTGCCACCTCTGCCTTCCCAGACACTCTTCCCAATCTGTGCCTGCCTGGAGGGCTGGCACATGCCTGAGTCGTGTCTGCCGATCTGAAAATGTACTCGGGCTCTTCCACTAGGGGAGAAATTCCAAGGAAGAAGTAGAAGAAGGTGTGAGTGAATAAAGATGTGCTTGTGCAGTTACTACACGTGTGAGCTTTGGCTGTGTTTGGTTTTGTTATAAGTTTGCAGCATTAGAGGTATTTTAAAAGCTCATTTAGTTCAGCAATAGTTGAGAGTTTCTGCTAATCCTTGCTGAAGCCTTGATTTTTGACACAATCCTTAATTGACATGTTATGCCTCAGTGCTACCTGCAGCACACAAAAAGTTTAAATGATTAATCAAGTTGTTTGAGCAGATTTCAACAGGATTAAGAATTAACTGGAGTTCACCAAAATTTTCCAGCTGAGATGCAGACCAGGGCTTTGATTCCACTCAGGACAGCAAGTTAATGTGTAACAAGCCAGGTTATCTCATCTGGTCACTTCTTGTGACTTAGGCGTAAATGGTGCATAGACAGGTATTTTCATTGCAGCAATAGCCACAGATTTCTGCCAGAAAAGTGTTTTTCGGGCTCAGTCCTTAAAATACTTCAATTACTATTTGTTCACAAACTTCTTAGAAGAAAGGAGCATCTGAAAAGCATCATTTGTTAAAATTCCCCTTGGGCTGGGACTGATGGTCCAAGGGTCCACTGGTGCTTCTTTCTATGAGTCATTCTGCACCCCCCAGCTGCCAGTGAGGTTCAGCTCTGGATCTGAACCCTCCAGCTCAGGCCATTGCCTGGTGCACTCACTGTTTTATGCTGCCAGGTGCAGTGTACAAAAAGTCCAGGTTTGATTTGAAGTGCAGCTCTGGACAGAGAAGTAACTGCAAAAAGGCATCTTTTGGGTATCTTTTACTCAAGTGACATCCTCTCTCCATGGCCTTCAGGCACTTCTGCTGATCCTAGTGATTCAGGACTGCAAACCCAGTAACACTGGTGCAAAGAGCTGGATTCCCCCCTGTTATGTGTGCTACCAGAAAAAGTCTTTGCTGTTTGTAGTGCAGATTTTGAATAATTGGATGATGTACCACAGGGGAGAGTAAAGCAGCTTGAGTTTTCCGACTGAAGAGAGATTTTTGGTCTCAAGATCAGAAAAAAAGAAATGACTGGAGTGTATTTAAGCTAAGCCAATCTGACCCCAATGGCTGAATAAATGTGAAACCCCTCCATGTCATTTTAATATCATCTCTTAAAGACCCACTTAAGCATGACAAGCAAACACTGGTTCCTGGCATGCTTTTGTAGGTGCTGTGTTGCCATTTTGCCTTGACTTGTGTTTGTTGCTTATTTAATATTGCAGTGATGACTTCCAAGTTGATAAATAAATAAAAACACAAATTACATACCCTTAGGGCTGAGCAATGGAGCATTAAGGTCATGGAAAGAGTGGAGTGTGCAGTTCTAAAAGATTTTTCTGTGGGATGTGCTGATGATTCTTTCAAACTACTTACTGGAAAAAATATAGGTTGCAAAGCAATAAATCTGATCTTTGAGTGGGTTTTAATTTTGAAAAAGAACAATGTAAAAATGCCACCTTTGTGCTCAACAGCCCTTTTCTTTTAATGTTTCAGTTCAGAGATACCTTACATTCACTGCATTGCCAAAGATTACTTTCTTCTGATTTCTTAACTCCAGTGACTTTTGAAGAGTCCATGTGACTCCAGGGACCAATGGTTGGACTTTGTTTCCTATCTTGCATGGGGAACGTTGTTATTCCTGCTTTTGGGCTTTTATTTCTGGGACAAGAGGCAAAAAATATTTAAGTACATTGAAAGTGCTGATGCTTGCCTGGTGGGAATTCTCAAAGAACCAAAACTGTGTAATCCTATTTGAGTGCCCCTCTGTATTTATGTGTTTAAATCCTTTAGAAGTAGTCTTATACCCGTTGAAGAGTCATTCATGTTGAAGTTTGATTAATGATATAAAAGAGAAGCAGTTGTGGTCATTGCCCTCCTTCCCACGAAGGAGAGAGATAACAGAGATAATTTTTCTTCTTCCTTAGGTATTATTCATTAATGAGTTCCCTCCTTCTTTCTTCTAGGCACCAGTAACAGATGTGCAGTTTGGCCCTATGAGACTTCATCAAGATCAACTTCAGGTAACACAGCAGTTCAAACTGAAGTCTTGATTTCTAAAGTATCATAGATGTTAAAAATTATGACTGGAACTTCTTGGATTATAGAGATCTTCACAGAGAATTTTGCTCAAGAGATAATGTGCACAAAACAGATTTTTATAATGACATTCTGTTTATGTGATACCTTAAACCCCCTGCCTGTTTTCTCCCACCATCTCTCAGCTCATAAAAATAGAGCTATCTATTTTTTCTGCTATCAGTTACCTTGTAATTAGCTTAGTTTGTGCCTCGTTTTGTATTTTACTGGTAGTAAAATTCTTAATTACAATCTCATCAAACTGGTACCAAGCCAACCAAACTTGCAATATCATTACAAAAGATATGAAATGAGCTTGGCAAAATATATTTTTTAATTGTTCATTACTGACTGACAATAATTAAACCTCTTTTATCCCTTTATTAATAAATGTTTTATGTCATTTGTCCCCTTACTTTGCCTGGGATGGACATGAGGTTTAGAGATCTGTGATTCCTTTGGAGTTCCTGTGGAAATTCTCCCATAACCCAAGGCATACTGAACCATTAATCATCCAAGATGTTCCTCTGTCAGTAATTGCAAAACTCCTCAGTGAGGCAATGTGGACCTAATAAATTGAAAATCTCTGTCTTAAGAACTGCAGTTTAACATCTTCTTATCAAGCCATTGTCGGAACAGTAATATCATCAAAAATCAGATCTTAGGACATCCTCATTCAGCTGTTCCCCAAAATCAGAATAGTCCTTGAGTATTTCTGCCACCTGTATTGTTTTTAGTGATTGTATCACTTTTGTACAGTCACAGACCATTCTGAAATGCTGCTGATTTATCCTGGTAATATAGCTGGCAGGTGTGAGGGAGGGAGAAGGTAGGCAACATTGCATTCTTGCCAGAGTCAGTCATACAACTCAGATCCCCTGACTTTCTGTGCTATTGTTGAAATCCATTCTTCCCCTCTTAAGGAATGTTATAGATTAACTTCACTAAACACAGCCCAAACTACGACATGTTTTTTGCAAACAGTTTTGCAGGTTGCTATAAAAGGCACCTGAACTGAATGTGTGCAAAATCCTTCATTCTTACAAAAATATGCAGTACATGGGAATGTTAAGATTTACTGGTGTACATTTCACCAGCCTGGTCCAAAGTGTAACAGCACTGGAGTTCCTAAAATCACACAGAAGATAAACAGCAGTGGGATGTGATGTGAGTCATACCTGCTTCACTTTGCCTGACCAAAACATATCTGAGTGTGGTTTGATTCAACTTCTGAAAGATTGGTGTCTTGGGACAGCAGACCAAATGCTGGCTTAGTTACCCATTTCTCCCAAAAGGCTGCACATCCTGAGCCATCCCCAAAATCAGCACAGATCTACAGTCTGCCATGCTGTATCCTTTCAGCAAGAGAAGTTTTTTTCTGCCAACATTATCCTGACAACAAAGTACAATTGCATCAGTGAGTCTTCCTTAGCAGACTTTGTTCATCTTCTTTGCTGTATTAAATCCTAGAACTGAAAATACATTTTAAAGGAATTGGGCCTTATCGTACTTTTAGACTATAGGCATTGTGTTGGTTTTAAAAAGGCTTAGAGAGATTAGTTACTGGCAATTACAAGGCAAGTTAGGGTAGAGCCAATAGTGGCTCCCAGGTCTGACCTCCAGTTCTGGATTTCAGCTATGATAATCTCCTTCTGTCATACAAATCCCATGGCAGGCTTTGTGTAGGAGTCACACAGGGACATGCTCCATATACAGTGGTACCTCTTATGAGTTCAGTCTGGCATGAGTTCCTTTTGACCAGCCTGTCCAGAATTTCCAGAAACCCCACAGACTAGGCAGCATCCAGTACTTTGGGGGATTAGGATGAGATGGAAAGGAAAGCAGATTTTTTGTCATGCCATTGAAGCAGCATTAAATACTTATTCACATAAGATGAACTGTGGAGTTTTGTTGTTGTTGTTGGGTTTGGTTTGGGTTTTTTTTTTTTTTCCCTTTTCTGAAATATGATCCTGGCAAGAAAAATAAACCCCAAGAAAAAGGCTGCATGTGAGACAGTTTCAGATAAGTGGACTCACTGTCAGTTCATGTACATTCTCTCATGTACACTCAGGCATCTTGTCTCTTGATTGCCTGAGCTCTCTCTGTAGATAACGACAAGAGAGGCAGTTCCAAAACTTGTTCTTCCCATGTGGATATGCCATGGCTTGTGCAGACTGCTGCACCCACTTGAAACACCTCTGTATACAGACAACTGTAAGAAAATCAGTGGTCTGTAGAAAACAATTATCTTAAAAACAATGGATTAAGCCTCAAAAGTTGCTTTAAAAGCCATATTGAGAAGAGGAAAAGGTCACAGAATCCCCTGTAAGTGTAAGGCTTGTTTGTGACGCCCCACCCAGGTACTTTTGGTGTTTGCTGAGGAGGACGAGCAGAGCAGCGGGTTCCGCTGGGCGTGTGACAAGGCTGGATTCCGCTGCAACCTTGCCAGGACACCCCAGTCTGCACTGGAATGTTTTCTAGAAAAGCACCATGACATTATCATCATTGACCATAGGCATTCCAGATACTTTGATGCAGAAGCATTATGCAGGTAAGCACCGTTTCAGTGTAATTAATGCTTAACAGTATAGTTAACACAGCATCAGGTTTTTTGCTTTTATATGATGTTTTTATAAACTCTATAGAGCAGTGATTTTTTTTTTTTTTTTTTGGTTTTAGACAGGTGTGCACTGGCAGCATCAAATACTGTTACTTCAGTGTTTTACATCTGATAGCAGCAGCATTTTTGGTTGTGTCCTAGGGTCTCTGAAGCTCCATCTGGCTTGGAGCCACAGGGTACAAGTTTGTTGCCATAGTGAACTGTTGGGTATTTTTTTGTTTTCTTTTGTTATTTCAGGTTTTTTCTTTTTTCCAAATACCTGGTTCCTTGTTTTCACACTAAATAAACTGCGAAGATAGCATGTGCCACAAAGCACCTAAATTAATTAATTAACTTCATTAACGTTCTAATTTTTTTGGAATGTCACTTCCTGTTGAATAACTCCCAGTGCTAGCAGGCAATGTTTGGCGTGCACATTTCCATACCTACAACATATGAAAGTACGTTATGAAGAGCAAAATTGCAAACATATTCCAAAAATAACTTTAGAAACTGCTGTGAAGTGTGAAAAAAAGGAGGGAAGGATTTGAGTCTCTCTCCACAGAGCCTGGGCAGGCAGCAGTGCCTTGCTGCAGAGGCTTCACAGTGAAATCCCCCTGGGAACGTGTCCAGAGTGAGCCAGGCTGTGGGGTGGGTGCCAGGGTCACACCGTGTGCCCTGGGGACTCTGCTGGGCCCAGACAAGTGGATGAGATCTTTGTCAGGCCAAGACTAGGTAGCAGTGCTGTTCCCTATATTCCATTTTTACCAATCTGCCCCAGAATTCAGTGAAATGCACCTTAAATGAGTGAGGCCAAGCCCTTCAAACAGGTCCATTAAATGCTGTTTCAGAGAGGATATTTTTTGCTATTCCCCCACTGCGAGTACTTGAGTTGTAGATTAATCTATGTTCATGGAGTCTCAGATATCATTTATTGTCCTTTCTTAGCAGCAGGCTCAGGATTTGACATTTGTTTTGTTGTTAAATGATTTTAAAAAGATATTTTAAGAAAAGTGCTGTCTGAAGGTTCTGTAAAGTCACGTTTTTTGAAATGTGAACTTAAAAAGAATTTAAATGGTTTGTTTTTTATTTAAAGGTCTATCAGAACAACAAAAGCCTCAGAAAACACAGTCATTATTTGTGTAGTACAAAGGTAAATACTCATCTCTTTCCTTTCCCCTGTGATCAAAACTGTGAATCTTACCATTGTAAAAGTTAACCTGAAAAGCATTAACATTAAAAAACCTGAATTAGATCTTCCTACTGTGCTAATAATAATGTGCTGTACCATAGTTTTTACTATACTTGACCATAGGATTGGGACAGAAATTGTTTTTTTTAATTTCTAGGTTTTTAACTCAAGAATCTCACTTGGAGTTTTGTTTTGGGTTCCTCCTCACACTTCCCCCATCACTGCAGGCTTTCAGAGCATGTTTCAAACAACTTATGCACATCCTGTGCAAAACTGTCTTGCAGATCTGTGTTTTGAACCTTTCTTAATCTGCCTTTCAATATGAATAATCTCAATATTTCAATATTCTTTCAATATGAGAACCAGAGATCTGCTGAGGGTGAAAAGTGACATTGAACAATTTGATCAGTACAAAGTGTTATCTGACCACAGCAGTTTTTAAAAGCAAAAGAGATTATGACATCTCAGTAAAGTACTGCATATGCTATTTCCTTCCCTCTCCTTTGAAATCATTACCTGTAAAATAATGTGAAAGTAGAAAATAAAGAAATTCTGTGTATTTAATGAAATTAAATAAGTGGAAGATAATTTCCTCCAAGTATAATTTGGAATGGCCATTTCTCAGAACACATTAATTCTGACAAACAGTTCTGAGGTGTTGAAATTTACCATTAAAAACACACTACCATCTCTACCAAAAAAAGAGGACTCTAATTAAACATTTCAAGATCCAAAACTTCCTGCATAAATCAAAGCTATTGTGCCATGTGCTAAACATGACCAGCTTCAATCTGCTTATTGACAGATACTTCCCATAATGGCTTTTCTTCCTGATTCCAGCCATACATTCATGTATGTTGAAGGCTCTTTCAACAGTTATAGCCAGAGTATTCAGATACTTAATTTGGGAATGTGTCCCAAATGTGAATTACTAGAAGGCAGTGGGTAGGCAACACCCGAAAATCCATCTTCATTCAGGCACCTTGAGTTGCCCATCTAAGATTTGGTACATTCAGATAACAAGTAATTTCTTAAATCCTTGGCTGTGCAGACTTTCGGGTGCTGACTAATGCCAGCATAAACAACAAGGATCCAGTACAGAAAAAGTCCAATTATCTAGCTCAATAATTGGTTTCCTTGAAGCATTAGTTTTTTTGATGTAAGCAGCTCATTACATGCACGAAGGAAAATAACATTTTGGCTTATCCATGCCAAAGATGAAAGCTTATAAAAAATACAAAAAGATGTTTTATTCCTATATCCTGTAAGGATCTAGCAGCATTAGCCTCAGTGGGGCGTCTGGGGTACAAGTAGATGAATGGATTGTGAAATTTGGTGTGAGTTAATTACAGAATCTCTGATTTATCCTCCTTGTTTCAAAGGCACCCTGATCGTGAGGAGTCATCCATCTTGCCCCTGATCTCTGCTGGCTTCACAAGGGTATGTGCTGTGCTCGGCTGCCTTGCTCTGGCATTTCAACATTGCCATGCAAGAAGCTCTCAGAAGTTTGGCTGCCAGTCACCATTTGTGTCAGTGATCCAACCTGTGGATTTTTTTGTGCCGCTCATTCTTCTGTGTGCCAATTCTGAGCATTGGCATGACACTCTTGGGGATGTAAGGAGTGGGACTGAGACTCCTCTACTTCAAGCATTAATTTCAGATTAAATACATGATCCTTTCCTTGAAAAGTTGACATTGACAAATTGATTAGTGGCAGAGTCAGAGAGCAGCTTGCAGTGAACAACAGAATGTGCTGTGGGAAATCTCTTCTGTCAAATGCCAATTCCCATTGCACACAGGCTTCACACACTGTCAAGTGCTATTAGCTATTGTTTGGAGGCACCTGAGAAGCATTGCCTTGAATCTGTTCCTTGGCAACTGTTCCAGCTGAGCAGGAAAGGTGCTAATTAGTGCATCAGTTAAATGGGCACCTTATTGCCTTCAGCTGACACTAGAACAAGGTTGGGCCTGATTCACAGCACAATTCCAAATATTTGGTTGTGTGCTCTCCAGATTTTTGCTTGTTCCATCACGTTCCATTTGCACCCATCTGCTTATTCCTAGTATGGGCCTGATCCAGGAAATGCTACAGCCTGAAGATAATGGCATTTATATGAACAGAGTCATTCCAGAGGGCACATAAGTAATTCAGCACAGGTTCTGAATTATTTATGGCTCAGAGCCTTGGAAATGGGGCTAATGGCAAAGCATAGAAAATTTTGTTTAGCAGCTTAGATTGTGGTGGCTTACCTGTGATAATCAGTTGTCCTGCCCAAAATATCCATGTCTGTGGGAGTTTAGTGTGGACAAAGATTTAACACTCAGGCTCATACCTGGTAAATATGAAATGGTTTTTAAAAAGTGAAAATACTGAGATCATTGCGATAAAAACCCCAAGGTCAATAAAGGTGTATTTCACAGAAAATTTTATTGTCATCTGTATAGACAATTTGGTATATTAGCAGTTAGAAACTCATAATAATTTCAAATTTTAACATTTCATTATTATTTTAAGAAAGCTAAAAGTAGATTTAAAAAAATTACAATGATCTTGCCGACAATCACAGAGAATAAACAGGACAGTTGAACCTCATTGCCATGAGGATCTGTCACCTTTCAAAATGCAGTAACTTGAAAAGTTTTGCTAGTACCAAAAAATAATCTTCTCCCATTGCTTGTGTCCCAGCATGTTCATTTTTGGCAAATCTACTTCTTTTTTGGTTCTTTAGCAAGCAAAAGAAATTAGAGCTTCAAATCCTTGCAGACAGGAATGTGTATTAATGAAATATTTCTAACCTTTTATTTGCAGAGATATGTAGAAAATTCCAGTAGAATGGCCTGTTACAATGAGTTGATTCAGCTGGAATTTGGACAGGTGCAGGCACAATTCAAACTAAGGTAATTTTACCAAAATTATTATCAACAAAGAATTTTCAATTTTGCCAGATCTTTAATAGAGTATTTATTTTGATCTGCAATAGTTAATTATAGAATGTCAGTTACTTGAAGAAAATACATTAATTGTTAGATTGCAACATTATTCAGTATGGAGTTATAATACTTTATTTTCATATATAAGAAGAATAAAGTGGATAAAATTTTTGGATGCCTTTTTCTTTTTTCTCCAGGGCATGTAATTCATTATTTACAGCATTAGAGAAAAGTCAAGAAGCCATTGAGATCACAAGTGAAGACCATGTAATACAGGTTTGTTCCAGTCATAACTACAGAAAATTCCTCTGTGTTTTATTTTGTCTATGATTACACTTACTCTTTCTTACAGCACAAGAATCTAATCTAACTTAATGGTTCTAAAAGATTGAAGTGATTTTAGCTGTAGAGTAGAATTTTCTCCATTTTAAGTGTCTGGCATAAATCAAATAAATTCCAATGGAGATTGTTGTTTCTGAATGAATAAGAATTTTCTCTCTTGTTTGTATTTTTGGTATTGATTCCTTATCTCTATTATTCATTGCTTCTCTGTATCAAGAATGAATGCAGCTACTGGCTTATGTGCACTCTTTTCCAAAAATATTTAATGTTAGTTTGATGCTCTTTAAAATCTAATGGATGTTCTATTCAAATAATTGTACTTTATTTTTTTCTAAAATTTGATACTGTTTGATGTATCAGAATTTTTGGGCCAACTGTTTTTGAATGTAATCCTCCCTTAGAAATTTCTTCAAACAGGGAAAAGAAATTATGCTTAGTTTTGCAGTTCTGAAAACCATCATCTTTTTATAGGAGTTAGTTCCATCCCTAGCCATGAAGCAGTGACAAGTGATTTTATTATCAGTAAAGAGCTTGAGTCTAAGCCCCTGGGAATTATAACATGCATACAAATTGTGCCTTCTTGAGCCAAATCTTGGCAATGGCAACTTCATTGAAGGATGTGCCTCCTTCATCCCTTTTACAAAAATAACAGGACACATCCTGAAGTTGTTTTAAATACATTTTTTTGCAGACCAAACTTCGTCCCTCTGCTGACAGCCCCAGGGTTTGGGAGAAGTGACACTTGCAGGAGTCCTGGGGCTCCAGCAGGCACAGGGAGGGAAGGGAGGGGTCCTTTGGGATGGAGCTTTTAGAGGAGAACCATTAGATGTAGAGTGGCTCCTTTTCCTTTCTCTCACATTTAAATATTGTAAGTTGTAAGTTTAATATTGTAAAATATTGTAAGGCTTTCAGATGCTGCTGTGCCAGGACTGTGCTTGTAACTCAGCACTGAGAGGCCAGGAAGGGGTGGGCTCTGGGTACCAGTGTTCAGCTTTGTTGGCAAGGGCCAAAAACTGCAGTGAAATGCAACATTCACTTCAGTGAGAAACCTGCTTTATTAAATCTCACTGCTTCCACTCTGCTTGGCTGGGCCTGGCCTGGACAGGGGGATAGGGATGGCTGGCCCTGACACAGAATAAGATGATGAATTTGCCAATAGATATGGATAATATTCCTATGGTATTCCAACATCCAGTTGGTGATTTTTAGGAACACTGAGGTAGGTTTGAGGTTTATTGGTTTGGGAACTGAAAGAGCCAGTTTTTCAGGGTTTATGTTGTCTGTCTAAACTCTGTGTATATGTGATACTCAGCTGTTTGTGTGATTTCCCTCTCTTTGCTGACATGCACACACTCTGCACAACTGTTCTAGCATGGAAATTCCTGGTTTGCTTCACAAAGAAAAAGTGTGAGCATCTCTCTCAGGAATAGTACATGCAGACATTTATTTCAGGCTGGGAAAGAGAGCTCCTGGTTAAGCAAGCAAAAAAAGGGATTCTCTTGTGTTTTAAGTATTCTGTTGAATGGGTATTTGTTTTTTGTTTTTTTTATCTCACAGTACGTCAATCCTGCTTTTGAAACAATGATGGGCTATCAAATAGGTGAACTAATAGAAAAGGAATTAACAGAAGTGCCTATAAATGAAAAAAAAGCTGATTTCCTAGATACTATTAATTCCTGCATAAAGATAGGAAAGGTGAGTAATGGAATTGAATTACTTTTATTTGCTATCTGTATAAGTTATTGTAGTCCAGAAGTGAAATGCATTGTGACTTGCAGCTTCACAGACACACAGCATTTGCAACTTAAAACAAGAACAGGAAGTAAAAAATTTCTCATTTTTAAGGGCTTCTTTCTTTTTTCTTGCTTGGTAGAGATACTTGTTTTATAAAAATAAGTGACTTGCTGCGTTTCTTTATAATTTATGCTGTTCATAGCAAATGGTGTGGGAGTACCGAAGAAAAATGAGATGATGCACATGTTATCTGGTGCTATGTAAATGAGGAAAGTACCATATTGAAGAATTTCACCACGAAATGTGGAAGCTGATTTGCAAGTTCAGAATGTAAAAATACCAAGGAGACATTTGCAATATCACTTGGAAGTGACTGGCAGTGCCAGCTGCCAGTCTGTTTAATTCCCTAATGGCATGGGAGCTGTCTAATGGATTTCCATTAGAAGGGTTCACTGCTCAGAGACGAGCTGGTTCCTGATGCCATTGAACATGACAGAGTGCCTTGTAGGAGCAGGTGGTGGAGGCTGCACAGAGGGGTTGGGGAAGGGCTGTGTTGGACGATGCTCCATGGCCCAGGGTCAGGGGCACTGTCCTGGGGGGCAGCACAGCATTGGCACAGGGCAGGGGGTGCCCAAGGGAGTCAGGGCGCTCTGGATCTAAAAGCACAAATGCACAGTTGTGGTGAGTCCTGCTCTGGGGCTCAGGGTGCTGGCACAGCCCCAGTGGCAAACGCTGGGTGCAGATTCCAGGTGCATTTCAAGGAGATTATGTCGCTCATCTCCACCTGTGTTGGCCTGTTGGAAGAGGTCCCAGACAGTAATTTGGATTATGGTGCTTCACCCTTCTGTTGCCTGACTGAAGTTATTTCAGTAAATGTGTGCAGTACAAAACTGATGTTAGGAGGGAGTATTTATGAAGTTATAATTCAAATGCATTAGATGTGTCAGGCTTTAAATCCACACCATCAATTCTCAAGATATAAAGTGATAAAATTTTTTAATATTTTAGTGAGCTGATAAAAAATTCATTAATAATGGAAATATATTTTACTCTATGAGTGATAGGAATCTAAATCAAATTTATCTCCTTCCTTGTACTAATTTTACTCCCGACTGTGTGGCTTTAACAGTGAGGGCTAATGAAATGCTGCCTACTTAAACCTGTCTGTCTGAACAGCCTAAGCTGTTTCAGGTGGATATATTCTGTTTACAGGTGTTCTGTGTTTCCCTCTGGAACATTTTATAATATGTAATCTGTACAACCTTAAATTTATATGTTAATATAAAAATGAATTGCCAATTATTACAGGAATCATTTGCAAGTAGAGGTTAACTGTGAGGAACAACCTTTGAAATACTTGAAGTTTTGAAATCATTTGTGTCAAGATATTACAGCATTTTCAGAGGTGCCTGAGTTACCTGGAACATTCTGACATGGTCTGTGTGTAGTTTTCAGACTTGGGATTTCTTTATATCCTAAATTTAGAAGACTGCTTCTCACTACAATAGGCCATATTTTGGCTACAGCAAAGTAAATTAGTGTAGGTTACATCACATCAAAAAAGGAAACTGTTTGCTGCTGTGATAATCTCCTGTCAACAGGTTTGCCTTTTGTTTTGAACAAATATGGTGCTATTCTAACCGAGTAATAAAAATAATAAGAAAGCAAGTTTTTATATTTGGAAAAATCTAAGCTGCATGAAGTTTATCTTTAAATGGAATTTAGGAAGATGGACTCTTGTAGCATTTCACCTCTTGTGCTGACAAGCATAGTGCTGGGAGCAAGTTCAGTATGATAAAACAGAAGTTCATACATGTTAAACTCAAAACTTGGAAATTGGAAAGTACATAGGGATTCTTGGGTCAGGATGTTGTTTCTCTTAGCAAAAAACATAACTCTGAAAGTTAGTTTTTTGTTACTTCAGCTGTCTGTAATTTGCCAGAAGCCAATGTTATTGAAGTGTTCATCCATCCATGCTTGAGGAGTTAAAAAAAGAGTTGTGCTCTTCTTAATTCTTCTGTTTCATGATTCAAATTGCATCCATTAAGATGAAATGTGCAATTCTGACTAGAATTCCTGGTGCCTCTGCTCTCTGCAGTCTGCTTTAGTTTTGCTTTTTCTGCAGTGAGATGAACACCTACTGATGAAGCAGACAAGCCATGCAATTCCTTTGAGAACTGTTGGCAAGGTCTTTGCAGAGGGGGTGGGAGGGCAATCCCACTGTGATAAAGCTCTGTGGCAGCACCTTCCCAGCTCAGCCTGCACTTCTGTGGCACTGTGTCCATGGTGTTTATTTTGGTTTGCTCTGTTTTCTGCAAGCATTTGCTGAACTTTGCTGCGTGGTGCAGGAAGCCCCAGTGTAAAAGGGAGGCTGAGCTGGGGGGTTCCTCACTGTGGATAGAGGTAGAGATGTGCCTTGCCTTCCTCGTGGAGTTTGGGAGCTCAGCTCTGATGCACTCTGTCAGGAATGGCACTCTGGGGTTTGCTCTTTGCTCTGGTTTGATCCCAGCATCCCCACAGCAGGAGCTGCTCATGGAGCTTGTGTGGCTCCAGTGCAGACACAACCATGGGCCTGAGTGACAGCACATCTTGGGAATAGCTCTTCTCTGCTGGATTGCTGACAGAGGCTCTGGGAGGGAGCATATGGTGTTCTTAAAATATGTTTAAGTGACATCCCTGGGAGAACTTCACCTACCAGCAGGAGTTTGGCTTGGACCTCCTGCTTCTCAGAATTGCACTGACCTTTTCCCTCACACATTTCCTGCCACAGTTTCACAGGTTTTAGAAATTCACAAGTTAAAAAATTGATCTGTTGCCTAAGAAGAACACATTAGTGAATAACCTGCCTTGAAAAGGATACGCTTTCAATGAGGGAATTATCCAATCTGTAGTTTATGACTTCACCCTTTTGTGCACATCCTGGGTTTATTACCTGGGTTAGAGATCAATTACTCATCTCTACCTCATCCTGGTTGTCAGGAAACTATTGATGTGCATACTTTTAATTATGAGAGCATTGAATTTTGTGGTGCTTGCTTTATCTTCATTTGTATTCCTCAAGCAGCTCACGGAAGGCATTATGCTCACTACAAAGTTTGTTATTCACAGTTCTCTTCTCTGACAGATCCTCAGAAAAGCCTTTAATGTTTTTTTTGTTTTTTTTTCTGTACAGCCTGTCACCATGCAGTTCTCTGTGGGCTGGAGTCTTTATTTGCTGGCTCCATCCACATAAATGTAAAACTATTCTCTCTATACCTGTGTTCTGGCCAGCTTGACTGAGAAATCTGTCCGTCTCACATAAATAAATACATATTGTGTGCCTCACGAGGGTGTTTTCACATACATAAGATCTGATCTAGTTTGTTGAGCTCAACTGAAGTACAGCAATTGGCCTGAGCAGTTTGTGTTAAGTGAACATAGAAGATGGACTTAATTATTCATTAATCACTTAGTAAATGCCCAGCTCAAAATATGCATCTGTAAAAGAAGACCACCAACAGCTATTCTAAGGATGGGGAAGAGAATGCAGCTAATTCCCACAGCTCCTGAGTTCAGCTGTTTCCATCTCAGCATTCCCAGGCTGCTCCTCTGGAAGTTTTCCTGCATTGGCAGCAGCACAGTCACCTGCAGGTTACTTGCAGGGGAGAAATTTGAGAGTTTGAGCACAGTTTAACCAGCCCTGCCTGGTTTTGTATTGTGAGGCAGCTTTCAATGAAAGAAGGGATGGAGCTACAGCTTCTCTTCATGCTTGATCTGAACTTCCTTCCACTTGAATTGTTTTTTCAGGAATGGCAAGGAATGTACTATGCGAAAAAGAAAAATGGAGATAGCATACAACAAAATGTGAAGATACTACCTGTCATTGGACAGGGAGGGTAAGTGTGAAAGCTGAAGTCGTGATTTGTGTCTGAATGAAGGCTCAGTTTAGAGTTCAGTTGCCTCTGGCAGATATTGGATTATCTTGCTGCTGAGTATAATGGAAGCTTATGCAAGGAGGGATGCCTCAGACCTCTGTGCTTAATTCCTTGGGGCAAAATCAACTTTATATGTTGTGTGCAGGGAAAGTGAAATTCTAATTCTCCCCCCAAATGGAGCCAAAGATTCTCAGTTGTGACTCTGACTCTTCTAATCCTCCCTGAAGTGCAAGTGCACCCTCTGGTCTTTCTGTGCTTGGTGTTGGTGTCACCAGGGCCTACCTCCTGTGTCACTGAGCCCCTGTTCTGTGTCCTGCCGTGCTCACTCCTCTGTGCCCCTTCCATGGCTCTTGCCAAGGGTTGTGATGGGATGAGGTCACTGTGGGCTTTGATCGTGGGCAAGATTCAAGCATGTCCAGGCTTTTATCCAACTTCCACCTGGTCCCTAAATCGAGCCTTTGGAGCACCCAAGTGTCAGCACTGAATTAGAGCTGAGGTTTGGATGGGAATTAACTCGCTGTTTTTTGCCTGCAGAAAGATTAGACACTATGTGTCAATTAGTAGACTGTGCAATGACAACAATAAGGTAAGTGAAAACAGTGCCATGCTCACTTTAGTTTGAGCCCTAAGTATAACAAAATAATGGCAGAGTTCTGACTAACTGGATTTCTCATACTGAATTGTAGGTGGAGAAGACATGTGAATGTATTCAGGCTGAATCTCAGACAGGTAAGAAATGTCTCTTCTGTCCCAAGAACTGGAGAACATACGTGGGGGGAGAATAAAGGCCATTTTAGTGATTTGACTGAAAAAACAGTTTCACAGAACAGTCCTGTTTACCTAGTGATATAAGCTGGGAATCCAACTCAGAAGGCAGGAAAGTAAATACAAGACCCCCTCTACGTGCCTCACTTGAGAGGCGACATAGAGCAGCCCACCTTTGAAAATGCTGTCACAGGGCCCCAAGTTGGTGTCCTGGTGTTGCTGGATTCAGTGCCATAATTCAGCTGTGGGTGGTGGATCCCTGTGATGGAATTAGAAATGAGAAGGCTGCCTCATGTCATGCTGTTGCTGTGGCTGCTCTGTAGTGCATGGCACCTGTGTCTGCATTGCCTTGAGCTGCATGTGGGTGGGAATGAGGATGACCAGCACTGTCATTCACCCTCATCCCACATACCAGCACTTCAGTCAGGACATCCTTGGCATCCCTGCTGTTGTTAACTGTAGTCTCAGCACAGGCTGAACCTTGGAGTCCCTAAGGAAGCTGGGATTCACTGCCCCCCTTGCTGGCCTGTGCTCTGCTGGGGCTCACCTGGTGGCAGTGGTTACTTGTGTGAGCTCAGGTGTGCTGCACGAGTTGTGTTCACAACTGCAGTTGTGTCACAGTGGTGACAGAGGAGCTCTTCTCTCCACAGTTTGCTTCTGCACATTTAGGCATGTTCTGCCTGAGAGGTTGGCTGGGCTCAGGTCAGTGTGATAGGGCAAGAGCTTTAAAAGGCACTTTGATCAGCTCTCATCTGCTGAAGCATTGAGGTCAGTGTCACTCAGCTGCTGCCAGGCTTTTCTGAGCTCCAGTTCCTTTAACATACATCTTAGGCAAAACTTTGTGTCATTATGCAATATCATTTTCTTTGCAGATACTCAGACTTGCAGACACAAAGACATGAGGAAAGGATCCCTGGATGTCAGATCCACAACATCTCGTGGGAGTGATGGTATGTGAAACAACTCATCCTGTTGGGTCTGGCTGAGTTAGAGTTGTCATGCAAACCCAATACACAAATTATTGCCTTTCTTACCTCTTTCCTTGATAGAGATATGAAGACTTTTTTTCTTAATTTTGTTTTCTTTCACTGTGTTGTATTTTTGCTCTGTTAGATCACCCCAAACTTGATAGATGAGTCACATACTCAAAACTGTTGCTGACACTTAGATGCTTTTGTTAAATCATCTCTCATCACAGTCTAGGCAGCAAACACTAGTGAAGCATGTCTGTGCCAGTGAGAATACAGTCATGTTCCAGTACAGCAAAAATAGCATTGACTCTTCTTCTTAAGAACTGCTCAGCACAATAAGTAATAGAGATGTCTGCATTTCATAGGTTGCACAGTATCTAGAAAAATCTCATCTTGGCCTTTTCTTTGCAGAACCAAAATTGCTAACCAGTATAAAACATTTGTTTTTACATTTCCAATGTAATAGGCCAAAACCTTTGCTGTTTTTATTTGGCATAGGTACCCACTTCAAAAGAGCTTCAGTGATTTCCCTCAGCTTGGAAGCTGACTCATTAGGACTTGTCCTATTGCATCAGGCAGCAAGAGTAGGTACATCCTGTAATAATCTGAATTCAGTAGTTACCTACCTGTGCCTGCCAGTTTATACACCCACATCTGTCTAGTCCTTTAACTGAGTTTATAACTGAATATTTAAAATAATAAAGCAAAGCCATGATTTTGCCAGGCTGTTACAGCCACTCACCTCTAATCAGGGACATCAGTGGTTCAGCCAGCGCCTCTTTGCAGTTGTGCATTCTGCAGTAGATTGCCTCTGAAAGGCTCAGCAGGGTAAGCAGTGCAGGAAGGGCCTCAGGAGTTCCTGGCTGATCCTGCCATGAGCCTTGTCTGTGCAGTCAGGGTACAAATTCTGCTCTGTTTTGCCGCAGGCAGCTCCCAGCGGCGCCGCTCCTCCATGGCCAGGGTCCATTCCATGACTATCGAGGCTCCCATCACCAAGGTAATGTCACAGCTCTGCTCTGCTGCACCACCCTCCCACTGCTGTGGCTCACAAAATGCAGATACTCTGAACAAAAATCCCCCAAACCTGCTTGGTAGAGTGTCATCCATGGCGTCAGCCTTCACACAATCCTGTTTAAGAAGGAGGGACTGGAGTTCCTCCTTCTTACGTTAAACTTATTGTCAACTGCTTTCTGAAACCATTCAAAGATTTGTCAAAAACCAGCTCTTTAACAAAGGGAGAAAGTTACATTAAATCCATTCAGAGACATTTTGAGGCCGTGCCTTGGAGGGGAAAGTCATTAATAAGATCGCTGGCCTTAAGGCCGATATCTTATTTTCAGAGTCAGTAGCAAACATCAGCGTTTCAGTAACATCCCTTTCATTTTGGTTTTCCCCCGTGCAGATTAAGGTTTTATGTCTTGTTATTTTCCTGAGGTTTTCATAGTAATTAATGAGTGTCTCTGTTTTTTAAATATCGCTTCAAAGTTCACAATATTTCTGATGCTACATTAGGTAATAAACATCATTAATGCTGCACAAGAGAGCAGTCCCTTGCCAGTTGCAGAAGCTTTAGACCGGGCTTTGGAGATTTTAAGAACCACTGAATTGTACTCTCCGCAACTGGGGACAAAAGATGAAGATCCACACACAAGTGACCTTGTTGGAGGGTTAATGACAGTAAGTATTTACTGCCACAAACAGCTCTTGATTAATGTTCACTGCCTGATTTTCCCAGTTACTTGGTCTTTATCATCTGCCATGTGCTCTGCCTCTACAGCGCCAAATTTTCAGGAAAAACTGCACATATCTTTTTGTGGATTTTCTCCCCCTACTTGAATAATGTAGCTCTGAAAATAGGAAGAAAATTTACCAGCCCCTTTAAAACATTAGTTTAGCTAAAAATAGAAAGTAAAACCAAATTTTTTTTCAATGTGATTTGTTTGAGTAAGGTATAGATGGGAGAGGAAGAAAGAAAGAGGACCAGATATTTTTAAAAATTTATTAATGAGGATTAGAATGACATGGTTTTGGGGGGCTTTTCAATCTACCAAAGACTGTTTTCAAAAGAATGCAAAATACATATTTTTGTTGCTGTTTCTTGGATTATATTTGTACCTGTAGCATAGTATCCAAAGTTGAACAAAGGGCACATAGTGAAGCAAGAACTGAACCCAAACCTTCAGAACCTGGAGTCTGACCCCTCTGGTGGTGATAGATGAGTTTAGATGAATGTTACCTGTGCCCTAAGGATATGTGCTCTCATCAGTCTGTAGGTTACATGTGAAAGGCTACGTCAGGAAAAAAATTTACAGTGTGTTGGATGAAAAAAGGCTCACAACATGTAAGCTTTTCAGAGATGTCTCTGGGCTATTATAATTTCATGTTGGAACTATCAGGACATCTTTTCAGTATCTATCTTCAAATAGTTTATGTGTATTTTTACTTTTAAAAATACCACAACAAATACCTCATCAGGAGAAACATGTTGGGGACTCCAGGAATTCCAGGAGAAGACCTAAATGGTTCATACTGGGTTGTATTTACTAACTGAGTAGACAAAATTTGTTACCTCAACTACAAAAATATAGGAAGAACATTGATACGTATAATCATTAGTCTTGAAGTGAATCTTTTCTCTTGAAGTGAATCTTTTCTCCTGCTGAATAAATAAGAGTCCATAAACTCGACTGGTTTCTTCTTTTTGTGGATTGTTGTATTTGGTCCATGAACATGAAGATAACAATATTGCAAAATATAAAATCTTTACTAAAAATAAGCCTAAGGCTTTTTAATGGAGCAATAAGAAAAGCTGAGAAAATTAATTTCAGAGCATATGGCATGTTATGAGTTTTAAAGTTATTGGAGAGAAACATTTTTCCATCAAAGAGCCTGCTGAAAACAAATTATATTGCTCCATTTGAGTTCAGAAGTTACATCTGAGAAGGAAACAAGTAATATGTTATTGGATTTGAACTCTCAAGCAGGAAGGGCATTTGGAGTTTAAAGATAGATTTACCAGATACAATTACACCTGCTATTTCAACTCTTAAAAAGTAATCTTTGATTCTAAATGATAGGCAGCATCTGGTGACCTAAATATTTGTGTCATAGCAGTTCTATTGAACAGCCACTGTTCTCTTTCCTTTTAAATCACAAAACTCCAGACTCACTTACTTACAAATGTGAAAATAAGAATTAGATATAACAGCTCTTTTAAGAGTGGATATTCCATGTCAGATACAGGATCCACATTTACTTCAGCTATAATTGGTGTAAATAACATTTTTAATAAGGAGCATTTCGAATTTTTTTTTTAACACTGTTTTTTGCATCATGGGCTAAACATGAGCCAGCAGCTGTAACCTCAAAAGAGCAAGCAGGATTTGGGCCACAGCATTTAGAATTATAAAACGAAAAGTAAATATTAAATACAGAATTCTGTTAGTTTTAATCCATCATCTCAGTGTTCACATCTAGGCACCATGCCAGAATTAAGCCTAGGAGGTACGGAACTGAAGAACAAACAAGTTCACATTCTGTGTGAAAGGAAGCCTCAGAGTAATTTGTTCCTGAGATTCTCCTGAGATTGTGATGCTGCTGAGGTGACTGGAAGTGCCAGTGCCAGGGCAGGGGAGCCGGGCAATGTCTCCATGCACTCCCTCCCTCCTTTGCTCCTGGCTGGCAGTGTGTGGACACGCCGTGTCTCCTTTGAGACACAGACCCACAGCTGGTGTGCACACTGGCCAGGCAAAGACAGATGTGAGGCTGCAATTCCAGACCTCCATCTGCACCTGAGGAACCTGAGTTTTTACCTGCCTGAGTCCATATTGTATTCCCTAGCCTGCAGTTCCTCCTCTGTTACGAGCTCTGTGTAAAGCAGGTGAATCTGAGCAGCACAAATAAGGGAGAGGGCAGCTCTGATGGCTCTGACAGGCTGCAGTCTGGCTTCCCTGAAGTTATTGTGCTACTACGTGGTGTCATCATCTCCTAGACCTATTGTTCAAAACCCTCCATTTAACTTGCAACTTTCATTTAACAGGATGGTTTACGAAGATTATCAGGGAACGAATACATATTGTCAGCAAAACGTAAGTTTTAATTTGGGAGATAATTTAATTTGAGATACTAAAACATGTTCAGAAATTTAAGAAACGGGAAATGTGATTAGATGTCCTTTTTAATAAGCTTTTTTGGTTTGTTTGGGGGTTTTTATCTGTAAGCATTTTTCTGCAGCATTACTGAGCCAGGTGTTACTAATGTAGGGAATGCATAGTCATTCAGTAAAATTGTATCTCACTATTAAATATACTACTTAATATACTGATAATAAATACATATAGTAATAACTGTATTCCTCAAAAGAAACTCATCAGGTTGCTGGCAGTCTGAGCTCTCCAATCTCCCTCAATGACATACCCCCACGGATAACAGAGGCAATGGAAAATGAGGAACAGTGGGATTTTGATATCTTTGAACTTGAGGCTGCCACCCATAAAAGGTCAGTAAATACAAGAGCTCATAAACTGCAGTTGCTGAAAGTTGACTTAAATGTCATCCTCTAATCAGATCCTTAAGTTCTCTACCTGTGCTTTTACAACTGAATTAATTTTATTTTCAATGTCAGATGTTTGAAATTTCTCCATTTCTAGCTATGTATGCATCTTAAATAGCTTCTGTTTCATCATGCACTATTTCCTTCAAATTCCCCAGTGGATATAAGTGAAGATTATATATCTTTGATATGGTATAATGACAATACAGCATAATTTTTAAAGCCTTCCTTTATTCAGGAATAGAAAAGTTATACAAATCAAATTATTTTCTTGTGGTGATTCAAATTCCTATTATGGCAAACTACACACAGAATCAACATGCTGGTCTTGATTTGATCAGTTAATACAGATGAAGTTTTATTTTCTTTCCATTTGATTGGAAAGGTTTTATTCCTGAATAGCTTTTCAGCAAAATTCCCATTACCTTTCTCTGGGATTAGAGGAAGGTCTTTATTCTAAAATTTTGGCAGGTTACATTTTATGTATAAGCTTAACTGAAAACGTTTACTGATAAAAAGCAGGGCATACTAATTTCCATCACAGAAGTTTTCAAAAGCAGATCAGCAGCTTTGATAGACTGTACTTCATTAGTAGCAAAGGCTCCCCCTAAGACTGTAAATTGTTCTTTCTGTTTAAATCCTTGGTTTTATTTTCTCATGCTTATAAAAAGTTCCCCTTTTGGGTCTAGTTTCACGTATCATGCTTTGTCTTAGGTAGAAGCTTTTGTGAGACACCAATTTGGAGGCCAGATCATGCAATTAATTGACTATCTTAAACCTTTTGTCAAAATCCCAGATCTGTAAGAGCTTTGAAAGTTATTCAAAACCAAAGTCTGCAAAAGATGTCAGGCACTTAGTTAACAAATATGCAGTTCATTATTAGGCTGTGGTTTTATGAGCCAAAAAGGTGCAAAACCACCTAGGGTTTTATTCTTCTTTAAAATTATTTTATTTTAAATGAAGGGGTTTACATCCACTTGCTTTAGGTTTTATTTCTTTGATGCATTTTGATCTCTAATGAAGTAATAGAGATAAGTAATTAAAAAGAAAGATGTAAAAGTACAGTCAGTTTGATTTACAGCATTTAATTGGTACATTGCAGTAACTTAATTAATTATCCCAGCCAGCATGCATGAGATCACCAGGTAGGTTTCTCTGTTCATACTGATCTGGAGAGACCACAGAGGGACAAAGGAGGTACTTTGTTGCCTGTACTCTTATTAAAGGCAGTGTAATTATGATTGCTTCCTACTGTGTTTAAATGACAGCAGTTCATTTGTTAAGATAAGTAAAGTGATTTTCAATGACTCACAAGTACGAATATATTACTAATATTGCCTTAAGTCCAAGCAGACATATGGTAATAAAGCCAGGATAATTAATTGAATTTTAGTGCATTACAGTTCCCTGACAGAGAAACCTGGAGACACCTTTGTCTGACACTGGGGGGATTAAGGGGAATTGGACTTTATGTATGTTACAATTCCAGTATATGACACAGTAATTCTCTAACAAGTCCTTACACATCATTACATATGTCATTAGCTAAAAATGCTGTGTGGATTCACACTGTTTATGCTATATAATATTCTTTCAGCTGCATTCATTTTAAAACTTTCTGTTTATTTTTTTCCATAGGCCTTTGGTTTATCTGGGTCTCAAAATATTTGCTCGCTTTGGAATCTGTGAATTCCTAAACTGTTCAGAATCCACTCTGAGGTCATGGTTACAAGTTATTGAGGCTAACTACCATTCCTCCAACTCCTACCACAATTCCACTCATTCAGCAGATGTACTACATGCTACTGCTTACTTCTTGTCTAAAGAGAGAGTAAAGGTGAGTCCACATGTGTGTGAAACAATATGGTGGGAAATACAGATGCAATCAGAGAAGGATCTCTCAGAAACAGATTCAAAAGCCAAATGTCTGCCCAGTGCCAATCAGTTTGGTAACTCTGAGGTCAAAAAAAACTGAGCTTTGCATGAATTCTAGGATCTCTCTTATGTAGAAGGATGGATACTAATATTACAGAATTGAACAATTCTTGATAGGAGAATAAGAAAACTTTATTTTCAAGTAAAACTCCTTCATGTAGTTAAACCTTCTCAGATAGGTGAGCTAATAACATAATTATTTTTGTGATGGCTCATGCCAAATACAGATTTAATGTGATAAATTACCATCTCTTATGTCTTGTGATGGTCATTTTGCAAAGGATTCCCAAGACAATGTAGGCCATAAATAGGCTGGATCACCCACTGGAGGAGATGCCCTGAGACTGCATTGCAGGAGAGTATTGAAAAAAATTACTTGTCTCTACCATAGCACCCACTGGGGTATTAGAACCATGAAAACCAGAATAAATCAGAGTGACTTTTGCTCTCACATGCCCAGACTGGAGCAGGGGAATAAAGCAGTGCTTGGTGTGTGTGCAATAGAGTGGTGGGACATATTTCTGAGTCACAGTCCTGGGTAAAATTCTGAACTGGCCTGCCTAAGGATAGCCCCAGTGATGGGCACCTGGCTGAGAAATTTGTGACTGTAAACAAGCTTCTGACAGCTCATTAAACTGTAGTAATTCCGTTAACTTGGAGCTGCAGCTCATTAGTGTGCTCTCCAGAGGCTGATTTACAAATACTGTATGCCTAGTGGGGATAGAATGTCACTGGATTTTTTCAGCCCCTGATTTGCCAGAGGTTTAGCTGGTCTTCCCAAGAATATCTATGAAAAACAGACAAGATCTGGATCCATTTCAATGCCACAGAAGCATGACTGCCTCCTCTTTTTCCAGAATGTTATTTCCATTCCTCTGTAGGCATAGGAAGAGAAAAAAATGTTGCAGCAACAGAAGGAGCAGAATCAAAGTTCAGAATTCTCTCCATCTTTTCGAAGTTATAGCCCAGCTGCTTTAGTGTTGCACAGAGTTCGACTTAATCTAAACACACAAAGCCCAATTCTGCCACTGAAATTCATGCTGAGAATAGTTTTTTTTGGTAACTTGAACTCAATTCAACTTGCCTAGGAAGATTTTCTGGCTTCGAAATTGCAACCATATTCTCAGAACCGTTTTCTGAGAAAAAACGTTTTCATGGGAGTTAAGATAACAAAGTTAGAATCCTTGCCTTGATGTTGGGTGTAAAAGTACTGTAAATCCCTGTGAAATAAGTCAGGTAGACTCCTCCAGGCCAGGTATTCTCATGTTTCTGGCCATTTCCCATCTGCACAGGTCTTTCTCAGCCAGACTGAATGCTGCTTAGTGTGTGCCTCTGAGGAAATCCCTCTCTCAAATCCCCCTCTCTGAACTTTATACCACAAAAATAGAATCCCATGAGCAGCAGCTGAAAGAAAGAAGGAAGAAGTTAAAACACAGCAGACAATGCTAACTATGAACTAGAGCAGAAAGAATTATTTGCCTGCTCTTGTTCTCCATGAGATTCTCTTAGTCCTCAATGAATAATATGCCTGCTCCTGCCAAGTCAGGTCATTGCATAATTTCAGGAGGTGTGAAGAAGGGTAGGGTTTGTCTTTTCACCTACCAAGTGTAACTATTCTGAATGGTAGTAGTGGGCCCACAGAGAATTTGGACCTCAAATAAAAGCAAATTGGAATTAAAATTATCTGCTCTGCTCCCAGATTCAAATGGGAATATTTCTGCTCTTGTGTCTCTTTCATTTTATTAAAATTTTTAATATAATTGTTTTGTATCTGATCCTTCACAAATGCCAGTGTAAACACAGCACAAAGGCTGGTTTCCAAATGTATACAAAATATTTCTGAGATGCTTAGTTCTTGTTCTCCTTTATGCTATTAATAAAGTATTAGCACTTAAGTGCAAAATCTTGAGTCAAATAGGTTTGTACTTCATGACAGGGTAGATAAAAATAGGCATAAAGCAATGCCCATTGCAAGGAGACATAAAGCTTGGAGTGCAGCATGCTACCAGAATCAGAATGTGACACAGAAAGTACAGAACATGTGTCATGTAATTTATCCATGGATACAAAACATTGAATATTCTCCATAGAATATGCATTAG
Source organism: Melospiza georgiana (assembly GCF_028018845.1). Lineage (NCBI taxonomy): Eukaryota > Metazoa > Chordata > Aves > Passeriformes > Passerellidae > Melospiza > Melospiza georgiana. The sequence goes on from NC_080442.1 coordinate 11,024,346, forward strand.
CTGTAACCCAGGACAGTGTTATTAAGGAACTGGATGTATGGATAACATTCCTTTCAAATTGTAAACCTAGCCAGCATGTAAGTGGAACATGATTAGGACACATTAAATTGCCAAAGGAAATTAAGGGCTGTTAATAGAATAATTTTTAGCAGTATTGGTCTTTTTTCCAAGCCAAATACCTTAACTCCAAGTGCAGGTGGTTTCGGTGTTGCTAGAAAACAGAAACTAATTTATTACTTTACATTTGTTTAATTTGATGTGCTGTGACAAAGGTGTGGTTAAGGCAAAATCTAAGGGGTACAAAATGGCCAAAAAGTCACGCAATGTTCAATGAAGCTTATAATGAATTTTCCATTGCTCTGTGTAGAACATCTGACCCTTGCTGATCTCCAGAGTTTTGGCTTTTATTCCTCAGCAACTTGGCTTAATCTTGTGGACAGAATAGGGTTCCTAATGAGTCTGCCAGGAAAACTAAGCACCCTTCTAATTTCAGCAAACCCTGGATCCAATTGACGAGGTTGCTGCGCTCATTGCTGCCACAGTGCACGATGTGGATCACCCAGGAAGGACAAACTCCTTCCTGTGCAACGCTGGCAGCGAGCTCGCCATCCTCTACAACGACACGGCCGTGCTGGAGAGCCACCACGCTGCCCTGGCTTTCCAGCTCACCACCCGGGATGGGAAATGCAACATCTTCAAAAACATGGAGAGGTAATTCTGACCCCCAGGGTCCTTGTCTGCCCACCTACATCTCTCACTTCCTTCTGTGTGCCCTAAGGCAAGCAAGCATCCTAGAGGAGGGCACTGCCTGGTGGATGACTGTCCACGGCCCTTGAGAAATTTGCTTCTGAAAGAGTAGAATGCTTCTGTCTCTCCTGCAAAGACCTCTGAGTAAATCCCCACAGTCAGTTTCTCCATCAAAAGGCAGATCCTATCTAAGGAACTTAGTGTAAATCTTAATGTGACCAAGTCTAGAAGAGTTGTTTTGTGTCACTGAATGTAGAGAACAAGCTATGGCTGGGTGGGTAGAGAACAAGGAGAGAGAGAGAGCCACAGAGCAGTGTGAAGGATAATGAAGGACCTGTTGCCCTTGCAGCCTCAGTGAAGCATTCAGGGCAAGGATGTGATCATTGCCTTGGTTCTCTCAAGATACAACAGCAAAATATTGCTGAAAACTTGCCTGGGGAGTGAGCCACAGCTGGGTGTCTGTGCTAAAAGCCTTGGAAACATGCAGGTGTGGCACGTCCTAGCAGCCTCCTAAGCAGCTGGTGCCTCTGCTTCTGCCCAGGTACTGTTTCTCCTAGAGATCCAGTCATGCCTGGAGCACATATGTCCCTATACACCAAAGATACTCCTATATCTAACAGAGACACAGCTGCCCCAGCCTTTATTGCTGTTCTTTGTTCCCCTAGCACCTCTCTCAAACAGGAATGGTCTGTTGCAATTTTGTTAGACTTGTTTTAGCAACCAGCCCTTTGTGACCCAGCTAGCATTCTTAATTGTTTCCTTCTTTAAACAGGAATGAGTATCGAACCCTTCGCCAAGTCATTATTGACATGGTCTTAGCAACAGAAATGACAAAGCACTTTGAGCATGTCAACAAGTTTGTCAACAGCATTAATAAACCCTTGGCAGCACTAGAAGAAAATGGGGTAAGCAACACTGCAAGTCCTCCTTAAAATGCCTAGGCAGGGACTGGGAACCCTTGGCAGTGGGAAATTCCCACATGGTGTTCTGAGAAAGTTTATCAGAAATGTGGAGAAAGAGAGGCTGGAGATTGATCTTTCAACTCTGGGATTGAATCCCCTTCTGCTTAACATGGTTGTCACTCACTTTGAGGGTGAGTGGGGCTCACTTGGATCCTATTAATATCACAGTGCTGTGATGTCGTACTTGGAACCAGAACCCTGGGCTGTATCTTTTCATGGAAAAATGTTATTTTGATTAACCAGTTGCTCCCATGGAAGAAGGGGCAAGACTGGGCTTTGCTGTTGGCTGTTTCTGCAAAGAAGGCGAGGTTTGCCTCAAAGCAGAGGCTGAATTACATCCCTCCCAAGGGGACATGCTGGGGGTGCAGCACAAGGGCAGGTCTGTGGGCTGGCATGTTTTGCATTCTCTGGCAATAAGGGCCCTCAGCCTCCAGTGCTGCCTGGCAGCATTCATGGGATTTCTGTGTGCTTTCTTTTTTAATCTTTAAAATAGATGATGGTGACATTATGTATCATATAATCAATAGCCATCTGGAACCTCATGGACACAAAGAAATTGCCTGTTAAGAACTCTTTCTGAAAAACCACACCAGTTTCAATAACAGCTTCAACCAGCAGTTTTGTTGCCAGTAAGAGAAGTGTATAATTTTGTTGGAATGATTTTTGCCAAGAGAAGACTTGCAGAAATGGTTGTGATAAAGCTTGCATCAGTGGCAAACTCATGGAGGAGCTGTAATGGTTTTCTGTAGTTTCTTACCATGTTTTTTAGAAAGCCACATTTATGACTGTTGTGTGTAATGGGGGAAGGCAGTATTTTTATTATCTAAGAGTGGGAGAGAAACAGGTCTTGTTCCTTCACCCATGAGAAGCAAAACTCCTCTTCTTGCCTATTACAGGGAGCTGAACAGCTGGTGATGCTGAAGAACAGGGCTTGGACCTGTACAGTCAGAGAGTAAAAACACAAACAGGGACATAGAAAAATGAAACAAAAGTTTAGTTTTATCCTTAAGCCCCAGAGACTGCAGGGAAATTATGTGCCCCACAAGGCATTTGTGATTCACAGTAAATTGTACCCAAGGATGGGAAGACAAAGAATATATAATTTCTATTGAAAACAAGAAGAAAAATGTTTCCCTTCTTTCAGTTTGGAGTTTCAGTTTGGCAAGTTCCTATGAAAAAGCCTGTAATGTGTGAGTGGGTAACGCAAATTATTTATTGTGCTGAGCAGAACAACACTGTCAGCCCCTCTTTCAAGGCTGCTGTCCCTCTGGCTGCAGCAGCAGTGTGTGTTTTCTGGCCTGCTTTCCAGTCATGGTGGTGACTCAGTGCACTGTTTGCAGGCTGAGCTGCCAACTGCCTGTTCCAAATGGGACAGTTCCACTTCTTTTTTTTTTAATTTATTTTTTATTTTTACACAAATTTGTTCAAAGAGCCATGCTGAGAAGCTGCTCTGTTTGTTTCCTTTCTGCTTTTGTTTCATAAACTGAAAAAAATTATTTCCAGCTCCAGCATCCTCTATCCTCCCATTTCCCCTCATGATGTCACCTCAGCTATGACAGGAAGCCAACATGTGACATGCAGAGACACCTCTGCACTCGGAGCAGGATGCTGGGACTAAGCACAGTTAACACAGTTTATTCCCAAGACATCTGCATCCAGCAAGTAGAACTGTGCCTTTGGTTTGAGCAGATCTCAGAGGTGAACATCCTTTCTTGATCCCTGGTGGTTTACCTACTAGGATATTCTCTACCATCTGTAACTGAACAATCTTAATTTTCCATACCTCATTTCCATATTTGTGTTTCTGGAGCTTCCATCACTTTATGTTGGCTTTCTCGTATATAATTTTCCCATGCATCTGGAAGTTCACCTTGTTTCTTCTGTTTTCCCTTCCACATACTTAGAAAAGAGAGAAAATAATTGCTTTAGGCATCTCATTTTGGTGAGACCTGTGGAACTGGTATTTCTGAGCCATTTCTGTACTATCAAATTTTTTTTATTACTGTCAGTTTCTTCCTTTAGGAAGAACTTTCTTCCCCACAAGAATTTTCTTCTGAAAAATGTCATGATTATTCCGACCTAATAAAAGGTCAGAATGTTTCTGCTGCTTTGTATCTCCCTCTTTGTACAAAACACTGCAGGAACTGGTAGCACATTATTATTATTACTGTTTGTTACTTCTTCCCTGCTCTGACTGTGGAGCAAGACCTTGTTAGGTGCCAAAAAAGTCTTGTATGTTCCTTGCTTCAAAGACTTCCTATTCTGAGTAGACAGCAGTGTAAATTCTTGTACCTATCCATCCTTAAAGAGTCCAGCAGCAAGGGAAGGGAATGAGGAACATGCCTGGGAGGTAATGTGGGACCTGGCTGTCTGAATAGTAGCAGTGCTGTCAGAATGATTGATACACTGATGGGGTTTGTGTTCAAGGGTGGCTCTGCATCTTGGGTCAGTCTCTCTTTTCAAACCAACTATTCCATTCTTAATGTGCAAGTCCATTAATCCTTGGGTTTCAGCAGAGAGTTACATTTTTCAGCCTACATGGTCCTCATCACTTTGTGTGTAGTAATGAATTGATCCTCTCCACACTTTTGAGAAGACAGATAAGGAGCACAGGGATTACATGACTTGCTCAAAGATGCCAAAGAGATCTGTCACAAAGCCAGTGATTGAATCCAGAAACTGGAGTTAAGTACTAGCTCAGAGCTGTGGCTAACTTTGATAATCCGCCCATAAATTCAGTTAGACATCAAATCTGGTAGCCAGTAGCAGAACTGATCCCTGTGGGATGTGCTGAAAGCATTCCCAAAGCACAAAAGCTTTTGAGTTAGTGCATGGAGACCTTGCTAATGGATTGTTTTTTATTCTTAAATGTTACAGAATAATGGTGATGGAGAGTCAATCAAAACTGTTCTCAGGTCTCCTGAAAACCGTATCCTTATCAAACGCATGTTGATAAAGTGTGCTGACATTTCCAACCCGTGCAGACCCAGAGAACAGTGCATAGAGTGGGCTGGACGCATCTCTGAGGAGTACTTTGCACAGGTAAGGCAGCTAAGCCAGGCTGCTGGAGCTGCAGGTGAGCACCTCTTTAAAAGGGAGGGTGTCACAGAATGTCTCGGGCTGCATTGTGTCATGTGAGAAATAATAACCTTTTTATTTTAAATGATGGAATTTAAATGATGGAATTTTATTTAAATGATGGGTATTACTCATGCTGGTACACAACTAGGTGCCTTCAGAGAGATGAAAGCTGACAACTTCTATTGTGCAATTTCTGAAAAATCTAAGCTTTCAAGTTGTTCAGTGTGGAACTGGGCTTTTTGAGCTTTGTCTGCAAATGCACTCCCATAAGAGAGAGCAAGGATGTCTTCTGTACCCACATGTTGGCTTTGCCTCTGGAATAGGATCATCAGGTTCATCAGGAATCATTGCCTAGGATCATCAGGTTCTAGTGTCTGGATGGGAGCAGCACTCACTCCAAGAAATGCTGTAAGCCCTTAGCACACTGTGCTGAGGGAAGGCTTTAGGAAGATGTGGAAAAGGAGAGGGCAGTCATCATTACAGATTATGTACCAAACACTGCAGTTGGAACTTGGCACCCCAAGCAAGGGGCAAGGGAATACAAAAGGTATCATGGCTTTGCCATGTCTGAGGGGGACAGATCACTGCTTCCATCAGAGGCTGACAATGGTTGAGCAGCTCTTAGGTCCAAAGCAGTCACAACTTGGTAGTGTGCCAAGTTACTTAGGGTCAGCTTGTGTGCAGCTACAGAAGGTAAATATATCCCTTTGTGGGATACACTGGAAGGGCACTATTTCTCTGCTGTTTTGCTGAAACTGAACAACTAGGTGCCCAAGATTAAGTTGCTGCTGCTTCAGATTTATTCAGGTTCCTCCTCTGATTTAGCAGATGCATGCTCTAGTTAGTGCCAAACAATCTGCTGCTAAAAGAAGCCCATTAACAGAATGTGTCTTAGATGAATAATCACTAATGTTTTTTGCAGACTGATGAAGAAAGGAGGCAAGGTTTACCAGTTGTGATGCCAGTTTTTGACAGAAATACTTGCAGCATCCCCAAATCCCAATTATCATTCATTGATTACTTCATTATTGATATGTTTGATGCCTGGGATGGTAAGCAAAACTCTGCTATTTCCTGATGTGAACAATTTGTGAACATTTGAAGCTGCTGTGATACAAAATTTCTTTTTTATGGCTCCTAAATAAAGGGAGAGAAAAGGGAAGATTCCTGCAGTTCAAGTAAGATAAATAACTTCATTATTGCTTATAAGTATGGCTACAAGCAATTCTCATGGCTTGCCTATAGTATACTAGATTCAGGCAATCTTTAACTTCTTAAACTTGCTTCTCTGTAAACAGAGAACAGAACACATTCTCTTTGATAGCTCTTTGAGCACAGTCATTTTGACCATGTTAATATTGGTTATTCTTCAAGGCAAATTTCTGCTGTCTGGAAACTGCTTGGGGGAGCAGCTGTTTCCTTCCAAGTGCTGCCTCCATGGTAAAAGTGGTCAGAAATGTGACTCCCCTGAATGCCAGATCATGACATGTGACTGAGGTTTGATGGGGCAGGATAATTACAACCATAATTGGCTATGCCCCTCCTGGAAAACTGTTCCTTTGCTGGGACTCACAATACCAGTATTAAGTAAATTTACAGAACAGTTCTCAGTGGCCCCAGTGCTACATGAGTGCTGAGAGCTGTACAGCCAACACTATTTCAAGACTCAGGATGACAGATTTAAGCTTTTCTACTTAACATAGTTGCCCAAACATTTCAGACAGAATCTGTGACTGTTTCAGTTCTGCAAGCTCAATACTTTCTGCCCTTCCTTCCCTAGCATTTGCCGACCTGCCAAATCTGATGGAGCATCTGAATAATAACATTAAATACTGGAAAGGACTGGATGGAAGGAACCTGCGAGTCCTCCGACCACCACCAGAATAGCAGTTAGACCATGGGGTGTCATTCACTAGCCAGATGCATATTTATTCAAGCTCACTTTTATCTGTGTGAATTCAGATTTGTTTTGGTCTCTTCAGTATTACAGTAAAGCTAGCCCATGCACTTGGGGAACTTTCACATGCAAGAGAACACGAGGTCAGCAGTTGACTTCCCAAAGTCCCATGTGTGGACTCGGATGAAATAAGCCCACCAAGTGGAATTACACTGGATTGCTGCAGTACTTGTACTGAAGAGGGTTTATTATGAACATACTTCTGTGATATCTTCATACCAGCACGTGAAGCTGGAAGACCTTGAAGAGAATCCTCATAAAAAGGACATTCACTAGAAGTTTTATCTATTAATAGAGACTCACAGCTTTTATGAGAAAGCTACATGCTTTTTACAAGCACTTCAGACAGTTATGTAGAACAATCAGACATTTAAAATGCAACTGTCTATGAAAGAATTTTTTGATCTATGAAAAATAGATGTACTGTATTTTTTCACATCACAGAAGGTGCAATCATTCACTTCTGAGCACTACTGAAAGTGAGTTCTCCTTAAGAAATTTAGTAGCAAATGTAAAAAATAACACAAGAATTTTTGAGGTTGATCGTTAGCATCTATGATTAAAATGTTATGTTTTATTTATTTTGTTAGATGTTCAATATTTTCTATGAATTTATAAATACTTAAAAGCCAAAGCCAACTTTAGATGCATTATAAATTTACATGATTCATACTCATTAATATACATTTAATTGATGTACAGACCTTTTATTTTCATAATGCAAATACAAAATACTATACAATGATACATTTTTATTGCACTGTAAGGATAGATGTGTATGTTTAAATATTGTCTGATTTATGTTAATTAAAATAAGTTTTATTAAAAAGGTCTCAGTTGAGAATAGTAGAATAAACAAGAACTGTATACTGTCTGAGCACCAGAACTGCAGTAGTTCTCCCACAAACCAGTGAGGACCACCTGATCTTCTCTTGGCTACAAAAATAATAATGTGTTGGAACTCTTTGTTTTCTCCCATGACATTTTATGACTGAACTTCCTGTTAAAGTCTGCCTTATTTTATATAGTATTTCTACAAAGCATTCCACAGTGTATATGAAGAGGTGATACTAAGCATCTAATGAATTTCAACATTTTATAGCCAATGTATTCTCCTCTGCCGAAAAAGAAAAAGAACATGAAGCCACCAACACAAACCTTCAACTCAAGAAGTTTGTAAAGGCTGTGTACCTTCACAATTTGAATGAAACCTTCATAGCAACTACCAGAAAATAATAAAATGTATATTTTAAGAAGTGTCAAGTCCTACCCATTTCATTTGAAATGTATATGCACTTTGTAGTTTGCAGACTAACAAACACATGAAATTCTTTTAAAAATAACTAAGATCCTTTTTGTCTGGGGAAGGGAAAAGTTGAGGGGGTTGAATGGCATATGGGTGATGAAGGGTGTAGCTGGCAAGCCCCTGTGTCTGTGGCCTGCCCTTGGTAAGCCCATCAGACCCTTGTGTACCCTTGGACAAGTCTTTGCAGCTCCATGCAGTGCCACGCTGTGTTCTACTGGAGGACTCAAGGAGTACCTTGTCAGCCTTCCCAGCCAACAGAAAGGCATCCAAAGGCACTGAAAGGGCTGCTGACTGTTGTTCCTGCAGAGGAATTGACTTTAGAGACATTTGGAACCATTTCTGAAGAAGCAGAAGCTGGGTAGAGGTGGATGATGGAGCAGTTCAGGGACTGCAGTAGCAGCCTTAAGGTAAGGAAGGAAGAGGTGACCTCTTCAGGTGTTACCTGCTTCTGTTTCTCCTTCCTCCCCAAGCCAGTGAGACTGATGGACTACCACCATTTGTTCATGTTAGTGTCAGGAACAAATGTTTTTGCCCTTACCCTTCTTGTATGGTCTCTTTACCTACTCAGAATGCAGTTATATGCTGTTGGGGCAGGGAATTCCCTTTTGTAATTCCATGTAGTTCATTGTTGTGTGCATGTTGCCTAAGCCAGGGGGCTCAGACCCTGTGAGGGGTGCCCAGACTGTGCCACTGTCTCACTGACAGCAATAGGACAGAAGCTTCTCTGGTCAGTCTTGCAGAGGTTCTACAATCAAAGCTGAAGGAGCAAATGTATTTTCATTGAAGGCTCAATAAAACAAGTATCCTGTTTTCACAGGGAGCTTGCAAGGAGAGGGAGAGCTGGCTGACAGTTTTCCTGGCAATGTCACATTGTATTTCTCTATGTTGCACCTATTGTAACCAGCTGTAATTTGCTACCTGGTATTAATCTCTTCTGTTCCTTGCAGGCTCCTGTGTCTCCACTAGAGGAAAACTGCATCACACCATCAAGGTCTCCTCTGCTTATCTGCTGCAGTAAGGATAGGAGAGGAAGTGTGGGCATGAGCATGTGGGCCTAGAGACTTGTTTGCAGGTAAAAATCATGGAATCATTTAGAATGGAAAAGACCTTTAAGATTATGGAGTCCAGCCATTCCTTCAGCACTGCCAAATCCACCACTAAACCATGTCCCCAAGTGCCACATTGTTTTAAATCCCTTCAGGGATGGTGACTCCACCACTGCCCTGGGCAGCCTCTTCCAGTGCTTGACAACCCTTGAAATAATAAAAAAAATTCCTAATATCCAATCCAAGCTTCCCCTGGTGCAACTTGAGGCCATTTCCTCTTGTCCTATCACATGTTTCTTGGGAGGAGAGACTGATCCCCACGTGGCTACATTGGCAAACTGACTGAGGGTGCACTTGATCCCCTCATCCAGATCCTGAATAAAGATACTAAACTGCCCAGAAAAAAATTTCTTCATAAGCATAGTTAATATTCTGGGTTATATTAATATATGGTAAAAAGCAGTTAATTTCATCTGCGATAAAAGTGCCTGATGCATCATCACTGAAAAGATGTGATCAATATGATTAATTCCCTGAAATTCACACTGCATCTTTATTTCCATTACTTGGACTGTAGAACTGTGCTAATTAACCCTCTCTGTAAGCCAGATTTATGTCCATATTGGTGTACAATAATTTCCCTTAACATAAAACACTGATTTTCAGCCACTGCAGCTTTGTTCACTCTCTTGTCCATCTAAATTTGCCAAGGACAGATTATAACTAAAATCTGGAGCCATGATGCCTGATCTTGACTTTCTTCCCACTGAGCTTCTCTCTCCAAGCCACACCTCTGAAGCTTTCTGTGCCCTGTGAGGCTGTGCCTGTTCTGTGGGGATGATTCCAGGCTGCTGCCCATGAGCATGAAGGCCTTGCTGTTGGAGCAGTGATAGCTCTAACCTGATATTCACTGCTCCAGGATGCAGATGTCTTTCCTCCCACTGCACATGCTTTAGCCATTCCAGATTCCCTTCTTTATTCTCCAAGATTACACAGCAGCACCACATGCCCTGTGCTCTGGACCCTTTCCAGCTTTTTGAACTGTCACTCGGTGATGGAACTTCCTGGGGACAGAAATGGCTTTACTGAGGGTCCTTCACCATGGAAGGGAGAACACTGGAGTAAACTGAGTGTGATTGAAGTGTTCCCAGTTTCAGTTAGGCTGGCAGTCTTAAGGCACTGTCTGCTCTTTTCATTTGTTCTTGCTTTAATGCTAATACAAGAGTAAATTCCAATGCAGACATGATGAAGGAGAGGTCCTTTATGCACCTCCAGGGCTTTAGTAAAAAGCTCTGTGTTTTAAAACTTAATAAGGTTCTACAATTCAGCATTAAATGGCAGAATTAATGGCTCTATTTTCCATGCTGCATATTTTCTATCAGGTAATCCTGCTTTTAAACCTGAGTATCACTGTAGATGCCTCCAAGTGAATCTGAATTATTATGATCTGGTAAAAACAATGTTGTCTTTTCAGCAAATGCACAGCTACCTTATCACAAGTCTGATGATGGTTTTCATACTGCAGTTTACCCAATGGCTATATAAATAATTTAATATATAAATTTTAAATCTCCTGAAATGTAATGAATGCCTTGTTTTTTGTTGCAGTGCCTTTTTCTCTGGTAGTTTCTGCTTGTCTCAGTAGAGGAATCATTGATAAAGCATTTTAAAATTTTAAAATGCACATTTTTTAAAAAAATGTGTCTTGAACATGAAGGAATTGAGCAATGGCATTCCTGCATAAAAGTGAAGAAAGGGTAATAGATATCTAATAATCACTGGCTGGGTGCTGAGAAACAGCACAAGGAAACAGTAGTCAGTTGTGCCCTTCAGTGAGACCAGAAGGCTTTGAGTCATGACTCTGCAAGGAGTGCTTTGAAATGAGGTCTCAGAGCTATTCAGAAGCTTCAAAACAAATAATCTCTCTGCTCATGTGTGACATCATGCCTCCAAGGTGCAGGGGTCCCAGGGGTGCTGTTAAATGATAGCAGGATGGAGTGCAGTCTGTCCTGACATGGTGTTTAGATGCAGAAAACAAGCTTTCAAATCGGTGCCGTGTCCCTGTGCAGCCCTGTGCTCCTGGTTCAGAACAAAGGGGATGTCCAGGTGTTTCAGCTGGTTTTTGCTGAAGCTTTGGCTCTGTGAGCAAAGGGCACCAAAGCACTGAATGCTTTTATCTCAGTGCCTGCTTTGAATGTTACTTAGGAAGAGTATCTCATGTGTTCCTTTTTTCCATTGTTCAACATCTTTAGGACTCTCCTCCAACATTTCCCATGCAAACCTCAGTGGACTCAGCTCTGCAAACCCTGTGAAACAAAGGCAGTTGCCTCTTTAGCAATCAAGGCAACTGAGCTAGGAAAGGCCAGGGAACCCAGAGCCACTAACCAAAGTAGCTTTGAGGCTTCTAAATATCTTTGAAGTCCTGGATCTTCAAGCCCTGCCTGTGGTTTAACAGTGTTAGGCTAGGAAACAGCCTTTTGGTCTTATCATGTTCCACTTTCCTCCTCTCTTCCAGCTTCTCTGCTTGCATTTTTCTTTCATTCACTAGGAGTCTTTCCTTTAACTTCCACTGGCTAAACATGTCCCTCAAACACACAGCCATAATGCTGGGACTAAACCCTGCCTTTCAAACTGACTCTTGCTGCTTACTACAGCTTTTACCACAAGAAAATATTTTTCTTTCTGGCTCAAAATGAGCCTGGAGAAATATCTTACAATGGCTGAAAGCCTTACATTGGTATCCACAGGCAGAAGGAGAGTACAAACACAGTTAACTGAAATAGCTTGTGAGCACTGCAGTGCTGCTGCGGCAGTGGGAATATGTGTGCAAAGCTTTGGTACTTCACTCCCACGTGCAAAGTGAAGTCAGGAGTGTTCCCAGGCACCTCTGCCTTTGAGGTTATGTTAGCAAGCACAAGCAGCTGGGGACACTTGTTAAATTTGAATCTGCCTTTTCTTGGTTTGCTTGCTCCCCCCGTCGAGTGGCAAGAGTCATTGCTAGAGCTGAAACTCATCTTAGTTCAGCCCGTGGTACTTAACAGAAATCACTTCATCCTTTTATTACAGAGGTAGTGAAACAGTGTACCAATGCATACAATTTTCAAAAGGAAGTGAGAAAGGTGATTCCTCTTTGAAACTAAAGGAGGAATTCAGCCAGTGTGTAATTATTCAAGTGAGAAGTTGGTCTTGTCTGTATTTAATATTCCAGAGTGGTATTTGATGTAAATCCTTCCCCAGAGTTCATTACATTAGCTCTTAGCTCAACCTGAGCATGCTGAATGCCAAGTTCAGCATGCAGCATGTTTTATCACCAAGGAGAATGACGTCAATCTGGTGATCTTGCAGTTCCCCAGCTTGGGGGAGGAGGTATGACTTTGTCTTCAGCCTAAAGATAAAATGGAATATGTTTGATAAGATTTTCTTGGTATTTGCAGTGTAAAATGTGTGAGGAATATTGCTTTTTACCTCCAGAAAGAACTGTCCATTTTCGCCTTAAAAAAAAAAACAAAAAAACCCCTCAAAAGTTAATTTGCTTGTAATATTATTCTACACAGAAAAAGAAAATTTTTCTTTACAGATCTCTAAGCTTTACAAGCAGACCTACAGAACCCTTTCACAGGTGGGTGAAATGAGCTGCAGGGAAGCACAGGGGCTTGTGGGCACCCACACCAGGGCATTCCCTGGCCTAGTCCTGGGGCTGCCTGCCTGCTGCTGAGGGCTCGGGTGAGAATCCTCCCAAAAAATGGGAAGAGGAAATGTAGAAAGTGGGTGCTTTCATAAAGGTTGGCCTCTGGTGTTTTTCAGAGATGCTGGTCAGAGATTCTGAGATGGCAGAGCTTCATCCTCCCACTGCACTGTGTGCCAGGCTCGGTGAGACTCGTGGGAGAGCCGAATGCCATCGGCGGGCACAGAGTCACAGCGCTGTCCCCATGCCGGGCGGTGCGGCTGTTTGACGCTGTTACCGGGCACTGTGGCTGTTTGACACTCTGTTACCGGGCACTGTGGCTGTTTCACACTCTGTTACCGGGCACTGTGGCTGTTTCACACTCTGTTACCGGGCACTGTGGCTGTTTGACACTCTGTTACTGGGCAGTACCGGCTGTTTCACACTCTGTTACCGGGCACTGTGGCTGTTTCACACTCTGTTACCGGGCAGTGCCGGCTGTTTCACACTCTGTTACCGGGCACTGTGGCTGTTTGACACTGTTACCGGGCAGTGCCGGCTGTTTCACACTCTGTTACCGGGCAGTACCGGCTGTTTCACACTCTGTTACTGGGCAGTACCGGCTGTTTCACACTCTGTTACCGGGCACTGTGGCTGTTTCACACTCTGTTACCGGGCACTGTGGCTGTTTCACACTCTGTTACCAGGCAGTGCCGGCTGTTTCACACTCTGTTACCAGGCAGTACCGGCTGTTTCACACTCTGTTACCGGGCAGTGTGGCTGTTTCACACTCTGTTACCGGGCACTGTGGCTGTTTGACACTCTGTTACTGGGCAGTACCGGCTGTTTCACACTCTGTTACCGGGCACTGTGGCTGTTTCACACTCTGTTACCGGGCACTGTGGCTGTTTCACACTGTTACCGGGCAGTACCGGCTGTTTCACATTCTGTTACCGGGCAGTGCCGGCTGTTTCACACTCTGTTACCGGGTAGTGCGACTGTTTCACACTCTGCTTACCGTAAGTAAGGCAGACTGCAAGGACACAGCGTGAACGGGAGCGCTCTGGAGCAGGGGAGTTGCCCAGCCACGCCTCTCTGGCTGGGCTGAGAATGGTGGGTAACATCAGACACGGCTTTTGGGTTTAATGAGGGGGACAGACTGCAATTGCTGGTGTACAGACAGCTGTCAGGACACTGTGAGAGCAGAGTGAAGTCTCTTCACCTGTCAATCAAGCCCTAAAAGTGAGCGGCCTCTCCCAGCCCTTCAAAATCCACGCTGCCAGACTCAGTGCCAATGTTGCTGTCCCCTGTTAGGACAGATCTCCGACAAGGCAAGGTCAGAAAGCACAAAGTTTTAGCTGCTCTATCATGCCAGGAACCAAAAAAACAGCCAAAACACCAACCCACCATCCAACCAAAAAACACACAGAAACCCCAACAACAACAACAACAAAACAAACAATTCAAAGCCTTGTTTCAAAATAAGCTGTTCTAAATAAATAAGTGTTCTTTGAACCACAGCAGAGTACATACGTAACCATGTTTGTTAAGTAAATATCAGCGACATGTTTAAGTCTGGCTCAGTAGGTATTAGCAAAGTGATATTTGTGTTGTTTTGTTGTAACAAGAGTCAATCATGTTTGTAGAAGGTGGTCTGAAAAAAGGGACTTTGGATTTGGGGCTTTATTTCTTCCATCTGCCTACCAGTAGCCCCACTTTGGGACTTAAAAGTCCTTCCCAATGCATTGAATTTGGTGAAGTTATATTTACTTCATTGGCTTAGCTCTGTTCATAATCTGCCTCATGAGTGTTACTTCTTACCCATGGATCCACTTCTTAGATTATTTCCTGTTTCTGAAGAAAATCTGTCCTAAGCCTGGTTGCAAATATATGGTCACATTATTACAGTGTGTACCTGAAATGCCACAGTGCTGTGGCTGAGCTAAGTTCAGACCTACTTCCACCTCTTCTGATCAGATGCACCCTGAGCTTAGATTTTCTTCCTGTGCTGCAAGCAGAGAGAGCCCCACACAGGCCTGCTCTCACTGCTGTGCCACTGTGCTGACCCAGTCATGAGATATCTACAATGTGCAAAATTCCACACAGGGACTGAGACAGCACAGCCCAAAAGCCAATGGCTGCTTTTCCATTTGCAGCAAAACAAAAACTAAACAAAACCACAAAAAACACTTCCAACAGAAAAACCCCACCAAACAAACAAAACAAAACCATCAGTTTCTAATTTAAACAGCTGTTTGTATAGGTGTTTACGTTTTTGTCTATCCTTTGGCCTTTGGGTTGAAGTCTTAAGAGCCAGATATGAACTCTTAAGGTTAGTGCACAGAGAAATCCAAAGCAAGAGAACAGGTTGTAACAATGATGCTGAATTTTAAATTCTCCACCAGAAAAAAAGGCTTTTTTTTTTTTTTTTTTTTTCTGTTGGGCAGGCTGTGAGGAAGTCAGACTGATTCCTAATGTCCTTTCCTGGATGCCAATACAAGCCATCGCTTTGGGCATGCTCAGAAATTTTCGGCTTAATAAATCCTGACTGTAAACGGCATGCATCCATGTATGGGAAGCAAAATGTTTCCTTCACCAAGCATTTTAGTACACAGACCATGAAATATATGACTGTCACTGCACAGGCACAATTCATAGTTCTATTACAGCAGCTGGCTGCAGCTTTCACCTCAGCACAGGGGCACAGGGCAGGATGTGTTGGAGGGGGCCCAGGCATCACCTGACGATTCACTTTCCAATGTCAGAAAAGGAATGTTAAAGGGATTTTGTTTAGAGATTGACAGAAAACTTGAGTGTTCGACTGGCTGCAAATACCTCCAAGGCAAGGGAGTTCACATGCTACTTTGGGCTCAGCCCAGCCTGGATGAGGGTGCCGTGCAGGTGATTTGGGAGCTGTGGAACACCCACCGCAGGAGTGAGAAATAGCAGCTTTGTCCGGCCCCAAATCCTGCTGGACACCTAGGAGCTGCTGAGAGCTGGTGGCTCTCCCTCAGCCTGGCCAGGGCTGTGCTAGCAGCCGGTGTTATTCTCGTGCTTCACTCTGCAGGATCAAGCACATGTTATGGGAATGAATGGAGATGGACAAGCACAGCAGGTGCTGCACGGGATGGTGGCTGCTGGAGGCAGCAATTCAGCTGTGTGTGGATGGAGCCATCACTGGGGAAGCCGCTCCATGGCCCAGCCCAGGGCAGGTCGGCCTCAGGCGGGCGCCGAGCGTGGTGTGCTCGGCTCGGTCCGTAATGTCTCGGGAATAGGCTGCGTTAGTGAGGCCGGGGCTGCGGGAACAGAGCGCCCACTCCAGGGGGGAACTTCGAGCGGTCTCTCCCCGTCCGCAGCACTGGCCCGGCACAAGCAGGGAAAGGAAGAAGCGAGAGGAAGGAAGTAAGGAAGGCAGGTAGGCAGCGCCCGCCCTCTCCCCGCCTTCTCTGAGGGCGCTCCGACCGCGCCGCGGGAAATGGCGGCGCCCCGAGGGGAGGTGGGGGAGCTCATGGCGGCGGGGCCCCGGCCCCGCTCCTGCTCCTCCCGCGGCGGGCTGAGGTGCCTGGGGGCGGCCGGCCGGCAGCGGGAGAGCGGCGGAGCTCGGGCACGGCCTCCCATGCTCGCTCGCACACGGAAAGGCCCCGTGGCCGTGCGGCCAGAGCGGCTCCCGTGCCGTGGCGCCGAGGCCCGGTCTGCCCGCGGCTCTGCCCGTGAGCGCCATGTCCCGTTCGGGAGCCGCCGCCGTGGTGCCCGTCCCGCCGGGAGCCCCGGCCCGCGGCCGGCGCGGGGCCCGTGAAGAGGCGCTCCTGCCCGGGGCCCAGGTAAGCGCTGCCCGCCGGCTCCGCTCGTTGTGGTGGTGATGGTTTAGTGAGGTAGCCCGGGACCCACTAGTGCAGCCTTTCTGGGGCTGTTTAAAGCCATAGCTTGGTGTCTGGATTTTATTTAGCTTTTATTTAGCTGTGGGGTGAGCACCCTTTTGGCAGAGGGTGCAGCCCCTTACAGCCATTTTGTGAAGCAGTTTATGTCTCAGTATCGCTTCCATCAGAGCGAGTAAAGCTTGAAAAGTAAGCTTGTTTGGAAAAGGTTTAAGTAAGGTGGGTAAGCTGAGTCCCAGTACATATTGACAACTGAGCACACCACCATGAAAGTGATGGTGAGAAAATGCAATAAAAGGCAGTGTTGTGTTTTGGACTGGCCCAGGACTGCAGTAAAGTGTGGGCAGGAAGCAAAGCCTCACCTTTGCACGGTCCTTGGTTGCTTTGCTGTGTGCTGCTAATGAATGATATTGGGAAACAGAGATGAACAGTAAAAAGATGCAACTGAGTTTGAAGACAGGAATAGGGAATTGCCTTCCTGGTTAGGCCCTGCTGTCTACTTTAGGAGAATTCAGTGTGGTCTGAGGCTTTTCAGGAGTTTCTTGTGGAGTTTCATCTGGAGGACTAAGAAAGTGGAGCCAGTGACACTATATTGACTCCACTGATACTATCCTCCTAAATTAAATGGTGGGAGAACAAGGCCTGTCTGTGAGATAAAAGTCAGGACCTACTTGATCTACCTACAATGTTTTAATGGCAGTGAGAGAGAGCAGGTTAAAAGTCACATGTTTCTGTAGTAAAAGGTTGGATGTGTGTGTTTTAAATCCAGATTAAATGTATTCCAGCTATTGCATTGTCTTTTGTATTTGTGCCTTTGACATGTGTCACCTGTTTAATTGCTCACAGGCCCTTTGTTCCCGGCTCCAGCACTGGGTGAGGAGGGACACTGGACATGCCTTGGATTATGGTAACCGGTTTGAAAACTGTTTTCAGCCTCAGAAATCTGTGTGAAACCAGAGTGGCCTTTTGAAAGGGCTTCACGCGATGCCCTCCAGTGGCAACAATGTGAATTTGAAATCACAGGGAAACTGGGGAAAGGGATCCTTCTGGCCTGAAGGGGTTTGGGCAGCCTGGCAGAGTCCCCAGTTAGCTGCTGGGGGAGGATGGTTGGGGGTGCCCGGTCCTTTGGCAGTTCCTGATGCTGCAAGATCCTGCAGGGATGCATGGATCACTGTTGCACATGAGGACTGCCTGTGGGCTTCAGCTGGCCAAAACCAGAGCCTCAGGCATGAGCTTCTGTCCTTTGCAGAGGATGGATTTTACTGTGTGCCAGTAAATGCCCATAAGGAAAAGGAACAAGGAGGAAAAAGACCCAACAGGTATGAGGAAAAATGCAGCTTGCAGAACATAATGTTAGAACAAACTCATTTTTGACTGTTGCCTTACCACATGACGTAGTTTAGCCAGAGTTCCTGTGTACAGGCCAGAGGTAAGAATTGGTTTTGCCTTATCTGAGATACCTTTTCAATGCAGAGTAATAGATCTCAGATCAGCACAGTTGTCCAAGGTGAGTGCTATACTCAGAGTTCCAGTAAACTGCATACACACTGGTGAATAAACTGAGAGACATGCAGGTGTAAACTTATGGCTTAGTAGACCTCTGCAGTGGAAGTGTGGCCTCCCTGTAAAGGATGTATATAGAGATTGTTCAGAGCAACAGCTGGTTTTAAGAAACACACACTGTCAAGTTTCCTTTGCTGTATAAATATTTAGTGATGGGGTTTGGATTCTTAAAGGAGGAAAAGCTTGGGCTAGTACCAACAGGTGAAGCTTTTATTAAAGAGAAACATACAAACTCATTTCCCTTAGTGTTTTTAACCTAGAAACCAATTATTGCATATTTTTTCTTTCTTTCTTTCAGATACTTCTGTCACTGCCTTAGCAGTCCTGTGCCATGCCTGGTGATGACTTATGGGGCCATTCTCCTGAGCAGAGAGAGACATTCTCCTGTACTCAGCCACTGGCAGCACAACAACAGAACTGTTTGGTACCTGTGTGTGGAGTCCCACTGCAGGGGTGTCTGAGCACCTTGAATTTGGCTCAGAAAATCTGCCCTTGCACTGTCCAGTGAGAGGGTTGTGAAGTCCTGGGGACCTGCCAGTTCAGATCACCAACTGGAAAGTATTTGCCAGGTTACAGCTATGGTTTAAACACTTGAGGTGAAAGCTGGTGGTGGGTAGTGGAATCATGGGTTCACCAGCAGCCTTTGTGCATTAGAGGCTCTGTTGGGAGGTTCAGATGTCCTCATACCTCTGCTCTGATGCCTGTGTGTTACACTCTTTCAGGTATCTAAGAGTGGGGCTCTCAGTTTTTGGCTGATAGGGGTAAAACATGTTCCAGTAGGTAGAAGTTGGCCCCAGAGTCAAGGAATACATTTTTAAGCAAAGAATGGTGCTATCTCAGCACGTCCATCCCCTGCACAGGAGCTGTACCCTAGAGCTGCTGTTCCCATGGCCATGCTAGCATAGCAGGGCACACATGGCCACAGGCTGCTCTGCTCACTGGCAGACCAGGCAACTGAAAGTCTCTGGCCTGCCTACAGCAAGTGTGACAAAGTGACCATAAGAACCTTTTCTGCCCTGAAAATACCTTCATTCCTGGTAGGTTGAGAAATGATGCTGTGCTGGTATAGCTCAGTGTTGCTAAACCCATCTTCTGAGGCTTTTGAAACAGATATCCAAGAGCAGCTGGTACTAATCACTGCTGTAGTGACATAGTCAGCTCCTGTTTTTGTGGTTTCTAAAGGCCTGTTTTGGTAAGACTTTAAAAGCTATTTGCGAAAGAACAGACAAGCTTTTGATACACAGTTCTATGTAAAATCTCTTTAGTTTTGCCAATGGCATTTATTTGTAGAGACCCTGCATATTGTAGAGGCCACTGCTTGTTCCTGGTGATTCCCTAGAATGGAAACTTGAACCAATGATTTTTGTAATCAATGTGCAATAAATCTGTGGAAAAGCTCCTCTGTTAATGACTCTTGATTGAGTTCAGGTAGTTTTGACATGGATGGATGAGGCTGTTCAGAGCTGGCCAAGCCTGCTTGACAGGCAGGGTCTGTCTTGATTGGTGTCTGGGAATGAAACCCAAACAAGGATGTCTCAACTGCATGCTAGGCCAGAGTCCTGCCAGCCTCACTGGACACACACAGCTTCTATGGCACAGCATGGAGTGGAATTCTTCAGTGCTGAGGGGGAGAACAGATCTGTGGAGGGAGGGTACACCCAAGTGGAGATGAGCATAGCTAAAAGGAAGCAGCTAAAAATGTTGCTTTAGGTTTTTCTACAAGGACAATCAAGCACTGCAAAAAGCCTATCCTTTTTTTTCCCCTGGGTGAATGAATGAGAAGCATTCTGTAAAAATTTGGCTTACATTTGAGACTGGAGTGCAGGCTTGGGTATTCCAGAAAGTCCTACTGGGAATGTAGGCACAAACAGGGGCAGCATATTTGATTATCTTGTGTCACAACAAGAGCACTTGATTGGGAGATCAGCTTCATGACTGGAGTGCTTTCAGCTCCAGCAGCTGTACAGTGATTATGCCTTTTGCTATTTTTGTTTTCCTTTGAGTTTTTAGCTCTTGAGTAGACTCAGGAGTAGAATCAATGATTGCTTTGGAACTGGGGAGTTCCCTAGGCTTCAGGTGGGTGTTGGGGGAGCTGTGATCCAGCTGCCACTGCAGGGTGGTGACAGCATCACCTCTGAGAAGGAAGGTGTCCATTTCTAACGAGAATTCTGAGATGCTGATGGCTCTTGTGACCCTAGTGGCTTTTTGCTAAGATCCTTCCCAAGAGGATGTAAACTCCAAGCTGCTAGGCTTGGCAGCTGGTTTGGGTCAAGGTTGCTTTGCTCTTACTAGGGGGAAACTGCTGGTTCAAAGGGAGTGTGATGGTACAGTTAATGCTGAAAGAGGGCATTGCTCAGGGCAGGTTACACAGGGGTGTGGCAGCTGCAGAACACAGGTTATGGCAGGGCAGTCCATAGGGGTGTTGTAATTCCAGTGTGTATCCTTAAGATACCAGGTGTTTCCAGTGCAAAGCAGGGGTGGACATAATGCTGGAAGGGTGAGTTGAATGTGTGAAGGTGCTGGGCAATATCTGCATTGAAAAATGACAGTCTGCAGTTCTCATAGTCCAGCAGGATGCCAATCCTTCTGGGGGGAACAGTAATTCTGATGTCAGGTGTCATCCCACTGTGCAGGAATTCATACTTGTGCCTGCAGGTGAGAAAAACAAAAGAGCTGAAGGCACCCTGGTTCCTCTCAAAGGGAAGCACTTTGTGCACACAGGTGCCCAGGTTGCACATGAGAGTCAAAGGCAGTGGTCCAGGGGAGAGCCAGCAGTGCAGCTGAGGCAGGAGGGAGCTGGCATTTCTGCAGACATACTGCCATAGGCAGGACAGAGATGAAAACCAGTTGGGTTTAGCTAGATATGTAGTTTCTGGATTGCATAGATTATTACTGTCTTCTCACTGAGGTTTTAGTAATGTTTACAGCTAAATTCTGCAACTCTGATTTTATTCAGATTTGTTCCTGCAATTTGTTTCCATGTGACAATGTCTCATTGCAATGAGACAATGTATCACAGAGAGACCCTTCAGCTTGATTCAGTAGCACCCTCTCAGAGTCAATGGAAATGGGTGCTTTGAAGATGCAAATCTGCCAAAACACAAGTTCTGAAGCAAGGAAGTTGGGCAAAATAACTCATGCCAAATGCTGCTGAAACACCCTAAAAAAGCAGGAGGATTTGCTGAAGCAGTATCCTTCCGGAGTCCCCAGTGCCTGGTCTGAGCTGATACAAAATCTCTGCTTTCCCTGCTGCCCTGCCTGCAGGTGTGAGAGTTGTTCCTGTTGGAGACCTGCAGCCTCCACAGCCCTTACCTGGAGGGTGTGATGATGTGCCTCATGCACCAGGATGAGTTGTTTGCCCCCAGGTGACCATGTCTTGGAGTGTTCTCAAAAGCCACACCGACTCTGTACTCTGTATCTTCCTCAACTTCCACCTCCCAGTAATGCTTTCCTGGAAATGGGATCAGACTGCCCAGGATTGCAATACATCTGTGGGAGACAGGAATAGGTGTTTTAATAGGTGTTAAAAGGCAGGGCCTTTTTATAATTCTCTTTACAGTGTTTAGATAGGTTCAGGTATGGATATGCCTGGACAATACATAGCAATAAACAAAAGCCACTTCTGCTGTCACCTTAGCAGTGCAGTGTGTTTCGACTCCAGTGAAATCCCCAGCCTGCAGGTTTCTTTGTGACACCTGCCCTGTTTTTACTTGTGGGTAGCTTTGTAGAAATGAGTGCCCCAGGCACTTCCAGGAAGATGGAGAACAGCATCCCATAGTGCCTGGATTTTCTGGGAAAGTTAATGCTTGTTAGAAAAGAGAGTGCTCTAGTGAACTCCAGCATAGCAGAGGAAAAAAGTACAGATTTTGCATTTTCTTTCCCAACAGCCCAGGGTTTTGAACATCACTCACCACTGGAACTGAGCACTGTAACAGCATGAAGTTCCTGGGGCAGCTGGGGAGGAGGGAACCTGTCTACACTGCTTCCCTCTGGGTTTGGAGAGATTAGGAAGAATTGAACACAGTAGGAGAACTTGTAATATGCTGGGTACCTGAGCCATGAAATGTATGATTGGAACCATGCAGAAAATAACTCTTTTGAAAGTTGTGTAGTAGAGACAAAGATAATGTACTGCAGAGAGACCCTTCAGCTTGATTTACTGGTACAGTCTTGAAATCAAAGGAACTGGGTGCTTTGAAGATGCAAGTCTGCAAAAACACAGGTTCTAAAGCAAGAAAATTGGGCAAAATAACCCGCTCCAAATGCTTCTGAAACACTCTTAGGAGAGCAACACGAGTCCTGTGAGCTTACACCTCAGCTTTTTCTTAGGAAAAGTACATGATGTATTAGCTGTCATTGTCAAGGGGGACGGCAGGTTTCAAACACACACAACTTTTATGTTTCTATGGTAGTGTGTAAAGTTATAAGTTACAAAGGAAAAGGATGTTGCTGGCAGACACTGAGGTCTTCTAGGCAATGCTGAGAGAGAGCTGCACTCATCATTTGGAGGCTGTGTTGCTACAGCCTGAGAAGGAAAAGGAAGGATGCAAAATGGATGGGTAAACAGCTGTGAACAAAACCATAGTAATGAGAGCTGCAAAGCCACCAAGGCAAACCTGAGCTGCACTGAGGAACTACTTAGGAAATACATCAGCTACCCAAACTTAGGAGACCACACAAACTTCAGAAAGAAGAGTTTGCCATGTAAGTTCCTTGGGAGCTTTTTTTTTCTTCTTTTTTCCCCTTTCTTTTTTCTTTCTTTTTTGTCCTTTTTTTTTTTTTTTCCTTTATTTTTATTTTTTCAGTATCTTGATTTGAAGGAGATTTGTGAAAGTTCATAGTGGTACCAAAACCTCAGCCTTTGAATGAGATGAGTGCCAGCTCTGGCTGTGGATGTGAAACATCAAAGCATCTCATGGAAGTGGGATGAAATCCCATTTAAGATTACCATGATGGCTTTAATGAAAAGGATCACCACTCTTTTCTACCAAGCCTTCTAGTAGCACTGCATTTCCATAGAGGGAATAAATTGTAGACTTGTATTATCCTGCAATGCCTGTCCTAGTTATGTGGTGTTTCTGTGGTTTTGACTGGAAAATGCATTTTGGCAAGCTTAATCTCTCTCTTCAATGGCAAAGGGCATAATCTTTTTAAAAGTAATACCTGTTGGTCCAAATAGTATCAGTTACATCTTTCAGCAAGAGGTAAGTTTTCAGATCCCTCTCCTTTCCTTAGTATTTGTTGTGGCACCTAAATACCTGTTCAAATTTAGCTCAGTGTGCCAGACATAAGTAGGCTTGTACATGATTGTGGCTGCTGCATCTGTAATCCTATTTAAGAACTTGCATTAATTTCCAAGTTCCAAAGAGCAGCTGGAGAGAAAGATTTCAACTCAAAAAATTAATCAGAGCTGCTGAAAGCCCCATTAGACATTTCCTGGCATCTGTTAAAAGAACCAAAGGAACTGAAATGCCCCTGTATACCTTGTAAAGCTGTTATCATAGACAGGCAGATCACACTCTGGGTTTTCCAGTTCATCACATGAAATGGTAAATCCATCATCTAGAATTGCCAGTAAAGGATGGGCTGTGTCCTCATTAAGGTAGAAGCAGGTGCCTGCAAGAGAAAATGCCTAAGGATAACTCCAGTATCTCCTTATAACATTAGAATTGCAGCAAGGGTGTGATGAAATGTTATTTGGATGCACAAAAATATTCACCAATGCTTTATAAAGAATCTGTAGCTGGCATTGAGAGGACAAGATCATATATTTAAAATTTTTCTAATAAATATTTGTTTTACAGTTTAAAACTGTTTAGTTTCAGTCTGGTGAAAAGCAGGGGACTTAGCCTGGTTTTGAACCCTACCAGGGCTCAAAGCTGCAGGCATTAGGAAGCATCTATTCAGAGATGAGTTCTCCTTGCAATCTACTGGTTTCAAGTAATCTGTTTTTAATCACTGAAAAGAGAAAGGGGGTGTGAAGGACTCTCCATGGCCTCACCCATCCCCATAAATGCTGGGCAGTTTGAAGAGAAAGGATCCCTCATGCTTCAGCACCTCCTTGGCAGACCAGCCCTCAGAGAGGTAAGTCCAGCCCAGGATAAAAGTGTTTCTGCCTTTCTTCCTGCAGACTTCACAGAGCCGCTCTGTGGGCCTGAGGAGCAGCCACCATTGGCACAGCTGCTGTTTGTAGTTGGTGCTTGTTTACCCACCCCAGAAAGGATCAAAGGCCATTCACAGTGCTGGAGGTGGGTTCTTGCAGCCAACAGATCAATTTGCATCAGCTGTTTGCATAATGTAGACTCCGAGAAGATTAATCTCCCCATGGTAATCCCAAATGAAATCATTGTAATCAAACTGCAAGTTACTTCATTGCAAATACAATACAAACAATGACAGGGCAATTACAGGCATGTGCTGCTGAAAACAAACACATGCTGTGCAAACAAAATGGGCAATTTCAAATATTGAGTTTGATTTAAGCACTTGGAATACACACAAACGATGGCAACACAATGACAGTTTTCCTCTCCGGGGATTTAAGGATGAGCATTTCTTTTCTGTGGTGTCACTGCTGTGTGGCAGACAGGTTTTTTACTAAAACATAACTTTGTGTGGTCATCTTGCTGAATAAATACAATTTTCAAATGTCTCAGAAGGTGAGGGCAGAAGAGACACTGGTAAGGTGTGAGTGGGATGGGAGATTTGAGATGAGCAGTGATGAAGGTGAGCACTGATGTCTGCTAAATGGCTCTAGGAAGTGCTGTCTCAGCCATAATTCCCAGCAGCAGCTGCATTACATGGTAATCTCTGAAGTAAAACCACACTACAGCTTTCCTCACTGGTGTGTCAGTACTTTGCAGGCTGGCAATACGTGGGTGTTGAGCTACACTGTCTTTTAAAATGTTTAGGAATTAGTAACTTTCAAGTACCAAATGCACCAGACAGCAATAATATAAATTACAGAGCTAAAGCAATGCACTTATTGTTACAAGAAGTTGCTTTTTTCATTCCTAAAATGTTACCAGGTGTGTAATTAGATGTGAGAAATTAGGATCTGGTCCAGAGGCCATTGAAACCAGCAGGAATCTCTCTGTTAAGACAATAGATGTTCCAATAAGCTGCTGGGGTTGTTCCAAGCTGTACAGTACCTGTGGTGTGTATCAGGACAGGTTCACTTCTTTCACTGGAGCCACCCAGGTTTTGGGCTCTGACACAGATGTGATACTTTTGTGTTGGCTGGAGGTGAATTAGGACTTCACAGTTAGGGATCCCAACAATAGATCTGCAGAAAACAAATCCATGGAAAATGACAGGGTAGAAAACAAAAGTAGGCCTTTGAAATTATTTTTCTGAGCAACAAGGAAGACATTACACTTCAACATGTCTTGTAACCAATCAACAGTTTACCTTGTACAATTGTCTGTAGCAGGGCAAGAGAGAGTCTGTCACAGACTGCAGATTTTTACATCTGCTTCTGCCCTTTTCCAATACTCATAATTCTCATGTAGTAATTTCTTATTAACATTTTACAACTAGTTTTACTAAGAGAATTGTTTGTAAATTCACCAGAAGGTCATGGGTCCTTTCTTAGTCCTATCTGATGCCACACAATTGAAATGGTTTAATCTCTACAGGCCATGGGCTCAATAGAAGAGTAACTCACTCAGTAATAATATCATCATTTTCTTCATCTGTCAGCTTGGACAATTCAACTGTGTAGGAATCCACAGGGTTAATGTCTCTGGATTCCCAGCACACCAGTGCTGCATTTTCACAGCTTTGGATCTTTTTATTCTTTATGATAGGTGGTGAAGGAGCTAAAAAGTAGAAAAAAGAACAATTCTGAGCTGTTGCTTGAAGATGTTTGCAAACAACATGCTTTGAAGACAAATAAATAGAAAAATGCTGTTTACTAATACTGTGAAGAAACCTGCCTCCCCAATGGACAATAAACAGCAGGTAGAGTGATTAACAGTACTATTTAAAGACTTCATTTAGACTATAAAGGTCCCAAGAGAATTAAACAGAGAAGTAGCATAAAGACTGACTACACAACTGTTTATTAGTTTTGTTTTGTCATAAAGGTGCATCTCTTCTCTACTCTGAGATGTCAAAGACATCTGGAACAAGCACTTGAAGGTCTCACACTGACTTGCTCAATCTGATGTCAGAATTTCACACAATGTCCTTAACTGAACTGCAGTTAAAAAGAACAGCATAACAGGTGAATCCACAAAATACCTATAGGCCAATGAAAGGAGAGCTGGGATTCATCTGGCAGAACCAGGAAACTTGAACCTTCTTCACAGCTGGTCTACATGCTTGCATTTAAATAAGTTATTTTGTCTCTCTGCTTCTGTTTCTGCCACTCTAAAACAGGGATAGTTGGCATGAGAGGCTCTCTAAATAAAAGTGGGGAATTCCCATGCAGTCAGTAGGCTTACATCAGAAGAAAGAAAGTTCCCAGAAAGCATTACTTGCATAAAATTCAGAGATTATTTTGAATTTCACTATGAAAATTACAAAGTTGTATGAACAAAATATTTTTACCTGTTACATAAACTGCTCTTTCACTTGGTGGACTGATTCCAGAGGCATTTAAAGCACTGACCCAAAATTCATACTGTGTATTTGGCAACAGATCAGTAATGGTGCAGTATGTTTCCTTCACTTTTAGTGTGTGCTCTGAAATGACAACAACAAAGCATTTACAGTGCCTTTACGCCCTTGCCCACTTTTCCCCGGAGCTGCATCACACAGTGGAGTTGGGGTGCATTGTTCTGGGTGCTGAGTTCAGGAGAGCTCCTTGGGCTCCACACCCTTTGATCAGCTGTCAGGCAGTTTCACAGTGCCTTCCTCTAAAGCTGCATAAATCAGATGGGACAAGAGCTGAAGCTATTTTACTGCTCATTTCTCATTCTTCATCTCACAAAATTCCAATAGTTTCTGCTTTTCTTTCTGAACTGGCCACTCTACTGGCACGCTACTGGCTTCCACTTTTGAAGGTACTGCAAGAACAGTATTAGCAAAGGCAGTTTTGTCACAAGGCTGAGACATTTTGGCTCTGTGTTTTTTTGTGTGCCTGTACATTTTAGGGAGTTACAGACTATTATTAGCACTAAGATAAGCTGTAAAATCATCTGGGGGTTTCAGTTGGAGTGCTGATGATAAGATGATTTGCTCTTTAAAAATACTGCAATTTAAAAATGCATGATGTAGCACATGTTCTAACACAGTGCCCACCCTCCAGAAATCCTCGTGACTCCATCCACTGTCCCCTTCTCATTCCTGCTGTCCCTGCTGCTGCCACATCCTGTCTTTGCCCCTGTGATGGGTCCTGCTGGAGCTGGCAGCATGGCAGACCTGGCAGGGGAAGAGGGACAAAGCAGATGGTGGTGGCAGATATGACAGTTTTGGTGGCAGACAGTGCACGAGGCATGCAGAGGCACTTTGGCATCAGCTGCTTTTGCCAGTGGAGGGCTGAGGTGTCCCTTGGGTTTGCAGTGGAGGGCTGAGGTGTCCCTTGAGCCCCAGCCTCCTTACCTGCTTGCCCATCCCTGTGCCTCTCATTGCTCACAGGTTGGTAGCACAGCTGGTAGCACTCCACAGTGTCATCTGAGAAGAGGCCCCAGCAAATTCTCAGTGAAGTGCCAGTTGCTGCATTGGGAGCCTGGGGGTTGATCACAGGGGCACAAGGAGCTGCAGAGGAAAAAACAGGTCAGTTTTTGAATGTATAATCATGGTTTGTTGTACCTCTCCTCTCACAAAGGTATTTGCACAAAGCCTTGGCACTGAATAGGGTCATGTTCCTCCATTCCTCCCACATGGAGAAAAGTCAGGAGCTGAGTCTGCAATTGCAGCTAGTAATCAGGTCACTGGCGTGTGAGAATTAGCCTTGCTTCAAAACAAAGGCAAACCAATGAAAGAAATAAACCCCAGCCTTCCCCTCCTCTGAGGGTTGCTCCAGTGAGCCCAACATCTGCCATGCCAGCACTGCTGCCAGCCACCCAGGGATCAGGGAAAAGCTGTACAACAGGGGGCATCAGCACAGCCAAACAAGCACCAAATGCTGTTTTATGTTAAGAAAACACAGTATTGGGTGTAAAAAAAATAATGTTCTTTCTGACCATTTGTGATGCACCAGAAAATATTTTAAATTTTAGGCATTTTTTTTAGTTATTCAAAATTTGTTTATGCTGTGCTGTCTCCTGTGGATTATGGGGGAAAAATGCTTGCTAAATAGCAGAGGAATAAGTCACTGAAATCTGTTTATCAAGAGAAGCTGGGTAAGTTATTTAAAGTAGTCTGGAGTTCCTCTTTATTTTGTTCAAGCAACTACAAGGTAAGAGAAGTTATCACTGACTAAGCATGCCTGACCCCTCAACAGAAGGGGGTAATCTTCATGAGTCTTCTAGGAAATCATCCAGCAAAAGCAAGGAAGTCCCAATTTAGCAGTAATTCTGGTAATTTTATATTGAAAACAAATGGAAAAAAAAATTCCAAAAATACCTTCCGGAGTCCCTGTATATATAGGCAAATTAAAAAAACAAAACAAAACAAAACAAAACAAACTAGAAGGGAAACTAGGGACAAGTTAATTCTGCCTTTGCAGATCTCCTTTAAAAGAAGAAATGTTTAATACATATCCTTACTTAAATGTAAATAGGTGTGAAATAATGACCAGTTAGGAAAAGTACCTGGAATAGCATTAATGGAGTTCATTAGTTGTTCAACTTCAGAGACATCTATGGCCCGCTCTTCAAAGTCTGGCAGTGTTGAAAGCTCTAAATTCACTTCTTGCTTTAAGAATTCTTCCAGCCTGTAATTGTAGGGGGAAAAAATAATGTCTAATTGGAAGTACCGTAGTACTGGAGGTATCAGTCTATGATTCCTATTTTAAAGAGAATAGCAGACTCCAAATTAGCACCTATTTCCTTAAAACACCATTTTCACAGCTGTACAAGCTCAGCCTCCTCTGCCTACAGCTTGGAGACACGTGGCCATCAGTGCCCCAAGATGGCAAAGAGAGCTGGCTGCTGGGGCTGAGGGCCACCCTGGTGTGCCCTGCTCCTGCAGAGAGCAGGGCAGTGGGGTATGCCCAGCACCTCCCTAGGGAAGCACCCTATTAGCTCCATAACTCCCATTATTTTGAATTCACACTATTATTAATTCATGACCTCGTGGCTCTAGGTGTTGTAAATTTGAAAGAAAGGGGGATCTTTTCTCTGTGCTTTCATGAACAATAACAGTCAATTAATAGGGTGGTTTTTGCCTATGATTTAGTGTGCCCTAAGACTTCTTCCAATTGCTCCAATATTTTTCTGTATCCGTTCTGAGCTCCCACAGCTTGATTTTCTACCTCACTATATTAATGCATAAATAAGCCCATTACAGTATATTTAGGGAGCTCAATTTTAGTCTCATTTGGATCCAGAGTGGTTATTTCAAGAGCTTTAGCAATCCTGTTTCTCAGTGAAATTACTTCCTTATGACTAAGCTGAAAACACTGATTTATTCAGGCTCTAACTCTCCTTTCGGATTTCTTGAAATTGGAGCCAAACAAGTTTTGAGTGTTAAATTTCTTGGAGCAACTTTTTCTGATGCACTTTAAAACAAAAATACTAAATATTTCAATAGCTTTAGTGGCTTAGACAACATTTGTGTGCCTGAACAAAGTCCAGAACATGGAAGCATCTCCAATAACCCATCCAATTAGCAGGAAGAAATGTGACACAAAATCCCAGACTGTGATACTACCTGTCAACCATGGTTACTGCTGCCTGTTGGAAAAAAAGGACACAGCGTTAGAGGTAGAAAAGTCCAGAGTCAGACTACATCATGCTGTTGACCTGTCTTACACAAATTGCCCCAAATGCAATACTTGGAGTGAAGTAATTTGCTCTCTCCCAACTCTGAGAACAAAGCCAGCCCTTTCTACTGAAATGGACACATCCTAGCTGAATTTACAGAAAGATAATGAGCAATATCAGGTAGTCATCAGTGTCTGCCCATTGAGACTTTAGACCAATTACTCCTTTGGTTGTCCAAAGTGCCAATAGATCCGTCACAAACAAAAACCAAAATCAGCTGGGCAAAAGAACTCATGAAATTATCTGTGCTGGAGGGAGTCTGAGAAGTGCATGTAACTGGAAACAGTGCATGTACAGGAGAAAACCTAAGCCCCTGAGAGCTCAAAACCAACATTCACTTTTTGATGAACAATGGTTCTTAGGGTCTATGTAAACTGTCTACAAGGTAAGGAGAAAATAAGTTTATTCCAGAGATGCAGAGGAATGGGAAAAAGTCAGCTCATGAGAAGAACTCAGCAGGCTGGAGTCATAGCAAACTGACCCACAGAAGTGCACTGGTGTTATGAGATTTGTTTGTTGTCCAGATCAGAAGTTACTGTCACTGTGCTACAGAAATGCTCCCACCCACCTTAGTCACAGGACAACTCAGGTGAGAGCAATCACGTCATCAGTAAAAATTCTGATTTTTTCTCCAATTATTTTTCTACCTGCCAAAGAAAAATATCTTCTTGACACCACCTCAAGAGTGGGATTTCATCCATCACTTTGCGGGAGCTTTTGACATATTTCAGCTGAACTTTCCTCCAAAATGAGCAAGAAAAGGAAACATCTTCCTAAGTGATTACATCAGCCTGCCTGCTGTGAGCCCAGAATAGAGCAAGAGAGCTGAGCCTGCACAAGGCAAGGAACACTAAGTGCTTCCAGAGTTTCCCCAGATAAGCATTTCAGCAAGATATCTTCTCTCTGAACCCCAGTGTGACTCACAAATGAATGAGCATCCAAATTACAAACTTCTGCTTCTGCATTTTGCCCCCATTGTGCTGCCCTACTAAGTCAATGCCACCATGCCAAGCATGAGGAGCAGTGACAGCACCACGGACTGAGCATCCCAAATTCTCCTTAGCACTAAGGCTGCTTGGGATTCTCAGACAGAGACTCCTTGCAAGCAGCAAAAAGCACTTCAACAGTTAAAACTCTTTACCTTCATAAATTCAGCTTTGTCATTTTCCAGGAAAAGCTCCTGGGTTTCATCTGTCAGCTCCTTGCAGGTGTCAAGATGTTTCCCACAGCTGACCAGCTGCTCATACAGAGCTTCCAGCTTCTGCCTCTTCTCTTCTCCCAGTGCTTCCAGCTGCTCCTCATACTTCTGAGCAAGCACTTGCACTGCATCGTTGTAATGCACCTCAAAGTTCTGCTCCTGCCTCCCAAAATTTTCCTACAAGATATTTGAGGGTTTGCACCTTGGCATCAAGTCTGATCCACAGGTCATGCAGAGGAAAATATTACTCTGGTCTGCCTAAATTTCTCCTTACCATAGAGATAATATGTCATGATTTAATTCACAAAACTAGGACACAGTACCAGTACACAGAAGGTGTAATTTGACTTATGTGCATTTTTAGGGGTTTACTCTGATCATTCACCCCACACTAAAGCACAAAAGTGTTGGATTTTGTTCCAGAAATAAGAGCAACAGAAATTACAGCAGGAACAATGATGCTCCCCTAAACCCAGGGAGCACAACCAGGATATATCCTAGGCATAATCTCAGAAGCATTTCCACCAACACAGTGAATCACATCTTTCCACGAAAAAAAACCATGGCAACTCAGTGGGATCCATGGATTTGTGCTGTGGCAGCTGGGTAGCTAATGCTGGTATCCTCACTCACAGCTGGAGAAAGCATTAGGAAGGGAAATTTAAGGAGCAAGCAAGGCAAGGAGCAGTCCCAGCAGCTGCTCACTGTTCAGGCACTGATGTCCTCCTGTGCCACATGCAGCAGAGAAAAGCCTGCAGTTGAGTTATTGCTCGGTTTGAACTTGCTGCCAGCTGACCTCCTTCCCCTGGGGCCAAGTGACAGCAGCCGAGTGGGAGCACAACTCTTGAAGGCATCAGCTTGAACGGCTGGGCCGAGGGTTTGCCTGGATCTGACACTTCTGTGAATGAAGCTGAGGGAACACAAGGGCTGCACTCTGGATGGACTAGTTAGATCACAGCTCTTTGGCCATTTAAAGCTAAGATGACCTGAGTGGGGGTCACTTTATTTCTGAATGCAAAACTCTGTGCAAATTATAAATGTGGTTTTACTAGCCCACTTAAAAAAATCTTTAGGATGAGTTTTCCTGAGTACTTCAGTCTAGACAAACCCCAAGATAACTCTGTGCTCTGTTACTGTAAGTACCTCATTAACAACTGAATACTATGAATGTCAGTATGACTGTCAAAACTGTTTAACCCCACTACCATAAAGTTAGCCCAAGAGAAAATGCCTTACCTCTACAGTGATGAAGATTTCCTCCAAATGGCTGGCAACATTTTCCATCTGAGCAATCTGTTCTTCCAACTTGCACATGTTTTTATGGATCTCCTCCTACAAAACACCCAGTGTGATTCTTACTATGTCTGAAGACTGTTTTAGAGGCACCGCAGTACACCTGTGTTACTCTCACCTTTTCACTTTCCACAGCACTGGGGAGCTGAGCAACCTCATGATCCTTGTGTTCACCAAACAGTTTGTCAAAAGCTCGGATTGGTATCTTGCAGGTGGAACAAAAAATATCTGCTGCTTCTTCCTCTTCTTCCTCCTCCTCCTCCTCTACCTCCTCCTCACTGACAGCCTGACTGTTCCACTCGTCTGACATGCCACCACTGCTTAGCCCCCCTCTGGACCATGTGCTGCTCTCAGCCTCATCATCTGCTCTGGCTTTGCTCTGATTTTCACCTTGAGAAGCCTCATCAGGAAGTCCTTGCTGCTTTGTGCTTTGGCTTGGATCTTTCACTGAAGAGCTGCTTTTTGACCTGTTATATAAGGAACCTTGTAATCCTGCTTTTTCTGTGCGAGCTGGTGGCCATCTGCTCTCCACCTTCTCCAGATGTCCTCCAAGAAGCTCAAGCTCTTTTTCTCTATCCTCATCAAGTCCATACATCTTAGCCAACTCTGCAACCTCCTTTTCCAAGTCATAGCCAACTTCTTGTGGGCGCTGAACTTTTTCACTACTCGGTGCAGATTCCCTTCTCGTATCCCCCAGAGATCTGTCTCCTCGACCAGAGGGCTCTTCAGGAAAGATATCAAACCTCTCCTTTGATCCATAAAGATCCATGTGATAGAAGATCAGACCTTCAGTCTCAGTGTCACTAGGCTCTGGGGCTGGTGGGGAAGCTGAGTGATGTCGTTGGCCGCTAGTCCCATAGTCTCTCGTGCTGCCAGATCTGGATGACATTGGTATCCTCAGGGAGGCTTTTGAGATGATGAGACTCAAGCTTGTAAAAGATAAGAAAGATCTTAATCTCGGTCCTGATATCTAAGTATGTAGCTATTCTTGCTTAAAAGTATAGGGATAGATTAGGTTTGGCTGAGGACTGCTCAGTCCTGGAGGTAGGCATGAGAAAGACCAAAGTCAGTAGCTTCACTCCCTAAGTGCAGCTGCTGAAGGAACGCCACAGGAAGCTTGTCTTCTTCTCACCTCAGTGCAAAGCACAGCAGAGAGCTGTCTCTGGTGTGCATCCTCTTTTCTGAGTACCTCATCTGTGACCCTGATGCCTGATTTCCAACTGCAGAGCAGTCCTGTCCTCAGATAAACACTGTGACTGTGCTTCAGGCACAGTTAGTGCTGCTCTGTGCAATTGGAAATGGCCTGGTTTGAAGCCTGCTCACTCTTCAGCTGCTGTCAAGCATGTTTTCTGAACTGTCAGTCAGGCATAATGTAGAATGTCCTCTGTTGTGACCACTGATGCCACAGAACACACTAGTAAATGCCCTGGAAAGTGCTGTTCTGTATTTTTCAAGTTGCCATTCTTAATATTGAAACTTGAGTCAAGGTCTTGGGTCCTTTCTAAAGAATATCACAGAGAAAACATACTGCCCTTTGGGGCTTCTCACGTGCTGTGGAAAATATACATTTTAACATATAAAGCATCTGGTAACTAGGGAGCAAGGCAGGCCATTGGCCTATGGACAGAGATGCCTGCTCTGACCCAAACCTTGCACATTTTGTGTGTTCTGTGCAAGGAGGCAGGTGTGAAAAGCATGTGCAGGTGACATGCAAAGCTGTATGATAAAGCAGATGCATGTGGGATAACATTAAAAGTGCAAAGGCAATTTTAATGCTGATTCCCAAGCCCACTCTTTCCAATCAGCCTGCATTAACAGCAGTGAGATAATGCCAGTACAGAGTCAGAGCTCTCTCTGAGCTGAAATGTCCCCACAGCCCTTCAGTGCTCACCAACATGGATGGAATCATAGCTACAAAACTACTCAGATCAATTTTATCAGCAGTTTAATACCACAAGCAAAAGACTTCATGGAAAGATTTCAGCTGAATATCACTTAATCTGTAGTTACATCTAATCCTAGGTAAGTGAAGCATATGAAATATGAAGCATAAAATCACTTTCTCACAGAAGAAAAAAGCCAAAAGATCAGTCAGACATCAGTGCTATCAGAGCTTCTGCATAAGTTTTCACATAAGTTTGCTTTCAAACTATTATTTATGGTCTTTTTAGTTTTGAGTAGTTGCTATTACCTCAAATTTATTTAATCAACATTTTACTAATTTTCCTGAGAAATGCTTAGCTAACAGAGTCAACACAATTTGTAGAAAGCAACTTCCCAAACCAGTGAAAAATATTGAGACATTTTGCACTCTCTGGTTTTATATCCCTGGCTGAGTGCAGCCCTACAAATCTGTAAGAAAACCCACACAGAAGTTCATAGCTTGTCTTCTGGCACTGCAGACATGGGTGTGGATTCTACAGTTAGCAATATCCTACTATGGACAAAAAGTTAGGCAGAAATACTATTTATGCTGAAGGCAATAAAATAAATCATGCAAATTCTAACATTTTAAACAGAGAAAAGGTCTTAACACATACCAGAAAATGTTGTCTGGCTCCTGCAAAGACTTTTTTCCCCATAATTAAAACAATAAGGCTTGCTTTAGAAGCTACTACTAATTAGAAAAGTGAATTAACATTTTTTCCCTTACCAAAATGAAATGAAATAAATTAAAATTAGCATAATTAAGCTTGTCTGCAAAATCCTGCTGCCTAAATAAGATTTTCAGATGATTGCTCAGTGTTTGCTTGCTTTGCAGGCACAGATAAAATTACATGAAGCACGTTTAGATCCGTGACCACCAGTTATCATAAATACATAACAAAGAATGTTACTACCTAAAAACTTGCCTTCTATCTTAAGACGTCATAAATTCTTCTGATAGCTCAGATGGCATCAAAGTTAACTTCTATTCCCCCTAGTAAAAATTAATTCACACGAAAGCAATTCCTTGCCACTTTCCTGTAACTGCAGCTGGGAGACTTATTGCAGAAACCTTACCCTGCCTCTCTGCTCAGACAGGGGCATGCCAGCAATGAGCAATGGCACAAATATAGATGTGCCCTGGCTGTCCTTCAGCAGTGTGCTGCTTGAGTGTCACCAGGATGAATGTCACACACTGAGAACAGGCTCTGAAGTACTGAGAGCAGCTACAGAGAGCCCTCACTAAAGCCAGAGTACCCTCTCACTCTTGGAGGTGGGATTAATAAACACTGCAGAGTGCATTCATTGCCTCTGGGTGTGATTTCCAAGGCTGGGGTGTTAGGCAGAGTGTCCTGTGCGGGATACACAAAACGTGCAAACAACTCACATGGCTGGACATGTGTTTACAGAGTTGCACAACTTAATGGAAGTGCCTGTTCTGTTCTTTGCAAACACTCACTGGTAAAGTCCTCTCAAATTAGCAGGAGCTTTTCTACGGGGCTGAGTTGGAATCATGATCATATATTAGAAAAAAAATTCAGAGTTTAGAAAAAAAAATCATACCATTAGTTATGCTTATTATACATATCCATACACCCTGTGTGTGTATGCCAGACCTCTGGAAAGCTAATTATGGTGAAGAAATTGAACAATGGCCCCACTAGGGAGGTTTTCACAGGAACAGATCCCTGCAGTCTGTGCTCAGGAGGGGTCCACCTGATACATAACAGGGTGTGTATTACCACTGATTATTGTGACTGCGGTAGCACTGGAGCTTTGTGAGTCTGCTCAAACCCACAGCTGCCCAGCACACACAGGCTGCTGCTTGTCAATGTGCTACCAAGCCAGCCCTGCTGGCAGGAGATTTTTAAGCACGTTTGAGAATGCTGAATTATATATGGCTTGAGCTCAGGGGACGCCACAAGGGACAATGTCTATTAGATCTTGACACAGCTCTGCTTTTTCCTCATTTTCCAATTATCTTGGCGTCATTTCCTCACTTTTCTAGCAGTGCAATTGTTTGCTGTTTGGTGAGGAATCACAAGTTAATTGCCCATGTAGGCACGATCTCATTACTGCTAACAGTGCTTCTATCATCTGTGAGATTAGAGCAGAAGTGTTTTCACACAAGTGATGCAGCCCTTGCTGAAATGTTAGCATCTATGCTGTCTGACAGATTTGATTAATTTTTCAACCAAGAGCTTATTTTTGCTTTGTGTTAAGCTATGCTATCTTATATGCCTTAATTTCTCAAAACATTAGCAGTACTTCACTTCCAAAGACTGGAATATAACATTTGGTGGATAGTGAATTACACTCTGCCTTGGACACAGGCCTGAATAAGAGCAGTGACACTGTTCTTGTTCCATCACCCTGGTTCTCTTTGCTCCCTCGGTGCCCATGAGGCAGCGTTTGGGTGGCATTTATACAGAGCATGGTGACTGTGGGGCTGAGCTGGGTGTCAGGACAAGCACCCTGGGCTGTTTGTGGGCACAGGGCCCCAGGGCTCAGGCTCAAGGGGAAGGAGTGTGGGGTTTGCTTGCTGTTGTAGAATGCAACAATGCGTGGACTTTTGTGAGGGCCGCAGGAACGATGGCAGTGAGGAAAGCTGCCCCTCATGCAGCGGCTCAGACGTGGGGCTGTGTGTGGCCTGCTCCCACCCGCCACTCCTCACAGGAACAGCCGCTCATTCCACAAAGCTTTCTCCTGCCAGCACCTGAAGGAAACACACATGGGAGATGGGGCAAGAGTATTCGCAAGAGCATGTACTGACAGGACAAGGGGGAATGGTTCAAATTGAGAGTAGTTTTAGGTTACATATTGGGAAGAAAGTTTTTACTGTGAGGGTGGTGAGGCCCTGGCCTGGTTGCCCAGGGAAGGCGTGGATGCCAGGCGGGATGAAGCTCTGAGCATCCTGGCCTGGTGGAAGGAGTCCCTGCCCATGGCAGAGGGGTGGGAACATGATCTTCGGGGTCACCTCCCAACCCCACCCACGCCAGGACAAAGGGCCTTTCCCGGGCCGTCCTCTCGCTCTTTTACTACAGCACTGTTTATTTTCCGCTCCCGCCGCGAGGGCCGCCCTGGCCCCGCCCCATCACGGCCCCGCCCCCTCTGACCCCGCCCCGACATCGCGGTCCCGCCCCCTGTGCTCTCGCCAATGGGCGCGGGCGCTGCCGGTGACGCGCCCGGCCCCGCCCCCCCCGCCGCTCGGTTTCTGTTTCGCTCCGGGGCCCGCGGGGCCGCCGCCGCCGCTGTCGCGATGGAGCCGCAGCCCGACAGCCTGGAGGGGTGGGTGGCCGTGCGCGACACCGCCTTCGCCGAGCCTCAGCCGCCGCCGCGGCTCCGCTTCCTCGTGGCGTGGAACGGCGCGGAGGGCGCGTTCGCGGTGACCTGCCACGGGCGGGCGGAGGCGGCGGAGCAGGCCCCGCAGAGCTGGGCCGGGCTCTTCTCGGCGCCGGCCCTGCGCGGCGTCCACCGGCAGCTGTCGGCCGTGTGCCCGCGCCTGGAGCCCGCCTTCCCCGAGCTGCCGCCCGCTCTGCCCGGCGCGGCCTCCGGCGGGCTCTGGGCCGTGCTGTTCCCCGGCGGCGCCGCGCCGGACGAGGCCGAGCTGCAGGAGCTGTGCCGGGCGCTGGAGCTGTACCTGGGCTGGGCCCTGGAGCTCTGCGGCGCCCGCGTGGTGCTGGACGCGCTCTTCGCCGCCGACCGCTGCTGCGACGACGAGTACTTCGAGAGCCTGCACGAGCTCCGCGGGAAGGCCCTGCGCGGCCACCTGGCCCGGGCCAAGGAGGCCCTGAGGCGGGTACGGGAGGAGAGGAGGGAGCCGGGGCGCGGGGCTGGCCCGAGGGTGCGGGGCCGGGGCTGCCGGGCCACGCTGCGGGCAGGGAAGGGGCCCCTCGGTGCGGGACTGTGTTCAGTGCTCGGTGCTGCTGCTGCTCAACTCATGGGTGCGCCTGTCTGAGCTCCGGCTGGGCGCCCCGTGCTCCCCTGGGGGCTGCAGGGAAGCCTGGCAGTCCCTGCTGCTGCTGCGGGACTCCATCGATCCGGGCAGCCTCGCCAGACTCACGTGAGCAAGGGTGACCGAGTCACTGATACCAGCTCGCTCCTGGTGTTGTCCAATGTCCAGATTTGTGCTTACACTAACACTTCTTTATTGTTTGGAAGCTACAAAGTCACTTTCCAAAGTACTAAGTGTCATCGGTCTTGGAGGTGCACCTTTATTAAGTGGGGAATAAGCCACGTCCACGTGGGCAGTCGCTGTAAGACATTGGGGCTCTTACTTAAGCTGCAGGCACTCCTACAAAAACACATGGCTAAAAACATCCAGGGGTGTTGGGCAATGGGTGGAACAGTAACCGAAGAGGAGAATACAATCATGTGCTAATTTTCTAACCTCCCTGAGAAGGTCTCAGACTACATGTTTGCAGTAATGCTTGTAACTGGGGGATTCTCAGTCTTTTTTTAAGGCCAAACTTAGTCCTGGTCCTATACAAATAAGTGGTTTGTATTCTAAGAAATTGTGTGTGGGTTTTTGCTGGTTATTTAAGTGTCAAATTCTGCCCTACTGATTGAAGTAATGATGATATTAGCACTTTCTTCCTTTGGTGCCTTAGGTTTCTTCTTGCTATAGATGTGTTCCTGGATCTTTTCCCCTTCTTGTAAGCAAGGATTCAAAGGGTGGTGTGTAGTGACAGAGTTGCAGTTAGGACATCGGAATGTTGATGAGTTACAGACACTTCAGGCTCAGCAGTGTGGTGCTGCTGTTTCTTGCAGTACCTGTTTACAATCTTCTGGCAAAGTAGCCTGATCATGCTTTGGAGGAAAGTTATGACAGTTGACTTCAGCCTTCTCTTTTCTATTGCAGTATTCAACAGATGAAACAACACTACTTTTTCAGAAAGACATTGTTTTTAAAAACACAGCTTTAGTTTACATGAACATGTGCCTTGTTGTATACAAAAGTGTCTGTCACTGACTAAGTTCACAGCCCAGTTAGAAATATATTCCAGCCACCACGTTCTCTTGGAAGCAGCACGAGCCTGTTCAGCTCTGTGGCAGTTTGGGGCTTGGTGATGAGGTACAGCTTGGTGCCTCTGATAGTTACTCTCTGATTTCCAGCTATGTTTTAGACATGGCTAAACATGCTGTAGAGTGTTATTGTACTTGCAGGCCTAACAGGGACATAAATTCTTTATACTGTAGTCTAGACCAAGTTATGGAAAACTTAAGAAATAGACATTAAACCAACCTGAAGTACCAGAGCATCCTTTTTTGCTTTTTACATTAATATCCTTCACTAACACTTCCCCTCTACTCACTCTAAGCATGCTCCAGGAGCAGCATGACCCTCACTTGTTGCTTTTAGACTGGGAATCAAAAAGTCAGCTCTTGCATTTGTATTTGGCTTCCACAGTGGGTCAAAAGCAGACTGAAATTGCTGCTGGTGGGCCCTAGGACTGTGTCTGAGCTGCCACAAGCTCCTGGGAGGCCCAAGAGGCTATCACACGTATGGGATTATCAGAAATGTTGGAGTTCACATTCTCTTGTTCCCCTGTTGTGCCAGGCCTGCAGACAGGGTGGGTGGGAAATGCCCTTGAGCTGACTTCCACAGATTTTCCCTGGGGAAGTTCCTCCATACATGGGAACTCTGCTGTCTTACCCAGACTCAGCTGGCAACAACAAACAAGATGGTTTAATTTCAGTGCTTTTCAGTTGCAACACAACCCAAGCTTATTTTTTTTTTATGTTTTCTCTCACTCCTGGTAACACACCCCCCTCCCATCCCCTTCCCTCTTTATGGAGCTGCAGAGCACACGCTGTCCTTCCAGGAAGGTCTGTTTCTCAGTGGAACTTAGCTGTGTTCTCTCAGCCAGCTCACTATCCTGGCACGTAGAGCATGCCATGAGCTCTGCCAGCTGGTGTCAAAGAAAAACCATTGAAGCTGTGATTGGTACCAGTAAACAAATGCAACTGAGGGGAAATCCCCAACTTTTTATTTTGTCATAGAAGGAAACAAATAGGGCCTACTCTATCGAATGGCAGTAATTCCATGGAAGAACTGTGACTTACAAAGTGTAGTACCACTAGAACTGAGGTTAGAATTAGCTATTATAAATTATACAAATGCTAAAGGAATTTAACTGCAGGGTGTATCTGAAGTAAATGCCAATCTGTTTTTTCTGTGCCTGAAGTCAGAGATTCTGGATCCAGAAACTCATTAGCAGGCATTTAGTAATTGTGGAAGCAATGCAATGTCCAGTTTAAGAATACCTTGCTTGTCCTTCCAGCACAGAATTCCCAAGATTCCCATTTGTGTTTATAAAAAGCAGCAACCAAGTCATCTGCTCACAGTTATTAGAATGTTTCTGGTAGACGCCCTAGGCAGGATGCTCCTTGCAGGCTCCTGATGGAATGTGCAGCAATTAGTGCCTCTAATTAGTGTGGAGTTGGGGGTATTTTCACCTGGGGTGGCTGCAGAGTGCCTGGCACAGGGAAGGGAGAGTTGGCAGTGGAAGGACAGGTCTGGAGCCTGGCAGCATCCAGCACACACAAATGCAAAGCAGCCGTGGCTGATTTACCTTTTATCCCACTAGGTTCTGCAGCAGCATAAAAGTGCTGACACAATGGTGGCTTTGATGAAGGTTTATGAAGAAGAAGATGAAGCTTATCAGGATTTGGTCACCATGGCAACACAATTCTACCAGTATTTGCTGCAGCCCTTCAGAGACATGCGAGAGCTGGCGACACTGTACAAACTGGAAATCCTGGTGAGTCTGCCTGTACAGAGTGAAAGGCCAAGCTACACAGTGGGGCATCAGCTGCTCTTGGAGCAGTTCAGGCTCAAATCATGTAACATTCCCTACTTCTGCCTGTACCTGCTTTTTTTCCCTCTGCCAAACCACCAGACATGACTGACAAATTCAGAGTTAGGGCAGAGCCACTCTCAGGATCTCAGAGTCCATGATAATGGCTTGATTAGAACTGCAGCTGACTTCCCACTTAAAAGGAGAATATCCCCTGGCTCCACCTCCCTGGAGTTTACTCTGGGAGGCTGAATTTACTGTGTTATACGTAGTCTTTGTTGTGCCGCCTTCCCATGGGATTAGTTTTTACATTCAGTGTGTCATCCCCTGGAATGCTGATGCACCAGATTAACTCAGTTGTGGAGGAGACCTTCCCACTCAAAGGAGTTTTCTGTTACTGCTACAACCTGCTAGAACTGCAGATGAAAATATATCAGTTGCCCCTGCATTCACTTTGTTTTATGTGCATCTTAAACTGGAAGCACATTCTGAAAGTTACGATGCCCCTGGAAACAACAGGCATTTACTATGTTGATTTTCCCTAAATAGTGTGTTAAAATTAAAGTGAGCTGTTAATGTTCCCAAAGAGAGCAGAACAGTTTTAAGTTTAGATTAAGGTGCTTGAATATTGAAGGTCTAAACCTGTGACAATAAAATGTTCAATGTACTGTTCTGAAAATTAAAGTGGAAATTGGAAAGAATGAAACAAAGATTATATTTTAAAAAAAACCTGTAAGGGATATTGAGGCTCATTTGAAATATAATTCTTCTAAAAATATATTTGAATACTAGGCTTGTTCCTGTGTCTCCTTTGTGGACTTGAAAACATTCTCTTCTGTTTCTTTTCTGTATCCCTGTTCCTGTGTGAAAGAGCTGCCAAACTGGAGAACCTGCTGGTGCAATGTGCTGTCAACACGTGGGGAAAAATAGAAGAGAACATTGCACATTGAAGTGTTACTTTTAGTAACAATAAAAAACGCTTGTGTTGGATGCCATTTTAAAGATGATAGTTTAAAAAATATTTTAAGAAGTAAATTAATCCAAGTGTGAGGTCAGGATTGGAGAACAAAGGTTCTGAATCAGCCTAGAGAATGAGAAATAGGAATGAGCAGTGATTCACTTTGTGACAGGTGAGGGGAAGGTCATGTTTGCCACCATTCTTGAAACATCTCCAAGTGTAGCATAGTGTGGCTGCACCTCTGTGGAAACCAAGTGGTAACTGAGAGTTTTGTGTCCTTGTAGAAATCTTTGCAGTATGATAATCTGGGGCCTAGAAGAGTAGCAGCTTTGCAGAAGGATGCTGATGAATGGACTAAGAGAGCTGAGAGTGCTGTGTGCTCCATTCAGGATATCACAGTGAACTACTTCAAGGAAACTGTAAAGGCTCTGGCAGGTAATCAGAATGACTTACACAAAAGGTTGTGTAAATACCTAACTTAGGTGACTGAGAGCTCTTCTTACCTCTGTGCAGAACCTGAGGTTCAGGTGAGTGTCCAACTTAAGAAAGAAATACTTTATTCACTTAGGATTTTTATATCTTTTAACCAGTTTAGTTTACAACTTGGATTTGACTTGCCTGAGATATACAGCTGCAAACCTCTGCACAAAAGCCATGGGTGCTTTTAATGCTTTATGTGCAAGCCTCAAGGATTTCAGCATGTGAACAGAATATGTTGCTGTGCAACTGTTAGGGTGTATTGCCATAGTGCAATGAAGTATTTTACTTACATGTATAAGGTCACAAATTCAACCTTGTAATCTTGTAATTTCTAAGCTTCAGAAATAGTTTAATAAGATTAGCATTTTTAATACTTCAGAAACACACAAGGGCTGTTAGTACACTGCATTTCTCATGCTTTACTGCCATGTTTTAATCTACAGCAATGCACAAACAGATGGAGCAAGATGAGGAGAGATTTGGTAAAACCACCTGGGCATCAGCTTTGCCACGACTAGAAAACCTGAAATATATGTTAGCAAAAGAAACCCTTCAGCATCTGAGGGCGAGAGAGCTGTGCCTGAAACAGAAGAGATCTGGCATTCAGAAACTCGTAAGACCTTACAAAGCCTCCTTTTCTGTCGCTGTTTTTTGAAGGGCTGATCAAAACCTACCAGAATGGTCATGAGAGTAGGCTTTTCAAGTCTGTCTGTGCAACAATTTAGGTTTTCAGCACAGTTTTATGTTGTGGAAAATGCATGTCTGCCGTTTTTTAATTGCTCCTGCATGTTTGAGGACACTCAGCAAAGCTTAGCATACATGCTTTTAGAGTTCAAGTATCATTTGAGCATTTGTGATAATAGTCTTTGAAATTGTTTCCTTTTATGGAGGTAAAGACCAGATATTATTTTCAGAGGACACTGAAAAATTAAGATACTTCTTTAATACTAGTCTTTGATGCCTTGTAACTGCTGCTAGGAGTACCTGATATTTATTTTCCGAGAGTAGTGAACTGTACCATGTATAATTGTTTTCAGGAGCAGTATCATTTGTACAGATTATAATGAAGTCTTTCCTGGTAAAATGAAGGTAAATGTATACTTAAGGTTAATAAGGTTCTCTGCTCCTTTGAGTTTCTGCTTCAAGCTATTTCTAATGCTCTG
Organism: Melospiza georgiana; assembly: GCF_028018845.1. Classification (NCBI taxonomy): domain Eukaryota; kingdom Metazoa; phylum Chordata; class Aves; order Passeriformes; family Passerellidae; genus Melospiza; species Melospiza georgiana. The sequence continues at coordinate 11,068,238 of NC_080442.1, forward strand.
TTGTTTTCCATACCAAAGCAGCTGCCAGTTAGACCAGGCTCCTTATAGGCATCTGTGCATCCACACGTTTCATGTGTGCATATTTTGTTACTAATGCTTTTTATTTTCTGTTACAGATGGAGAATCTTGGAGAACAAGAAGAGAATTTAGGTATAGTGGAGGAGCTGGAAATACAGTATTATGAAACACAGCTGGAATTATATAATGTACAGCTTGAAGTATTGAAACATGAAGAGATGCTGCTTATTGTACAGCTGGACACTATAAAGAGACAGATTAAAGGTGAGAATAAAATATTATTTAAGCACATGTTCAGAACACAGAAGTGACATAGCCTGCTCTGTTTTCAATTAAAAAGAAGGATATCATTGCTTGGGTCTTGCTAATAGAAAGCATTGCTGGAAAACATTAATGCTGTGGTACCATCTGATATTTTGTCTTTAATTAGACACTTTAATTAATTAGGCACTAATTTGATAACACAAGTTTAAAAAAAACAGCCACAGCGGTTGCTCCTCTTGCTAGCAGCTGTGATTTGTGCATGCCCTGGTTTAGCATGGAGTAATTTATATTGACAGTGCTTAACTGCTCTAATAGCTGCAAGATCTATGCACAGAAACTGGGTATCATGAACCTGCTGAAGTAGGTCCTGTACTTTATCATCATCTATTCTAATCTAACATGTAGAAATTACAAAATGCGTCCTATAGTGACAAAAAGAGGTGGTTGTAGCTAGAATGGTACCTGAACACTACTGTCTTCCAGTTAAAGTGTCTCTTTGTGACACAGTTGTACCAAGTTAGGCACCAGTCGTGTTCTTTTTTGTGCTTATGAATTCTCCATGAGTTTACCACGTACACTGTGAGGTAAACATTGCTGCCACTTGTTACATAACTGAAGCGTGGTAAATAGTAAAACAAGACACCCAGTGTTGATCAGAAGAGTCTTCCATTTTCCAGGAAAAACTCCACTTGGTGAAGGTAGGAGTTGGAACACAGGGAGACATTTGAAAGAGGAAGCTAAATAACAAATGCTAACAGCATAAATTTGATCCTGCAAAGCTGCCCTGTGAGTAATGTGACATGTTTGCATATGACTGTGAAGGACCCAGCTCGGCTCTGGAGCTTTACACTTACTCATAACTAACTCACTGCCTTCAATGGCTTTGAAAATGTCATTAGCTCTTTAAATGTTTAAATGACTGTGGCAATTTTTGGTTTCTTAAAAAATGCCAAATGCCTTTTTAGAGAAACAGGATGAAGTTGTTTACTATGATACATGTGAAAATCCTGAGGAGCTCAAGGTCATTGAACAGAGCATGGGACAACATTTCGCTAACTTGTCAGCCATGACGGTGCTGAGGCAGAAGACAAAGCAGTTGGAGACAAAGCGTGGGACTGTCTGTGCGAGGAGAGCCTACCTCAGGAACAAAAAAGTAAATGCAGTCCTGGAGATGTGCATTTCCTTCAGCTGATGTCTTGACTCACGAGGGATGGACAGGAAACAATTAGGGAAGTTTGGGTGGAGCGTGCAAGATGATTCGTGACTCAGTGCCAAGGCCTGCAAGCTGAAAGAGGGGCAATGTGATTTTAACAGCTTTACACTCCGTGATGTGGTGCAAGTGTGTCTGGCTTGGAAAGAGAGCACAAACTTACCTGGGTGACCCAGGTGTTCTCCCATCAGCTAGACCTTACCTGACCCCTGTGGGGCCAGCTGGAGCTTTGCCCTAGCGGCCTTTTCCAAATCAGCTGCAGTAGAGGAGGAAACTGACCTTCTGTGGAGGAAGCTGCAGTGATAGGACAACTCACACACTGATACTTTACCTTTGAACAGGAGGAAGGGGAAACTTTAACAGCTCTCAGTTCTGTGCAAAGGGCAGTTTTTCGTTTGTTTCCCAATCAGAGCAGAACACTAGGAAGACAAAAGTTGACTCTCATGAACCTTCTCAGTAAAAGGAGTTTACCTCACACCTGCAGTTCTGCTGGGGCAGAGAGCAGAGTTTAGTTTCGAGTCTGTCTGACCTTTTATCTCTCAGTAGCCTGGACAAACTGGGAATTACATTGGAAATGTTTTGTGAGCCATCATTGTCTCTTACAACTGCTTCCTTGGCAGACACTTCTTTTGCTTCTGTTTTCATTTACTTAATTGCTGTCTATTGGTTGTATAACACTGAAGCCAAATGCCACATGGTTTGCAAATGCTTGTCCAGCCATGTGGATAATCCCCCTCTGTACAGAGACAAAAAGCAACTCCCAGAGAAAATACTGAAACCTGTGGCTTCTCTTTGGTACTTTTTACCAACAGAGAGTACCCTTGCTAGGCTTCTTGTGCTTCCCATACCTTTGCTTCCCTGCCTTTTGTACTTGGGAGCTATGGCAAATGAGGGAGAGGGGGAAAAGTAGCTTTGTATTTTTGTAGTGCTTTGCTAGCTTCCTTCTTGCCTTCCTCGTGTCTTTGCATGAGCTCATTTCTTCTCTGCTTTTCATCTCCCTTTCTTCTCTTTTTTTTTTTTTTTTTTTTTTTTTTTAATAAACTGTAAGACAGGGGTTGGGTCACATCTGGATCATTTTTGCTCCAGCATGAATAAAAATATGGCTGATTAGGAGAACATTTGCTTTAGCCATGAAGGAGTCCCACAGACTTCACCATGAGGGTCTCACATCTGACACTAGTTGAGCTTAGCCATCTTTCTTGGCACTGCCAAGCACCCAGCTGTGGTTGCTGTTTAGTGGCTGGTGCTCAGGAGTTACTGGCAGAGCTGGTGCAGAGGAAGTGTGAACTGACTGAGAGTTGCATGAATTCTGCTCTTCCCCCAGGATCAGTGTGAGGCGAGCCACCGGCAGAGGCTGCAACAGGCAGAGGAGAGCAGAAAGCGCTTCCAGCAGCACCACAGCATCCAGATAGTGAGTACCCAACAGCAGCCCTGGGCAGGCTGGCAGCTGCCGGTTTTCACACACTAAGGCTCACTTACTTGTGTTTTAATGCAGAAGAGAGACAAACAAAAAGAAGAGGAGAAAAAGAAAAAAGCTTGGATAAGCCAGGAACGTCAGAAAACGCTGGAGAGGCTGAAAGTATTCAGGGAGGCAAGTACTGTAACTGCAGTAGTCCAGTGTCAGAACGTGTCAGAAAGCTGCCATAGCTCACATGTGAGCATTGTCCCAGTCAGAGACAGCTATTGGGATAGCCTAAAATAGGATTATATGTAGTGAGTACAGGTGATTAAATCTCCTATAAGGATACAGTTTCTGGGTGTGGACTTGGTTGCAAAGAATACAGGTGAAGAAATGGCTTTGAAATAAATGCTTTATTATTCATTTAAATTTATTCAGGGTTGAATTTTCTGCTTGAATGGGTGAGTGGGACAGTTCTGTGCTCTGTGTGGCTTTTTATCTCATTGGGGCTGATGTTTTGGCCAGTCCAATGGAGATGTGACCTCCTACCTTATGATTGCTTTTCCAGAAGTGTCCAGCTCATGTTGTTCTGAAGACGTCTGGTCCCCAGCCTCGCAGTCCCAGGCTGCCACGAGGCATCCCTCAGCAGGGTGTGGTGCTGTCCCCTCCCCCTGCATCGAGCACAGGGGCAGCCCCAGCAGCTCTGAGCCCTGCACCCTCACCAAGAGTAAGGGCAGCTCTCGAGCAGCCACAGAGCATTCTGCTTGTGGAAGACAAGGAACCAAAAGCTCCATGTCAGAATACCCCAGCAGACATCCCTGTCCAGATTTTTGTTACTGATGGGGACACAGAGGAACAAAAGCACAGCGAGGAATTGATGAGCTCTCCATGCTCACCACCTCCTCCTCCACCACCTCCACCACCTCCTCCCTTGCCCCCTCCACCCCCACCTCCCCCCCTACCCTTCCAGTTAAAAACACCATCAGCAACAGAGGATAAACCACTTCCCCTCAGCTCTGACAGCCCCTCAGAAAGCCCTGCACTGCACAATCAGGATGACTCATCCAGGAGGTCTATAAATAATTGCATAGGTAAGTAGGCTCACATCTACTGCTGCTTTTTAATGCATTTCCTGTATTTTTGTGGTCTCCCTCCTCTTCTTCTGGACAGGAATAGTGTGTAGTTTTGATCAGAAGAATGAGTCTCCTAGAAAGCTTAGTCTAAGCAATGACATAAAATAACACTGACCATAGCTCAGGATGTTAAATGAGTAACAATGATCTGTGTTTGCTGTTTGAGATACTTCACAGGGTCCTGATGGTCCAGTCAGAACACCAGTGTGGGTAAATTTGTAGCTGTACTAAGGCTACATTTTAGTGTTCATGATGTATGTACTACAGAGCTAGTAATTGGGCTGCTTATGTTTCTGTGGTGTGCGCAGCTTTTGTCCACTCACAATTTGCTTGGTTTCTAAATAAAGGTTTCCTAAGGGAGGGAATTCATGCAGAATTCAACCAGGATTTGAAAGGCAGGTGAATAGCTTTGGCATACATTCCCAGGGAAGAAATTGTGCTCTGTTACACCTTTGCTTTGTTAGCGGGATCATGCAGGTGTAATTGAAGGCTGAACTTGGCAATTGTAGCAGTAGTTTGAATGACAATAGAGCTCAGCAGCCTCCCAGGGCTGCACTGGGTGCATCCTGCTAACAGATTTATTTTTGTCTCTGAGGTGAGTGGATATTTTGACTATGTCAGAGAGATTGATCTAAGCTGGAAGGCTGCAATTTTTTTTGTTGTTTTTCACAGTGTAGCTTATGCTAGTATGAACAGTGTCTTTAAAAGTGGTACATTCCTTTTCCTTTTCAACTCTTCACAATACATGCAAGCAGCCTTTGTATCCTATCAGTTCAGAGGCAAACCACAGGCAGAAATACCAGGGGAAGTTCAGTGTTTTCAGTTCTTCCAAGCTGTGGGGAAGTACAAGCAGCTGAAGGGCTGAGACACAATTGAGTTACCATGGCAAACTGCTGTGCATCCAATGCAGACTTCAGTGTGGGATATCCATGGGATAACTACCACAGATACTCTTAAGAAGCCTTGATTAGCAACAGGAGTTGTACACCTGAGTGATCTTATTACTATTGGAACAGCCTTTCTGGTAGCTAGTATTTGCTGCTGTTCATGGCCTAACATTGATGTCTTTTCATTATTTTTGGATAAGAAAATAGGTTTTTTTGTTTATTGAAGAGATATGATTAGTTGTTTACACCTGTTTCTTGAAGAAAGCCATCATGTCAGTAGCTGTAACTGTAATTGCTAGATTACCACAGGAACTTACTGAAACAGCTTCATAAACATGTTGGTTTTATGGGCTACTCATGTCTTTGTGTGTTAAAAGCCAGGAGAGGCTGCTTTCATAATTTGTTTGTTTGACAAATCTTTTACCAGGTAGCCCATTTAGGTAGCAGACTTAAGACTCTCTTACTTGTAGGCTTTGTAAGGCAATCTGGTGGATCTTTGCTTGATCCTTTTCAGGCTCTGAAGGTAGCACAGGATTTAGCAGCCTGTTCCATTTCAAGTGGTTGATGTTAATCACATAACCTTGTGTGCACTGCGCATGGCAAAAATGTTTCTAGCTGTGAGGCACAGATGGTCTGGACCTATTGCTGTCCAGGGAAACAGCCTCCCTGTCTGACAGTCTGGAGCAAGCAGCAGAGAGTCCAGCAGGAGTAAAACTCAAATTAGTGTGTATCAGGAGCTCTAGTGGAAACTCTCAGTATGGTTTCCTTCATGGTCTGCAGTTCAGAAACATACACCTGAGATCTAAATCATGTTGTAAAATAGGAATTGTTTTCTAAGTCCATGCAGAAAAGAGCTGCCTGTATAGGCCTGATCTGGCTCCCAGTGACTTCAGTGATGCACTTTAAAGCCCTTCTAGTCAAATCCTTCCATTTTTCTCTTGGCTGAGCAAAAATGCAATTGACTGTCTCAGCAGGCTTCTGGGCAAGCTAGGAGGGATGGTGGATTGTTTATAACACAGAATGCAAGAGATTTTTTTGGTTCAGTGAAATTTTTTTTAAAAGCCCATAAAGTTGTAATGAAAAAGAGTGTTGTCCTTTGTGTATAATTTCTTCCTTAGAGCACAGCCTTATATAATGATGAAGAGGCATTGGATTCTCAATTCAAGATAAAAAAGCTGTAACTGCTTTTTAAAAGCAGTTCCAGAGCCTGCTGTTGCAGAGCTTGAAAGAGTCTGTGCCAGAACAGACCATTCGTGTGCCAGCACAGACCATCCTAGGGCTAGCACAGCTTAAAGGAAGAGCCCTGAGCACTTGGGTAGGGCTTCATGCCTCTGAAGTGTGGTTGTCTCATTTTTCTGGTAACAGTAGCTGGGTGTGTTGCAGGGTCCATGGATGAAGTTCTGGCCTCTCTGAAGCGCAGTGAAGTTCACCTCCGCAGAGTGGAGCAGCCAAACCCCTACACCTCTGTGAAGGACAGCATCCTCTCTGCCATCAGGCAGGGGGTTAAACTAAGGAAAGTGAATCGAGATGCTGACAGAGATGGCAGCAGAGGATCCCCCAATGAGCTGGAGAGAAGCATTAAGGCAGCCATGCAGAGAATTAAGAAAGTGTCTGCTGATTCTGAAGAAGAGGAGGACAACGATCAGAATAATGGAGAATGGGACAACTAACCTGCCTAACAGACTTGCTGACTGCAACAGAGTGTGTGCCTCATTTTGCACATTGTCGAAGACTGTCCCTGTCAAAATGAAGGAAATGTGTGGTTGTGTGTGGTGTTCTCATAGTCCAAAATGTCTTGTAAAGTAAAAGAATCCTGCTGATTTTCTGTAGGAGCTAGAGATTCATATTTTTGCATGATAAATCATACTCCAAATTGTGCTTGCGCTAATAGGTGTTCTTGGCTCAACCATGTAGTGTTTTCACCACATCTGAAGACAGCTGAAATGCTGGATTTAAACATATATTATTTAGATTGTTACTACACAGTGGGTAATGCTATCACAACAAAGTTTAAGGAGTGAAAATATAACTGAAAATCTCTTTTGTCAGGTAAAAGTAGAGGCAAATCTGTGGTGACAGAGGCAGACCAAAAAATGTAGCATAATCTGGAGTCTCTCACTCCTGCCTCCATTGTCCAGAAAATTCTTAAATGTTTTGCTTGTCTAATACAGCTCACTCTTAAATAACTGCCCGGGTATTCCATTTATCATCATCCTAGAAAGTGTGCACTTTTGGATGGCTTGATAATGCTGATTGGGGAGATCAGTTTCAAGTTTGAAATAAACACTACTGCAGTAATTACTGAAAAGTTTACTTTTTTAGCTGAAAGGTTAAGTATAGAGAACTTTTAGATGTTAAATGTTTTTCATACATCTGCATTTACAACGACCTGTTGACATGAAAGAAAGAGCCAAAATATTGTATACAATATTTTTCAGGATTTAGTCCTGTGATGCAGGGCTGCATTTCTCCACTGAGAACTTCAATGCATGTTAATAGCTACTCTCATGAATTTAAATTACCTGATGGCCTTACAAATGGCAGGTTGTGCCTGGAATCGGGCTATTTCAAAATTCAGCTACATGCAATTTAGAGACTCTTGCTATTTTGGGTAGATAGTGGCACAAATTATTAAAGTTATTTTTTTGAAGTTTATACTGACCCTTAATAAAAATATATCTTGACAGAAGAAGTAGATTGAGTGTGCTGTCACTTTAGGATACTGCTGTGAACTGAGCATTATTTATACCATGGTACCCTGGGTTTGGATAGCAAGTGGCAGCCGTACAGCAACTGCACTCTCACTAATGGTGTATGTAAATGCCCCTATTTTCCCAAATATTTATGAATTGTAATTTGGTAACAAAATTGAAAATACAGTGCTTTAATTCCCTCTTCCACTGTAGAGCAGCAGATCTGTTTAATCAGCACAGTAAATATGTATGCAGCAGTTTTCATGCAAGAAGAAGAAGCAGCAGCTGGGAGTTCATTTTTTACTGTTTAAGCACCTACTGCCGTTTGGATTTGAGGAAAAACCACTGGTTTTGGTCCTTTGCTGTGAAACCAACGAGAGGCAAAAGGAACATGAGCACAGGTGAGGCGTTACTGGGCTGGGCTGGGGGCAGCAGGGCAGAACGCACCCCAATACTGACTGAGCACTTCCCATAGAGAAAATCATCCTGTGAAAGCAAAGATTTCTGCCCCAAGGGTACCCTGGGCAGAGGGGGTGCTCAGCCCAGGGGTGGTGCTGGGGCTGAAGCTGAGAGCTGTCCCAGCCGTGCCCTTTATGGGCAGTTATTCAAAGCTGCGTGAAGGGTGCAGGGGCTCGGCTGCCTCCCTCTGGCTGCTGCCTCCTGCCAGCAGCACAGAGCCCTTCACTGATTCACTGTTGTTGCATTCCTGGGAAGCTGCACACAGTTAATGCAGAGAATTAAGTGAGTTGCAATTTCTCCATCAAATCTTGCAGCTTTTGTGTGTTTAACAGCAGCACTTTCACTCAGGAGAGGCCATCTGAGGATCAGCACCACTGGACAGTGATTTCTCCTGCTTAAGAGTTTCTTTTGTAACCATGTCTGAAACTCATCTGGGTCTGATCTCGTGTCCAACACAGCTCTACGTCCCAGGCTGAAAAATATTCTTGAAAATCCACTCAGAAGCTGCTGAACCCACATGTTTTCTGAAGCCTGTTTTATTTGCTGGACAGCCAGGCAGTCTGCTCTGTGGAAAATGGGCTGCTGCAATTTTCTGGTTGGTGTAGAAGATTTCAGCTCTATCAAGTAATCCTCACTGCCTGCTTCACCACCAAGATTTAATGGATCCTACTCAGCAGAGTAGCTGCTGCACCACCAATTCTCCTGGATGGCAGAAGCACAGCCAAGGTAAACAACAGAAGCACTGGCATTAGCCTAAAGAGAAAAAGGTGGGAGAGCAGTTTTCAAATACATAAGAAGCAGCTGCAAAGAGGAGGGAAGTAATTTGTTCTGCGTGTTCACAGGGAGATAAGGGGCTTAAATTACAGCTGAAATGATTCAGGGTAATGGTAGGAAAACCTTTCTAACAAACAATGAGAGCAGAGAGGTGCAGGGACAGGTTGCCTGGAAAGGTGGCTTCTGTCACTGGAAGTCTTTCTGAGGAGGTCAGACAAACACCCCAGGGTGCTGCTGGTGTTGCTGTGGCAGGGAGAGGTTTGCAGCCCATGCCCAGTGAGCTCAGTGTCCTGCTGCCTGGAGGCTCAGTTTGCTCTGCAGGGGAAGCCACTGCTTGTTTTCTGAGAAATGCCCAAATATAAGGACATGCAAAAAACCTTTCTAAGCTGCCCTCAGATTTTCCTTCTGTCTCTGTGTGACCATGACCACAGTGGGCTGTGGAGGGGAGGGTGGGTAAGAAATAGCCCCAGTGCCATGGGTACCTGGGGACTCAAGAAAACCACCTGGAAGTGCTAAAGGAGAGAGGACTAATTAATCTGGATTTGAGCTCAGGCATCAGCAGATGCCTTCTCACCTCTGTTTGGTGCAGCTGCTGGTGCCATGCTGACTCTGCTGGTGACAGCAAAGTTCAAGGGCTGATGGACAGAAGAGGAGAAACTGGACTGATGGGTTGGATCTGTGATAACCAGCTCTACCAGACCGATTTAATATTAACCTGGAAAAATGCTGGGACATCTTTTTTGACAATAAATACCTTTCTCAAACTACCTCACTCTGGGCTGGTAAGTGAATCCCTTGGTGGGAACAGTATGCCCTATTTGTCCATTTGCAGACATTGATTTCTTTAAACAGAAAAAATACAGTTGTCTGGTTTTAAAGAGTTAATGATGCACAAATTTGCTGGAAATCCCAGTCAGGAGGTAAAGAGATCAGTTTCTATAAATCAGTATCACTGTGGCTTGTGATCTTTCTAACTATGATGAGGGCAGTCCAGACAGCAGCTGCCAGTATTTTTACAGAGGTTTAAAGCTAATGTATTCAAAAAGCTATTTAGTCTGGCTAAAAGAACTTCTCTTTGAAACACCAGTGCTTTGATCACAGCAAGAGAAGTGTTGTGGCAGCAGTGCTGGGCACTGTGGTCATAGCAGGTGGTGTCAGTGCAGCCTTGGGTTTGTCACCATTTCTGTCCACATGCTGCTTTTTGGGATTTATGAAGCTTCTCCAAAACAAGCCCTCCAGCTCAGTGCACATGGCTGGTCCATGAGCTGAATATTGGCCTTTTTTTTTTTCCTGGAAAATGGTACTGAATCAAGCAAATCAAATCTGAGTGTGAACACTTTGAAGTGTCCCAGACTTGAAGGGGCTTGAGCAAGTGTCCCATTGTGGATCTGTGGGACTGTGGGGACCATGGAACAGCTCTGAATAGAAGGGCTTGAAGTGGTGAAGGTTTTCAGGGCACCCATATCCATCCTTTAATCAATTCCTTCTTTTGTCCCTTAAAATAAAAAAGATGCACGTGTACACCAGAAGGAAGGAGAACAAAGAGGATGAGTATGAAGACATTGATTAGAACTAACAAAAAGCTGGGAAATGCTTCTGTTTTCAGTCTCTGCTTCTCTTTTCACTCTTCTCCTCTGGGAAATGGTTGGAAGATAAGAGTGTGCACCCTTTGGAGAAAATGGGACTTAGGGCTATGCATGCCCTCACTCAAAAAGCATGGATTTAATTCCAAAAGCTGTATTTGCATCCAAGAGCACATCTGTGCACTACATACAATAATAACAACGTGATATTGGTAGGAGAGAGGGACACATCATTTCAGCTAAACCCATGGCGGTGATAAAAGGTGAATGGTATTGAAAGCATTTTTTAATAAATGCCACAGCAAACCTTGGCAGCAAAAACTGCTCAGAACAATATGTGAATGTATCCCTGGGGGAAACACTCAAAGCTGCTCCAGAACATGGCATTTTTTTTCCTGGCAAAAAGGTATGTGATTTTCATTCTCAGCATGTCATGCTAAGCTGAGAGCAAGAAGAAACACAATTAAATCTGCTCAGGTAACAGTGACATTAACAGCTCAGCTACTTGTGAAAATGCTTTGTAAAACAAGCCATCTTTAGCAGGCCTTTGCTCTTGCAGTAAGGGTGAGCCACAAACTCATACATAAAGTACATATTTAGCAAAATTATGTTTGTTCATTTTCCACTAGATCCCCCTGCTGTCCCAAATCCCCGTTAAAGTGCCAAGGATGGGGGGGACAGCATCCTCCCAGGTGGTCATGTTCAGGGGCTGTGGCTTGGGGCCAGCCCTGAGCAAGGACCTCCTGGCAAAAAGGACCCACAGCACACTCAAAAGGAGCAGGCTGGGTGGCCAGGCTGGGAGAGAACCTCCGAGTCCTCCTGGAAACTGTGGCTCCCCTCACTTGAGCATCAGTTAATCACTCTCAGTGTCACAGATTTGCAGCTCCCTTCTATCCCAAGGCAACAGTCTAAACATCATCCCACGGGTGTCTTTGCAGAGCCTTGTGAAGGAGTTTCTGTGCTCCAGCCCTGGTTCCCATCCTCTTCTCACCCAGAAGGAGTGGAGAGGCTGCCAGCTCCCGCTCCAGCTCCAGCTCCAGCTCAGCAGCGTGGTTGGTTTCCGTGTGTCTGGGCTCCGTGGCAGTGGGCACGGCAGACACGGGGGTGAGGAAATGAGTCTGTCCCGCCCCTGGGGACAAGCTGGGATCGCTCATTCATCGGCGGGTGAGTCACTGCCCTGCCCACAGCCCCTTGCTGCGAGCAGGGTGACAGCGAGACAGGATCCAGTGCCTGCGCTGCCGGCCTACGGGAGAGCTCTGTGCCATCCCCCATTCCTTGTGCCATCCCTCCCTTCCCTGCGCCATCTTCCCATCCCTGTGCCATTCCCCTCCCTGTGCCATCCCTCCCTGCTCCCTGTGCCATCCCTCCCTGCTCCATCCCTCCCATCCCTGTGCCATCCTCCCATCCCTGTGCCATCCTCCCATCCCTGCGCCATCCCTCCCTGTGCCATCCCTCCCTTCCCTGTGCCATCTTCCCATCCCTGTGCCATCCCTCCCTGCTCCCTGTGCCATCCCTCCCATTCCCTGTGCCATCCCCCCTCCCTGTGCCATCCCTCCCTGCTCCCTGTGCCATCCCTCCCTGCTCCCTATGCCATCCCTCCCTGTGCCATCCCTCCCATTCCCTGTGCCATCCTCCCATCCCTGTGCCAGTCCCTTCTCCCTATGCCATCCCTTTCCTCCCTGTGCCATCCCCTCATCCCTGTGCCATTCCTCCCTTCCCTGTGCCATCCCCCATTCCCTGTGCCATCCCCTCATCCCTGTGCCATCCCTCCCTGTGCCATCCCCTCCTCCCGCGCCTGTTCGGCTGGAATGGAAGGGTGTGCGGGGATATTTGGGGATGTGCGGGACCGTGTAGGGCCGTGCCGGGGTGTTTAGGTGCGGGCAGGGGTGTGCGGGCTGTGCTCGGGTGTGCGGGGCTGTTCAGGGCTGTGCGGGCACACGGTGGGCAGCCGGCAGTGCCTCCCCTCTGCTCTGCCCGAGCCGCTCCCTGCCCGTGTGAGCCGGGGTCTGTGCAGACACCAGCGCTGCTCTTTCCCTCCTGGCTTTTACACATCGCTCCTCTGTCCCCCATCCCTGTCCCAAAGCCGTTCCCCACCCACTGGAATGACTGTGCCGGTGACCATGGGACCTGCACAGAGCTAGGCAGTGATTAGTGAATCACTGCAATTGCTCAGGTTTCAGAGCCAGGGATTATCTTTATAAATGCACCCAACACTGCTATAGTTGAGCAGGATTGGAAAGGTCTCTGTTCTTCAGGGAACTCCAGCATCCTGTTTTGCAGCATTCATCTTCAGGCTAATGAACAGTACCGACCTGCATCCAGAGAAAAATTAAAGCCACGGCTAACGGTAGCAACGAAATAAGTGGCAAAAGACTAAATGTAAATAGCTTTGAAAGCTGATACATTTTCAGTGTGACATGATAATGCAAAAAGGTTGCCAGTGCTGCTTTATTTATAATTCCCAAAATGTCTGAATTCCCTCCAGCCAGCATACATTAAGCACAATGCAGGGCATATGCCACAAATCATATTCAATGATGAAAAGTCAGGAGAAAAGCAAGAGCTCAATCTCTCTTGATTACAGCAGCCAAAGATTTCTTTTTCATAGACTGCCAGTACTAATGAATGGAGAGGACACAAAAGGAAAACAAAAATACTCAATTCAAATGTGCTTCGTGTGCCAACAGATGGATCTGCTCATAAACTTGATTAATTAAATGCAAACCGTTGTCAAGGAATGTTGTTCAGGGTTTTTAAGCCCTCACTCCACGGCATCCAGCCATGGATATGGAAGTGTGGTCCTGGAAAGCTGCATGGCATTTAGCTCTGGGGTCCTGGCTACAGCCACTGCTACCAGGAGGGCTGGTATTTATACAGAGATCCATTTTGTGGTGGAGAACAGTGGTCTCCAAAGCTGTGCTAGAGCATGATTGATTCAGTAAGATGAGTCTTGCTGCTGTGCCAGTAACACTGGAATGCAGCCTCAAAAGCAGAAGCTGGGCCTTATGCCGACTCACAAAAATCTCTGATTTTCAACATGCAGTTTTTGTCTAGAGATCATTTCATTGCAGACAGTGCTTCTGAGATGATCTAACATTTCTGAAGTTATTGAAATATGTTCAGTGTTCAGGAAAAGTTTTGAGACCCAAAGGGGATTTTGTAGCACGACGATCTGTCTGAAAGATTCAGAGGCAGAGGTCAGGGCTGAGCAGCACTCGCTGCAGGGATCTGTTACTGTCCCTAGCAATGCATTATTGCAAGGGGATGGGAATGTTTGCCTTGCAAAGGTTGGCTCTGCTTCTAAAACCCACCAGGTCTCAGCTCTGCCCATCCTGAGCAGCCCCATGGCAGCGCTGCCCTGACATTGTCAGTGACAGAGTGGAGCAGCGTGTGGCAGGCTCTGGCACAGCCTCTCAGAGCTGCCTTGCGTGGCCATTTTTAGCCTTGCTCACTGAAATCAAACCTGGCAGTGCACCTGGCAGGGCATTTTTTTTCTGTTTTTGAAGGATGGTTGGACTTTGCTCCAGTGGGTTGGGTGGCTGGAGCAGGGCTGCACCACCACTGCAGGTCAGGCCTGGCTCCTGCCATCACCTGTCTCTGCTTTTTCAGCTGCTCCTGACACATTTTTGTATCTAACATTAACGTTTCAGTTGTTCTCAGGAGAACAGCCCATTATGTATTAGTCTCACTGATGCTGCTCTTCTGCTCTGGTTGGCAATGCTGATTATGTAAAGGATATTTAATGTTGTAAATAATTAAAAGTTTATACAAGATTTTGGCTACTTTTCAGGAGTAAAAGAAAAAAAAGAAAATTTATGCAGTGAATTTGAAAAAATGCTCAAGTCTTCTAGGAAGTGGGGAGACAGCTAATAATATATAATTAACATATCTTCCTTTCTTCCCTTGTTGGTGCAGACATGCCTTTAGATGAAAAGCATGGGAAATTAAAGGTGTGTGGGACTGAATAATGTTGAATTTTATGTAAGTTCAACCTAGTCACCATCTGCATGTGTTATGGAGAGAGCAAGCCTGCTCCTGCTCAGGGATCTCATCCTGTGCCATCTTCGTGCAGGCCTCCCTCATGGTGCCATGCTGGGGGTTTTCCTCCAAAAGGAAGGAAATGATGGCCTATCTTTTCCTATGCTGTTGAAGGAATTCAAAGTGTCCAAAAGGAGTACATATTAAAGGGTAGTTCATTCATTTAGAGTCAAACATTTGATTTAAAGTTCACCTCATGTTTCCACCAGACCTCCCGAGGTGGCACATCACAGCTCAGCAGCCCAGAGCCAGGTAAAACACTTTTTAATGTCTGAATGTAGAAGGACACAGTCCATTGAGGCGGCTCCTGAGCTTTCTGACAGGAATCCAGTCAAATGTGAAAATTAAAGGTTCACAGACAGCAGCAGCAGATACTGCTGCTGGCAGCATCATTCAGCCCAGATCCCAGAGCAGGCTGTTCCTTTTGGAACCCTGGTCACCTGCACCATGAGCAGCTGGCAAGGAGCAGCCCTTCACACAAAGCAGAGACTTTCTGATGCTAAAAATGTACCCTGGGCCCAATGAGGCAGACAGGATACAGGAGTGCCAGGTGTGGCTGCACCACACAGGGGCCTCTGTGCCCAGCCCCGTGCCCACATGGAGGAGTGGGAATGCCCACTGTGGGACCACCAGCTTGCTAGGGACGGAATGGGGCTGGCTTCTGATAATTGTAGTGATGGGATGTACTCACAGATACTTCTGTTGTACTAACACTCATAATTATGCAGATCCAAATAGATAAATGGAGGTGGTTTTTGCTCAGAATTAGAGACTGTTACTTGCATTTTACTGTGATACTTCTGTAGCTACTGATTTGTAGACCCTGGTTATTCAGAGACTGCAAGAATTTGCTGTACAGCTCGTCAGAACTATTGATGGCTCCTCGTAGCAAAGCTCTGACTAAAGGTCAGGGGCAGATGAGTTCCTTGCTCACCCCAAAGCTGACATTTGCAGCCTTGTAGCCCAGAGTAACAGAGGCACAACGAGCCACAGCCATTTTACAGTCCTCAAACGTCTTATTTCCTTTGGGGAAGCCTGGCCTGGTGCAGGGACAGAAACCCTGCTGCTGTGTGATCAGTGTCCAGCAGCAGGGTGTATTTACTGTCTGTGCTGAGCACAGTGCTGCTCCCTCCAGGGATGTGCTGCTCCCTCCAGGGATGTACTGCTCCCTTCCAGGGATGTGCTGCTCCCTCCAGGGATGTCCTGCTCCCTCCAGGGATGTGCTGCTCCTCCAGGGATCTCCTGCTCCCTTCCAGGGATGTCCTGCTCCCTTCCAGGGATGTGCTTTTCCCTTCCAGGGATGTGCTGCTCCCTCCAGGGATGTCCTGCTCCCTCCAGGGATGTGCTGCTCCCTCCAGGGATGTGCTGCTCCCTCCAGGGATGTCCTGCTCCCTCCAGGGATGTGCTGCTCCCTCCCTCCAGGGATGTCCTGCTCCCTTCCAGGGATGTCCTGCTCCCTCCAGGGATGTGCTGCTCCCTCCCTCCAGGGATGTCCTGCTCCCTCCAGGGATGTCCTGCTCCCTCCAGGGATGTGCTGCTCCCTTCCAGGGATGTCCTGCTCCCTTCCAGGGATGTGCTGCTCCCTTCCAGGGATGTCCTGCTCCCTCCAGGGATGTGCTGCTCCCTTCCAGGGATGTGCTGCTCCCTCCAGAGATGTGCTGCTCCCTTCCAGGGATGTGCTGCTCCCTCCAGGGATGTGCTGCTCCCTTCCAGGGATGTGCTGCTCCCTCCAGGGATGTGCAGCTCCCTTCCAGGGATGTGCTGCTCCCTTCCAGGGATGTGCTGCTCCCTTCAGGGATGTGCTGCTCCCTTCCAGGGATGTGCTTTTCCCTTCCAGGGATGTCCTGCTCCCTCCAGGGATGTCCTGCTCCCTTCCAGGTGCCCCTGGGCTGCAGCCTTGGGGAGCAGCTCTGATGTTGTTCACAGGGGTCTTAGGATGAGGGAGGAGACTCCATGTTTCAGAGGGCTTGATTTATTATTTTAAGATATATATTATATTAAAACTATACTAAAAGAATAGAAGAAAGGATTTCATCAGAAGGCTGGCTAAGAATAGAAAAGGAATGATAACAAAGGCTTGTGACTGACTGAGACAGTCATTAATTAGAAACAACCACATGAGACCAATCACAGATGCACCTGTTGCATTCCACAGCAGCAGATAATCAATGTTTACATTTCGTTCCTGAGGCCTCTCAGCTTCACAGGAGAAAAAAATCCTAAGGAATGGGTTTTTCATCAAATGTGTCCGTGACAGAGCAGCCTCACCCCAGGGCTCCCATAACTGCCCTGTGCTGCTGAGCTGCCCAAACATCTCCTTCCAACACAGAGGCTCATCCTGAGTCCCAGGTGACTCCTCCAGGGACAACACCAGCTTCAGCTGCCACCAGGAGAAGGTGCATCACTTACAGAAATCACAGGAGGGTTTTCAGCCCTGACCATACCCCAAACAGGGCAACAAAAAGCCTCTTCCTGACAACAGGCCTCTCTCAGCACTCAATGAGTCCAAAATTTCATCTCCAAATATTTATAAATTCTACTTTTCCAGTCATGTAAGTACCACTGATTCTGCATCCCCTCTGACTGAGCTAATGGACAAAGTGAAGCAAGACAAACATTTTAAAGCTCCACCACTTGAAAAAGAGTTCTTGAAATTTCCAAGTCTTGATACCACACATACAGACCAAAATCACATTCTTCTGATCAAAGGACAGCATTCCATTGAGTCCAGACTTGCAGCCTCAAAGATATTCATTTTCTGAAGTCAATGAAGACAGTGAGACAGGAGATTTTACTTAAACTATATATTTTTACATAAAACAACTTTATGTTACAATAAAATCAGATAAAAATCACAAAGTTATATAATAAGTTCATAAAGAAAAAAATCAAGTTTTCATTTTATAGATATAAAACCCAGCATTTACTGCTACTAGGAGTCTAAATGTTAACATTGACTGTCTACGGTCAATTTGAAAAAAGAAAAAAAAAAGAGGATAGTACTTTTTTACAGCAGACAAAATGAGGTAAGAGATGTTTTTACAATGATCCAACTGTAGTAAACACTTCAGTTTTCATTGAAACATATACTAAATATAATAAACCCAAATAAAAATATACATTTAGAGCACTGCAGTGTTTTCCCACAGTTGTATATCAACAAATTGTCATTCACTAAACTTTACTTGAAACAGTAAAAACAGGGTGTATGTTTATCTTTAGTACTAAAACCTCATAATAACCTAAATATTTTGGTATAGCAGACCACACTAGTACACTCTCAGAACTTTCAACTACAAGGGATATATTCATGTTAAAAACGATGTGCTTTGTTTGTCATTCATGATGAGATTTATAGAATATTATGTTCATGATCACTATTAGGCAATTAAATGAAAACATCTAAATGCTGCAAAATACTCTTTTACTGAGCATAGCTTCCTCATCACATACCCAGGTTAATCAAAATCCTGCAGACTTAGAAGCTTAGTTCACAAATCTTGCTTATCAGTCTTTTCAGCTAGTATATGGCTAAAATAATTATTGCTGACCAGTGTTAAAAAAACAAACCCAACCCAAACAAAAATACAATAGCAGACAATTTTTTCTCAAGTGCCTTTCTTGTACCATTATTATTAGGTAACTAAATTAACTAACTTTCAAAATGTGCATATAAAATTTTTGGAAGTATAGGCACCTTCATCTGAAGATTGTATGTTCAGGCTACTTGCTTAAAAAAAAAAAAAAAAGAAAAGAAAAAAACAAGAAGAAAAAAGAAGAAGAGCTAACATAAAACATGGTAGAAAATCAAAGGCTGGACATCCAACATCCCCAGCAATGCAAGCAAAGCCCTCCTGGCCAGGACCAGCTCTGCCCACAGCCTGCAGGAGAGCCCTCCTTGGGAAGCACCTTCATCACATTTATCACTCATCTCCTGACTCTGTTTCACTTATCATTTGCTGCAGAGCATGGCGTTTAAGATGTGCAAACATCGCGTCAGGTTTACATTCCGACAGTGAGCCTAAAGCCCTGCTGAGCTCCTGGGGCATGGCACAGCACCCCTGGCCAGGCTGTGGGGCAGCTGGGGCTCTCTGGCTATGTCTGATTCACCTTGTGGCTGTGGATGGCTTTGCCTGACACACAGGTGCTTGCTGAGCACCATCCATGGAAAGAAAAATTACTGTAGGGTAGCTTTCTGGCTTTTGCTAAATTATGCCCACAACCAGAGCCTGCCAGCCCAGCCTGGGGCTCCTTGCTGCCCCTCAGCCCCCAAAAGCTGTTCCTGCCCTTCTGCAAGGTCCTTGCTCCTGCTGAGCCCCGTGGGACAGGAACAGCTTCTCCTGTTTTGGGCTGGAAGTGCCTGACCATAACCAGACTGCACTGCTCTGCCAGCTGTGCTGCCCCTCACACAGCTACCCCCCTGTGTGATATGCTGTAAATTCTGATATTTACAGGCCTGACAAGCCTGGAACTGCCTGGACAAAGGCAGGGGGGTGGTGGATCAGCGTGGCCATCCAGAGCTCGTGGGCAGAGCACATCTTTCACTGAAATCTCTGCTGAAATAATAGCAAAAAAAAAAAAATTGCTGCTGCTGCTGCCTCCCCTTATACCCTTTCCCTTCAGATTTAGTCCTGGGCACACACTGAGCTGAGGGAGGCATTTCACCCTGACAGGGGTTTTATCTCTGTTAGTCCAGAGGCTCAGGAAGACAGCACTATATTCCCTATAAACCACCGATGCTTTGAAGAGTTTTGCCAAGATAACTCTTTGGAAGAGCCTAAGGAAGAGCTGAGAAACTCCCACCACTGCAAGGTGGTGACAGTAGCAGGGAATTTTCCTTCTGTCACTTATGGCGCAGCAAAAGGCAGCAAAAAATTAATAAGGAAGAGAAATGAAGACTTGGGAAAAAAAAATAAACAGCACAGAGAAGAGAACAGAAATCTCTGGACAATTTGTGCCCTGCTGCCAGTGTTCCTTGTGCCCAACAAGCCACTGGGCAGCCACTGGCCAGGGCAGGGGAGCACCACCAGTGCCTTGGCTGGTACCCTTGTAACACAATGGCAGGGCAGGGACAGCAGAAATCCCTCCTGCTCACCTTAACCCAAGGAGCAGCTTTAAAAAATTGTTCTCCCTAAATTGCTCACATAAAAGCCAAATCAGGTATTTGTCCAGAAGAAAAGATATTGTCTAAATAATATTTGTTGTCTGGCCACAGATGAACCCAGTGTAAAGCTGTTTTTAGAAAGTACATATTTCGAATGCTTGGATACAGAAAAGGACAGGTGGTGTTGAATTTCTTAAAGAAAATACAGTTTTCTTCCAGTGAGCTCACTTAGTAAAGGAGACACCAATGTAGACAGAGCACTGCAAAGTGCTGCATTTGCTGAAAATGCACTTCTAGGCCAAACAGAACTACTTGTGAAGTTGAGTCAGAATTGGCAAAGAAATATTCAGCCAAGAAATAAAACCCCAAAAAGGTTAATCTTCTTTATTCTGAGCTGTGCAACAAATTTCCATTTTTTCATTTTGAAATAATTTATTCCTAATATGAGACTAAGGTCTTTTTCCAAAAAGTGACATAATATATCTAATGGAATATTCTTTCCCCTTGAAAATAACTCTGTCTATTTTTTATGTCACTTTTGCTTTTATGTAACACAGGGTACACCTGTTTATTTCTCATTTTGTCAAAACCCCTCAAACCCTGGCATTATTCAGCAGCTCTAACACCACCTCAAAGAAGCATCTCACCCAGAGGTCAGCAAGTCACACTCTGTCCTGGTGCCACAGGAGGCCAGCACAGATTTTTCCTGTTGGAACAACCAAGTTGAGATGCCAGGCGGGCAGGATGGAGTGTGGCAGCACCCTGGGGTGCAGCTGACAGAAACCCAGCTGGAAGTGCCAAGCTCATGTCCTTTGTCAAGGAAAGACCATAAGTGAGGTAGGAGAGATCCTGCCATAAAAACCACTCAGAGGGAGAAACCTGTGTCCAGAAAGGGAACTCAGAAAGGGAACTCATGGTCACCAAGGTGAGGCACAGCCCCCTGTAAATTGTAAATGCGCTCAGGCTGGGTGGGAGCAGAGCGCTGACCAAGGCATTGCTGACAGGCACAGGGAGACCAGGACTAGCCCAGCACTGTGTAACAAGTAAAACCAAGCTCTGCAGATCCTCTCTTGGACAGGGATGAGTATTTCTTGGCCCTGGCAGTGTTTAGGGCCATCCCTAAGCAGGTGTCTGCCAGCTGAACTCAGGGTGCCCATAGGACAGGTGAAATTCCAGCTGTGCACAACAGGAGGGTGCGTGCATCCACAGCATGGTGTGTGCATTTTGGTGGGGGAAGGCTGGCTGCCCTGGGGCTCCCATCAGCACACAGGAGGCATTTCAGTGCTGGGAGGAGCCCCAGAGGAGCAGTGGGAGGCTCCCAGTTTGGCACAGGGTTAGTGCTGGGCCACCAGACAGCGCCAAGGAAAACGCAGTGTGTGACACCATCGGTGCCCTGGCTGGGGACAGGGACAGGGACAGGCCAGAGAGGGCAGCTGCAGCTGGTGCCCAAACACTCCTGAGAGCATGCACCGCCATTCTTTTTTTTTCTCTTGAAGAGGAAAAATCCAAGGAAGGAGATGGAAAGCTTAAGAGAGATGGAGTTTTGGGGAGTTTAAGTGATTATACATAGTAGCTCTCAACTTAGTGCTGTTGGGAAGGAAAAAGAAAGAAAGCAATTAAAACAAGCCCTTGGAGGCTTGAAGGACAGAATTTCCCACAGCATAAAACTGTTTACAGGCATCCCTAAGGACCCAACATCAGAGCAATAGCAGATATGTGATACACACATCTGGGGCAGACAGAAGAGACAGGGCAGGATTTCTTTAAGGACTCTCCACTGCTCCTCTGGTGGGCACTAAGCACCCAGAAATAACTGCCTGTGACACAGCTATGCACTGGCTTAATGTGCCACCATCAAACTCCATCTGTTTAATCGATGCAATCCCATGGAAACACTTCTCCTGCAATTTAAGAGTGGCTTAATACATTCCTAATGAACTGGATCTGAGACAGACCTGACTAAAGTGGAAAACAAAGATCTGGATTAAACCAGATCATGTAATTTTTTCACAGAGTCTTCTGCATCCCTTTACCCAGCATCATGTTAAAAACAATTTATGTTAAAACAAACAGAGAAGCCCTAGGATCACTCAGCAGGAAAAGGAAGAGAGGGCAGGGTCCTTGGTGCAAAAGCAATGAACCACGGGGAGGAGCAGGGCCCTGGCTGCCAGTATTGCTTGCAGCTCTTAATTGTGTTATCCTGTGGCTCCCAGCTGATGCAGAGACCAAAAAGCAGCATGGGAGGAGAGGAGAAGCAGGATGAGCTGCCTGCTAAATTATGGTGTATATCTGACTTTCTATCAAATAAAAAGACTAAAAATGGAGACTGCTTGTGCACAACCACACACTTGCTGACGTCATTTTCAATTTTGAGAAGTCTGATCTAACCCCACATTATGCAACTGTTGAATCTTCCATGCTGGCAAAGTCTAATTTTCACACGCCTACATGCTATGTACCTGATTTTTATTTTTATTTTTAAATATCAACAGCCTAAATCAATTTTTTAAAAAAGAGATGTAAATGGTCATAATGGTTATGAAAGGTCCTAGCTTTACATCCATTGTTTCAAAGGAGTAAAAGTAAAAATACTCAAAGTCCATTCTAAAAAACAGGCAATGAAAATAATGTAACAGTAAGAGATGAAATGAAAATTCAAGGGACAATTGCAGATCCTATGTCCACCTCGGGGATTATACATTCATCTGCAAAAAAGTATTCAATGCATGTTTTATCTACAACCCACCTTTCTTTTAAAGGCCACTTTAATAATCAAGATGTGCCAAAAAAAGGAAAAAGCGTTGAAATTCCAAGGAAAGCATGGCCAGTTTATATCAGTCCCTGCTGGCAAGCACTAAAACAGTGCTTAGCCAAACTGTTGTCTGAATCAAGCAAATTACAATGTCATGTACACAGAAGTACTTTGCTGAATTAATTAATTAAACACTCTCAATACAGGTTATGGAGAAAGAAGCTGAAGGAAGTCCTTGGGGAAAGAGCAAGGCTCAGGCTGGATTCTCCTCTCTCACCCTTTTTACATCCCTGTCTGTGATGAACTGAACTTCCTTCTCACTGAAGGCCATGGTGAATGACCTTGAATTTCTCAACACACTCTCAGAGCTGCTGAATAATCAGTTCAAGAATAAAAGAGCATTTCTGCCTCTGGGGTTGAGGGTTTTTTTGGTGCAACCTAACTTGGTGACTAATTCCTACCCTACTGCAAGAGAATGCAGAAATTCTAGGAAAGAACTTTAATTTCCCATGGCCATTGCCCTGCCAGTCTCTTGGGCAGAAATTTGTTTCTGAGCAACACCTTCCAGTGACCTGATGATGCTTTTCAGATCCATTTCCCCTTCCTCACTGCTGCAGATCAACAACAATCAAGTTGCACGCAGAGGGCATGAGTCCTGTGCAAACCAGGAACATATCACTTTTCAAAATAAATACCTGGTCCCCAGACTCAGGTGGGCATTTTTCAGAGATGCACATAATGATGGAACTACATGGGTTCAGACCTGGAGGGCAGAGAGAGGTGATGCTGCCAAGCAAGAGAAGCTGTTCCCACTGACTGGTGACACTTCAAGAGCTGGAACTCATTTCTGCATTGTTGACTTTGTGCTCTATGGGTCCAGGCAAGCACACAAACCCTCCATCAGAGGTTATCTGAAATCCACTGCGGTTTTTTGGCTGAATTGGGCCTGATTGACATGGTCCCTAAAGATCCTGGTATCTGTGAGAAGTGATTCTCCTGACTGCAGCTCATCACAGGCACATTTTACAAACTGCAGGGGCTCCAGCTAATCTCTCTGCTCCACCATGGAATAAAGTCAATTCTGCTAAGAGTGCTGATAGTCCAGACAAGAAAAAGACTTCTTTTCTGTTTCTATGGTTGCAACAGCCCTTAAGAAAGATATAAATTTCCCTGCAACAACTAACTGCATATTCATTTTAAGGTAGATCTAGTTCCAGATTCCTGAGACAAAACCCTCTACCTGTTCCCAACCCCACCAAGCCAGAGCAGCAATATAGAAAGTTTCTAATGTCAACAGAATTCAGTGAGCAGCATGATTGGTTTGGTAAATAAACAAAAATAAAGAAACCCGCCAAAAAAAACCCCACAGCAAATTTTCAGCCTCTATGTACAAAACCAATGCAAACAAGTGGAACATTCTAGTTATATTTTGTAAAACACACGTTTGGGATCAACAAAACATCAAACATCCAGACCCTAGATTACAAAAAAGATCTATTGCCATCTAATTGTCAACCCCAAGTTTAGACAGTCCTTGTCGGAAATCATGTAATTCATCTATCTTCCCGTCTAGTACATCTAAAAAATTCTTTAATTCAGTTTTAAGGTTGGTCTGCCTGTGTTTGTTCTCTTCCACTTCTGTCCTTAGCGTTCTGACTTTCTCTTCAAGATCTTTGTTCTTTTTCTCAGCAGCCTTAAAGACAAAAGAGACAATGAGATGAATCATAGAGAAGAGGGATGAGCAGCATTTCATAAATTAAAGCAACAAATGGCAGCTGGGCTGGGAGAGTTTGCTCCAACTTTTGTAAACTGATTAACACAAGCACCTCTGAGAGCAGCTGACAGGAGTGTGTCAGATTAAAAGCCCATGCAGGAAAGGACACAGATTAACTGGAAAAGATGCTTTGCATCAGACTTTGTCATTTGGGTGATATCTTCAAATTCAGCTGGATTTAAACATGAACTGTGCATACATTTGTGTCATTGCTACAGTGGCAGAATTAGACACTGTGCCATCAATTACATACAGAATTATCTACGGTGGTTTAACCTTGAAAAACAAACTTAGGAAATACTGTCTGAGGAATAAATTTGCTTTATTCAGCACTTTGGGATCTATTGGTATTTTTTTTTAAATTCTACTTGGCCTGATGGCTTTTTTATTGATTGGATTTTACCAATACAGCCTGGAATTGCAGGAGATGGATGCTCCATGATCCCAGGCAAACCAATGTCTGCAGTGGAGCTATTTCATCACTCCTGTGCTGGGAATGGCACTGTGCATTTTGCATGTAGTTAGCATTGTTTGTTTTTACAAACTGGACTTCTCTTGCCTTGAAACACAGAAGTTTGAATAGAGAAATGCATACAGCTGCAATGAAAAAAAAATCAAGGAAAGGTACCAACTATTTTGAAACTAATTTCACTGCTAACTGTACCTGTAATTGTTCAGATACAGATTCACATTCTGACATTAGCTCTGGTATAATTTCACCCTGCTTTCGGAGCTCTTCCAGTTCCTTTGAAAACATAAAAGAAAAAATATTAGTGCAAGCTTCAATTTAAAACATAATGAAAATCTGAAAAGATGAAATGGCTTTGCATATTTTATTGTATTCTGCACAGTATTTGGATGGAAAATAATCAAAATAACCTGCCTGCATTCCAAAATTGCTAATTTTCCACAAGAATACATTTTTTCACTAAATTTTTTACTTTGCATTTCTAAAACAGGCAATGTAATCCCATCTCTTGCATGAACTCCATGAATTCTATTAATAAAATGTTAAACTAAACCACATAACTATGCAAAAGGTGTATTAAATACCAGAGAAATCTGAATGGCTGTAATGCTACAAGCAATTTATAGATGGTAGCAAAGAGCAAATTAGACAATTTCAATGACATATGACAGCAGACAAAAAAAAAAAAAGGACAGTGGCTTTACCAGCTGCACATAGAGAGACATCATTACAGAGCACAGGTGTGATGGGCTTTCCTCCATGGCACAGCTCTGAGAACCACCACCTTCCCCCTCCCCAAAATCTGTATTTAGTTCTGGCCTCGCTGCCCAAAGTGAGCAGATGGAGGGAGTTAATGGAAAAAGCAACAGTAGGAATCCATGTCTCTGTTGGAAATTAGGACAACTTGACTTGAAAAAAAGTGCAAGATCCTCCTCCAGAAAGTGCCCCTGTGGGTGATGACCCCCAGAGAATGCAGAGGGGGGCTCCCCTGCACTACCTGGGCTTGTGCAAAGCATTTGACACTGCTCCCCACAGGAGCCTTGTCCAAAATCAGAGATGTGGATCTGGGGAGGAACCACTTGGTGCACAAGCAGCAGGAGGGTTTCAGTAGCTGCTCCGACATGGCAATGCCATCAGCACATGGATTCCAGACCAAAGATTACTTATGGGTAGTTTAGAGCTAACTGAGAACATGCTAATGTAAGCATGAATTTTTAAAACAAGTTAGTGTATTTTCAGTGTAAATGGAAGACAGGCTCGTAAAATTCACAAGTCGATCAATTTTCTGGTTCATTTGCTACAGTAAAAATGTGAACCTTGAGGAGAATTCTAGGAGAGAATAAGGGCTTTGCTGTATGCTACTGCCACAGAAAGCCTGGGAAGACAGCATTACAATTTCCTTTGAAATAAAGAGCTGAAAAACACTGTATTTATGACAGTGTATCAAAATCCATCTCCCTAAACTATTTCCTCCCAGCACCACAAAACCCCTTAACAGCAGAGCTTTTAAGAGCACCAGAGATTGCAGAGATGCTGTAATGGCACATGGCAAACTTTACTGCACTGGCAAACTTTACTTTTCTTCTTCAGCCAGCTCAGAGCATTTGGTCAGTGTGACAATGGAAAGAAAAGAACTTCTCAGTATTTTCCCACTGTTCTGGGGTTCCAAGCCATCATTCCCCTTAGAAAAATTAACACCCTGTAATGTCAAAAATGACAAATTGGGGTACTCTACATGAATCTGAATTTCTCGCTCCTGGCATCAGTCCTGAGATCAGAGTGAGACCATAAACCAGCAAAGCTGCAAACTACAAGCCATCCAGAAAAGAAACAGGATTTGTTACTCAAATGCCAAATTATTTTCTAAATGATGTCTTTTTAATGGCAATCCTGATGCCTACAGGAATTTCTGGCACGGGCAGAGTCATGAATCTGTTCTCAGCACACATCTGTCTGGCACTGGGCACCAAGTTTCACCACTGGCTCTCCTGCAAGGACAAGTGCTGTATACATAAAAGCATCTTTTTTTCTATCCCCTGCCAAATTACAGTGTGCAGCCACAGGACATAACACATCATGGAACTTGGATGGAGAAACACTCCCAAACAAGGGACTGTGCATGGAAAACCTGGAAACAGGCAACACCCCAAGGCATCAGGCTGCTTCTGGTGGCAGGTCAGCCACTCCATAAATCTACACCCAAGGAGAGAAGCAGGCAGTCCCACTCAAACATGAAAATGCCATTTCTGTGTCCAGGGCACTCACCAGCTCTTTGTCCTGAAGTTCTGTTTCCAGCTCCTGGAGACGTCTACTCAACTGTGCATTTCTTTCCTTCTCTTTGTTTACTTCATTGCACTGCTCCTCCAGTTCTTCAATCTTTAAGAAATGTCAGACATTGGGTGAAATTTTTCAAATTTCTGAAAATCTGGGGCAGGACACAGCTGATGAAATGGACATGGAATCTGTTTCCTAAATCACAGCATTTGATTCACTGCAACCAAATTATCACTTCTTTCCTTCAAAAGAGTCAATTTACACATCCACTAGGAAACCTTGGGTCCGTATTTATTCTCTCTTACAGTCTCTCTTGTAACTCAGGAATGCACAAAACACTGGGCTGCTAAAATAAGTGGAACTGGGGATAAAATCTGCATTTCACTCCTCTGAAGCCAACACAAGGCTACAAGGAATGGTTTTCTTAACACACTAGGATAAGAAATCTCTTGGGGGTTGCTTATTATTCTAGCTGGTGTATGAGGGACACAACATCAAAACTTTGGGGGGAGAAGCAGTTCAGAGCAACATCTGCAGCTTTGTTCTGTCGCCCAGAGATGTGCTTTGCTCTCTCCACAGCTCCTGCTGCCAGCTCTGGACTCAGCTCCCAGGAGATGCACTTCCCACAGGCCAATGGACCAGCTCATTAAAGTATGTACTTTAATTCTCAGCTCCATGTTGCTTTGGGATTATAACTTCCCTCATTTGAAGGTAGAGCAATATGCAAAAAACTCTGACCCAATTAATAAAGGAGAAGGAACTTCCCAGGGCACTGCAGTGGTGCAATGCGAGCACTGAGCAAGGAACCTACTTGGGGAAAAACCTCAGAAAACCTCCCTGCACAGAGAAATTCAGCACATTATGCAGACAGCACTGCTGCACAGCCTGGTCACCAGCATGGGGACTTTGCAGAGGCAGTAAGAGCAGCGGTGCTTTAATAATCTCCTCTTTTCTCGTACAGCTGCTGGGATGTGGCATGTGTTGATGAGAACAAGTTTTCCCTGCCACAGTACAGAAAGGGAAATAACTACCCTGCAAATGATGATATTTTCCCATAACACACTGTTCCAGTCCCTCACTTCTCCCCTATCAACAACAGACTGGATATAGGAACCCAAATCATATAACAACTAATATTAATTTGTTAATGCAATAGCAGTTAATACAGCTCTGGTTTGATCTCTGCATTATCACTGAGCACCCATAAAACACCAGTGAATAAACAGTGAATACTGGCCTCAGAAAAAAGGGTGCTGTTCCACAAGGACTTTCAGTGCCAACAAACAACCCAAACTCCCTCCAACACTAAAATACTACTTGCAGCCTACTAACACACAAAAAGACATGAAATTCCTTCCCTCTTCAAAAGCAAGTACTAAACAAAAAAAATATCCTCACCAGACAGATACAATCTGATCTCAACTTCAAATGCCCCAGTGATCCATCTAAACAGCAAGAAAAGGATCCAGCTTTTCCAAAAGCATTTAGGATGAATAGGGTGAAAATATCTCTGCAAAAGCAGCACTCATGGAAACCAGGATCTCCCACACCCAGGATCCCCTGAGCCCATAGGGGCTGCTGCAGATAGCACAGTATTATCTGAGATGGCACTAATGACTACTCTAAACCTTCACAGATTTCTGAGTTGTTCTCTGCTGTAGCCATTGCTAACCCTCCATCTTACACAACTGAGAGATGTGCTCAGTAATGAAGGGGAAAGGTTTTTGATGATGCCTGTTGGCAAGTTTCTGCATGAGATGTGCCAGGTGTTAGTGCTGGAGGTCCCAGCTCACAAGCCCACTGTGCTGAGGAAACAACTCACATCCTCATTGCCCTGCACACTGCTGGGATTTGCTTCTAATCCTGACTGGTTCCCAGGCTGGGTTCCTGGCTATAACCTCACATTCTGCTCAGCCTGGCAGCCAGGCCACAACTTTGCCTTCTGCTCATCCATATCTGGCAGTATTTGAGTGAGCTTTGACAGGGATATGCAGTAACAGTCCCACTTTTAGAGCCTTGCTGACACCAAGTCTCCCAAATCCTGACTCAGGGACCTTCAGGTGATGCAGCAGCTCCTCTGCTCCCTCCTGCCTGCTGTGTGCAGAGGGCAGCAGTTGCCTGAGCCCCCCCTCCATCCCCTTTCACAGACCAGCTCCACCTGCCAGCACCAACAGCCAGAAGCTGCAGAGACCCCAGAGCAGAGCCCTGGTGGCAGCAGCTGGCTGGAGGGGCAGCTCCCCTGTGGGTTTGTTCTCTACCTTGCCCCTCAGCTGGTCGTTCTCCTCCTTGCAGGCTGAGAACTGCTTCTTCCAGTGCTCGATGCTGGCCGCCGACTCCTGCAGGGCCGTGGAGAGCCGCGCGTTGCTCTCCCGCAGCGACTGCAGCTCCGTCTCCCACTTCTTCACGTTGGTTGAACTGAGGAAAACAGGACACCATGAGCTGGTTTCACCTTGTGTCCCTGTGAGCTGCTGTTCTCTACCTGCCTGCAAACTCCCCCAGGTGGTGAGTTCACCATTAATTTGTTGCAATAGGAGGAAGAGCACTCAGATGTGGAATTGCCCTTAGCCACGACATTCCTATGGAGAGCAAAAGCCTTCATTTGACTGCCTCTGTTAAAACAAAGGGATCCACCAGCCCCAGCAGCAGTGCCCGTGTCTGGAACTCAAGCCCTGCTGCCAGAGCAGGCTGCAGGGTCCAGCTGCCCACCTGCACACCCTGGCAGGTCCCTGGCACCCCCTGAGCCGTGTGGCTGCAGCACCTGGGGCTGGGCACCTGCAGCCCTGCAGCACAGCCACTCTGCACATCTGCAGATGGCACAGCAACTCCAAATGGAACATTTCAGGGGCTTGACATGATCTATATTTGAATTTATTTTAATGCTGAGTCTTAACTATAAAAGTGTTACATAATGCTGCAGAATTAAACTACTCATTCCCCAAAGCTTTGAGCTGCAGCACAGAGCACAAGATTAGAGGGTGAATAGGAGGAAGGCTTTGAAACTCCCTGTGTGCTACTTGCTGCCTGCCTGTGGAGGTGTCTTCAGCAAGAGGAATGAGCTCACATTACTGTTTGAAGCAGGTTAAGCTACTGAAATGTCAATAAAGAGAGAAGTAGTACTTCAAAGATAATACATGCAACCTTGAATTGCTCACTGGATAATGCTGCTTACAGTGATGCTTTGTTTTTTAAATACTTTTTTAAGAGTAGCTTGATCTTGTTAGATTTTCCTTCCATTCATAGATACACATTCACATGCAAGAGGCAGACAAGGCAAGATCCCAATAGAGATTTACTCTATTTTAATGTTGTAACTTTGCATATTGCAGCGCCTGTATTTTCACTACAGCTGCAAATTACTCTTCTCAGCATTTCCAATTTATTTATCAAAGCAAATAGCAAAAAATGTGATTTCAAGGGGCTCTGTCAACAATTTAGAAATATCCCCTAAGATTTCCAAGCACTCTGATGAAATTATACTTCTCACTTCAACTTTTTATGGTTGAGTTCATTCCCTTTCATAATTTTAAATATCCATATCTATTTTCATCAAAGTAAGTGCAGCAAACTCAAAGACAGATTGGCTTCACATGTTATCAGCAGCAATTGCTCCCCTATGGCTTTAATGTTATTTCTGTAGTTCTAAAACTTCCTGAAAGAAGATGGCTATAAGAGTTGGCATCAGCAGAATAAAAGAGGGCTTATTTCTTCACAAACTACATCAGGAATAAATGAAATGGGAAATATTTCTCAACTAGATACCAGGAGATACTTGCTAAAATCTGTCCATTTATCCGTTCTGCAGCACCATTTCAAATTAATTACAATCTGAATAATTTCTGTTAATATCATTATCCATCAAATAATTACAGCACACACTTTTCCAATGCAATTTGGGTTCTACAGGAACTTCACCTTTGGGCTAGAGCAAATTTTAATTTATCATTCTCAGATTTGAGATGTGCCTCGGCAGGGCCGCCGTGCGATGCCTTCTCATCGTCGGTGCCGTTCACGCTTGAAGCTCGGGTGGAGGAGGGTGTTTCCCGTCCAGACTCCTGCAGCACAACACACAAACCAACACTGGGTGTCTCCTGCACCTCCTGCAAGACCACAACACCAATCTCTTTGTAATCTTGATCCCACACCACTTGGCTGAGACCTCGGCTCTCCTGGCAGAACAGTGGTAACACACACATACCCTTTTCATCTTGGCTGCAAAGCTGGTCTGTTTAAAAAGAATGAAAAAATTACAGTGATACACAAATGGAAGTTTAAAGAGTTCAAAACTTTAAAAAAGTTTTTTTTTTTCCTTGATAAGGCTTGTGTTTTTCAAAAGTTGTTTGGTTTTTTTAAGATAATGAAACAATACAACACACAAAGTACAAACAAACAAACAATAATAGTACTGCTCCTACAAAGACATACTGTTGACACACTGCTTGGGGCTGACCGCCAACAGAGAACAAATAAAGAGAACTACAAAGACCATGACAAAATTCTTTACAAAATGAGTGTCCAAAGTCAGCCACTCAGATTGATATTTGTGGGCCCCACAAATGGGGGTGGTTGCAACACTAAAACCATTCAGCAGCTTTTTCTGATCATTCTTCTGAATTCCTCTCTGATCAAAATCTGTCTAACTTTCCTCTAGACACTAGCACAGGCCAGGAACACCTGCTGAGCAGGGCTCACTCTCACCTAAAGCAATGCACATGAAAATACAGCCAGCCCTGCAGAGAGCCTGGGACCACGCTCAAATTCTCCAGCTTGTAGGAACCCACACCTCGCTGGGCACTGGTGGCACCAGGATGCTGCCAGCAGAGGGTTCTGTGCAGATTTACAACACAGGCTTCTTCCAACACCCCTAAAACCCTCCTGTTCCCACAGCACAGCTGCCCAGGGAACACTGGACACAAAGCCAGGCAAAGCAAATGCCACAGCAGTGGGTGGGACAGATGACAAGGAAGGATACTGATGGATCTCATTTACTGTCTGCTGAAGCACTACACTGTCTACTTCCCAGTGACTCAAACTCTGCTAAACAGTACAAATCAAAGGATGTATAGGTTTGCCTGTTATTAAAAAAGTTGTAACAGCTCAAGGACTGCTGAAAAAATTAGATTTAAATGAAAGTAAAGAGCATGGATGGATGAAAAATCTTCCTGTGACAATGCTAATGTCCAGCAGCTGACAATTACCTTCAGCAATCTCCATTTTATATACTTGAAGCTGGCTGCCAGAAGCTGGCACAGTCCATTTGAAAATTTAACTTTAAATTATTTATCCTGTATATGTACAGGTATTAAAGCTAAATTACTAACCTGTGAATGATTGCTTGAGGTTTCAATTTTCTCTTGAGATCTGTCTCTTGCAAGTTTGGCAGCTTCTTTTACTTCTTGGAACTTCTCTGCAAACTACAAAAAGCATGAAAGATATTTATCAACATGATTTATCATCTATTAAGCCATTAAGATTGCTATCTTCATATGGTATAGATGTCCAAAAGTGAACAACTAATTTTATTAATTTAGAATTTTTGGCAAGAGAAAACATTTTAATTCTTTGGAAGGATGGTTCTTCCAAGAGAAGCGTGGGTGTTTGTAAAAGAGGAGCATCTCTATAACTCTGGCCAAGCACAGTAAAAGCCCAAGGAGGAAAAGGAACTGTTGGTGTCTCCTGGTTTGATTTGGTTCTGTTTATTTCCACCCCCTTGTCTGTTTCCCTTGGTGTTGACAGTGTATTAAAGACAAAAAAGTATTAGAGACATATGTTTGGATAAAAATAGTATCAATGCCTTCTATTCCTAAGAG
This sequence comes from Melospiza georgiana, assembly GCF_028018845.1. Lineage (NCBI taxonomy): Eukaryota > Metazoa > Chordata > Aves > Passeriformes > Passerellidae > Melospiza > Melospiza georgiana. The sequence goes on from NC_080442.1 coordinate 11,100,876, forward strand.
CAAGTGAATTCAATTAAAGAATGCAAGTAAGTTCATCTGCAGGAGGTAAGCAAGGGATTATCAAGACATGGGAAAAAGGAGAAGAAGGTAGATCTCAATGTATGATGGAGTTGTACAAAACCAGAGCTTTTCTGCTCTAATTTTCTTATTACTTTCAACAATAAAGGTAGAAGACTTCAGATAAAAGCTTGAATGCCTCCTTTAAGAGGGATATATCAAACTGGGAGAGGTGAGGGAAAGGAAGGATAAAGATGGAAGGTAACAATCCCAACATCTGTGAGTTGCTGTAGGATATCTGCTCCAAAGCCAGCCTGGCATTTTTTAAATACAACTATTATCACAGCCAGTCAGGGTTGCAGGGCTTCAGACACTTTAAACACTATTTAAAATTTTAAGAGGATTTCAAAGATGGAAAAAAAGGTATAATGCATAATTTGTTTTAAAAATTATGATGTATCCACTATAAAAATTGGTAATTTTATCTTTCAGCTAACACTGTTTGGTCTTGCCTGTATGCTGAGAAATTTGAAATGCTAGAAAGGCAAGACATTTTAGAAGTAAAAATATAAACAGATGTACTTATTGCACAGTTTGTGACAAAAGGATTGCCATTATACCCTTGGATATTATGAAAAAACTGTAAATAAAAGCATGAAAAAACCATCCAAATTTACAGTTGAAGAATAGAAAGAAAAATTATCCACTTAGCAATCTTGCCTTCTAACTTTGGATTTACAGCAGGTATTTAGCATGCTCTCTCAGTAAAATTTGCACTGTAGAGACTGATTAAACAAATCTTCTCCATTTGGTCTAAAAGAAATCTGGATTTACATGTGTAACACACACAAATGGCAATTTCCAACACCCACACACACATCCCCCATGGTTACAGCCCAGGTTCTGGCAGGTGAGTGATGCTGTGGGAGCACTCTGTGTTGAGTGGCAGGGCTGGGGGATGAGGATGGAGCTGTGGATCAGCTCTCCTGCCCCAGAGCTGGCACTGCACATGCAGGGCTGGGGATGAGGATGGGGCTGTGGATCAGCTCTCCTGCCCCAGAGCTGGCACTGCACATGCAGGGCAGGGCTGGGGTGAGGATGGGGCTGTGGATCAGCTCTCCTGCCCCAGAGCTGGCACTGCACATGCAGGGCTGGGGTGAGGATGGGGCTGTGGATCAGCTCTCCTGCCCCAGAGCTGGCACTGCACATGCAGGGCTGGGGATGAGGATGGGGCTGTGGATCAGCTCTCCTGCCCCAGAGCTGGCACTGCACATGCAAGGAGCCTGCCCTGGGATGGCAGCACTTCCAGCTGATGGCACTGCAGTCACCACACGCACAAATGCCTTGATTGCCTCTCCAGCACTCCACAGATCGTTAGGAACAACCACATTACATTCGTGCCTTTAGTGATTTAACTCTAACTTTACACAGAGCATCTCTCCTGCTGTGACAGAGCAGCTATAACCAGCTGATTATTTCTAAAATATTATATCAACAGTAAGTTCTACATTTGTGTTTGTTGTGGATAGTGTAACGCTGTTTTGAGTCTGTCTTTTATAATAAATCTTTCTCTTTTATGATAAATCTCTTCATCTTATGTATGAAAAATTTATGAGGGTTCTTCATGGACGATACGAAATATGAACAGACAAAAAGAATTGGAAGTGATCTATCAAATTTTATTTTTGCGGCTATCTTCCTAAAGCACACAGGAGACTGCTGTGAAAAATTATGTGAGCTGGGAAGAAAAGGACATTTTCCCACATTTCCATAATGAAAAATTGCATATGATTGAGCAATGCTAATCTTCAATACTAACCCAATAATGACCTCATTGCATAAACCATATCAGTCATGTCTCTAGTTCACAACACTTGTATTAAACACATTTGCATTGAGAAAGTGATTGCTGCTCTGAGAGGGGCAGTGCCAGCCCCAGCTCTGCAGCATCCCCTGCACAGGAGCAGAGCAGGAGGTTCTGCAGCCACCCACAGCTCGAGGCTGTCCAACAGTGTGGCACAGCCACAGGGCCAAAGCACCAGGAGAAATCACATTTCCCTCTAGTAACCAACTGCTTCTGCCCAAACACAAATAATTGACAATCGGTACCACAAAATCATGCTCCACCTCCAAGGTCTAAGTTGACTTTGAGCCATCAAACCATTACATTCTTAATGAATGTCAAATTCCTAATAAAAAGTGTGCTCAGTAAATGAAAACTTGGTAAGTGTGGTCTCAAGGGGCAATGAAAATCTAAATACCCAAAACGAACTACAAGAATTCATCACGTTTCTTCTCCTTAGGTCCATGCTTGCCCTCTGGCAAAGTTCCCAAAATCAGCAAGAAAATCCCACAAAAACGGGAGTAGGAGAGTTGCCAACCAAATCCCACCCCAATAATCCATCATGGATTATAGGATGTGCCTTCCCACACCCCAGGACTGTGACTAAGCTGCATCATGGAGAAGATTTGCTGCTACCAACACTTGTGCAGCCCTTTGGCCAGGCAGCTGCAGCCACCAGCACTGCTTGATTAGGAGTCTTGGCCAGTGAAATTTAATGGGGACTCAAGGGTGCCACTGTGCATTGTACAAATTATTGAAAGGCTGTTCAAATCCACAGTCAGTTTGCCACCAGGAGAAATACATATATATATATATATATATTCAAATAGAGCTCCTTAGCATTTTATACATTAAAAAGCATGATTTTGTGCACATAAATTTTAAGCTCCTGGTCTGGCATTATGTTTTATGTCTCCTACTGACAAATTGTGCCAGTATCAGATGAAACAGCTGCTCCCACCCAAAGCAGGCTCATAAATATTTCATCTCCCCCTGGGATTGCAGAAGGCTGGGTGATGTGACAGCCCTGGGGGAGCAGCGCTGTGCCATGACCCTCAGCACACTCCTGCTTTTCCTGTGGCTCTCCTGGGATCAGCACAGAGCAGAGGGGCTCCCAACAAGACTATTTACCCCAGAAAGGTCCCAGTGATTTGCTGTGTCCCAGCCAGGGCATGCCCAGCTCTGATCCCAGCTGCACCAGGGCTGTGCTGAGACAGGGGCAGCCTCTGCCCTGCAATGCAGTGACTGGCACACAGAATGTGCAGAGAAATAAAGTCCAGGGCATCCCAGGGGCCAGAGGCAGCTGCTTTATGATGTGCAAAGTCTGGCTTTACTGGGTTTCTCACCCGTGTAAATCTTTGTCCCTGTGCCCTTGGATACCTGCAGCTCCTCACACACAGCACCCTGAAGGAGAGCAGAAATCTTCCTTAACCCCTTGGTGTGCAAAATTCAGCCCTTGGTGAGCAAAATTCAGCTCTGCCTGCAGCACCAGCCCAGCCTGCTCACCCCACACACGCTGTCACTTTCTGTGATTCCTGCCTCAGCCTGGATGAAACAACATTTGAATGACGCCTTGAGACCACTCTGAGCACAGGGTGGGGAAAGGAGGGTCAGCAGCTCCTGCAGAAGGGGAACCAGGACCCTGAGTAGGACACCAGCCCTAAGCCCTGGGAGTCTCCCAATCAATGGGAATGGTAATTAGGTTACTGGGTCACAGAATGCAGTTTTCATTAATGGCTCATGTTTAATTTGAACTGCTTTTCCCTACAGGTATGGATTAATGCTTGAAGTATCTCAAGAGAAGCAAAGCATTAGAATGAGGCAATATCTTTTATTAGGCCAAGCAATATACTTTAAAATGCAGGCATTTTTAGGCATGCTAACCTCTTCTCCTGCCTCATTATTTTCTGCTGCTTTCGACGGACATTTTTCAGCTTTATTTATTTATATTTATTTTAAGCCAGGGCTATTGATCTCTGGTTTAGGGAGGTTTTAGTGTGCCCTTCCAATTCCTGACTAAGCACTTCAATTATTTTCTGTAAAATAGGCAAGCTTTAATTTATATCTTTTATAAGAGTATAATGATATTAATATAAAATGAAACTTGATTTTGCTATTCCCAGTACACTTATATAGCTGTAATCTCACTCTCAACTCTGATCTTTCTTACTAGTGGCTCAATAATTAATTAAACTGAGAAGCACAGACAATAAAGAAGTATCTTTGTCCCATTGCTTTACATGGTGATAATAAAACAGGTTTTCCTATATTTTTCAGCTAGATAACTGTCAGAGTTTGGGTCTTTTTCTTTTTTAAAAAATCATCTCAAGCTATTTTTAGAAGTGCCCTCCTTGAACTCCCTCACAATATTCTGACCAGAAAAAGACTTTTTGCTTATTTGGAAAGCCTTTCATGCAGGTAGAAGGTTGCATTTTGGGCAGTGGGCTCTTCAGCAGATCATGCAGCGCACAAAAAAATACAAAATGACCTGGGAAGAAACACGGCTGGGGTGGTGCCCCTGTGCCCACATGAACAAACCAAGTTATTCACACTGGCTCTAGGCCGGCCACATGGACACTGATGAGCTGATACCAGCAGAGCATTTCTTCTATGTGTTTGATGAGGTCTGCAGAACATGCTAAAATTTCTCTGATCAGGGTGCAAAGTCCTCCAAATGTACCTCCTGCCTTACTAGAGCGAACCCAGTGCCTTATTTCATTATTTACCTCTCTCCTCCTGAGCCAGACCCAGCAGCACCTGCTCCATGTGGCACAAGGTGCAAGTTCAGCCCCAGTCTGCCACTGAGGCACTCGTGTCACGTTACAGAGGTGTAACTGCAGTAATCCAGGATTAAACACTGCTATCCAGAGGTGCTAATTATCCCATGCAGTGTCCAAAGGTTTGCATTGTATCATTATTATATATGTTTATCTGTTACTTAAAAAAAATTATTCCCTAGGTCCATTTTAATCCCTCTCTACTCCCAAGTGAAGTGTGAAGAAAATGCATGGGTGAAATGAGCAGTCCTGTACACCTGAGTAACCATCATAAAACATATCCATCTCCAGCAACTCATTTTTAAACCAGCTTTGCACATCATGCCTTTATCATCCCTGAATAACAGATTAATGCCATAGTACTTTTATGGGGATCACAAGTCCAAAAATAATTTAACATATGAAAATTAAAATAACTTTTAAGAAACACTTGCAAAAATGCAATTCTCTAGAAAATGCAAAAACTTATTAAGGCAGCCTTACTAAAATAAATTCCTATAACAACTCCCTTGATAGGGAAGCCCTTCTAGTGCAGTGCTCTGCCTTTGCTGCTTTAGACACCACAAGAAACACCTTCTTCTCCTGATCCTTTTCTTATTAAAGCACAGGAGAGCACAGCAGCCTGAGAGGCTGTGGCATGCCCAAGGACACCCTCTGAGGTCACTCACGAAGCCCAGAGCCAAGCAGCCAATGCCTCAGGAGTCAAGTATGTGTGAGATAAGTGGGGCTTTTTACCACATGAACAAACAATCATCTCAGCTGCTTGATAAGCACTTGTCAAGACCACCACTCCAGTGACACAGGAGTATTTTCAGGTGCAGCTTATCCAGAGCAAGAGGCTGCTCTAGCCTTTCCAATGCACCCAGCTCCTAGTCCAGGGAAGTGTTTCATTAATACCAAACTCAGGATGAGGTGCTAATGCAGAGGCAGTTTTGTCAGCAAGCCTGACATCAGCTCTCCCTGGCTACTCATCCCCTGCAGCAGCACTCACTGCCACCCACAGGCAGTGGCAATTCCAGGGATGGCAATTCTGGTAATTCCAGGGGTGCCAATTCTGGTAATTCCAGGAGTGCCAATTCTGGTAATTCCAGGGATGGTAATTCTGGAATTCCAGGGACAGTAATTGTGGTATTCCAGGGATGGTAATTCTGGTAATGCCAGGGATGGTAATTCTGGAATTCCAGGGATGGTAATTCTGGTAATTCCAGAGGTGGTAACTCTGGTAATTCCAGAGGTGGTAATTCTGGCAATTCCAGGGACGGTAATTCTGGTAATTCCAGTGATGGCAATTCTGGTAATTCCAGGGATGGCAATTCTGGTAATTCCAGGGATGGTAATTCTGGTATTATACCAGAAAAAATACCATCCAGGGATGGTAATTCTGGCAATTCCAGGGATGGTAATTCTGGAATTCCAGAGATGGGCGACCTGCAGTGCTGAGCAGGACCTGCAGTAACACACAGGTTGGAGATGTGCCAGGCTGCATTTCCAAGATGCAAACAGCCTTTGCACCCTGCAGTGAGCCCTGTTACCTTTGTCAGCTGCTGCTCGGAGGGGAAGCCCAGCCCGAACACGGTGTTGGCTCTGCTGTCTGCCCACTGCCCAAACTTCTGTGATGTTTTGGTGAAGGTCATGTTGGGGGTGATGGTGCTGTTTATGATCACCTGTCACAGAGCAAAAAAAAAATAAAAAAAAAAATTAAAACGTGCAAGTCACATCGGAAATGCATATCCTAGCAACGGTATCATGCAAAGCAATTAGCAGTCTAAATTGGGAAATTGCTGTGTTCAGAAGATTTTTTTTTCCCCAAATAAAACAGTTGTTTTCTTGTCTTCATTCTTGCAGGAGTTCCGGTGCTTTGTCTTGTTTTTCAAAGTCCCATCAGAGCCCTGCAGTTAAACATGGCTGTGGGAACATCACCGAACTCAAAGCAGGGTCAGGAGGCACAGAACTACCCTGGCAGAAATGCAGATGCAAAATCCTTTTATTAGCACTAGGAAACCACACAGCCACTGCCCCAAGAGTTGTCCGCTCGAGGCCTCCAAGCAGTAACACCTGAATTCAGACCTGAAGGGCAGAGAGATATTTCTGCATTTTCCCATCTGTCCTCAGGGCTCCACAAGCAGGATGACATATCAGAAGTTTCAAATCAAAGACATATCAGAAGTTTCAAACAAAGCCAGACAATAAAAAGCAAGACAAGGAGAAGCTGATAGCTTAAGAGGCAGTTTAACTTGGGAGGGTGGTGAAGCACATCACCAGCAATGCATGTGCAGTATCAAATTCGGGCCCTGGAACAAATAGTTTTCATCTTTACACATGTTAACTAATGCCTGCTTCATCACCAGCAACCCTGAAAGCAACACTGGTTCTTGTAATTAAAGAAACAGCCAACAAGAGGAAGGCTGGTGGATGAAGCCTCTGAGGAACTTAGTGGAGCAAATATAAAATGTCATCTTGCTGAGAGGAATGAGGTATATGTCAGTTCATTATCAAAAATCTTAACTTTACTTTCAAGATACACCATTATATTAGTCTGGCGACTTCTTCCCCTGGAAATTAATTCATGTACAATGTTCTTTCTGCTAGCAGAACAAGAGCTTTCTTTAGTAATGCCTACCATCATTTCCAAAATGCAAATTATGCAGTAATTAAGCCCAATCTGTGGGACAGTTTAATTAACATGATCAGGAAGTATCCTGGCAACATCATTTACTGTGTATTCCAAGCAGTTTTTTCCTAGGCTATCATTTACATTTAGCAAAAAGTGTGAATTTTGAAAATAAATTTACCAGACGAAGATCCTTCCTTGCTTCCATCCCCTCCCTGACTTTGGACCACTGTGCTGACACTTTCATTTGCTTTTTTAAAAATTGCTCAACTTATTTCCTTCCTTCTGCATCATCCCTTTCAAACAGACCTACGATTTTCTGCCATTCCCCACCACTGGAAATTTCCCCAGAAGGATTAAGACAGAGGAGAGCCAGGTGAGTGGCACCCCTGAAAATGTCCTTTGCAGGGGAAAAAACAGAGCACAGGCAGAGGTAGGAGCAAAGCTGCCCAGGTGTGTTCTCCTCCAGCTAAGTTGTGCCATAGGAACAGCCAACATAAAATCCAAGTGTCATTTCAGTGATGTAAATTAAAAGAAAATCGGAGATTTTATGTAGGGGTTTGACAGTGCAAAAGGGACTGTGGTAATACAAGGATTGCACGGTACAGAGAGGCAAAAGAACAGGAGGAAAAGCTGCCACCAACCCCAAAATTCAGGGTGCTTTCCAGAAACTTTAAAGAAAGTATGTGTATGTATACATATAGCATATACTTAAAGTATGTGCTATATGTGTATTTCTGCTTAAAAAAATCTTACATCAGACAGGTGAACCACTTGCAAATGTCTAACTTCTTAAGTTACAGAATTTATTTCAAAAAATAAAATCTTCCCAGAAATTTCAAGTCATAGAAAGTATTATTTCAGTCCTGCTGTGCCTATCAATTTAGACATCTGGGGAAAAACATAATAAAGTGACCAGTTTGACTGAAAGGAAAAAGTTTCACTCACTGACAGCTGACCCTGAGTAGAACAAAATTCCTCCATGCCTCCTACAATAATCATTGAGAAAATACAAACATATTAAAGAAACACACTAAAGTTATCTTCTACAACACAGTTCAGTATTATGAGACATGATGAAAGGAAAAATGAAGGCTGCACACTTTAAACCAAGGAACACCTTATTGAGCAATTAAATGCACTACATTAGCTGAGCACCTTAGAAATTAATTTTTTTCTATGGCCAGTGGAGAATCCAAGGAAAGGCTGTGGTGAGCACACACCTGAGAAACTGACAGTTCATCTGTTAAATTTATAATAAGCTGCTGTTAGTGAAACTGCCTGGAAGCTGTCTCTCCCTTTCCCCTCAAATCCTGCTCTGCCAGTCGGGCACTCCAGAAATGCTGCATTCCTACAGAGAAGTGAAAACCTAAGTAGAAGCTCAGGAGATTAAATCAGAGCTCATGTTTCTGTGAGTTCAGAGGAGATGGAGGCTGTGGGTACATGGGGCTTATTCACCTGCTCCTCCTGCCCATCCTCACCCCATCTGTACACTCACTATCCCAGATCTGGCCACCATTGCAGAGCACTGACACCCCACTGGCAAGGGAACAATCGTATCAATGGGAAAGGTCAAATAAACTGGGAAATTTTTCTTTTTCCTTTCTTTTTTTTTCTTTTTTTGTGAAAGTATGAGCCAGAATTTTCAAATTTCAAAAGAGGGAGAGAAGTAAAAGGGCACTATTTTGCTGCAGGCAGGATGAGCCACCAGGCTCCTTTCCATGCCTACCTGCAATCCAGCATGATAATTCTATAAGAAAAGGCCACTCATCAATTCAAATGAGCCCTTATAGAATACTTTGTGCATTTGGTCCTCATTTGTATAATACACACACAATGAAATTCCAGCTGCACCATAAAATGGAATAAACTTGTGGACTTTCATCCAGGATAATGGATTCAGAAGACAAACTACTCTCTAATCAGATGCAATCAATCCCTGAAGTGGTTAAAGAGTTCTCCCTAAAGACAAAGGCAAAGAGAAGTATAATATAATAAGGACCTTCCAGAATAATAAACCCATTCATCAAACTCACTTGTCTACATGTGGTTAAAATAAAATCTGCCTTTGCACTCACCTACATGCAAATGTATCAGATGGCAAACATTCCTGATACACCTGCATGAGCCAAGCAAAATCTCACACTAATTTCACTTCCTTTGGGAGAAAATCAAACCTGAGATGTAAATTTTTATCTGCAGATGACACAGAAGTACGTTCACAGCACAAGGCAGTGCCACCTCACCCAGAAATGACTCCAGACATTTAGGAAAGCACTGGGTGCATTCATCAGGTAAAAGTGAACGCAAATAGGCTGGTGTAGAGCAGAACATTCATGGGCTGAAACACACCCATCCTGCTGCCTTCCCACGGAGAGAAACTGCCAAATAAATCAAGAAGGAGAGGTCACAAGACGATCTGAGAGTGTAGAAGGAGAAAAACGTGCTGGCAGCTCCTGCTGCTCATGATGCACGAGCAGAGCCCACAAATGCAGCTGCTGCTCCTTTTAGGGGACACCTGGAGTGTCTGAAGGGCTCCACTCCTGCACACCCCACACCAGTGCAGTGAGGGGAAAGCCCATGGGGCTCCTGGAAATGCAGTCCCCAGGCTGCTGCCCTGTGCACACACAGTGAGCAGGAATGGGGCAGCTGGGGCACACAGGGGCACACATGGGCACTGCCAGCCTGGCTCCAGTGCCCTCCTGACCCATCCATCCCTGCCAGCCTGGCTCCAGTGCCCTCCTGACCCATCCAGCTCTGCCAGCCTGGCTCCAGTGCCATCCTGACCCATCCAGCTCTGCCAGCCTGGCTCCAGTGCCCTCCTGACCCATCCAGCTCTGCCAGCCTGGCTCCAGTGCCCTCCTGACCCATCCATCCCTGCCAGCCTGGCTCCAGTGCCCTCCTGACCCATCCATCCCTGCCAGCCTGGCTCCAGTGCCCTCCTGACCCATCCATCCCTGCCAGCCTGGCTCCAGTGCCCTCCTGACCCATCCAGCTCTGCCAGCCTGGCTCCAGTGCCATCCCTGACCCATCCAGCTCTGCCAGCCTGGCTCCAGTGCCATCCCTGATCCATCCAGCTCTGCCAGCCTGGCTCCAGTGCCATCCCTGACCCATCCATCCCTGCCAGCCTGGCTCCAGTGCCCTCCTGACCCATCCAGCTCTGCCAGCCTGGCTCCAGTGCCATCCCTGATCCATCCATCCCTGCCAGGGTCACAGCAGGGAAAAGCTGAGAGAGAGCTCAGCTCCAAGGGGAGCAGAGCAGAGAGTGCAGATGGCATCTGGCACAGCCCCCAGGAGGAGGATGGATGGATGGATGGATGGATGGATGGATGGATGGATGGATGGATGGATGGATGGATGGATGGATACACCAGCAGGATCTGCCAGGACACACTCCCATGGCCATGCCAGCCAGCCCTGCCACCAGCTTGTCTACTCAGAAAAAGACTGAAATAACAGCTGTGAAATAGGTAATAAATGTATTGGCCAATGTATTTTCAAACTGTATTAAATTAAATCAGAAAAGGACACCTTATTCTGGGACAACAATGCCAGATTAGGAGTTATTCTGGAATTTCTCCTTTAAATTCACATCACCTGTTACTCTGAAATAACCACACCTCCAGAAAAGCCCCAATGCTCCAAGCCATAAGATCCACTCCTTAAGACTATACTAAAACCTCCCCATTTCATTTTCACACCTCTGAATATGTGCTTCCAGTTTGCAGCCCTTGTGAAATCTAATTTCCTCAACCCACCAGGCTGCTAATCTTCAGTAAAGATGTGTCCCAGTCTAAAAACAGAATTGCAGAAGGAAAGAACCTGCTAATCCTCTGGCCATAGCTATCACAGGCTCAGCAGGTTCTTCCAGCTCATCAAGTCGACATGAATCAGAAGGGCTTGTGACACAGGATGTGAGGATGAGGAGTCAGAGGTGGATTTGCAGACAAATTCCTCCTTTATCCCAAATATTCAGCAGCATTTCTGTGGAATTAGCCCACCTACATTTCCATGATCTGTATTATCCTTTACACTATCTACTATCTCTATATTTCCTACTTGTGCCTCTAGACAGAATGGAACATCTTTTCACCAGGATGTCACTGGTGATAAACCACTCATCTCATTTCTAGCCCTAGGAATGAGAAAGTCCTAGAAAGTCCATATGTACACACACACACGGAGTTAATCAAGACAATGGTAATAAAGGGAAAAAGAGATTCCCTTGCTGAGCCCACCAAGCTGAGCAAAGCCAGGGAAGCACAAGGACACACAAACCAAGAACAGCAACGTTTTTTTGTTCTAGCTTTGCTTTGTCTGCTGCAGCTGACACCTACATGGCACTTTTCCAGCACAGGCTGAGGGTATGAATAACCACCTTGGGAGCACTGTAAGTGCACATTAAGAAGAGCACAGAGTTTCTCCACTTTGCTCTTCCTGCTGCCCTTGGTGCTCAAGGGGGACCCAGCCCAGGCAGAGCTGGCACAGCCCCTGGCACAGCTGGCAGAGCCCTGCCAGGCTCCTGCTCTGGGTACCCCCATTCCCCCTAATGCAGTGAGCACTGCTGCTGCTTTTCAGGAATTCCTGTTCTGCACAGCTAACCAGGACAGCACTGGGCTCCAAAACCTTCCTCTGCCACACCAGGTGCTGCTGCTGGAGGTGGGTCTGCAGAGGAACTACAGAGCAAAGAGGGAGACACCAGGACATCCTGAAACCCTTGGCATTTCCTTCCCATCCTGAGCTCCCTCTGCAGAAAAGAGACTCCTTCTATGGGTAAAGCCTCTCATGTGCTGCTGCTGCTTGTTTGATGGAGAAAAGGGCCAATTCCACAGTTGCACAGTGTTTTTTTTCTCTTAAATTGCCTTGCATCCCCAGGAGAATTCCATGAATTATGAGGTTCATTTTTAACCCCAAAACCCAACAAATAAAAAAAAATTCCCATACAATTTTTGTCCGTCTTCATAAATAGGGATGTAAAAATAGCCCCCCTCCCAATAAAAAGACTAATAACTGTTTTTCCTCTGATAAAATACCTCTGTTGCAAAGCCCTCACTAAGAACCTGCCTAAATGCAACAAAAGTGGGTTCATGATTGTGTGAATTCTATTAAGTAAATCTCCTGCTACACCTACTCCACTGCTCTCTTTTTCTTCCCAAGGTAATTAACATCTCTGCAGAGTTGGCTTCCCACCTCCTCCATCCAGTCTAAATCTCTAAAATCTCCTATTTTTGCTTTGACATCTGACTAGAATTTTTTTTTTTCCTTTTAGGCACAGCACACACATCCACCCACCCACACGATTCAAAGCACCAGCAGCTGTTTCATGAAGAAAATCTACAGCAAGGGTTTTCAAACCCTCTGGAACAAATTGTTACCCAGGAATTTCATGCAACAATTTACAAAATATATAAAGCAAGATGCTTGTGTATTATTTTCATATGAGAAATAAGATTCCTAACTTATCACAAAAAGGGAGAAGGATATAGTGGAGATTCTGGGTTTTTTTTTCCTAGTGACTAATATTGGAGTGAGGGAGAAGGCTGCTTTGACTACAATTATAAAAAATTATAAAACTTCCCATAGATATATCATGTTTACATTTTGGAAAATTTAATAAAAGCATATCATCTTTGTGTGCAGCATAAGCACATCCCTAAGTTAATTATTTAAGCACTGATCATTTTCTGCATTTTTCAAGTTTATGACAACAGCCTCACTGAAGCCTGAAGGTCCCTCCTGAAAGGCAGAAATGGCACAACCACACAGCATCATTAAAGACTCCTCTGCTCTTTAAAAACCAACACACCCTGGGAGTGGTCAGCAATAGGAGAGCTTCAAAATCTGTAAAACTGTCCCTTGGCATGAGCAGTGGCCATGATGGACAGGTACATTATTTTAGGAGTAACAGGATGCCCAGGTTTCTGTACACAGACATCCCATGGTTTCCCAGACCTGTCTGGCACGTTCAGACAGCTCCACATCACCCTTGAGTCTGGTGATCACAAGCCCCTCTGAGTGGGCCAGACACTGAAACACTCCTTTTGGCACAGCTTTTCTGAGTCATTTTACAGAGAGGTTTTAAAAAGGAAAAATCTACCCAGACCAAAGTTCCCCTACTTGCTGCTAAGTGGTGCAGCAAGAGATCCTTAGCAGGGATTTGTATATTTTCTTTTTAGTGAGTAAGAAATTTCATTTCTGCAAAGGTCTTTGCAATCTTGTGGATTCAGCTGTGTGTGGTCTTTGCAGAGCCAGTGACACACACACACAACACACATAACAAGCAGAAAAATGAGCCAGACAGGAACAAACAGTGGCAGATGTGCCTCTGCTCTCCTGTCAAGGATACAGCTGTTGACAGCACTCTGGTGTGTTTTCTCCTAAGCTTGCTAACCAGCTTCTGAAGGATTTACTTCCAGAAATAATCCGGGAAATGAACTGAGAATTTTTCACATTTCAAAGTTAATAACTTGGAAAGAGATTAATATAGAAACGTTTAAGTGGTATGAGATCTACAGCTCTAGACTTGAATTTTTTTCTAAACCAGAGCACAACCTCAGGACATGGTCATGGTTTCTGGTTGATTCAATCTCAAGTGACCCACCAAAGTTCCTAGCATTTACTTTGTTCCCTTTGTCAGCTTTGGTACAAGCTCACTTTTTCATCTGGAGTTCCAGGTCTTTTTTTGTGCAAACATCTTTAACTTTTCCTCCTATTCTTGGCTCATTTCCACCAGTATTACCAGTTCTGAAATTCCTACTGCAGCTAAGCCCTAACCATTTTTTCTCATCCTCTGAATATTCAAAGACCTGTTCACACAAGTGCACCCAATAAAACCAGTTCCAGCTATCTAAACCTGCCTTAGCAACTGTTGGACAATTCTCCTGCAGACACAACTCCGGGCAATGTCCTTTCCTCCCACTTATTAAACCTGCACCTCCCCTCAGCCCGAATTTCTGGATAGTTGATAACACCTTAAGCAAACAGAAGATGATGCAGGTGAGGAGTCTCATCCTTGGCTGACAGCTCTGCTTCTCCTTTCTGCTCTACTTGTCCCTCACCAAATTCCAAATGAAATGTTCTCAATTTCGAATGTTCAGAGAGAAAACAAAACTCAAGCAGCTTTAATCAAGCCAAGTACAACCCTAGCACAGACAGCACAAATATTTTCAGACCATCAGAGAGTGTTGTTTACCTTAATTTCACTCACTCTTACTTCTCGCTGTCTTTGAGAGGAATATTGTACAATATCATTGTACAAAAAGAAGGAGAACCTCCCAACAAAAGGAGCAGCAGCATCTCAGAGAGCAGTTTGATCCACTTTCATCAGTTACAGAACAACATGACCAAAAGGCACCACAAAAAGCAGCCTGAGATTCCTCAAGCATCTTTCACAAAGTATTTTATTTAGCACTGCTGGCATCAGAACATTCTCCAGCAGATGAGCATCATTCTCCAGCAAGGCCTGGGAAATCTGAGCCAGGAAAAGCACAAAACACACCTGGTGAGACTGATGAAATGACACCAAATTACTGCAAAGGCTTTGGTTTGGATTAACAGTATATACACACTGATACTATTGTAGTTGTTCTGTCTCTTGTCTATCCCTATTCTTATATATTTATCCTATTCTTATATATTTTATTACCTATTTGGAGTGGTCCTGTGCAGAGCCAAGAGCTGAAATTGATGAGCCTTGTGGGTCCTTTCTAACAAAAGGTATTTTATGATTCTGTGATTACATAATGTATACATGAAATCATAAAGCCACAACTAATGTTTTTACTTAATAGTCACCTCAGTAGCATAAAAGCAATGAGATGTTTATTGTAACATGCACACAAACTGCACTGAAAGACAGGACTATGCACTAAAATTGTATTTTATACCATATTTTGAGTATCATTTTTATATAGGGCATTAGTTAGTTCCATCTGCTGACTCTGGTATCATCTACAGTGCTTAAATTCACATTGAAATTAACCCAAATAGTTCATGAAATAACACAGTATGATAAAGAGGGGATGAAGGCCACCAAATATGCCTAAATTTCTGTATTACAGCAATCAGCCAGACCAGTACTGGAAATCTTCTTTTACAACATATGGACAAGAAGGCACAAATCCTGGATCAGTGAAACCAGACCTTCAGAGGTGAAAACCTGGCCTCCTTTGCACTGGTCTGCCCTCATGCAGTGTCACATGCTGCCTTCTGAGGAAAGGTCACCAGTGTCACATGCTGCCTTTAATGAAAGGTCCTTTCCATGCTGGCTCTCAGTGTCAGACATTACAGGAACACTGAGCTCACACTCCTCCCCTCACCCAATCCATCTTTTATGGCTGGCACACGTCCTGGGACCACCAGAAAACATTTCCCACCCAGCCTGGAAGAAGCTGAAGGGCAAAAAAACAGCATGGCAGAAGAAGTTTTAATCTCTTGGTGGGGAAAAAAAAATTACTTTAATCAGATTTTACTTGCAGGGACTCTCTGAAAATCATAGTTCTGCCAGTGCTGCAGTCAGCAAAATGATTTTCAGGGTGAGGAGTGGGAGCTGCTGGCATTTGGGCAGGGAAAGGGCAGCTGGCTGGGGCTCAGCAGCACCACACTCCCCAGGGTAAGCACACAGCACTCCTGACACGCAAGGGCCAGAAATAAAACCGGGGCAGGCAAAACTAGAAATCAAAGCATCTCTCTCCCTCTGACAAAACACACACAAATACCCTCACCCACACCTTTCATAGCAATTCAGCATTTATCTATAGACATTAAAAGAAAAGCCAACACACCACTTCGTAAGGTCACTTTTAATTTATTTTTACATCCCTTTATCTTTGGCTACCCATGGCTGTAAAACGTCCTCTGTAGTTCCACTACAAAACGATTAAACCTGAAAAATTAGGTTTTTCAGGTTTAGATAAAAAACATAGGTTTAGATAAAAAACATAGGTATTTAAGAAAAAATAGGCACTAAAAGAACCCAAACCAGCCTATATCAGTGCTCTTAATTCCTCGGGTGGGGGCCTGGTGAGCACACACTGACACTCTGAATGCCAAGTGAGAAGGCAATATTTTGATTGTTGCTGCCACACATTCTCACAAATCAAACCCATGAGGTCCCATAGGCAGAGTTAAATGCTGCCACACCAACGCAGACCCCTGGTGAGGTACACACTGCCAGAAGCCATTTAGAATTCAGTGCCAAAAATTTTGTAATATATAAATTACTTGGTACGGTTTTTTTCCCTGTGAAAGAGTTGCTATTGGTTTAATGGCTGAATTTACGTCAATGGAAGAAAAAAAAAGAATGAAAATATCTAGTCAGATAAAGGAATTTCATCTGTGGTACCATACCCTGTAATTGTTTTCCTCTGAAAGAAAAGATTCTGAAATCCAAGAGTCACCTTTTGGCAAAATACTCTAGGATATTTTTAACAACTATGCCTTAAAATAATTCCTTTTCCATGGGCAAAGAAAAAGATCTGTTTTGAGCCTCTGAACACATCACTGGAAGAACTCAATTTCCTCTTTGTGTGCTGAGGACACCTGCCTCCAGTCGTGACAAGAAAAGTGTGGTTACAAAGAGGTGGGCAGCTATTACATTAGGCAGCAATTAGTTCCCTGGGACAGGAACTGAGAAAGCCAGGAATACATCAAATATGAGCAGATTTACCTCCCCCAATATCTGCTGCCACAGGCTGCAGGGGCTGTGTCCCTGCCAGCTGCATTGTCCCCTGTAAATCACACTGTCCCCTGCACTGATGCCACTCCATCACACACAGAATGCACTGTATTCACTTTGGGGACACTCTGTGAATACTGATTGGCAACATTTGGCCCAAATTCTTATTCTTACTAATTGCAATTTACTTCAGAAACAGACCCACTGATTTTGCTTTCCCAGCACAGCAATTTTTCTGGTTCTCCCTTCAATACTTTCACACACTTATGCCCAACTTGGCTGCTGATCTCCAATATTTGAGGTAATTATCAGGTAATAAACTCTTAAATGAACTAGTAACTGGGAATGAGTGTCAGCTGACTGGTTTTTTCCTCTGAAACACAGTCTTTACTTCTTTATCATGTATTTTCCACAACCACTCTTGCAATGTAATTTTTTAAAGCCTGATTTTAATTTTTTTTCTAGTCATCTGTTTAATCATCTCTCAGAGACAACTGGGGACTGGCATCTGTGATGACTCTTGCTGCATCACTTTGCTGCTGCCAGCTCACTATGTCTCACTATGCACTTTATTGCTGGCTATTAATTTTTAAGCTAGCTTTATGCTCCTTATTAACAGCTCGTTTCTCAAAAGAGAAAAATGATGTTGTTGCAATCCCAAGTTTTATAGAAATACAACATGGACATCTGAGAAGAGGGCAGAGGCTTGTTTCTGAGGGATTATATTTCCATCTCAAATTCCTTTCCCTCTTCTCTCTGCTGTTTGGGTAGCACGTAATTTCAGTTTATAAAAAATAAATAAACCCACCAACCAGGGTACTGTCATGCATTATTCCTGAGGATGACAGAGGTTATTGGTCTGCATAATTTTCACACTGTCAAACTTCCTTTTTGCCTCCAAAAGGCAAGCCAATGTAGGCCACTTTTAATGAGGAGCCCTGTGTGTGCCTTTCCCCACACCCTGCACAGCAATTGGGCATTTAAAACTTCATGTTCTCCCTGCATCACCACCATATTTTGTCTTCTTTCAACAGGGCTGACTTTTGTCCACAACACGGGGCACTTTCATATGGTGAAGTCTCTTGGCTGCCTCATTAACTCTGAATCAGTGTGCCCTTGCATTTTGCATTCATTTTGCTGCAGTTAGCCTCCAGCCAGAAACTTCTTAAAACATGATGAAATTACTTGCTTAACAACATACAAGTCAATTAGAAGGCAATTAAAAGATATACTAATCTATTCCCTTGTTTGGTCATGGCATCTTGGTTAAGATCATGCAGTGAATTCTCATTTGGTATCTGTGAAATCTTCTGCTATAAATTGTAAGCTCCTGTCCACAGCACCTGTTTTTCTGTGAAACACACAGGAATTAGAAGAGCTGCTGTCTTTAGCTTTGCAAACACAAGGAATTAAAGTGGTACAAGCTGTGTTGAATCTAGGGTTTCCTCTCTGCAGTGCTTCATTCCCCAGGTATTTTAATGGGTTTGTTATTGGGATGGGAGAATTTTAAAGGAACCTGGCACCTGCAGGTGTATGCTCTCTCCTGGCTGGTCTGCATATTGGACTCCTGAATATTCCTGCAAGGGAAGAGTTAAACTCCCTAGACTCCACTCTGCTTCCTATCTTTGCCTTATTCTCTTTCTTTTCCATTTTCCTCACCACCCCCATGTGCAGCCCCCAGACTCTCCTCTCCCTCCCCAGGGGCTGAGGCAGAGGCAGTGAGTGCTGCACTGAGCTGGGCAGCAGAGCCAGGCAGCTCCTCTGCCAGCCAGGCTCACAAACTGAGTTACCAATAAATATTTGTACCCTAAACACCTTTAAACACGTGGGCTCAGCAGTTCCCTTAATCCCCACCTTAAACCCACTGCTAAATCCTTCCGCTCCCCTCTGCCCTGCATCCCAGGTGTGGGGACAAGGCACAAGGAGGAGATGGGGACAGGCTGTGCCTGCTGGGAGAAGAGAGGATGGCACTGAAGGACAGGGCACTGTGAGGGTCTGCACCTTTGGGGACAGCAGCAGCTGCCTGAGGAAGCCACTCCTGCAGGGTCACAGCCCATCGGGTCAGGGCTGCATCAGGAGGGAAGAGCTCATCGGGGTGACACTGCCCAGCCTGCCCTGCCCCAGCACAGCTCTCAGCAGCTCCAAGCTCTCCTCACACGGCAGCTCAGCACGGCCCAGGGTGACAGGCTGAGTGCTGCAAGGAAAACCAAGCTTATGCAACCAGGTGATGACCAATATTTATATTGGTGGAGCACCCTATATTCTTGATAACTTCAAAATATTTTTGTCATTAGTATGTAATGTCAACATAAGGTAAAAAAAAGAACCCCAAATTAATCCAACATCTTCATACAAGTTGGATTTACCTGGAATTCCTCTGCAAGCCAATGTGAATCATACATGTTTGTCTAAAATAAACTGTTGGAACAGCCCCTTTGCAGAGCAGACAAGGATGGAGAGTTGTAAGAGATACACATCTTTCATCACTGCCTTCCTTCTAGGGCCAAGTCCCTTCATTTACTTGAGCTTCAACTTTTCTGTCCTTAAATCAGACATAACTTATGCCCACAGTGATGCTGTCACATTAATCCATCTGGTATTTGCCAGCACATGGAAGACTGTTCTAATGAGATGTACAGAAAGCAGGACACTATCATCTGAAGCATCTATATTCTTCCTTACAGTTCTACCCAGTTTCATTTCTGCCTGGAAAAGTAGGTCACAACACTAAACAATAGTTTGTTTGAAGGAAAAAATGCAACTTTTAACTTCTTTTGGCACAAACATTGGTTTTTCCCTCCCAGTTAGCACTCTTAAGATGGACAGGCAGGGTCACAGGACTCTCCAGAGGTGAGCATGAAGGTAACATCTATTCTTGACCTGTTCCTTAACCAGCAAAGATTCAATACAAGAGGAATAATTTATGTGGCCAGCAATTGATTCTTGCTTGGGAAGCCCCAGGGGAGAATTCTAATCATGGCAAGCTCACCTTCTTCTGGGACACATTAAAACAGGGGACAGGGGGTGAATGTTCCCTCTGAGTGTCTCCTGAGCAGGTGGCAGAGCAAAGCTTGGGTGCCCAGCTTGTTCTGTGCACACATTTTACAGTTCTGGGCAGGACCTCTGGCTGTGGCCACACGCTGCCCCTGCAGTCCCCCCCCCGCCGACACACTGTAATTACTTTGTTTTCATTAATTGGTCTTAATGCATGCATGCACAGCCACAAATCAAGCCAGCCACTGCTGTGAGTGCAGCAGCTCTGGCTTGGAAATTGCACTTGCCAGGGCTTGTAAAGCCACCAGCCCAGCAGCAGCCCCAGCACAAGGAAATCTGGGGGGCTCAGCTTCCCCCAGGGGCTGTGTGTGCTGCTGCAAACTGCAGAATTCCTGGGAATTAACTCACTGGCACAAACAGCTTCCTGATGGGGAGATATTAATGCTGTACTGGTGTCAATGAAACATTACCATCAATTAAAGCAGGCAGTATGGCAGATTTATAAGCCAATATGTAACCAAATATAGCACAGGAGATGTTTGGAAAAACAAGTATGTGAAATAGGCATGACAAATAGAAAAGCTTTATTAAGGGATGATTTCTGTGATCTCTATCTCCCAGAACAGTGATATTTTAACATCCTTATCCAAACAGGAACACAGATAAACAGGCTGTAAACTCATCTTGTTACCCTGTGGTTTGTGCTCTGACAGAAATGACCGATGATTGTTGTACATGAGCAAAATGTTTTCATTTATACCTCTGACTGGGGTCTGCCAGGGGAAAGTTGTCACCCACCAAGTGACTTTGGAGGGACTAATCAGAGGGATAAATGTGGTTTGTAATAAAAACTGAGCAACCTATTCAGACCAACTTATTTGGATTCTTACAGCAAATACTTGAGCACACTCTCTGGTAATGCAAAACAAATTCACAAAAAAGGTTGGGGGAAGAGCCTTCATGCCTAACTTGTCACCTAAGGCTGATGAAGTGCCAAAGCTTAAGAAAATTAAGTACTAAATAGTTACTACTTTACTAATAAATTAAGTAGTAAATAGTTCAGCCAGACAAAAGCAAAAATGCAGTTGACATTTACATTAAAAGCTATAGTCTTCATGCATCTGTCTCCTTGTTTCTTTTAAAAAAGAACATCTGTCTCCTTGTTTCTTTTAAAAAAGAACACTTTTATCACCAAAAAGGCCTCATCCTGATATAGTTGGCTTTTTCAGATAGCATGCTACTGACTCAATTTGGACACTTAAAAGTTCTCAGCTCACTTATCATGAAGCCAAACTCATCAGAAATAAAATCAACTAAGCAGGGCAAAATCACTTTTAGGGTGCCCTGTGTTTTTCCAATTATCACTGTAAATCTCCTTGGTGGATTATGTAACAAAGGAGTGTTTATAATATTAAATGAGCCCCAGAGTGTGCTCAGGCAGGGCTGACATCCCACACTGCACAGACACACACCAGGTACCAGCTCCTACCTTGGCTCCATCCACGCTGATTATCCGGTAGCTGTTCCTCGTGCTGTCGTAGAAGTAGGAAACAGTCACAGCTTGCTTGCTGGCAGGAACCCAGTTCTTCTTCGTGCTGGGGTCAATCTGGAAGACATGGGCTCTGGTGGTGAAGATGGGCTGTTCTCTGGAACAGGGACAGGAGAAATGGATGCGTGAGTCTGCGGAAGGTGAAACGTCCCAGCAGCCCGGCCCGAAAGCACAAGGCAGAGAGCACCTGGCAATGCCCCAAAAGCAAAGACAGAGCAGTGACACTGCCCAGCCACACTCCAGCCTTGAGCACCTCTCCTTGACACCACTCAGTGACATTCAGCATCCTAAAGTTACTGCCATAGCCCAAGAAAAAACTGGCTTCTTTCTCCCCATGCTAAATTACCTCAGTACCCATCTATTCCTCAAAATACTTATTTCGAGGAAAGGACATTCACATGCATTCTTTCTTTCTTTCCCCATTCTCATATTTTGCCAAAGGCAGCAAACCCCCACAGCTGGATTTACCCCTGCTGCCATTCCTGTGAAAGCAAACCCCCACAGCTGGATTTACCCCTGCTGAAATTCCTGTGAAAGCAAACCCCCACAGCTGGATTTACCCCTGCTGAAATTCCTGTGAACTGCTACCTACAGCCAGGGCTCCTGTGTGGGTGCACCAAGGACCCCAGTGACACACAGGCATGGGATAATTACTGAAATATTCATCTCTCTCCTCAGAATCCCACTGTTCTGTGGATGTGCATGAAAATTTCATTAGATGCAAACCAGTCAATCAACCTGGGAAGTGAGAGGGAAAGGAAACAGAACCAAACTCCAGTGGTGATGCAGACATTGCCTTTTCAGCTCTCAGTGGGTGATGCAGCACCCCAAAATCCTGATCCCAAACACCAGCTTCTTTCTCCTCAATATTTGTGCACACAATGGAGGGGTTTTGTTTTACCTTCAGTGTTTGACCAGGCAAATCACACAGAAAAGTAGAGAAGACTCAGGACCAAAAGAACCAAATGTGATACATACAAAGTCATCTAGGTTAAAGATCAGAATTAAGCCTTTCTTAAATGCCATAAAACTAAATTCACCACCAACCATACCTTTAATCCAAGTTTAGCAGTAGAAGTGAACTGCAAAGCAAGCTCTACTGAGTTGTTATATGCATTTTCATGCTTTTGGTTTTTAAAAGCTACATTATATAATGTTTTATATTAAGTGTACCACTCAATATATTCTTGTCCCATACAAAATATTACATCATGAATAGGTAATTGACAGAATTACTACAGGATCCAAAACCAATGGTACTGCAATGGAGCTACCACCCACAAATTTAAATTAAAATCAAGGGCAGTAAATTTGCAAATATCAAACAAATGAAGTGATTTAAGAGCACAATTAGCTCAGGAAAGAAGGAGTGAACTTGTAAAGCCCAGCAAGGCCTCAGAAGGAAGAAAATGAAAGAGTGGTTTTCTCCTTGTAAGACTTGCACAAAGTTCTACATTTTTCCAGGGGCTTGCAGGTTTCTGGACAGACAGCTGTGCTGAACCATGTAAAATACTTACTCAAAATAAATTGCAATGACAATGGGACTGTCATATTACAGCTGTCAGAGTAGCATTTGCTTCAGTTCTCCCTTATCAGTACCTTGCTGAAGCCAGCTCTCATTTCACAGGCCAGTATCGATGCCATCCTCAGCTGGGTGGAAAGAAGGGGCAGCTTTCCTTAACATTTTAAACACTTTCCTTATCCATTACACAGGATTAGCATTGCCTACAGAGGCCATGGAGTTTGCCTGTAATAAATTAGGAGGGGAAGTTTCCCCCAAGCTGTTTACTCTCTTTAAAAATGTACATTACTTGAAAAAATATTTTTGGAATTTTTTTGCCTTTAAAAAGTTCTGTATTTTCAGTTGACTCTACTAAAACCAAGGTAGTACAACCCAATATTTTTACTCTAAATGCTAGGAATTTTCCTCCATAAAAACCTATTCTACAAACAACTTTAATTCTGTTACATTTTCTTAACTACACCAGAAAACCCTGTTAGAACTGTGTCTGGCTGCTCTGCAGCAGGGGCAGTAAGCATATAAAGTAAATCTGGAGACAATAAAAGCAGAATGAAGGCAAAGTCCCCACTATTATCTACCTATTTGTTCAGGAATCTTGACTGAAGCTGCTGCTGTTGAAACAGGAGCTGTACACATCCATCCAGGCGGATAAATCAATGGATAGTGAAGCTCAGAGGTGCAAATATCCACATTTCCATTCATTCTTTCATTAAGAAATAAAGGCAAGACCTCTGTTTCTATTCCTATGATTATCAACAACAAAAAAGCCCACCGGCATTTTGTCTTTCTGTGTCATAGTGATAGCGTGCTAGTTGATAAATTATTAAAAAATAAGAAAATGCAATGTCCAAACTGAAACATTTTAAATCATTTGAGGCAGCTGATGGGTTGACCTTTAGTTGTCACTCAGATTTGGAAGGGCCAGTGGGATGCTCCACATGCCCCTGGCCTTCCAGAGGTGGCTCTACAGGTCAGCAAAGCCCCCAGACTGATTTCTGACTCTCTGAAGAAGAGGAAACACCCCCAGAACACAACGTCCTGCATTTCCTGGTGTTGCTTTATAATAATTAAGAAAAGAAGATGCATTTCTGTGGCTGTGTGTGGCCTGCTGCAGTTCTGTGCCCCAAGGAGCCCTAAGAGCCCACGATTCAGCTGGTGCCACCACGTTCCCACAGCACAGCAGGATGGCAGAGCCACCAAACTCCAGACACAGCTTCAGCACAGGGGAAACACCCACTGCATCCCAAACCCCTCTGACCACTGAGGCACACTCAGGCAACTGTGAAACCGTGGCACTCAATTTTCAAGGGAAACACAAAATTAGGTATTTTTAAAACCCTCCACCATGGCCCTACAGAGCTCCAAACTGAGAATGATTATTCTGCCTTACTTGTAACTTTTCTACGTTCAAGAAAGCACTTTACTGGTGAAGGAATGACTTCATCTCCCAGGGTTCCTTTCCTTTCCATTTTATCAGAGGTTTATCAGCTTTTGTGATAAACTAACAGCAGTGCTGACCTGAGACTGCAGAGCACACTGTGCCTGTTTGAGCCCTGTGAGCTGCTCCTCGTGCGAGCTGCCAGCTTGCCTGGGGAGCAGCAGCACTGCCAGCCGGGCTTGGACCCTCACATGAAGGCAGAGAGAATTTATGAATATTTAAAATCTCATGAATTTTAACCAAAGTTGTTAATGATTGATTAAATACTCTTTAAAAAACCCCAACTGTTTAAAAATCAATTTGACAGCAATATCCACTGCTCAGAGTAAAGCTGCTTGAAAAGTCGAACAGGAAAAGTAGAAAATCACACCTAATAATTCTTTATCTGGTAATATAATTTAAGACAGAAAATGCATTTTCATTATTAAATCTGGCAAGCATGTTTTATAAATATAATTGCAATTTTCAACTCATGGTTTTACACATTTTAGTCGACCTTTAATTTCTGTCCTTGCTTCATAAGAGTGAAATCTCAAGTAAAAAACAACCACTCTCCTCTAATGTCATTAACCTTTTCCAAAGAATTTAACAAGCAAGCCATAAGATTCTCGAGCTAACCAAGTGCTTCACAGCTGTGTCAGACACAGTATCACTTTCTGGTTAATATACAACCATGCCAAATTTCACAAGTGGGTGACTAGCTGCAAGCCATGTGTTTTGTATCACTCTTCCTAATCAACGGCAATGAGCTCTCACTTAGGAAAAGTTCAAATTATTTAATTCAAATTTCCTTGTTTATCACTTGAATCATGAGCACAACCAGTGATTTAAATCACTTCAGCTGTAAAGAGTCCCTGCTGGTGGCAGCCAGCATCCTCTGGGCTGTGGGATGCTGGTGGCCGAGGGAGCTGTGACACAGCCAGCTCCAGCTGGTGGCACCTGGGACAGCCAGGGATGCTGGAACCAGCTCCAGACCAGGCACTGATCACTGAACACTTCTGTGCTACAGCAATCCTTCCTGCTAGTAAATAAAACAAATAAAACTCCTGTGGGATCAGCACCCAGACACGTTCAAATGCACCAAGTGCCCAGTGCACATCAGGGGGATGCACTGGCCATGAAGAAACTGGGACAAAATAATCTTTGTAGGATCTGGAACATCAAGTATGTTTGTGACAGGAGCTCTGGTACTCCACCAGAGGCAAAACCACTAATTACACATTTTTTTAAAACTTTGACTAGCAGATCACTTAACATCTCTGGGATAAGGATTTCTGTTTTACAGCCCAGGACTATTTGTGCTCTCTCCACACTAACTGTAGACAACTTTGCATTAACTGCCCAATTGAAATAAAAATATTTTTTAAAAGCACATATCTTCATATATCTGCCATTTGGTGGCGGATGCAGATGCCTGCAGAGATTTTGGAACGTGGTGCTTCCTGCTGCAGCCCAGCATCATGCACACGTTGAGTTTATCATACCTGACAGTGCCAGCAGATCTGCAGTGATTTGCTGTAACAAGTATTAGATAATGAGGATCTCCCAAGAGAAAAGAGTAGAAGCAAATGCAAAATCCTACTTTGTGATATATCCCTCATCACTGGTCATGAAACAAAAATCTGTATCGCTAAACACAACATGATAAAACTGGTGCCAAGTTATTTAGATTGAACATTGCTACTACTGCCTGTACTGAAAAAGAATTAACCCTCTATGTACATATATTGTAGTTTGCAGTGCCATTTGTATTTATTCAGATCATGGATGGAGATTTTTCTCCTATTTGAAATACTCATCTTGATGAAAGTCCAGGCCCATTACAATGCCTAAAAATTACCTGTGAAAATAGTTTGTGTATTAACTCTTCTCACTTGTGTATACACACACATCTCAAACTTGGAAAAACAACCAACCCCTCTCCCCAAAACACCAAAATTGAAGTAAAGGCAGACCTGGGATGATGACAGAGCTGCTGTGGGGAGAAGTTGCAGTTCATGGTGTCACACACAGCAATTAGCACAGTGGCTGCAGTTTATACACAATATTAATCTTTGCTCCAAGCCAAAATTAGGGTTCATTACCCTCCAACCTGTTACCTCTGTGCATTCAACACTTGTGCCATCTTGGATCAAATATTTGCAGAAAAAAAAAAAGAGAACCACACAAATGAGTTTCTCAATGATGACCAAGGATGAAGATAAAGGACCTCTTCTGACCTCACACCCCCTGCACACACTCCAGTCAAGACAAGCATCCCCCTGTGCTACAAACCCAGCAAATTCAGCTGTCTCAGCCCAGTGCTGAGCTCCTGGCACCTCCACACCCATCAGTGCCAGCTCATGGCTGGGCCAGCACCAGCTCATGGCCTGGGCTCACTCAGCACGGGCAGCACACAGGGCTGGGGAGAGGCAGACACTAAATCTGAGCCATTTTGGGATGTGGCAGCAGCAGACTGGCACGAGGAGAGCAGGCAGCTCATTCCCTTCCCAAATGCCATATGCCAATGAATCCAGGTCACTCAGCCCCCATCAGCTGCCGCGGGCAGGCTCTGGGGCTGCCTGCCAGGGCACAGCACAGCAATCAGAGCCTGCTGCAACTTGCAAGGGTGCAAAACCCAGCATGAGGAGAGCAGGTGGGTAATGGCTCCATTTTACACCTGAGGAAACAGCCTTGGAGAGCGAGATGGCATCCCAGGATAACAGAGCCACCAGCAAGCCTGGAAATAGAATCCATCACCTCCCCTCCTCTCTGCAGCTCTGCTCTCACTGCCATTGCAGGGCATTTTTATACCACATCTACCCAGGGCAGCTTTTGGCTATGTGAATTCAAAAGGCTGAATCAACAGCTGAACATTCACCACTCAACAAAAAGGAATAATGTCTGTGCAGAGCAGAGGGAAGCTCTCAGAGCATTGACAGCTGCTCCTCCTCACTGTGCAGGAAGGCGGGATGGGTGCAGCTCCCATTGCTCCTGCAGTGCAAACAATCCTTCCTCCTCCTCCTCCTCACACTCATTCCCACAGCAAAAATGACTTGTAAGGATGGAGACATAACCCTGAGCAGTAAAGAGCTGAGAGAGAGGGAGGATTTACTATCAGTTGTAAATGAGGGTGGGAGAACTGGCCTAGAGTGATGGGCTGGGCTAGAAGTGGGCAATTGCACCCAGGCTTTGCTGCTCTTTATTCTCTTTATAAAAAAAAACCTAAAATCATGCAGGCACCTCTGAAAGTGCCATTGTCAGTACTTGCCAGTCAAGCCTTGTGCTCCCAGGTGGAATTCCCTCCCAAAGTGGTGGAAGGCACAGGGAATGACTTCTGGAAAACCCTGGCTGCTGGGACTAAAATTACACTGCCTCTAAAAGAGACAGAACGAGAAACAAACAGCTGTTTTAAAAATAAAAATTACTCAAAGTTCTTCTTTTCAGTCTTGAAATTCTTATTTTACGAGCAGACCAAGCTCCTCATAATGCGGCTGAAGTGCTGAATCTGGCAGCAGTGTTAATCAAGAGCAAGGTCATGCAACTCGTTCAAATACCCAGTCATGATTCTCTGGTGCCCACTTGATATTAAATTTGATATCAACTCACCTGCAGAAATATATGAAATTTGTGCAAAAAAATCCATCTTTTTAGCTCTTTTCATTTACAGGCATTACTATTTCAACAGAATATAATTAGCAAAAGTGCTTCTTGCATTTTTAGGGAACATAATAGTTCCAGTTACTTAGACAAAAAAATTAGAATAAAAGTAGCTAGCTAAAGAATTGTCTGTTAAAAGCACAGACATCAATTAAGCTCATTTTTGATTTGCAGCTCAGTAAATCCAAAAAGAACAAATCTTCAGGAAAAAAGCTCTCAGTATGAAAATCATTGTAACATCTGTGAGGTCTCACAACACCACTGCGCCTTTACCAAGCCAATATCCAAATTAAAAGGCTTATCTTGGGCACTGAGGAAGCTCACACTTTATTTTGGGATCATCTCCAGAGGTCTATTAACCTTTCAAGACACTGTGAATAAACACTCATACACAAGTGACAGGAACTGAGAGGACTCTGAACTAAGCCTCTATAGGTAAGGTTACTTATTGGAAAAAAACAAGTTGAGGCACGTGTGTACAAAACTGGTGGTGTAATTGATCATTTCAGAGTCTTTTTTCTGAGAACACATTTAAAGGGGATCCATAAATCTGCACCTCAGTAATGTTACCACCCTCCCTTTTGCAAAGGTGTGAGTTCAAACTCTGAAAATAGGAAAAAACACTTGTACTGTGTACAGCCAGCACCTCTCCTACCCTCGTGACAAATGAAGCTGGATCAGCACATGAACAGTCCCCAAAGCCATCCCATTGCTCTGGATTGGTTAAAAATTACATCCTCTGCATTCACCCCAGCTCCAGTGGAGTTAATGCTTTCAGCACAGCCTCCTCTGCAGCACAATGCTGGCATTGTAATATTTCAGGGAGAAATGCCATTGTAAATTGCAGGTGCAAACCTGGAGTGGAGAGAGCAGGTCTCAGGAGCACATTCCCTCCCTCCCCTGCAGCTTCCACCCTGGCACAGCCCAGGGGCACAAGGGGATGGCCCAGATGCCAGCTCTGGATCAGGGCATGCCTGCACGCACCAAGGTCTGCCCCAAGCAGCTGGCCTTGGGAAGGAATTTATTTTGCCTTTATAAACAAGCAGAAAATTCCTTCAATGCAGTAGTGGAATCTTTTTTACTATTTTTAATTCTTTGGACTTCTGCATGGCAGAGGGCTCAGGGTGCTTTGAGGTTGTATGGGCTACTTCATGTGTATTTACAAAATGAAGAGAGCAAATGTCAGAGGATATATGATCAAAACACACCATACCTACAAACAGAAGACTGGAGTGAGACCATGTGTGTGCATGTAAAAGCCCCTGACACCACCAGGGCAGCATCTTTATGACTTTTTTCCCCTCCCATGCGATAGGAATTTGCATGGCTGATGAGGATATCTCCACACAAAGCAATCTGAAAAGCTGATTTCAATCAGTGGCTTAATCAAAGCCTCAGTATTGCAAAATAATATGATTAAACACTCCATTATTTCAAACAGCACAGCACTAAGCAAATCCTTGGAGGGGAGTGCTTTTGTGCACTAATCCATGCATGTAATTATTGATATGCTTTCCCATGCCCTATTCAAATGCTCTCCCCTGAGGCTTTTCTTCCACTTACACTAGGGGAGGAAAAAAAAAAAAAAAAAAAGCCAATCGGTTCAGTTTAAAGAACAAGTTGTATAACTCTTTTTGATCTGCTGCCTGAAGGATCAAATAAGGAATTCCACCAGCTGTAAGGTCAGAAGCGAACGAGAGGGCCCTGCTTGCCCTGGTGGCCACCACTACGTGCCAGCAGCAGGGGCAGGACAGGGCTGTGCCCTGGGCTGGCACCACCCTCACTGCAAGGAAAAGGTGCCAACAGATGGCTTAATGCAAGGCTGCACGGCCTTAATGGAACTTAAGGATGTAAAAATTAAAAGCAATTAAAGGCTAAGCAATTTGCTCAGTGAGAGATTAGAAGGATGCAAAGCAATGCCCACACTGGGTGCTCAGTGCAGGTGTGGACTTGCCTGTGCTGAGAGCAATTCCAGCACTGCCACGTTTAAATGGGTTTGATCTCACCAGCCTCCATCTAGAGCAGATCGTGCAAAAGACAAAAAAAATCACCAAATGTGGCCAAGAGCACCAAAGCCAGTGTATTAAAAACAGGAAAGAGAGGTTCCAGTGCAAGCACAGCCCCTGTGCTCACAGGGACCCCAGAGCAAGGTGCTGGGCACAAAGAGGCACAGCCAGAGCCAGCCCCAGTCCCCACTCACTGCAGCTTACATCAGACAACCTGAAAAGAAGCAGATTCCCGTTTTCTGGTGATTTTAATAGACCAACAGAATCATCAGGCAGAGTGTTTGGTTGGTTGCTGCTTGCACACAGGCTCTCTCAGCAACTGGGGGACACAGCTCCTGGCACTGTGGATTTCCCAGCAGCCAATAAGGGAACAGAATGACACATTTCTTCTGCTGCAAGTTAAAAATACAAAGGAAATTTCAAACATTTAGAAGCTAACATTGTTCACTTTGATCTTTAAAAATATAACACCATCTGTAGCCGTCAGATTTACAGTACAGATCTCAGATATGTACATTATTTGTTGGTATAAAAAAGCTGTCAGCAGCCCTGGTGCAAAAGTGAGGATCCTCTGGCAATCTCCTGAGTTTCAGAGAGAACTACTAACCTGAAAAACTCAACCATCAGGTTATTCATGTGCAACACAGCAAAAAAACACCACTTCCCTTGCCACAAATCCCACAAAACTAAATCCCTGAAACCTGCTTGCACTGCAAGGTGCAATATATTTGCAAATATATATTTGCAAAATTTATTTGCAGGTAATATTGGGGGGAACTTACCCCAGACCTTCCTGAACCCCAACAGCCACCTATTTCTGATCCCTACAGACCTGTTCCCTGGCACTTCTGATTTCTGCATGTCAATGCCTCCAACCTTGTAGGTTATGCAAAGGTTATACAAAATGTGAGGTATGAAAGGATTTAATTTCAAGTATCAGCATTTTTCATGCTATGCAGGTCCCACAACTACAGTTAAAAAGCAAATACGACAAAAAAATTGTATTCTCCTGTCAGCAGAGTCTCAAAAATTAGTGTGGGCTGGCTGAAAATTTGTAGAATAAACAAAACATAGCACACATGCCTTTTATAAACTTATTATGCAAGATGAGTTTGGGTAATATGCAAAACCAAATAAAACATTCAAATCATTTTCTCGATATGCATTAGCTATTCCAAATTTAACCCTGGTTTTAAGGAGGTGACAGTCCTGAGGGGCCAGGCTAGGACACAGGCCAGGGGAGAGATTGGCAAGAGCAGTCAAAAGTCAGAACTCTTTAAATGTCAGATCATTAATAGTTTTAAAACCAAAAGGCCTTGACCTTTTAAAAAAATATATTCACTGTGCTGAAAAACTCTCTTTTTCTGAAGTCAAACAAGAAACCCTGGAAATTAATTCTTACCTGCATGATGCTAATGATGACTTTTCTCATGTTTGTAGAATTCAGCTTTTTGTGCCTCAGAAATTAATAGAACAGGAGAGGACATAATATTTTTTTTTTTTGCCTGTGATATACTCTGTCCAGCTGGTATTTTTTGATTGAAAGACTGCACTTAAATCTGGCTTTGCCTTATGAAATTAAGGTCTACTAGACATTAAAAAATTCAATTAGTGCTACAAAAATTAAGGCATACCATTTCCTCAGTCTCATTTACACTAATATAGACTTTTTTCCTTTCTGTCAAGGGTGAAGGACACAGCTGAATGATGGGATTTTTTCCATCTCATTTATATATTGATGTAATAAGGGCAGACAGGTAGGCCCATGCAAGTGCTGATTCTGTCAGCAGCCCAAGTTACCAGGACTGTGAATATTGTCACTTATAGATTGATAAATGGACTACATGGACTAATTGTATTCCAGCGTCTCTGGACAGATGGCAAATCTTACAGCCATATGGTGATTATTTCCACTGAGCTGAAAGTATATTAACACTTACCAAATGTTTAAAATGATGAGATGATCTAAAATAATTTTTCTGTGAACATGGATACAAACAAAGGGCCGGCAGGGCGGGCAGGCTGGGGCTGGGCTCCCTCCCAGGGCCCCAGGGGATATTGATGGAGCTGGCTGTGTGCTGGCCCAGGGCTCTGGGAGCACAGGGTGCTTATTTCTGCTGCTCTGCACGGCCCCTGATCAGTGCCACTCTCTGCCAGCACTGAGACACGCACTCTTCCTTTTCCTGGTACTTCTCATTCCTTCTCTTCCCTCTGGCTGAAGAGATTCTGAAGTTACTGTCCCACTTTTAAAGGCAGCCATATAGCCAGCCCTGCCCCTTGAGAATCCAGTGGAGGAGTGCCCAAACCCTGATCACAGGATCCCTGGGGCAGGACTGACTCAGCAATGGGCACCTGCAGCCCAGAAAGCCAACCATGCTCTGGGTCATCCCAAAAACAGGTCAAGGGAGGTGATTCTGCCCCTCTCCCTGCTCCCACCTGGACTATGGCATCCAGGTCTGGATCCCCAGTGTAAGAAGGATGTGAAGCTGTTGGAGTGAGCCCAGAGGAGGACACACACAGATGATGAGAGGGATGGAGCACCTCTCATCTGGAGACAGGGTGGAAGAGTTCAGTTTTCAGCCTTTCAGTACCTAAAGGGATGCAAAAGAGCTGGAGAAGGATTCTTTACAAGGACATGTAGTGAAAGAACAAGGGGGAATGGCTTTAAACAGAAAGAGGACAAGTTTAGATTGAATAGGGAGAAATCCTTCCCTGTGAGGGTGGTGGGGCACTGACATGGGCTGCTCAGAGAGGCTGTGGCTGCCCCATCCCTGAAAGTGTCCAAGGCCAGGCTGGATGGGGCTTTGAGCAACCTTGTCTAGTGGAAGGATAGATGGGAAGGTTAGAACCAGATGACCTTTAAAGCACCTTCCAACCCAAACCATTCTGTGATTATACACGCACTAAATGCATTTTGCTACCCCCATGTGTACTCCCAAAAGAGAAATCAACCAGGAGGGGACAGAACCAGGCCCCAGCAATGCTGTGAAACAAACCAAAGCAGCTGAGCAGTGACCAGAGGCTCACTCTGCTCACTGCCAACCATCTTCCATAGCAAAGTTCTGCAGTGCTGCCTCAGTGGCTCAGCATGTTCCAGCTGTCCATGGAACACACCAGGCTGCTACACATCCCTTTTATGAGTTATGGATCCACCCTGCAGAACAATGGGAGAATACACACAGGAGACCTGATTCTCTCCTGCTCTGAGTTACTGCTAATTTATACCAAACAAATCCGAGCAAAATCAGCTCAAATTCTCCACAGATGTTTATGCTAGAATACTAAACCCGTATCACATGAGTTAAATGATTTTGTGCTTTGCTTCCAGAACAAAATTCTGAACATTTGTTTGTTTTAAAATAGGATTTAAAATAATGTTTTGTGTTCTGCAGTAATTTGTTTTGCATGCACTTTGATGATAGGAAAGTCCTTGCTAGTGGAAACAGCCACCTCCCTTGCTGGGGGTAAAAAAAGTTCACGTATCAGTTTTCCTATTTGCCATAAGTAAAATACAGCAAGTCAAGAGCTGGAAACTGCACTCTTCACAGTGCCTGTGATCTAAAATTAATGCCTGGTGTTGGTATGCAGAATGGATCAAGTACTTGCTCACCCACTGAGGACAAGGTGCCAACTGGTGAGAAATTCTTACTATGCTTTTCACACATTCACACTTTAGCACCCGAAGTATTAAACCGACTTCATTTTTAAGGCCTCTCTCACAGGTCTCGCTAAACACAGGTTTTTTTTAAGGAAGCTTTACTACCCCTGAAGGCAGCAAAAGAATGTTTCAGTTGCCCATTTCCCCCTGGACAGCACAGAGCAGCCCTGTGTTTTTCCATGTGCCTCCCTGCCAGCACTGACCTGGCTCTGGGCTCCAGCCAGGCTGTCCCCCCAGGCAGCAGCTCCAGCCTCAGCACAGGGCAAGGAGGTGTGCCAAAAAGGAGATGGAAAAAGAAAAAGAGGGGGAAAAGTAACTTTACTCCAAGGTGCAAAGTCTGGACCACCTGTGTAACTCACAGAAATCAGCTGTTCTTTAGTGGAATAACAGCACTGGACTATCCCAAACTGCTCCCAGCAGTTGTGTGTCTGTTTTATCTTCTGGCCAGTAATTCAGAGGTCATCCTGCAAAGCAGCTGATGAGCATAAACCCTTTCCAGTACAACCTTGTGTCACTTGTGCTAATTTAACAGCTATTGGGAAGGGTGCTGGGGATCACAGCAATATTACTTTGGTATTTCACAAGAGAAGCTGTACAGAGTTGCACAATATTGCTCTCCCTCCAAAGGACAAGGATGCCAATTCATAAGGCAGGGAGGAAAGACCAAGCAGGGAATGCAAAGTGGATTAGATATTTTGATTCCTTTCCAAACTCTAAGCTTAAAATATAAAAAACTTTGGCAACTTCTCCCCCATAGAATTTGAAATGCTAATTTCTAACTCAATGGAGAAAAGTTCTCCCAAAGATCTGAACAATACACATGCAGGATTATTACTCTGCAGCTGAAAAATTCAGAGCAGACCTTGCCTGTGGAGGGAAAAGCAGGTAACCACAGCCACAGGAGAGTGTTTACCCCAGGCCTGGGTCCAGCTGATGAAGGAAGCTGTGCCTGCAGCTCTCTGCAAAACCACAGCCCTGCAGAAAAGTCTGGGGAGGAAAAGCAGGGCGAGAGGGATTGCTAGGAGAGCCAGGCTGCACACTGTCATGTCCTTGAAAGCTGATGCATCTCCCATAATGTGCAGTTTTGAAGGTCTCAGAAAACACATGTTCAGAACCTTCTGTCTGGGGAAAGTCTTGGAGGATCACATGGAAACTTTAAAGACATTATTTGTCCTTTGGAGCTCTCAAAAGACAAAGGGGAATTTCTCATTGCGCACAAATACCAATTTTCCTGCTCCAAAGCACACGGGAAGGTGAAAGAGGCACAGAAGGGAAAGAAAAGTTCCCCAGGGAAACATGGGCACAGACACACTTCTGGATCTGCCTGGGAGATGAGCAGCTTCCCATCCATTCCAAATAACTCCTAAAGCAACAATTCCCTCCCTGGAGCGTGGGATCTGGTCCTTGTTCACAGCTATTGTGTTTCATTGTAACTGAGATTACAGACTCCAGCTTTCAGCTCCATCCCCTTGAATTTGGGTGGGTGTAGTGAAGTGACAGATCCCTGTTCTCAGTCAAGCCAATTTCTGCTCTTCTTTAAAAGGACCATAAACCAAATTAGATGGGGTTTTATGAATGAACATTTTTAGAAGACATTAAATACAAGTTTATGAGGAACACCTCTATAAACAACAGGCAACAGAAGGTTATCTATCTCCTGTAATGGACCATGAAAGTGACAAACAGCTGTCAAACATAAAATAATCATGAAAAGAGAGAGTTCTCATTCACCTGTGTGCTGTAAAGTTTTAGGCAACTAAACCTCCTTCATTGTTTCATAAAAGAATAAATTTGTCCCTATCACAGCTGGAGGAGGGGGGATTATTATGACAGTCACTGAATTTAACGCGGACTGTGTACAAAGATACTTTTATCTCCTCCTTGTGCACCTCCTTGGGCAGGAGTTGTGCCCTTGCTGTACACTGTGCCCCTGAGCACTGCCCACTTTCTGTCCTGGCTGGGCAGAAACCTCCTGGCAAGTTAGGGAGGAGTATTTCAGCTTTGGGTTTTTTTATTGGGGGTTTGGACCACATGAGGGTGTAAGAAGTAAGGACTTTACCTGGAAGGGCTTAGGTGCATCCTATGTGCAGACCACACGAGGTACAGACTCAGCTCAAGTAATATTAAGAGAGGAAAGAAAAAAGAAGGGGAAAAAAGGGAACTGCAGATGTACTGTGTTAGTGTTCAAGGGAGTGGGTGAAGTGGATAGACCTCCTCCTTTGTATGAAGGTGGAAGGAGATTAAACTGACCACCTTGTGGCTCTCATTTATGAAATGCCACTTCCACATCAGGACATGCTACATGGTGGAAGAATAATCCAAAGTGACACTCTGGGGGAAAGTTAAGCTAATGGGGACTGACGACATCACCTCCAGGACTGGCATCACATCATCCTGCACGCCAGAAACTGCTCCATCCCAAAACGAGGGATCCTCCAAGGGCAATTGTCATCAGCTCTGCAAGCCAAATCTGCCTCTTGGAGGCATGGAACAAGTTTTAAATCTGTAATTCATGCAAATTCATCTATGTGATTTGTAGGAGTTGGGGTGGTTGGGTGGCACAGGGACAACTGCACTGCTGCCATCTCTGCACCAGTGTCTGAACTACCCACCAGAACAGAGCTCATCTATAGACACCCCCATCTGTGAAATAACTGATAAAAAGGTGCCAGACTCTCCCCACATGTCCCACGCATCCTCCAAGCAGCCCTGAGTGCTGGCTGGGGACATTCTGCACTTCTCATCTCAAAGAACTTCTCCCTCTTCTATCAAATGCTCTTATTAAACATTTTCAATATCAGAAAACAATGTATGTTCCCACAAACAACTACAGAGAGACATTTCAGATGGGTGCCGCAGATTCATAGTGAGAAGCTGCAGTACAAAAGCCTGATAAAACCAGGGAGTGAAACAAAGGCAACAATAAAGTGTTGCTGTTCCAGATTACAGAGCAACTCCCAACAGCAGAGAACTTGAGTCAGTCATTGCAACTCAATTAATATGATGGGAGACTGCACCTTGAAGTACAGTACCTTTCAAAAGGAAAAGCTTTGAGTACTCCCCAGCTCTGGCTACACTGCCCTTTTTCCAGGGATGAAACAATAAGTAATTAAATACTAAAAATAAAATGCTCATACCTCCACAAATAAAATTAAGATTTCCCTTCAGAGCCAAGCAAGATTAAAATTTTGTATTTTTTTACCCCCAAGAAATATAGTGGTTCCATATCTGAGGAGAATCTGCTGCAAAGCATTAAGCAAACAACAAGTATTTATTCAGTAAGCAGTCATAGAGCACCATTTCACAGTTCCACAAGGAAGGAGCCTCAGTACAAGCAGAAGCAGCTTTAGGAAAAAAATATTTTACAAGCTGGCTACGCATTTTTTAATGTATTCCACAGAGGCCTTTGCTGTCTTCCTGCACTGAGGTACGAAACATTGCCTGATAAGAATGCAGTTGCAGGATTATTATTATTATTATTATTATGAAAATGCTAATGGGGAACAGCACTGGCAGCTCTGGAGGGCTCTCCCAGGCCTCTTGATGCACAGGCAGAAAAGTGCAACTTCTACAGAAATCTTCTTTCTGACTCGCAGAAGGGTTGAGTTTCTAAATCCTGTAGGCTGCAGCGAAACTTCCAGATGGAAAGGAAACAGTTTGTCCCTTCAGGAATTCTTACAATCTTGCATTTTGATAAGCCACGTCAAACAAATAAAATCAGATCAGTGCATGGAGGAGGCAGGAAAGGAGGACGTGGTGCCTCTGAAGGGAGCAGGTCTGCCCAGCAAGCAGCACTATCTGCTCACACCTCCATCACCCTCCTTTCCTCATTCCCCTGTCTCAAATCTGCACACTCTTGCTCCATGACAAAGCCCTGTTGTTTTGCAGCTAGAGCTCTTGCTAGCCCTCACACTGAAGCCCACAAATGCAGCACACCTACACAGCAGAGGCTCCTGCTCCCCTGTGAGTCATTAGGCAGCCTGTCCCGCCTGCTGATGTCAGCCAGCAGCATCCCTCCCTTCTAAACAAATCCTGAAACGCCTCGAGCATCCATTCTTTAAAAATATTATCTTCATTTTCATCCTGACCCCGGTGGCAAAATTACCATCAGGAAGCAATTGCCAGTGATGCAGAGGGTCCAAGAGCTGCCACGTCAATGAGGAGTGAGCAGCAGCTCTGGTGTCACACATGAGCTCAGCACCGAGCCCGCAGCACAGGCACATCCCTCACAAACAGGCACAGAGCAGCCAGCATGTGTCACCAAAAATACAATCAAAGATCAACTGCATCATCCCATCTCATCTTGTACATTTTGCATGAGTGTGTATTACACAAGCCCTACTCACACCGTGCCCAACCTGCGCTGGGTGCTGCGTGGCTGTGGCAGCGACCTTCCCAGGTACTAATTGCCTATTCCTGCCTAACTGCTCTTGCCATCCAAAGGGCTTCTTTAATGCTCAAGCTTAAACACTTCCTGTCTTCCTTTGAAGGCAATGCCCTCGTCACATTCTGAGGTTTAAGAACAGGATCACCAGCTATTTACAGTGTACAGTTATCAGAGAAACAGTTGAAATGTTCCTCTGAGCACATTTACATCCTAAAGAGCCATGACCAAATCGCAGGATAAACAAGTGACACACTGTCTTTGCAGTGCACAGAGTGCAGAAGGCGATGGAGAGCATTCAAGGTGAAAGCAGACACAGATTTGACCATGTAGCAACCTTGAGGAATGAGGATTTCCCACTCTGCACACACCCTATCGCAGAGTCAACAGGAAAACCAACAGCTGACTGAAAATGCTTACGCCTAAGTCCCTCAGTGTACGTTCATGGGTGAGGCTATTTATCTTAGGCACTGCAATAACAGAGCCAAATGAATGAATAAAACCAATACACAGCACTGCAGAAAACCTAGATGCAAAACCAGGCTGATGCCCTTGCTCTTGTGTTCTCAGCAAACTCACTGTCCTCTGCCTGGTTCATGCTGGGAATATGCTTGAACAGTTTGAAACACTTGATCACATCCTGGATCAGTTAAAAAAGTTTCAGTTTAAAGGAACTGAACATCAAATAATTCTTTTTAACATTTAAAAAGAATGTTTTCATTTAAAA
Organism: Melospiza georgiana; assembly: GCF_028018845.1. Classification (NCBI taxonomy): domain Eukaryota; kingdom Metazoa; phylum Chordata; class Aves; order Passeriformes; family Passerellidae; genus Melospiza; species Melospiza georgiana. The sequence continues at coordinate 11,139,697 of NC_080442.1, forward strand.
AGAATTTAAATGATGCCTTTGTTATCAGGAGACCTACTCACCATTCTCTTTTCAAATAGAAAGAAGGGCTTGAGGGACATCCCAGCTTTGTGGAGAATATTTTATTTATAAGATTTTTCTCAAGTGATAATTAAAGTAACAGTGGTAATTAATTAGGTTAGCAGCTGAAAGCAATGTAACTCATGACTCTTGGTATCAAGTTTTCCTTCTGTCCACTCTTTCTACATGAACAAATGCCTGGGAAATTTGCAGCAGAACATTCAAACTAGTTGTGGTACTGGCAGATTTCTCCTCTCATAATTTAGTGAATTCATCTGTAGCAGACTTTATAAATTCAGTTTCATGCATGTGTCTGCAGTGCTGTGAACCCTCACATGGTTGTGAGAGGTGAAGTCACTTCGACAAAAAACTGTGACAGGTTTGTTCACTCACCTGAATCCAGCCACACCAAAACTCAAAACACCCACAAATCACTATGAGGCCCCAGCTGTTTGGTCCTTTCTTTTCTCTTCCACCCACCCCACCAAGCTCCCTGCCTCTCTAACCTTGCATAAATGAGTTTAACATAAGGGACTACACTCTGCTGAGGTCAATGGAGCTTCCTCATTGTTTCAGTGAACCCAAATACTGCTCCAGAACACAAAGTTCTCTGGACCTGACTTTTCCACAGATTCTTGTACAGACACCTGTATTTGTACACAGACACAGAATCCTCCAAGTCAAAGTAACATCCATTTATATCTACCCTGCACAATGGAAATAGCCATGTCAGGAACCAAGGCTGTGAAGAATCAAGCTTCAAAAACATGAGATGAGCAGCCTCAGCACCTATCAGATCTCAGTCCCTTTCCCTGAACACCAAAACCACCACCAGCTGGATATAATCTGCCCCCCTGAGCTATGCTGGGAACCAAACTTAAGCTGCTGACCTTGAAATCTCAAGAGAAGAGTCCCTGAGCTCAGAGTACCAACTCAGCTGTGTTCAGGCACACTCTTGTCCCAGCCCTGCTTCGAGGGACTGCAGGGACAGCCAGGTGCCATTCCCTGCCTGCCCCTGCCCTGGCAGACAGATGGCCTGGCCAAACTTTGGAGGGAGCTGGTGAGAGGCTCCCGTGGATTTCAGCGGGAGCTGGAGGAAAGCCAAGGTGAATTTCCTCTGCAACAACACCATCCCTGCCACCGAGCTTCGCAGGCTCAGCTTATCACCATGGTTTCTAAAGTGCTGCTGGTACCAGAAAGTGAACACCCTCCAAAATTACTGCCTTCCTGTAACACGAGCCTCATCACATGTTCTCCTTTGTTTATCTCCTTCATTCCTTGCCCTCACATCAGGTTTTGCCTTTTACTCCCCAAACACAGCCACGTGTTGGCCGATGGACGTTGGCACTGCTGGCAGCAGGAGAGAGGAGAGCAAGGCAGCCTTCCCTGAGCTCTTAGATGTCAGAGCATAATAAAAACATCATGTATGGCTGCCCTCAGCAATACAGCCCCACGCACCTTTCTGTGAATGTATCACAGGGGGAACAGAGTTTTGTTCAAGAGACCAAGCTCCTTAAGATGAGGGTCCTTCATTGCCTGATCCAGGCTTGGAAACCTGCCTTTTCCAAACTTCCTGGGGCTTGGCTCAAAGCTCACCTGGAGAGTTATGGATGGATCCCAGCTGCAGGGGACTAAATTACCCCACTGGCCCCAGAGGAAGCAGCAAAGAGAAGACATCTCACATCAGCCAAAAGAAAGGTGTGCTGTGAGCTAGTTCATCATTAACCTGTATCACACACACTTCTACAGTTGGACAGCTTTCTGCAATTATTTCTAACACTCAAAGACCTGGTTGTCATTTTGATATGATTTATAAAAGAGAACTAAAACACAATTTTAATGCTAGAGGGCATTTAAATCAGTTGAGTTTTAATCCAACGGATAATATAAATATCAGCTTCAGCAGTGAAGAGATTTACAGGTCGAATCCAAACTGGATACTTGTCATACACCTCATAACAGAAATTATTTGTTATGGATAGATAAGGAAATACAAAGATAGTAAAGAAATGAAGATAATAAAAGAATTTAGGCACAGATGAAACAGCTATCCAACACCTTTTAAAATCAGCTAATACCAAAACCACAAGCATCCTTATAACTGTAAATTTAACTTGGGCTGCTGAAACTGAGGTCATGGTGAGCCAGACCACAGCTATCAGATGAGCCAGTGCAGCCCACCAACATCAGAGACACTTCCTTGACTGTGTCGGTCCTTGGCTTGCGACAGCAAGAGACAAAGAAGGGGGTATTTTCAGACACAGATTTCTACAGCTGGAAATGCGTTACATTGTGATTTTCAAATAGCTGAAGTTTAAACTTTGAGAGGATTGAGGTAACAGCAGTGAGAAGATATGCTGGGTAGAAGAAAGAAGTGATTTGGGAAAAGATCCATTCCCTTCAAAGCAGACATTTGTCCAGTGAGATTCTTAACAGTGGCTTGACCAAAATACAGTGGTTTTTAGTCAGCAGCAACTTTCACATTGACTTTTATGGACACTGGAGCAGATTTTTTTTTCTGGTGACTTTTTTACAAGGTTGTTTTCATGTCCCTTGTATTACAGGCATTAGGTTTTTTTAAAAACATGTAAATTGTAAAACTTGACACTACCTTGCTGCCTAGTGAGTTGAACTAAACCAACAGTTTAAATAGCTCAGCTCACAGCTAATAAGCAATTTAAATAGCTTTGCTTTGCTAAGCTCAAGTAGCTGTATCAGGTTTCATAGCACGATCAGTCACTGCCAAATCCATAGGCAGCATTTAAATGAATCATTAGCAATGGTCACCCCCAGGAAAAAGAAAAAAAGGAAAGTAAAAGAAAAAATATTTTAAGAGCTAAGAATCAAGTCATTGCCACAATTTCTATGAGTACATTCCCCATATGTGACACCAAAATGTGCCCAGGAAGCAAATCCCACTCAAATGCCTGGGCCAAAATATATTCATCCAAGTAAGAATGACTGAGCTCTGTGTTGTGACCACAACCTGCTTGAGCACAGAGGTGCCCATGAGTACAGAAGGACAAGCTGGAGCATGCAGAGGTGAGGGATTTGCAGCACAGATAGAACCGGAAGAAAACTGGGAGGCTGCTCCTGTGCCATGTGTGCTCAGTAATGCTATCACAGCTGCTGTAATGCTATCACAAATGTGCCTCCAAGCTCTCTGGATCAGAAAGGTGAATGGCAAGATAATTATGTGAGACACTGGGAAAATGCATATTCACCAAACACCTTGTCTGAACTCTGTACAGAGAGTGCAAGAGAAGGCACAACCCACGCTGGAACCCGGGGAGTGAATGACACTGGGAGCCTGATCTCACATGCACCAGGGTAAGGCTGAAGAGACTGAGACACACATTAAATCAGGGTGCTGAGCTGGGCTAGTGAACGTGCCTGCTGCCTGTGCAAGCCTGCACGTTCTGACACTGCATGCAGCAGCACAGACAGGAGCACAGCCAGAGCTCTCAGCAGCCTCTGCAGCCAAAGTCCTTCTCAGCCTGAGCAGGACCACACCGAGCCCACAACTCCACCTGGCTGACAGAAGGGGTGGAGAGCACCGTGACCTTCCACTCATCTCTCCAAGCCACAGCTAAACTGATCTACCAGCATGGAAGCTGTTAAAAATGACAGCAACTAAAATATCTGCCTTTAGAGCCACCCAGGCAGAGTGACAGAGGCAAGTTTCCGTGGATGGATGTTTCTGATCATCCTGGACTCTGCGGGGCAGTGCTGCTCCAAACAGGTTTCAATACTTCTTTCTCCAACCCCAAGGACAGTTTCTCTTTTATCTTCCAGTGAAACTTTGCATAATTAAGAAGCAGATGAGCCCCTGTAATCCTGAAGAGAAACGTGGGGAGATACTCACTTAGATCCTATTTCTCCCTCTGCCCCTGTACTTCTATTCAGTACTGCTGGGTATCAAATTTGGACACGTGCATGTCATTTTAATTCATTATTTAACTATACAGCCTCAAATTGTACCACAATTCAACAACAATTAACAATTCCATAGTGGAAATTTGGACATTTGAAAGCAGCAGAGGAAGCTCAGAAACTGGAGAACGATTCCTTGCCACATGGTGGTGAGGAGAGGCAAGGAAAAGGTGTAAGAGAACATAATAGGATAAAAATAAAGTAAATTAAATGTGTGGGTTTGGAATCCCCCAAGACATTCTGGTCGAGAGGATCTCAAACCTATATATAGTTCAAGCCAAAGGCACAACCTTAACCTCCCTTCTCTGATATTCAGTTCAAGAATTGCCCAAATGCCAGCATTTGGCTTTTGTCCCCTCATATAAGTTAGAGGATAGCAAAAATGCAGGACTAATTGTTGGAAAGACCAAGCTGAATTCTCCAAGAGGCCACCACACGTGGTCAGAGACTTCTGGCATGTTAAAAAAAAAAATTTAAAAGGGAAAAAAAATTTACACAAATTAGGGACCACCTGGCACAATCCAGGCAAGTTTACCGTGTGCCTCCAGCAGCCAGAGCTCGGGCAGAAGCAGCGAGTGAAAGATCTGACAATGAACTCGCGGCACATCCCGCGGCTGACCGGGCACGGACCGGCCCCGGCCCCGCTCCGCCGCACGCCGAGCTGCTCCCGCTCCTTCCAGCGGGGATTTCGCCGCCGGTGCTCTGCCCCCGCGGCGTGCCCGCTCCGCCGGCGGCTCCCGAGCGGGCGGCAACGATTAATTACGCTATCAAATGATTAATTACGTTATCAAACGCTGCCGTTCAGGGCAGCGCTCCCGGGGCGGCCGCGCTCTCCCCGCTCCGCTCCGCACCTGCGGCGGGGCCGGGGCGGGAGGCGGCGCCCACGCGGGGCCGGGACGCGGAGCCCCCGCGGGCCGGGCCCGGCGCACTCACCCCATGTCTCGGCACCTCTCGGCGGCGGCGGCTCCCCCGGGCGGCTCCCCGCGCTCGGCGGCCAGCGGCGGCCGCGTCCCCACTTCGCACATGCGGCCGCCCCGGGCCCGGCTGGCTGCGGCTGCACGGCGGCTGCACGGCGGCGAGAGCCGTCCTGCTCCTCCTCCCGCCGCCTCCCTCCCCCCTTACATAACCTCCCTCCCGGGCGGCGGCGGCACCGAGCAGCTCCCGCGGCTCCCGCCGCCCTGCCAGGCGGCAGCGCGGGGGCGGCGGCCGGGGCGGGGCGGTGGGCGCGCCCCGGGCCCCTCCGCTCCCCGCCGGTGGGCGGGATGTGCCCCGGTGGCGGCGCCGGGAGGAGCGGGGCTGCGGGATCTCGTCCTCACGGTGCCCTCGCCGGACGGGGACGAGGCAGCGAGAAAACTTCGCGTGAAGTTGTGGGGTGTCCCCACGCGGCCCCGCCCGCGGCCGGGCAGCCTCAGCGGCGACAGAGATGTGCCCACCCCGGGAGCGGCTGTCCCGCACCGGCTGGGCTGTCCCGCACCGGCTGTCCCGCACCGGGATCCCCCCGCCAGCCCCGGCTCCGCGGCGCGCCCCGAGCGCGGGTCCCGGGATGCGCTTCCCACCGGAGGCGATGCCACGCCGGGGATGCCCGGTGAAACGCGAGCGGGCGATTTTTTCCCCCTGACACGCCCTCCCCGCGGTCCGAACCGCGTTCACCGGGCCGTGAGTGCGGAGCTTGCGGGGCCGGCTCAGCCCCGTTTGGCGCTGGCCCCGGCAGAGCCAGCCCCGCAGCCGGGCAGCATCCCCCTGCTCTGCCCACAAACGGGAATGAATCCCGTCGGGAGGGCTCAGCCTCCGCTGGCTCTTCTCAGCTGCAAGTCTGTGCCACACAGGGTCCCAAAATTCTGTAGGTGAAATAAAGAGGGATTCCTAACCAGGGAAGGAAACATTGGATTAGTGTGGAAGAGCCGTGTAATGGCGACCCAGGCACGAGGGTGACACTGGCATCTGAGCGGCAGTCACAGGGCACAAATCCATAGCACAGCCGTGGACCTGCTTGTTCGGGTGTTCACAGGACTGTGTACACAGACACAGTTACTCTTTCGTGGAGAAGATACGCCCAATTCACACATAAGACAGGCTTTTAACTTCACCCACACAAAGTTATAATTAATACTCTGCCATCAAGAGTGATTATTTTCATCTTTTTTTTTTTTTTTTTAATCTCACATTGATTTATCCTTTCTTTCCAGGGAAGTTTAGAAATTGTGGGAAAGGTTTTATGCTTGCTTGCTTTTACTTCATTTACTTGCATTACTTATATTTACTATGTCTAATACCTGGGGGTGTCCCTAGTATTACCTTGGCACATCATGGGAGTCCTGAAAGGAAAACTTAGCCAGCAACCAAACACCTCCCAGCTATGGACAGTGGAACCCCTTTTCTGACAGACAGCTATTTCCTGATGGCTGGAACACCAAAATGGAATTTCAGTCCCATACACCCAAAGTCCATGTCACTGGAGGGAAACACGAGCAGGGTAAACACAGACATTGTCACAAGGCTGTGAGATGACACCTCTCCAATGCACCTGCTCTCTTTATCACAATCAGGGTTACTGTGGGTGTTGAAGGAGACTTAACTCCTTACCTAATCACTGATGTAAACGTTCCTGTGTCCTGTTCTGCCAGCTGAAGGTGAGGCTCCATTTCCTCTGGGACAGCCATGGCAAAAGTGACAAACCTTTCATGTTCATGGTGAGCTGCATCCTTGGATATTGCTTTGATGTGACCATTCTTCTCTTCTGGGGAAACAGTGAGGGGTAACACTTTCTGAGGGTAAAACCAGCAGCCTAGAAATCTTGTGGAAAAAACTCTCACCATGGATCTGAGCATTTTATAGCACTGTTTTTACACCATTTACCTCATTTTGTTAAATTACATCCTCCATTCATCAGAGAGAAGTTGTCTTGGTCCTCGCTAATTAGCTCATTTTGGTGAGTTTCCAAAAAGCTGTGTTTTATGAACCAATGCTGCATGAGACTTACAAGTATCTAATGGAATTGGATCAAAATGGGGTAATGCACTCAGTGTGTGTGTCATGATAAGATGAGAATTGGAAATTGGAACTGCAGTTGCCTTAGCATTTTCTAATTTCTTAATCTTTTCCAATCTTGCATTCAAGACTGTGCTTTCATCCCCATTTGTAAAAATAAAGGTTAAGTTTATGGAAGCATAATTGCCTGTGAAATTCACATGATACTGAATTTTGTATATTACTTTTGTTCATAAGGTCTGCCAACTTCATTCATGCTCTTTGCAGAGCTGTCTTCTAGGACATAAAAGGTTTTAGTCCCATTTCTTCAGTACCCTGAGACATTTTCCTTGGCAGACAGCAAGTTAACCCAGTTTTCTGCTCTTATTTGAGAGTATTTGGGATAAGTGCAGGCCCTTCATCTGAAATTCCCACTATTCTTCCAAATGGGTGAGATACTCCTCCTTCTGAAGTGTGGCACAAGTGGAGGACTTGTGGTCCTCCTTTTTCTGCCAAAAAAAGGATGAAGCCCTGTCCTCACTTCAAGTCAATGATACAAGTCCCAGGGATTTGAGTAAGGCCCAAATTTCATCCAAACCATTTAACAATATCAATATTGAATTAAGCAATTTTTGTACAGACAGTTCTATCTTGAACCTCTCAACCAGCACTGTGTCCTAGTTTGTGTGTAGTTCCCATTGATTTACATTATTTTTGTGTAATTTAGTATTGCAGTTGTTTAAGGTATTTTCAGTTCTCTGGAAATGAGAACTATAAATATTCTATCACAATTAATCAGTTCTCAAGCTTCATGTGTGACACGATCTTTCATTTCCGAGCTGGCTCAGGCACAGGATGTGTAAGGGAGGGTAATTCAGTCCTCATTTAGTATTCACAAGTGTGCCCTTATTGCTGGGGCATGCTTAGGAACACTCAAAATACTGAAGGCACAGGATCCCTTGGTAGAATTCAAGCTGAGGAATAAAAATATCCACATTCTGTAAATGGGTCTAACTTCTTTAGATGAGAAATTTCCCCTGTTCCCACAGGCCTCCTAAAGATATAATTTTTTGATTCCTAGATACAGGGTGAATATCCTTTTCAGAAAGCTGATCTAACAATCAGGACTATGTACCCAGCATTCTGAAAAGCACAGAGCTCACTGGGCTCTTCCTCTCTCTGGGTTTCTGTTCTCTCCTTTTGTTTGGATTTCACCATTGTTGTCTTCTGCCACTCTATTTTATTTTAGATATAATTTTATTGCAGAATAAACCTGCTGTTCGGTCTTTTTAAGCTATTATACTTCAAGGTACTTTTCTCTCTATTTTCCATGGCAGATAGTATTAAATAAAATATTCAGTACTGTGATTTTCTCTTTTTTCCAAGTAGACTTATCAAATCTGCATTTTTTTAAATCCAGCAGGACTGTGCAACTTCCTCCCTTTGACAAATAACCAACCATTTTTTATCTTTAAATGTTATCCAGGAGTTTAACCAAAATAAGCTTGGGGGAATTCTTGATTTTTACATTTGAAACAGAGAGTTCATTTTTTAAATCTCCTGACAAATGGAGAACTAATGTAATTATAGTATCACTGGATATAAAATGTTAAAGGTGAGCAATTGAGGAAAGAAAAGATTTTAAATAATTTTGTTGAAAACACTCTGATTTGCATTATTTGTTTTTAAATCGTACTTAATCTGATATCTAAAAACTAATTAGGACAAAAGATCTATTTGCTTAAAATAATAAACAATTTTGTCCTTTCAATTAAAATATCAGAGCTCACAATAAACATGAGACCTTCAACAAATCTCCAGCAAGACATCTGATTTCTAGGAAAAAAAAGTTTTCTACTCCAGTCTCCTTCAGAAATAAGCCAAAATAATAGGATTACTTTCTGTGTCTTTAAAAGCAAAAAATAAAAGGGAGAAATTAATTTAAAAGCAATTTGTCAATCTACTTTAAAATGGGTTGCATTTATCTTACTATGGGTTGCAGTTCTCTTATTATTTTGTGCAGTTTATTCTTATATTTACTCAGTGCCAGGAAGCACCTGTCTAACTGGAGTCATAGAGGGTTCATGCCCAGTTTCTACTTCACTTTTTTAAGAGTTATCCTGTGAAATATGCAAGTACCAAATCCAAGCAGATGTTTATGTAAATGCAAAGAGCTGTCATTGTCACACTGTGGTATATGTTGCCTTCTCAATAAAGACAAATGCAGCCAACCAAAAATAATTTCAAATAAAATCTTAGAGAGAGAAGACCTGGACACATAAAGAAAGGCAGCAAAACCAGAACAATGCCCTGCAGTCACCACAGGAGATGTGAGTACCCAGCAAGGTGTTGAAGGCTACAAAACTGTAAGAGGCTGCTGGGGTATAAGGTGCTGACCACTGGCAGAGTCAGAGCCTCTGTCAGCATTAATACACAATAGGACAGATCCTTTAGGCTCCTTTGTGCCTTGGTCTGCTAGAAATCCAGCCTGGGACACATCCAGGAGTGCACACTGAACATTTGTAGAGGTGGTGCCACACGAGGAGCAGACCCTTATCAGATCTTTTCCTTTGTTCTTACCAGATAAGACAGACAGATAATCCCAATTCTCCTTCTTAATGTTTTCATTGATGTAGACACTTTGATTGTGCCCACTCCACTGTAAAGGAAATAAGTTTGGTCACCTGACAGCTTTTTTCTGTATGTAGTGGGAGTTGCTGCTGTGCTCTGGAATCATGCTGGGTTGAACTGGTTTGGCAGGAACAGGCTGGGACTCTGCAGGTGATGAGCACTGCACGTGAACATCCTCACAGCTTGTATTTGAGTCTATTTACTTGTTCATATGCACAAAAATACTGCTTTTTTGGGCACACATGCATGAGTGAAGATCTTCATAAAGCTGCTCAAAGGCATGTACAGGTCTCACAGATGAGATCGATCCTGACTTGCTCCTCAAAACTGTATCAAATATGTTCAATTTTTCCCTTCCAATATGCAGGGCTTTGCATTTCATATGGCACTTTGGAAGTTATCAGCTTTTTCACTCAAAATTTATTTTGGGGGCTTTCTTTTTAAATCCCCAGAGAAAGAAAAAAGGTTCCATTTCATCTGCAAATACAGATTTTGACTCTGGTTTCCTTCCAGGCTTATATCATAAAATTCCTTTTATTTGCATTTTATAAAATGGGAGTTAGAGCAATCAGGCACCAATTATGCAAACGGAGTAGATTAGTTTTCTTTTAAACTAATTCAGATCAAAATTGTTGGTCCTGGCAGGCCAAATTATACAAGAGAAGGGAGAAGGGAAGAACTGTATGTCTTGTCTGTTAGCAACAGGACCCTCATATTGCGACTTGGCTGTCACAGTGCTGGTGACAGCCAAGGCTGCAGCAGAGAAGCAGATAATAGGGAAGGGAAAAGATATTCACATTTTTGGTGAAAAAAGCTTGATTTTCAAACATGCAGAATTGTATGACCATACATTTCAGCAAAACATTTTGCTCACATGTAAATTTCCTTGTAGCTTGGGAGTTTTTGATTTTCAGGCCCTTTCTACCATCTGTAACTCAATCTCTATTTTTTAAAGAAATTGCAGACATCTGTTTAAATACCCATCTCTTCCGTCAGATGGAATTTTGGAATCAAAAATATAAGCTCAAAAATAATACTAAAGTTGGGTTTCATTTCCAAGCAACCACAGAGTGGCATTTTCAACACTCCCTTCCCAATCTGCCCACTGTGCTGAGCTGCCTGGGTTGGCTCTCCAGGACAGCAGCAGTGTCTGCTCTGGGCCCTGAGCTGGGTAAGGGGATCCTGCTGCATGGGGGCAGAAAGAGATGGGGAGGAGGAAAAGATCCTCCCGGGCTCATGGCAGGAGCCAGGGGAAGGAATGAGATGGAAATGTAGGATGTTCCTGGAGACTGTAGTGAGAAATGTGGTTTTATCTTTTTCCAGCCTGTCATCCTGTTTCCCACCTGCCCTTCTCCCTGGGTCTGTGTGTGCCAGCAGGCAGGTCTTTATCCCCCATTACCTCCAAGGGTCACTCATCACTGTGTCCCAATTGTCTCTCTTTCTATAGAGAGGCTGGGGCCAGACATTTCTGAGTATTTTCGTTTCCCAGAACTGCTGCCTTGGCTGCTTGTGGGAGTTTGTACCTCAGGCTGGTGCAAAATACCTCATTCTTTGTGTTTCTCTTGGACTCACTCATCAGTGGACTTTAACCTGCAATCAGCTCCTTGCTTGCCCGACTGGAAAGGGAAGACATTTCCTGGGCACAGCAGAGTCTGATTCATTTCCAGCAATGCCCAAAGTTTTGTATTTCCCTGTGGGCTGAGCTGTGGGGATTCTTTGCCTGGATAATTCTCCAAGGACAGAGCAGCGCTGACAGTGCCAGATGGGAGTGAAGCTACACAGAATTTCAAACCTATTTACAAACCTGAAGGTTGAGATGGGGTGGTGATACCCCAGACAACTCACCTGAATTCTGAAGGACACAAGGGGCACCACAGCACAAGGTTTCTCTCATCCAGTTGTAAAAAATACCTTGACTTAGAGAAGTCAGACCTGGCTCGGAGACTGGAAGTTTGCAGGGCCCAGGATATCAGCTATGGGTGTTTTTCACAAACAGGGATGATTTTCATTTGTGAAGAAAACTGTTTGTCACCACAAAAGCTGTATTTTGCACCATCCTCTGAAAAAAGTGTTGAGCTTTTCACCTTGCAGACTGTCCTATGGAAAGCAATTGAGATGCATTTAAGAAGTAGGATAATGTCCAAAATGCATTAGAAAAGAAAAACAATAAAACCAAACCAAACAATCCCCCAAACCCACAAACAAATAAACAAACCTTACCGGCCTTAATTTATATCACTTTCAAATAAAGTTAAAGAAAAGTTAAATACCTTGACTTATACCAGTCTTTTTGTCTAAGTCTCGCTAAACTACAATAATTATTCAATAATAAAAGTGAAGCCAGAGAGCCACAAATCACGATGGTACTACTACACTAAAAACTCAGATCTCAAAAAGTGAAAAAATAGCTATTTGAATAGAATAGCAAGATTTCAGCTTCCACAAAAAAAGATACCAGGAGTACCTTGGTGAAAAAGTGCATTTTAAAGGCCTCCATTGGGTGCAAGTTGGGCTGGGTACCTTCTTGGATAGTTCAAGGAATGTTTCTGCATTCCTAATTCTACCCAATATTACTTTGTCCTGCAACAGTACCTGGATGACAAAATACATAAATGCTACCAATCAGTTAAATAAACATAATTGATTTTCTCTTTTTTCAGTTCTGTATTTTTCTTCTCAGAAAATATCTACTGCCAACACTCTTAAATACAACCTTGCAAAATTCTACATAACAGAAGTTATAAAATTCTTGTACCTAATGGTAAGCACAGATTCCACTTTTCCTGGGAAATGTCATGGTCCTTGGGGGATGTATAAAATCCATACTCTTTGAAAAATCAGAGCAAACCTTTATTCAATACAAATATTTTTAAAAACCCCAAATATTTTAGAGACAGTTTGCAGCTCAAGCACCCAGAGGAGCACTCTCTAGATCCAGAGTCCTTTCCTGGGTTTAGAAGAAAAAGGCTGGCAGGCAGCAGCAGCCATGGGTAATGTTAAACCAAGGTTTTCATCCTCAGTTCACTTAGGGCTTTGGAGCCAGGGGAGGGGTCACTGTGCACTACCATGGGACAGGACACCAAACAATTCAGTTTAACATCACAGGACTTGAACAAAGGGGAGCAGGACACTTGCAACTTCCAGAAAAGTTTTTAACTGTGTTTTGTTTTAATTTAGTCTTTAGCCAACAGAGAAATATTAATATACACAAATCAAAACCTTTTCTATATACTTGAGAAAATGAAGTCAACACTACAAAGTATGGATGACACATATGGTCTATTTTTCATTTATTGTTCTTTGCAGAAGACCACAAGATTTATGCTGTGAATGTACCAACATTTTTCTAACTTTAATTTGATCATTTTCATGCAGGAATAGGCTAATCTTCATCCATACTCACTTTCATTTATTACTGTTCTTCTGCTTCTCTGACTGAATATTCTCTATGTCCATCTGGTAAGCACGCTTTTCCCAAAATAGTTCATGACCACTCTTCCCTATGTTTGCATGAGAGATGTACTATTATTATATTTGCATGGAAGAAGTTAGGTGATCCTCCAAAAACATTTCTCAGTGATATCATTTGTCCAGCTTGTAAATGGATTTACAGTTCTAAATGTGACATCATAAGTGGTATGTGACAGAACATATAAGCAAGAAATATTTTGCAATCTTCTGCGAATCTAGCCCGAATTGCTCTTTTTTAGATCCTGTTTGTTTGCCCAAAATAAACTTGGTCATAGAGAATAACCTGCAGCTATTGCTGTTCAGTACTCAATATTAAAGCTGAACTGTAGCTGGATTTAAGAGCATGGCTTTTGAGATACAATTCCACAGCATAAGCTGTTCTGGGAAAGAGCAGGAACCAGCCCTGGAAGCATAACAAAGCATGTTTTGAATGCACAGGACATGCAAAGCCACAAATGCCAGCCAGCTCCACATGCTTAAAGCCACACTCAACACACCAGAATTTCCTCGAGCACAATAACGCCTGCTGTGACAAGTAACTAAACTCTTGAGGAAACAGCTGTTAAAGTGCATTTTCATCTCCAGCTAAGGGAATTTTCACTACACAAACACGTTGAACAAGGTGATGCTTTGCATTTTCCTTTGTTTTTACATGCAGGCATCCCAAAGCAATAGCATCCAAACAGAAGCCAGCCCTGGCCCCCATGATACCCATGGAAAGAAACCCTTCTTTCGACTTCACTGGGATCATGATTTGGTCATAATTGATTAATCCTCATTCCATTCTTGTGGCACAAGGAGGGATACACAGAGATCCCTTCACACATCAGTGCAGCATGGTGTTTCTGGAAAATACCAGCTGTTCCAAAACAGAGGAGCCAGCATGCAGTTTGAAACAGGATGCAACAGCCAACACTATCTTCATCTGGAACAATACAGGAAATGCTGAGTGGCATCACTTAAAATAGATTTTGGCCAGCATACAGGGATTAAGAGACTTAATATTCAAAAGGTGCTCTGGGACCTTAAATAACCATAAATAGTCAAGACTCTGTACTGGTGTCTCACTGGAAGAGCAGCAGCACACTCACTGTGGAGGTTCCTCATGCCATGGGAGCACCTTGCTTCCTTGCTGGATCATCTGCAGCTTTCAGCATGGCCAGAGGGGCTCCCATGTCCCACAGAGAGCCACCACAAAGTCCTGACCCCGCGGAATGCAAAATCACAACAGTACTTGGAACCAGTGGAACAAGGATTTCGCTCCCTGGAAATAGTCTGTGAGATCTGGCAGCAACATTTCCCATCAGATAGCAACCGTGAGATCTTTGATATCTTATATAACTGCTATCCTTAAATAAATCCTATATCTAGTTCATCATTTTTTCCCCTGATTTAATTAGAATCGTGCTTAGTTCTTCAGGTTGGTGAAGTCTTATCTTGCAATATGCTGCAGATGCTACTGCTTGGAGATTAATGTTTGCTTTTTAATTAAAGTTTTTACTTGAGAGGTTTGTGATATCCCCACACTACCATTTAAGACCAAGAAAATAACTGTGTATTATTCTTAAAATGGGCAGCCATAGCATAATAAGAAGCAATCATATTCAGCACATCACCACGATCTACTATGTGCTTTTCATTTATATGTGAGATTTGATTTTCTTAGCTTGTTTTTAATGAGCCTTCATCAGAAGCTCCATCAGAACTATGAATTTTCTATGATAATATCTCTATATTTTTTTAAGTTTGGACTGTTGAGTAGTCAGCAAGATCTGCACCAGTTCCCCAGCAGCATCAGAAAGCTCAGCTGAGCACTGCCGTGCTAAGCAGCTGATTGCCTCCACAGCAGAGCTCTGCAGGTGGAGTGGGGAAAGGGAAGAAACAGCCATAACTCAAGAAAGTGGGAAAGACCTGAAATGGGGAGGGTGAGCAGGGCCACAGGAACAACAGCACTGTGGAAATGGTCCAGGAGAGGAAACTGCTGCAGGAGGCTGGGGCAAGGATGGGAGAAGGAATTACAGCAGAACTAAGGGAGTTAAGGATGCTGTGCCTTGACATCTGAGGCACAGGGGTGCCCCAGGAGGGCAGGAGGGGGTGCAGAGGGGTGGCAGCCAATCCATAATCTCCTGAAAGATTAGGAACCCTTGTTTGCTGGAAAGAATGATCTCAAGTCCTAATTTAGTAACAGGAGGGAGAGTTGTTACTGCTCTGAGCAGTGTTGGCCCAGACCCCCAGGAAAGCACCAAGCCCCACACAGCACAGACATAAACTGAGGAGATGGTGCCTTGTCAAAGAGTTTCCAGGTTCTGTGGAGGGCAAGGCTCAATGCAGGGATGCACAGAGGAGTGCTCCCAACAGGGAACAGGCTGCTCAGCCCAGCTTTGCAAAATCCTGCAGGCTTCTCTGCAGCTCAGCTAATTCACTTAAACCTTATTTCACTGTAGCACAGTGTGGTCTCAGTGCTGATTGGTATGTCAGGAAAATTCTGATTTGCAACTTTTAAAAGTAGTTACTTAACACTAAAAAGACACCCTCAATTTGAGTTAGTACGAAGCTGGCCTATAGTTCAGCCCTTGCTTTCTCTAATGGCCTTTAAACTTAAGAGGAGCTGCAAAGAACATTCAGGAACTCTCCTTACAAGACAAGGAAGGGAGACCAGCTCCTGTACCAACAGCTTATTGGTAAAGCCCTCTGGGAAGAGCCATGTTTAGTAAATGATGGAGGGAGCATTACTTAGTCCAGTTCCACTGACCTCAGCCTTGAGAGGGAACAAGACCCTGAAATGCTGTTTTATTTCAGTGCCTTTAGCAGAACCTGAACCCGTGCTCATCCCTGCACAGGGACAGGACAGGCAGGAGTAGGGGCTCCATGGCACATTTGTGGTTTCAGACCTGGGCCTCAGAATGAGCACAGGAGCCTCAGGGCAATGCTCCAGTGCCCACAGAATGTCACCCTTCTGAGAAGGGAGACTGGGAGTTAAACAGGAGACCTGGGTATCCACTTTAGAGGCTGAATATTCGACTGTATCTGAGGCAACTGACTGGAGTGCCACAGGCACACTGCACCAAGTGGCCAGCCCAGGAGAAACGCTACACCTTTCCTAAAGGCACAGCCACTCCCCCCTGCCAGATCCTGGGCTTTGCAAGGATCTGAGTTTCTGATTTAAACACAGCAGCAATTGCTACCAGATGTGCATGTCAGGCCCTGAACACACTGACAGCCCTTAATTGGTGTGACCAGCCCTGGGCCCCCCCTGCCCCAGGCATGGGGGCCCTCGGTCCCTGCCCAGGCTGCTGTGCCTGCTCATCTGGCAGTGACCCACGTGCTGACCTGAATTTCTGCCTTGCTTGGACTTGTCTCATCCCTGTGAACTTGTCTGCCCTGCTGAGCTCTGCCAAGCCTGGCCAGCCCTGCTCAGGGCTGTGGGATGGGCTCCTGCCCTGCCAGCCATGGCCCTCCTGCCCCTCTCTGCTCCCTGACAGCAAAGAGCAAATGCTCTCAATTCCCCTTCCCAACTCAGATGGGTGCTACTCATTTGTATTTGACTTACAAGTTGGTGTTTCCATACTGCAGAGGATTTGAATGTTTTAGACTGGATATGGACAAAAGAAACGAGACAAAACTGAAATGAAATATCCAACTGTAAAAGAAAATTGAGTAGGAATAAAATCTAGTGCTAGAAACTTCTGCAAGTACCTTCTTTATATTTTGCAACTGTCTTAACAATAGGTAATCCATGGTAGCACTGATTCACACATCCCCACTTGCAGAATTACTTGACATCTAAAAAGCTTCTGAGTTGGAGTTGAGACAGCGTGATGATCATGATGAGTTTGATATCTGAGCATTTGGCTACTCCACTTTCAAGCAGTTCCACAGAAGTACATTTAAAGCGCCTGAATATTCCTCCCACTTTTTCTCTTCTTTTTACTTTTTTCTTTCCAATTTGTACAGCACCTACATCTAGGAAATGACATAACCTGTGCACCAGATGTGCTGTGCCAAACTTCTGCCTGCCCCCCAGCCCCAGTGTGTGTGCCCCACGGGGTCCAACCCACCTCCACCCCAAATGAGGAACATATGGAGCACCATGAATGGCAGCAGCAAGACTTCACTTTGAACTACATTCCTCCCATCAAAGGGTCCTCTGTCTTGCCTTCTTCTTCTCCATTCCTCTGGGTAATCACAAGGAAAGAACTGAACATTTGGAAAAGCCTCCTGGGGACAAATTCATTGCTAGTGTAACTCTGCTGAAGTTAATGGTGTTGCACCTTGGATTAAAATGGCACCGTAATATTAAAAACCAGAGACAGCATACTACCCTGTAATTACTGTCTAAGAGAGAAAAAAATAATAAAAATGATTCATTCTTATAGACCCCAAAGGGCATAGCTGGCTTAGTCAGTTTAAAAGGTGAAAATAAAAGAAGGCAGCTAGTATGTAGTGATTTTAAATTTGTATATATGTTTATAAATATGGATAAATGACAGTCAGATTTTAAGAGCAATACACTAGAAATAGAATTTAATGGGACTGTGATTTTCAAAAGACAGACAACAGAAGTAGGTCTTAGGGAAATTAAAGGCCTTCTTTCATGCTGGCATAAGTTAGGAAGCAAGCACTCTCTTGTAAACTTTATGCAAAGGAATTGGGCCCGGCAGCACCAAAATTGTTATTCTGTAACACAATCAAGCACCAAGAGTTGCATTTCTCCCCTTTTTTAAAAAAGGACAATGTTTTTTTTTTTAGCCAGTTAACATTTAAAGGTCATTGTTATGGAAAGGAAACATTTCTTGTATTAAGTTTAGTGAAGTCATTAGAAATGTGCAGTCTGTTCCTTTATGGACTTCACTTTACAACACCATATGGACGTGTGTGAAAGACACTCTGAAGCTCAGTGATACTGTACAGTACAACAGCAAAGGCAAAGCAGAGCTCTGACAGAGGAGCTGCATGGGCTTCAGAGGCATTTGTCAGCAGCAGCTGCTGTATTTCTGTCTTTCTTGTTATTTAAGCAAGGTTCATCTAGGCAATAATCCTTTCCAGACAAAGGAATAGAATGCCATGATGAGAACTCATCATGGTCCTAGAGAAAGAGCACAACCCCCAGTATTTGTGCAGCCTGGCTGAGCAGGATCTCTGCTCACCTCTCTCCCAGGGCAGTGAACGATGGAGCCAACACCTGGCGCTCGTTATTGCTGAGCTGTCCCCTGGTGGTGTGGCAGCCCCTGTGCCCACAGAAACACAGCTTTCCTTCATGGCTAATCAATAACAAGGCTGCCACGCATGCCCTTTGTACCTGCTGGGGCCAGAACACAAAGTCTTGCTCTCCCTAGCTGTGCCAGACATCACCATTTCCTAGAATAAATCACCTGGGGAAATCAGGTTTCCTTGTACAAACAAACCAGGCTTTCAGTTACACAGAAACTGAGACATTCAAAAATAACAGAGGGAGAGGGAAATTGGCTGACAGGAAACCACTGAGGAGTTTCAGCAAGCTAAGAAAAAAAAAATCAGGTTTTGAAGACAAATTTTCACCAAAATATTTTCTGAAATGTTACTTTGTTATTAAAAACCCTCAGCAGGATCCATAACCATCTATGGAGGCTTCGCTGCTTATTTGTTTATAGACAAACATTCCCTCAATCAGACAGGCCCCAATTACAAGTAATGTTAGTTTCTTAGTTGATTTCTCAAAGTAGATATTAACATTAGAGAAAAAGAATTCCTCCTGTTTAAAGATACAGAAATGCCCTCCCCCCCAAAAAAATTAGTTCTCCTTTTCCCGTGCTACTGAGATAGACACAGGCTGGCTTTTCATTAAAAATGTCACAGCTGTCAAGCTCTACTGAGACACAGCAATGAACACAGTCTTAAAGATAACAGAAAATTGCAAAATATATAGGATGTAAAACAAATAAATTTTGAACAATGTTTTCCTTTTGCTCCTTGGTACAGGCTGGTTACCCTGTAGAGCAGACCCACCTCTTTACCTAAGAATTGTCTGTTTTAAAAAGGGCTAGAAATTAATTTTCAAATGAAAGTTGAGTATAAAGAAAATACATGAGTCCAGAAGCTGGGGATTTAGGAGAAATATCAAATACAAAGTCCTGTGACAGAACAGCAAGAGTTATCAAGGCCAAATAGTACAAAAGCCCCTGTCATTTTCCATTGTTTCAAGGCAAACAAGACTTTGCTAGTTTTAGCACATGCTCCTTTGTTCAGCCAGGAAGATCCATTCTACAAAAGCTTAATTAATTTCCAATAGGCTACAAGGAAAAAGTCTTAGTTTAAAATTTAGAAGATAAGACTTTGTCTTTATCACTCTGCAGTAGACTTCAGAAATGCTGATTATGAGACCGTGTTCACACAAAAACAACACATTAATTACCCAGAGAGCCTTGAAGTGAGCAGAAAGATTGCAAGAGTGGATTATCAATTTCTCTGTCTTGACAACACTTGGAGCTTGACCTTTTAAGCACTCAGGCACCTAGTCTGTAGGTATGTGCTATATGAGGCATTCAGTGGGTGTTAAAAGTTCTGCTCGGTGACAATACTCATTTCTGAGTGCCTTTCTTCCTTTAAAAATCATCTGTCACTTCAGGTTTTATATATGCAGTTTGAATTTCAGAATAACATCTATGAGAAATCTTAGGATATTGCTTGGATCATGATCTCTTTCTTGATACAACCCAAAGCAGCCATAGAGACATGTGACAAAAAAGAACCAAAGCAAAAGTATCATAAATAAATATATATTATATATAATTGTGTGCCACTCTGGCTTAGCCATTCCCTAGAAGTGTTTTTCTATGCAAAATATGCTGATGAGAGCACCTTTCCAATACTGTAATTTGTGAAATATACCGCTTATAGGATTACAAGGGGCCCATGCCTTCAACAGAACTTATATTTATGCCTAAATTATGTACATGTATGGATGACTCGAGTCTATAATTAAAGGTTTAATATTAAGTTTGATCTTTTAATGAAAAATATTACCCATGAAACAGCAGACCAGAGCATCAGAAATAAAGAAGTGTGTACCTTTTATTAAGAATCATCTCCTTAACTTTATGCATTAAATCCTCTGTAGACACACCTGAAACTGCCACATCCAGTGATCAAAATGAAACATGTCTGGAGAAGAAATAAAATCCTACTTACCTCTGCCCATTTCAAAGAGGCAGTCAGTAGGAGAGGGATTATAAGGGGGAAACTTAAGTGAAAAGATATTATTTTTCAGCCTCAATGATAATTTGTTTGGCTTAGAACTAGCTGTCCAGGGTAAGGTGTTTGCATTGTGCTATTTGGATCGAGGTCATCCTCTCCTGTTCTGCAAGTGACAATACAGCCCTGCTGCAGATCTCACAGGAGAGCAGATTGTAATTATTGCTGTTTATATCAAACAAAAGGCACTTATTCGTTCTAATATTTTTGGAGAGTTGGTTACTGCTATTGCTGTTGCTGGGGTACTTTGTTTCAAGTGATCTACCTGATTATTAGTCTCTGTGCTTTGCTAGTGCCTGCGAGCAATAGAATCTCTAGCAGAGCTTGTACAAAACCATTTCTTTCTGAAAGGGTCCATAAAAAGCCCATTTCTTATACACAGCACAAGAGACCGTTTAGAAATCATTGGCTGAAGCGTTGTGGGAATTAGTCAGCATTGCAAAGGCACGGGCGCTGCGGGAACAAGGCAAACTGGGACCAGGGACACCGACACCACTTCTGCTGCGGGCAGGTGTTGGTGCCCCCAGCCCAAACCTCACCTGTATTAAACGTGACAAGGCTGAAGTTCTGAGGCTCACACAGAATTTATCTCTATGAAGGGTGACAAGACTGACCGCCACCTGCAGCGCTGAGTGAATGTGTTGCTGGTGCAGGCACCACCACAGAATTATTTTGGTTTACACCGAGTTATTTGCCTGCCAAAAAGCTTCACGTCATCTTACCTTCCTCACGTAGCAGTCAACACATCCCGAAGCTTTTTTATACCAGAAATACACTTAAATGGCATTATAGACTTAAATGGCATATTATATGCCTTCAAGGCGAAGCTTTTTGGCAGGCACAGACGCCATGCTGACTTCACCTTTTTCATTTGCACCTTTCGGTGAACACACAAACATTTCAGGTGTCACCTCCTTAAACCCGCGGGCCAGCGAAGGACAGCGCCACAGGAGCCTCAGTCAATCAATGCTGCTCCTGCCAACGCGCTTGGTGCGCAACCCTGACCGCAGGGAACCGCTGCTTCCACACCTGCCCGCCACTCCCGCCCCGGTGTGTCCCGCCCCGGTGTGCCCCGTCCCGCCCCGGTGTGCCCCATCCCGCCCCAGTGTCCCGTGTCCCGCTCCGGTGTGCTCTGTCCCGCCCCGGTGCGCTCTGTCCCGCCCCAGTGTCCCGTGTCCCGCCCCGGTGTGCCCCGTCCCGCCCCAGTGTCCCGTGTCCCGCTCCGGTGCGCTCTGTCCCGCTCCGGTGTGCTCTGTCCCGCCCCGGTGTGCCCCATGTCCCGCCCCGGTGTGTCCCGTGTCCCGCCCCAGTGTCCCGTGTCCCGCCCCGGCGTGTCCCGTGTCCCGCCCCGGCGCGGGAAGCGGCGGGGCCCGGCCCGGAAGAGGCGGGATCGCGGCGCTGATCCGGCGGCTGAGGCGCGGTGAGGGGCGGCGGGGCTGATGCGGGGGAGGGAGGGAGGCTGTGAGGGAGGAGGGAGCGGGAGCGACCCCCGCGTTCCCCCTCAGCTCGGTCCGGCCCGCTGTGAGGGGACGGGGCTCCGGCGGAGCCGCCCCGGGGCAGCCAGCCCCCTCCGTCTCTCTCTGCTCGGCCTTGGGTGCAGGAGGGTGCCCGGTACGGGCCCCCGCGGGATGAAGATGATATTAAGAGGATAAACTGTTATTTATGGAGGGGAGCACCTCCAGCTGCTCAGGGGAAGCTGGAGCGGCGGGTCCCCTCAGGGCAGTGCTACCCCCGCCCCCCTCAGGCTTGAGGAGCGAAGTTCCTTAGAGATAGCCCGTAATGAAAAACTAACGAGGTTAGCTGCTGGCGGAGGAAAGGAGGATGAGTTATTCCTGCAGGAATACCTCCTACACCTGCCTCAGGGAGCTGCGCGCTGCCGCTGCCGGGGGAGGCTGCCCGGGGCTCTGGGGCAGCAGCGGACACCGATGGCTGAGGCCGCTGCAGGAGCGCCGCAGGATTCCCCGGGAACACTCCACTGACCCGAGACCCGGGCTGCGCTTGGGCATTGAGGGTGTTTATTTTGTGTATCTTAGCTCTTGGGGTCCTGCCAGCAAATCTTTGGGAGGCAGCAGAAGAGCTTATTCTGGTAGTCCAGAGCCAGATAGTGTAAGTGTTTTAAATTATGTGGGGCTCGTTAAAACAGTGGGCTTAGAGCCTTTCTGATTCACTGTTAAGAGGAGATTTTGTTGATGGATAGTACCAGGTAACACCAATATGTAAACGGCAAATGCATATATACAAAAATAAAGGAACTAAGGCCTTAAACACAAATCTCATCAGACAGTCATATTATGAGGTAATTCATCATCTTCTTAGGTGCTGACCTTTCCCTGAATCAAGTTATTAACACATAAATTAATGTGAATAAATCTGATTACTTTGCGTGTCTTGCGTGCTGGTTATGGGTATCTGTAGGCTTTGCATGGTATTCTACCTTAGCAAACTTTTGAAGTTGATTGTAGGAATTGCTTTCCTGTCAAAATTCAGTGTCAGGAGTAGATGGAGAGCATGTTCTGAAGTGCTTTTTTCTGTGAGGCATCTACGCTGTCTTCCCAAAACCCAACAGCTGTGTTAATCTGAGTGTAACTTTTCCTTGTCCTTCATTTCCAGTACATGGATTTTGGCTGTTATTACAATGAGAGTCTTCATACATTGCTAAAGCCACTTTTGTTGTGTTCCTGTTTCAAGTTCCCAGAATGACCTCCTTGGCTGACATGCCCCCAAATTACGAGACGATGTTTGCCCATCGATTCACGTCGGATGATGAGGAATACCAAGAGTATCTAAAACGCCCTGCAGACCCCCCTCCTATAGTTGAAGAATGGAGAAACAGATCTGGTGGCAACCAGAGAAACAGAGATCGGTATTGGTTTTGCTTTTTAATTGTGGTTAATTCACAAGCACACTTAAATGATAATTGATTTCAGAAATATAGGAGTCTGTTCTAGAGTCTGTTAAAGAGGAAATACAGTCTTCTCTGAAAGGTAATGAGGTTTTACATTTTCTCCTGGCTGGCAAAGTTTTTGCATTGAACATAAAAGAACTAAATTATTTGCTTTTTAGTAAAGAATGAGCTGTAACCACTGAACCCATTGCCCTGGGTTTGTTATTGCTCAGCCAGATACATTTTTCCAGAGGGGAAAGATAAGACTTTTGCAAAACTAAGCAGCCTGTCTTATGTTGGATGATAACTGGCAGGAAGATGTGCAAAGGAACAGGCTGCTAGTGTGATTATCTGTTACTAGCTGTCCAGAAAGCATTTCATTTGTAAGCTAAATATTTGCTATATTTTCAAGATTAGCCTGTAATTCTTTTATTCAGTAGAAGTGACTGTAAAATCAATCATCCAATCTGTCTGGCAAGTACCTTGTTACCTGCCAAAGCAAAATACTTTGAATTATTTCTTCAAGATGTAATTGCAGCTTTTTACTGAATTTTGGACAGATTTTTGAGGAACTGAAAAACAACAATTACAGCATGTAGTACATTTGGGAATTCTAACATCAGCCTTTAATATAAAGTAGTTAAACTCAGTCCAGCTAACAACTGGAAAAACTTCTTAGCTAAATATCTAAATAGGATTTGTGCCTTATCTGAAGAAAAGGAGGACAACATTGTAACTTTTCCTCACCTTTGAAGCTTGTCATTAAATCAGATTAAAAACAGGTGATAGTTTAAGATGTTCTCAAAAACTTGGTGGTTCTTTGAACTGATGAACTCTTACACCTACACTATGGTCACAAAGTGAACTTTTTGCAAATGTCTGCACCACACCATTTGCAAACAAAATTACTATGAGGCAGCTCAAGCCTTGATAGAAATTGAGATAGGGCTGAAAAGACAAAATTGACTGAACAATGGCTGAGTACAACTGATAAAGAAGCAGTGTTTTAGCAGTTGTATGTATTTGAGGGAATATTCAGATTCCAGGACTCAGTGCTGTTAGGTGGCTGTAACTGTACTGAAACCTGCTTTGCCAAAGCTTTCAGCCTTGAAGCTGCTGGATGGAACCTGGCTTTGATGCACTACAGATGTGCCTTGGGGTTGATTTTTAGAGTTTTGGTCTGTTTGAGTCTCTCTTAAAACTTCCAGCAGTTGAGTTTGTATATGTGTATCTATGAGTTTGTCATATATACATATAAATATTTGGGTGTATTAACAGTTACATGATAGTTTCATGAAAACTGCCAAATGTGGAGTTCATTATAATTCATTTTTTTAGCCTTGATATAATTTATGTCAGACTTTGATCTATCTTCTCATTGCAGGTTTCAAGATGGCAGATACTTTAGAGGGGACAGATACAACTGGCAAGGTGACTACAGATCTAATCAGAGGGCAGACAGAGGCTGGGGTAACAACTACCAGCAGCACAGACAAGGACAATCCTACTCCTCCCACTATGGACAGTATGGCTACAACTCCTACAACCCAGGGCCCCGCTACCACCCCTACTGAAATCCTTGTGGGTCCAAAGTCCAGTGATGCTGTGTAACAAATTCAGTTAGATTTTAGTTTTCTTATTTTTTCCACTGTTTTGTAGATAACTGAAGAATCAGCGTTACAGTTCAGTGCTGTTTTTCTGTAGTGTGAGATGGAAAAGGGAACTCCTTTTATGAATAGTAAAGGCGTGGTACATGGCGTTTGTTTAGACTCTAGATTTTAGATTAAATTTTTAACTCCTTTTGTCTGAATATGTATTGTGCACGTTTTTTTCTTCCATCACTGAGATTTCTCTGTTCTGTTTTAGAAACCAGAACAGGTGAGGGAAGGACAGGATAGCTGTGGTTTGTATGCAGCCTGGAGCAGTGGCAGATTGCCTTAAAATAGCTCTTTTTGAAACTAACGTGCTGTGTCTTTCTGTGGAGAGAATTTCTTAGTTTGGCTTCTGACAGTGAGAAGCTCAGTTTGGTTTGAATTTCAGATGCCTTAAAACTGAGAAGAGAGATCCTATTACTGAAATACTTTATGGGGGCAGCATAGTGTCTGTTGACTCAATGGCTTCAATGCATTTGCAGTATTCCTCTTAAAATGTGGTCTAAAAGTTGGATAAAAAATAAGTAGTTAAATATATATCTTCCTGTAGCAGTTCAGTGATGTACAAGTTTTACCTGAGAAATAATAACAAATTAGATTAATCTGTGTTATTTTCAAACAAATTCGGTGTGTGTGTAACAAATTTTGGAATTCCCATTTCTGTAAAGCTGTAAAACTTCAATGCTACTGTAGTTTGTATGAAACACTTTGTGCATGTTCTAGAAAAAAAGAACTATGATCAGTACTGGTCTGTACTTTTTTCTGTATGGGAAAATAGCATAAACAGTGCAGAGTGTTACTCAGTTCTTAGAATTTAAGATGTATGGAGTTTTTTTAAGTATTCACACAATAAAAGTATAGTTCACATGCAAGGATGTTTCTGAGTGTTTCTGAAACCTACTTTTGAGACATTCAGGATTGCACCTTTGTCTCCTCAGCCAAAGCTGAACAAGGAGCTGGGCTGACAGCTAAGTGCTAACCCTGGGCAGCTGTGGGCTTAAGTTAGAAGAATGGCCTACTCAGCTGCAATCAGAAGGATGAGACACATTGTGATTAATTAGAAGTCTGGAGCGTTAATCCACTATCCACATTTTGCTCTAATAGGGTCAGAGTTCCCTGTTTCTCCATTTACATGATCAGCTAATTTGTATCAAGGGAGCAGTGTGTGTCTTTGTACTTGACATTTTCTTCAGCTGCTGTGCAGAAACAGGGCCCCATCCCTGCTGACTGCTGTAAAAGTCATGGCATTATGTGATAAGGAGCGCAAATTAGTGCATCTTGATTTAAAGACAAAGTACAGAAGTCAAAAGCAGAGTCCTCCAGCTCATCAGATGCTTTTAAGAGCTAAAGGGTGTGTTTGCACAGAAACAATCACTGTAGCTTTTACACAGGCTGTGGGACACAAGTGTCTTCACCTACCTGCTAAATATTTGTTTTCTGCTTTTCATGTTAGCTCTGATACAGGACTTCATCTCCTGCTCCCTGAAGTATTTGCCTTGAATTCAGTTAGAAGTCTTTTCACAAGAGGTTTTTTCCTCTCAGGAGTTCTAGTGGATGAAATGCACTGCTTTGAACCCTCATTAATACAGTGGAGCTTTACAAGGGGAGATACAAGATCATGCAAAGTTCTTACATCTGCTCTGTGGAAAGCCTGCAAGTCAGTACCCTTGGTGAAATTCCCATTTAATTCAGAATCCTGTGCAAAGTGCCAAATGGCCCGGGCTCCCCCTCCCAGAAGGGAGTGCATCTCTTCCTGCAAAGAGCCTGAGACTGCCAGCTATGGCACGGAAGTCAGGTTGTGCCAGGATGTTCTTCTGCCACACCATCTGGAGAGGCAGCTCACCCAGCAGAAAGAACAGAGCTGCTTCATCTCTTGCCTTTCTCAAGCTCAATAACTATTTTATTATTTTAATTATCTTTCAGGTAGTGAATAAAGAGTCCTAGCAGGGTTTTGGTGGGAAGGGACCTCAAAGATCATTTAGTTTCAACCACTGCCATATCTTCCCCTAGACAGGTTGTTCCAAGTCCCATCCAACCTGGCCTTGAACACTTCCAGGGATGGGGCATCCACAGTTTCTCTGGGCAATGTGTGCCAGTTTCTCACCACCCTTTCAGGAAAGAATTTCTTCCCAGTATCATCTAAAGCTGCCCTCTTTCAGTTTGAAGCCATTCCCCACTGTCCTGTCACACATGTCTTTGTTAAAGTCCCTCTCCAGCAGCCCCTGGAGGCACTCTAAATTCTCAGGAAGAAAAGAGCACCTCTTCTGAGGAGGGTGCTCTAAGGTCTCCCCAAATTCTTTTCCAGCTCTCTCCCTGTCCTCATGACAGCATCATGAATCCCACTTTGCTGGCTGTGCAGCAAAGCATGCCAAAAAAATGCCAAGGGCAAAGTATTCCAGAAAGTGGCAAATCCAATCTCCAGCATTGTGGGTGAACTGCAGAAGCAGATAGATGAGGATGGTCTAGGTGGAAGTTATGAAATAGAATCACACATTTCCTGCTCTTGGCTCTCTTATTCTGAGTTCCTTGACTGAGAGCAGGAGAGAGACAGGCCAGTGCAACTTGCCAGCTTGTGTTTTTATATTCATGATGCCCATATGCCTTACCAGCAGCTCTCAATTCAACCTTAAGGGTTTGTATTATTTACAAAGCTTTTCCTTGGAACAATTATGGCAAGAGTCTAATTTGGGAGGTGGGGGGAGAGGAATACATTGCTAAATACATGCACCAGACAGAAAGATAAATAAAATTTAAAATATAGTATCTAATTTTCCACTTGGATTAATTGTATTTATGATAAAGTCCAGTTTACTGTCTCTGCCAAGCTAAACAAAACCAACTGAGTATTGCCTGCAATTACAGTTTGTGCATTACAGTGTCTTACAGGTGATAAAACTGAAGCTGGGTAACTTTAATATTTGCAACTTCAAACACTACAGAAATTGTTTGCTTTAACTATGCTGGAGATTGCAGAGTAAACATTAAAATTCAGTGTCTGGAATCTGACTTCAGGAGATCTCTTCCATCTGACATTTGCTCAGACATCATTATTATCATGAATAAAACAAAGGTAAGTGTTATGTATTAAAAAATGACTGCCATGTTACCAAGAGTGTGAATGCAAAGTTCTGAATAGGGCTTTGCAGCAGTTCTAAATCCATTCCTGAACACATACAGTGATTTTGCATGGCTTGTTAACTGATACTGAAGAATAATCATTCTAAATTACAGGTACTGTAGCAAATAACTAAGAAAAATCAATAGCTTTTGTACAATTTCTTGACTAGCATTTTAAAAAATAATAAAGGGTTTAAAAATCACAGCTAAGCCCCTAGAAACTCAAATGCAAAAGAACATGCACAGTAAAAATAAAATTTAAAAAAAATCTCACTGTGATTTGTGAGATCCAGTTTTACTAGTTTTCAGTGCTATTCAATCTCTATTTAATTCTGTCTGTGCAGCTGGGAACAGAAATGTTGCAGATGTGCAGATGTGCTTTGAAAGGTTAGTTAGAAGCTGAACTACTTTCAAGAAGCTCTAGTAGAGATTTCAGACTGGGTAGACAAATGCCATTTGCAATATAGATATAATCAACATTCAACTCCTGGATCAAGGAAGATATCTTGATCTACTGTTTAAATATATTTTAATATATTGCAGCAGTTATACATTTGAATATATTTAAACTCATACTCTTAGTTGCTAATAACTATTCTGCTTAACTAAGAACATGTCCACATTTGCTTCATACTGACATGTTGGAAGGGAAAAGCTTTTTCTATCAAAATAAAGAGAAGGTTTTATCTGCCACCACCCCTACTCCTTAGGTAAAACAAAAATCTCTGAATTACACAACACCAGGGAGATTTTCTGGCCGGTCCAACTGTGCTGTCACACCTTCTCTAATGCTCAAACAAGAGGAATATGAGCATCAAGCAAGAAGGAAGGGAAAGCAGGACTGCTCCCTCCTGCAGGTGCTGGCCACCTTGGGAGCACTTTGGCAAAATTGCATCTCCTTTGCCTTTCATTCATTGACCAATCAGGAAAAATTGCTGTATTCTATCCCCTTGTCCCTGAATGTTAGAAGAGAGCTGCATAACCCTGCTGAATTATGCACACTGCTGATGCTCTAATGCCCAGAAGCTAAGCAAGATTATAGGGCAGATCAGGTTTCCCTGAAAGCACCTAGGGAAAAGGCAGCCTGATTCCAGACACACAGAGGTAAACCTAGAGATCAAAGGCGAGTCCAGTGGCTCCAGCACTGCCAGGAGAGTCAGTGGCAACTGTGCTCTGGTGGTGCACAACAATCTTGCCTCTCAAGAGGCTCATTTTTCCATTAGGCCCTGAAGGCTGGAATGTATTTTTGTGTTTACCATGGCCTATATTTTTCTTCAGAAAGCCTGGACTGCACTTAGTGGCTGTCAGTCCTCATTTGCTTGTGTGAAACAGTGACACCAAAGTGTTATTTCTGTACAGCCCCAAGTACCCTGCCCTGCTAAAATGCACATTTACTACAAGAGATGGTGGAAGTTGCTAATGCCCACGTTTTATTTCAAGTCTAATAAACACAGCAGAAGAAATCCTCTCACCATCCTCAATGCATAACTTCACAATTAACTTCTGTGTTATTTGTGACTAGCATGACAACTAGTTAATGTTGTCTTTATCCTAACTCAGAGATGCCTTTTTTAAAATCAAATCATACTTCAGCAGCTGGCTTTTTCCCCCACTGAAGTATGGGCTCTCTTTTATTTTGGAGGGTTTTGTTGTATGTTGTATAATTCAAACTTTGCTTCATTAATAAAAGTACTGCTGAGGTAAAAGTTAAAAGCCCAGCTATACTGCAAGACATTTCATACAACTTTTGGCCAGGTTTAGCATGATCAGAGAGTGGATGCTTTGTGTCCAAAGTCATGCCTGAAGTTTGTTTCTGAAGAAATCCTTGAAATGATACATTTTTCTATTGAAAGTGTGCTCAAGAAAAATAAAATTACAATAAGAATTGCCAAAAGCAGCCAGTCCCAAATAATTACATATTCTTTTTTACATATAAAGAAAATTTTTTTCCACAGCAAAGACCTGGTTTTCAGTCATCATGGCATCTTGATTTATGAATGCCACTGAGACCTAAACCAAAGAACATTTAAGAATACTGCTTCAGTGGTTTTAATGGTATGAGCATTTAAACACAGCATAGAAAAGCTCTGGAGTTTAGATCTGTTTAGTGCAAGAGCTCTGTGGGGACACACATTCTCCTCAGATCAAGCTCATTTTACTCATTTACAAGCCACACACTTGAAACACAAGCTCTGAAGTGAGCTGAGGGAGCATCAAGCCTGGGGTACATATGTTCCTCTAAACCCCAGCTAAACTCCTGTAAGAATGAAAAGGAGCTTTACCTTAAATTGCCAACATGGGCAAATCCTATTTCTCCAGGCTTGTGGCTCAGAGGACAGTTCCATTAGAAGGAGTAATTTATTTTTATGTTCTAAGAGAAAATGGGAGTGGAGAGGTTGTTACAGTGCTGGCAATGAAGGGAAGGAGCGTGGCTGAGCTAAAGGATCCTTTCCTGGCTCTTTCCCCAGGTGTCCTGCAAAGGAGAGCAAGTGCTGAGATTTGACTGCTGCTCATCAAGTGACTTTATGGCCACATCACAGCCTGGAGAGTGGGAAACAAAAAACAAAAACCAACCAAATTAAAAACAAAACAAAACAAAACCCACCCAAAATAAACCCCAAACCAAATTCCTCCCTCCACAGACTCCAGGGACCTCCCCATCACAGAACAAGCTGGCAGAATGCAGAATCTGGAGGCAGTTAAGCAGCTGCCTCATTACACTGGCAGGCTTAAGTCCTTAAGTAAGGTGGACAGATGCAAGGGACAATAAACAAATCACTGTTTATTACATACCCTGCAGTCTGGGCAAATCCAATTGCAGGAGCTCTTTAGACCCCACCCAGTAGGATTTTAGTTGTTAGAGACAAAATGGATTTAGTGCTAGATAATAAAAGCTAAGCCTAATCTTCCTTCTCTCCACACCTGCATTGAACATATTCTTACTACTGACCTAAAAATGTTTTTTTTTTTTTTTTTTTTTTTTTTTTAAACTTGATACTGTTTTTACTCTTGCCTTCCTAACCCTGCCACTTCCTGACACCAGGCCACTTATTTCAGATACAGCTGCTTTACTAGTTTCTCATATTCTGAGCACTTCTGAAGACAACTCTGAAAGCTACTTTAAAATTCTAAAAAGACAATTTTCCCACAGTTCCAATCATTATTCCAGAACTAAAAAGAAAGCGAAAAGGATGTTTTCAAAAATAGAACCAGACATGCGTGTTACATGCTCAGCTAAAATCACATTTAATGCTTTTGTGTCTCAGCTTCCATCTGTAAAACTGTGGTTCCCTGCCCTGTTTTCCTCTTCTGCGCTCTGCATTTTGGCTACAAAACCTACCAGGCAGCAGCTACTCCATATAGAGCTTAGGAATGGTGTATAAATCTCAGCTGGGGTCTGTATGTTGCAACACAACATATTAGAAACACTCTGGTGAAGAAATTAATTTGTTTGTTGATTTTAAAATATTTTTTTAACTAAACTCAAGATACTATGAAGGCAGTGACTTGTTTTAAACAGTGTCTTTATGTCCATATATATATATATATGCCATATAACTCCATGGTTATATAGCATATATGTATATATGTATGGGATTCTGCAGCCTAGGAAGCTCTCACAGCTAGACCTGCAGTAAACACTAAGTGATTCTAATACTATGGGTACAGTAGAAAAAGCCTTGAAAATTTAAATGGCATAAAGACATTTAAATTATCATAGCTAAGAGGTGTGGGCAGTCCAACACTGAACTATATAGACATGATTAAAAACTGAATTATATAGAGGTGGTTAAAAACAAGGGGACAATCTAC
Organism: Melospiza georgiana; assembly: GCF_028018845.1. Lineage (NCBI taxonomy): Eukaryota > Metazoa > Chordata > Aves > Passeriformes > Passerellidae > Melospiza > Melospiza georgiana. The sequence goes on from NC_080442.1 coordinate 11,171,434, forward strand.
TCAAACTAGATTTCACATCAATAAAACTTGTGACAGTTACTGTATTGAATGTGCTATTCATGTATATTTAATTGATTTTATAAACATTCTCACACACACCATACAATCATAGCAAGGGTCAGCAAAATTCCAGCCTTAGAAGTATTACAGCACTTGCTTTTTTTAAAAAATCCAAGTTGATGCAAAATTGTTAATGAAAACAACTAAAATTACATAGTTAAACATCTGAGTTTTAAAACATATAAAAGGTAAAGTTGTTCTTTGCACCTACAGGAAAAGAAAAGAAAATACAGTGGTAAGGGGAAGAATGGATGAATCAACTATGATGGAAGAGGGGATGTACTGGTGAACAAAAATAATAATAGATCAGCTATTGCAAAAAAAGTCCTTATCAGAAATAAAGTTTAATTCTAGAAGAGTCTACTGAAAGGTCAGTGTCCTTAGTAGCTGAGAAGAGGAAATCATATAACTGAAGGTAAAACAAAAATCTATTTAAAAGTAATTTGTAATTGATGAGAACTGGAAGACAAAGATGGCATCAGAGACTGTTGGCAAGAGAATTCCTCCATATGGCATCTATTTCTCATTAATGCTCTGGGGGAGGATCCCAGACATCCCAGCAGGTCCTGTCGTGACTTTGGACTCAAAGCTGTCCACACACTCAGCTGCTCCTGGCTGAACTCCCCTTTTGCTGCACATAATGCACACAGCATGCCAGGAACACAGACTGATGAACAGCTCCTGTCTCTTTGATCACACCTCCCATACTACCTTTGAAAAGGTGGAAACCTCTCCCTAACCATGCCACCAGGACATGGCTCAGAAAATCTTCTCAGATTCTTCACATTTTCTGCTGCTAGTATAGAAACTTTCAGTATTCCCTCTGGAAGCTGCTCTTTGAGCCCCTGGAGCTCATTGCCAATTCCTTCTCTCAACAATAGCTAAGCCTGAGAGCTCTTCACCCACTACACTGTTTATCATCAGCTCTGGATTGGTTATTTTGGGACAGCTTCATTGTGAACAGTGCGTGGCAGTGACTTTGTAGTATTTTTGTCTGTGCCACTTGGGATAAAAGCAGCTTATTCAGAGATCCCAGCTGAGTTCAGGATCCTTACAGCACCCACCAACATCTCCATGGAGCACATTGCTTGTAAGAGACGAAATGAGTTTAACATGACAATCTCAGTAAATTACACAAGAGTGCCTCAGTTTCAAAAGCTGAGAGGAGGTTATTAAACAAAGAAAATTACTGTAGGTAATAAAAATCACTGACACCTCAATGGGAATTGCCTGGGTTAATACAGACAGGGTGGAGAACACTCCAGACTTGAAAAAAAGAAAAGGGTCAAAGAGCAGAATTTACTCGAATTCCTATGGATTAAGCTGCTAAATAAACCAAATTTTTTCCTATGAGCATAACAGATATAAATACATAGAAGCAGTCATTGCCCTGCAGCATGCTGAGAGCCCAAACAGATGTTATAAGGCAAGAAGGATCTCGTGTGTGCCACACCCGCACCAAAACCGGCATGGTGCCATGCTGGGGCTGCCACTCCCGGTGTCCCCGTGTCCCCGTGTCAGTGCCAGCCTGCAGGCAGAGCAGGGCCCTGCACACTTTGGCCACAGGGCTGGTGATCTGCCAGCAGCTGACAAACTGCAGATTCACATGCACTAACAGCAGGCCCTTCTGTTGTAACTTAATAGCAAAAACACTATAGCACAATCACTGATCTGTAGCTAGGATTTTATTTAATTCGTTAAATTGTTTACTCTGTGTCCACATCTTACTCCATTTCCAAGTCAAATTAACACATCACTTCAGACTAGGACAAGCAATCCATCCTGAATACTGATACAAGCCAGAACGTGATTACACTAAACTCAGTTTATAAATCTTCATTGACTCTTTGTCAGGAAACTTCACTACACACAGAAGGAAATAAAGGAATAAACCAAAGATTGTATACTGAATAAACAACTAAAATGGGTATTTTAATTTACATTTGTAACTTTCTAAGAGCTTTCAAATTTCAAATTCAAATGGCTTTAAATAGTAATGATTTTGACAAAAAAAACCCATTTTTTCCTCTGTGAAAGGTATTAAGAAGAAATTGAAAAGCTCAGGGGAAATGAGGTTCCATTTTTCACATTTCTCTGCCTGTGCAGTGGGAGAGGTATTTATCATGCATAGCCTGTCCTCCCCCTTGGATGCTGTCCTCCAGTTTGGACTGGAAGCACTGTGTGTGAGAGGATCATTAACCAGGGTCATGTACATCATCTCTCCTCACAAATGAGCACTGTCAACACTGCAACAGCCACAGAGACACTGCATAATCAGGGCCCAGTGCACACATTGTGGCTCACACACGACAAAGCAGACAGACTAAAATGCACAAAAGAAATCTGGTTTTCCCTGAAACATACTCCTTCCAAAGCAAGGGCAAGGCAACAGTGTCATGGCTGCTGCAAGGCTCCTTGGAGCTCGTCTGTCCTACATGCAAAGCACAGACCCTACACAGACACCTCTGGCCCTGAGGGATCCTACCACCAAGAGCTGTCACAAAATTCTATTACCTGGCTTCCAGATGGACAATGTCCTTATCCCTTGGATTACACGAAGTTTCAGGCACGTGACAGGAGCTTTGCACTGTGAACACATTATGAAAAAAACTGGAGACAAATACCAGATTACAGTGCCTTGTACATATCATGGTGTAGGGAATGAGTATTGTTTCATGGAGCAAAGAGGTGGGTCACAGAGCCATGTCACACACTGATTTCACATCCACACACTCCAAGAAAACACCAGCTGCATAGATTTACAAAGCAATCAGACTGCGTGGTGAGAGGTACAGAGGTATATGGAAGAATTGTTTTCTTCACACTTATATTCCTGTCTCTGAGCTCTAAATGCAGTTCTCTCTGACCACTACTGCACTGCTAAAATTACAGGAAACTAATTATTGAAACTGAATATTTGTCTGTTAAGCTTTTCCCACACAATCCTGTCTCTTACATGGCACTCTTGACCCCTACCGCTCTGGAAATCATTTTAGGTTCCTCTTTTTGCCATAAAAGAGAGGAATGCAATGCAGTACTGAAGAGAACTGAGTAAGATTTTCATCTCCTTCCAAGAGTCTCATGATCCACTCTTAAATCTTTTTCCATTATTATTTAATGGTATTATAATTACTGTTATTCTCCAGTGCTCAGAATAATCACAAAACAAACACAACCTTGATTATGCTCATATTATTATTTGTATTACAGGGGCAACAAGAGATTTTGAGCTTTACCAAAGGAACAGCTGAACATGCATCTCCAAGAACCCCCACCTAATCTAGAATGAGAATTTGTAGGTTATTATAAACAGAAAAGAGAGAGAAGAAGGGCAAAACACAAAGGTTGGTATACCTTGTTTTTATGCTCTTATTTTCTTACTTTAGAAGTCTGACATTTTTCTTTTGAAAAGATTCTTTCCTTCGTGAAAATGGTCACCTAGTATAAGACATATAGGATAATCAGCAGTCCTACTCTCTACAATTGGCTCAACCCTTATTGTTTAGGACAAGCTCTTCTCTAAAACCCTTAAATACAGTTATCTCCTCTGCTGCCAATCCAACATTTGCGACAGCCTCGATAGCTTATTCTCTGCTCCAAACCTGCCTCCAGACACACTTTTCTGGAGCAACTACGAAGTCACAGATTTATTTATCCTCTGAAACTGTGGGCTGTATTTATCCTCTAAATCTGAACAAGCACGTAGCAGTAGAGCAAAGGCTCCTTTGTGGAGAAAGCACATAATCTGGAAGACAGACGGGTGTCTCTCCTGCTTGATGCTGCTCACAGACAGCAGAGCAAAGGAAAATAAGTGTTTGATTCACTCTCTCACACACTATCAAGTGAGTCAGTTAGTCAGAAAACCCGATTTAACCATTCTCAAGTGATTTCACTTAAACTGTGAAGTGTCATCCTCTTTTGGTATTTGCACTTTTCCCAGCAGTGACAATCCATGCAACAGAGGGGCAGGTCTGAACCTCAGAGATGAAAGGTCCCAATGATGGGCATGAATTTATCCAAGTTAAAATTTACCTTTAATTAACATCTTTATACTGTCTTTTCTGACACAGGAGAGCAGGTCTCATATTTTGAAATATTTTTTAATGCAATCCAGAATTCTCTTCCCCTACAGAGCCAGTTCACCATATCCACTAACCTGACTGAGCATTTCTGGCAGCAGCTCCTCCTGGTGCAAAAGGCTGGAGGCTCCCAGGGCTCCCACCCCAGCTTCAGCTGGACCTGGGGGAGATCTCACAACAATTTGGACAAAGCTCTGTAGGTGAGACAAGAGCTGGGAGCTGCAGCTGGCCAACCCTGGTGTCAAGGAGATGTGCCAGCCTCTCACAGCAATTACAAAGTGTTGGCCCTGTCTTGCTGCAAGGGGTAATAGTTCAGCCACCAACACAAAAAAAATACTGGCAAGATGTAGCTGCCTTTGTAGAATCAGTTTACCTAACTAAGATGGGAAGGCAGAATAGATGAACTACTTACAAGCAGTTGATCAACTTTTTCATCTGAATTTGCATTTTAACCCACACAACTCTCAAAACAAACACATCAATAGATACTCTTTTTATATTTCACATCAATGGCCTTTACATGAACCTATCATTTCAGAAGATTAATCTTTCCTGTTTGAAAATTTCAGATTGGCAGACTCAGGAGTCACACTAAGAGGGCCATAGGTCCTTTTACCACCTAGATTCACAGATTGCCAGCAAGAAATAACTGTGACATTTATGTTGCAAATTATTATTTAGTCTTTGAAAACCTGACAGGTTTTTCCCCCCATTCTGACTTGAGTGCTAAACAGCAGAGGAGGTGCTATAAAACATCAAGAGTCTATCACACCCTCTATTCTGTGTATCTTATTTCCCAGTTGAGTTTAGAAGGACAAGCAGAACAAGCCTGCAAAGTCCATAGGCCAAGTGTTGCTCCTAGCCCAATAAATTAACCTTCAACAAAATTATTCCATCCATCCCCATCATGTTTTATTTTCCTTATTTTTTGATTTGAGACATTAACCTATTACATAAACCCAGGAGGAAAACAAATAAGGTCTGTTTCTTCAGATGGTCTGATCAAGGTAATATTGGATAATCACAGGGCAAAGCCTAAAACCCAGCCTGAAAATCTCTAAGTCCTGAAAATGAGCTAACAGGATTTGCTTATTTAAGTTTGGAAGTCCAAGTGTGTAAAAGCTGGAGCACTTCACTAAATTCCTCCCCAGGTAAAAAGACCAAGTCAGCTCACTGAAGTGAGCAGGAATTCTATGCAGCTGAGAAACCAAAGGTTTTCTTTAGGTTTCCTGTGGAGGCCTACCTTACAGCAAGATCAGTGAAAAAAATCCTTTCAAATTCACATTTGCAAAGGTGGCCCCATAAAGCTGGCAGAACAGCTTATGGCAAGATCTGGTATTGCACATTCTTTTTGTCTTTAAGTGCATAAAATGTATATCAACACCTCCTCTGACAGGGTCACTTTGCTTGTTTTTGTGTATTTAGAATTTTTACAGTAGCATTTAATCAGATCTTAGACCTTCCCTGCTTTTACATACACAGGTACTTGACTACTGAAAGACAGGCTTTGCCTCACATCCTACAATTTAACTACAGCTATTTTCAAATTAATGTTTTCAGATGTTCTACTTTCACATTTATTTTCTGCCAGAAATATTGTCTGGCATGGTATTAAATAAAGAAAGAAAAATATTCCAGATGATGTGTCACGGCAAACAGAAGTCATAGACTTTGAGAACATCATTATAAGCTGATCATCCTTTAAAAATATTTAACAATAAGCTCCTGGGTCTGCTTTAGCAGCTGAACCTGAACTCAGTGAGGAAGTGACTGAACAGAATCAGACATTCTCATTAAGTAAAATTAGCCAAGTGCAATTTGCCTGGCTGGTTCCCTCTATGTATTAGCATTTATATTCAGTCAGTGATGAGCATAATCAGGTTTTTTGAACAAAAAGGGAAAATCTCCTCAAAACCCATAAACCTATCAGGTTTATTAGTAACAGTTTGCACTTCCATTGTAAAAAGGCAGTTAAGAAACTGAAGAAAATTGCCTGTTCAGAAGTATATCTGAGTAGCTACCAGCAATCTTTCCTCAGAGCAGGCACATGACCTCACATGCATGCTGGCTGATTGCTGTCAGATTTACTGGAGACAAAAGGAGATATTTCACTAAAGGACAAATGCCAGGATTTACAAAGAGCTGCCACAGGGCCTCACTGGAAGGGACAGGTTTGCCCTCTGATTGCAAAGATTGTATCACAAGGTCTTTTCCCTCCTTCCTCAATGAATGCATCTCTAAGGGCTGTCAGGCCCAAAAAACAGAAAAAGATATGTGGTGGCATCTAAGGAGATAAGCATCAGCAACACTGCTAATGTGACAGACAGAGAGCAGAAACAACCCCTGAGAGCCTGGTCCTGCTGGAGGGCACTTCCCTGCAGCAGCAGAGCTGAAGGTGAGAGGCTGCAGGCGTACCCAGGGTGGCAGAAAGGTGCTGCTGGGGCTGACCCGTGTGCTGATACCTCCATCAAAGGTAAGCCCACACCCCTTCTGAACATCAGAAAAGAAGCAAAACACTTCATAGATTTTAAGACAAGCTATGGAAAGCAGCACTGGTGAAAAAAAAGGTTCCACACAAATAGCTTGTTTTATAAAATTCAACTTGGTAATGCCCCTGTCAGACAGCTGGGCACAAAGTATGTCCTAACACGTTGAGAGCTTTGAAATTTGTTATAAATTATGTCTCAATGCATCCCGGCTTTCAAAGCATTACAGCAACAAAAGCCGTCCAAAGGAACAGCATTGCTGCAGCCCCTCCCATGTGCACTGCACACCTACAAGGTATCAGGAAAAAAACAACTTAATGACAATCACCCCAGAACTAGTTTGTAACTCTGGTTGTTCTCCTAAGGCAGTCAACCGCTTTATCTGAGCAGCAAGAAATGAGGCTTTGATCCTCTGTTGTTTGTTCCTCTTTGCTTGGGTCCATGGCTAACTGCTCTCTTTACAGCACGTTTCTATAGTGACCAGCTGCTGAACTGATACTCAATATATTTCACTTTTCACCTGCCATACTTCACATTTGGAAACTCAGAATGTTATTTAAACAATATTCTGAAAACTTGCCCTCAGGCTGTAGTAAGAGATGGCACAGTGGATACTTTATCACTCTAACTTCCCTAGCTCTTGAAAAACAAATAAATGCACCATTTATAGATGAAAGAAAAGTTATCATAGCTCAGTAACAATTACTTGAGAAGCCAATATATAAGGAATCAGGAAGAAACAAATTCCCAATATCTCAGAGAAGTACCAGACTCCCCCTTTCAAGCAAGCATTTAATTTCTCCAGCAGCTTTTTTATTGTGCCTCAGTTGTCTTAAAAGCCCTTTGCCTCAAGTACAGCCCCTTCCTAGAGTAACAACCAGGACAGCTTTTACAGGAGGATAAAGCACTGTGGTCCCCAAAGGAGACAGGAGCCCATTTTTAAACCCATCTGGCAATGAATCATCCTCCCAAGACAAAGACTAAAACATTAAGAGGGGAAGACAGTAGGTAGAAGTAATGCAGAAACAATTTTATAAACTCAGCTGGTTCAAGTTTTACACATGCAAATAAACATTATGAGAGGGGAAACAAGAATGAGATGTGAAGTACTGAGCAGGAAGATCAGGTGTATTTATCTTCCTGGAAGATGGAAGATATTAAACTGTGCTTTCTCCTACATTGCTGCTGCCAGTTATTGACAAAGTTGTCAATTATCCAGGATGATTTAGACTGATGATACCTGAAGAAATGAGGATTTAGAAACACTTGGGACTAAAAGGGGAGATAGGAATGCCCTGCAGATGATAAATGGAGTGGATTGAAAGAAAAAGAGCAGAGAGACAGTTTCAGAGGGTATAATTAAATATCCTTAATTAGAATATTACACTACTACAGTGAAACTAACTTTCAGAGCTGGATTTTAGAAAATAAATGTAACTGAGTGGATGAAAGACTAAGACCCTTCTACATCATAAGACTGGCATAGAATTTATTCAGATAACTTCTATTTTGCTAATGTTTAAATAACATAATTATACTTCAAAATTGCACTGACTGTGCAGGTCTGCAAGCAGTCAGATATTAAATCACCATTAGATGGATTTTACTGAAATTGGTCAGACCATGCATTAAGGAATGAGGACAGTGCTTGATTTCAATAGCTGAGTAATCATGTAGCTTAATGCACATGGATAAAGCAGGTACCAACAGGTATGTAAGTTATGTAGCAACAGGGACAACGTTTTTAAATTGGTCCAGGAATAAGAATTTATTTAGAGCAGGGATTTGTAAAGCATCTTGAAATTCTTAGAAGCTTGTTACAACATCACAAAGCTCTGCTCTATGAAAACATACTCTGCTGGAGTAAGGGATACTTGCTACCACGAAAGATATTTTACTATGTTCATGAAGAGACAGTTGCCAGGTTAGGATTTCAATGCAACACTTGCAGGAGCTAGGCCTAAACCACAGTTTTGGCATTGTTTGGACACACAAGTTTCTTAGCTCTTCTCTACCTCTCTTATATACAATGTGTCCCAGCTGATACAGCCACAATACAGAGTATCACCACACAATTTCAGAAAGCTTCAATCCATACAGAGTAACACCTTACCACCTCAGAAGGCTTCAAGCATCTGCCCAGGCACAGTAACAACCTGCAACTTCAGAAGGCTTCAAGCGTCTGCTCTTGTTCTTTAGCCCAACCTCTTATCCCCTCCTGTTGATGCCCTGCACCTGTGTGCCCTCTGCTCCTGTGTGGTTGCTCAGTGCCCCTGGGCACTCCCTGGCTCCACAGCTGCTCACAGCTGTGCCCACTGGGGATGAGGCTGGGCCAGCCCCACTCCCATCACCACAAACTGGGGACCTACAGCAATGGAGCAGCATTCCACCCTCCCAGGCTTCCTAAATCCACAGCCAGGGTATCAGGGATACAATTGATATAGGGATGTACAGCACAAAAAACATTGACATAAGAGACAGTCAGATTTGATTCTGGCAACACCCCAGTGTTACTTATACAACCATGCCAAAATAATTTTGGTTACTCATATTACATAAATTGCACATTCCCAGCATGTAAAGGCTTTATTTGCCACATTGTCAGGAATTCAAGTCACTTTCATTGATCAGGAAGAACAGATGCTGAATGGCAGCTGAAGGTGTTTAGGAAAGGTGAAAAGGCCAAGTAGAATCCAGCAAAAACCCAGGCAGGTCATGCTGACAAGACAGAGAGGGCATTGAAACACTAAATTGGCTATTTCAGGTAATCATCACTGAAGATCAATGTACTTCAGACTGTATCTGTCCACACAGCTCACAGGGAAGTGTACTGAAATACATTATTTCAACAGACTATATAAGCTTTAAAAAAATTTTACAATGGCTGTTGCAGCAGCCAATTCCAAATGTAATTTATAAATACAGAATTCCTCAGTCTTTTTATTGCCATTTTCTACTTATAATAAGTAGAAAAGTTCAGGAAATAAAAGGAAAAACCCCCACCAACAAACCACTAACACTTCATCTTGGTTTGCTCAGCCTTAATTTTTCTGCAAGACAAGGCACCCCTCTGCTGGGCAAGAGCAGATCTAGCAGCAGGGAGGGGTGAACAAAACTGATGGAACAGGAAAATAAAATCAGCCTGTACAGACTGAAAATATAGGTAAGGAAAGAGGACTGAGGCAATGTATGGCTGCCCAAATGCCTGAGAAAATAAGGGACTCAGGTGTGAACCATTAAACAAATAATTCAGAATTTAGACTTATTTCTCCAGAAAGTAACATTTTTCATAGTATCTTTAAAATTAGTCACCTTGAAGGAACTGCCATCCTGAAAAACACCAGTTCTCTAACTCCAAAAGCAACTGCGATATTTACAATAACAGGACATTGAAAGAGTTCCCTAAAGTGAAAGACTTTTGCCCAAGAAAAAGCTGAATTATGAGCCATGAAGCCTTACTGCATCAATCTGGCAATGCATCAGCATGAATACTTATGCATTCATAACACTGTTTTCCAGGAGAATGTATGATAAACCTTAAGCAATCCTTCAGAATAGTTCATCTTTTTTCCTTTAGCCATTACTTTCTTTTTAACATGACAACCACAGGACAAATACAGGACAATTTCAGACATCAGCAGTGATGCAGAGGAAAAAAAAAGACCTACCAGAACCATGTGTGGTATCACACACATTTTTGGGAAATGTCAGGTAAATCTTCCTCCGACCTCTGAAGCATGATAAATAAAGAAGTTCAGCCTTTTTCTCATCAGCACTGAGACTGGAGTGTAGCTGCCCATTTTGCTTCAGACTTCTTGTTTTGTTGTGTTCTACAAATGACTCAGCTCTGTTCTCTAGGGGTTGCACTACTACTCATTTTTAGACCAAGGAAAGATTATAAAAAAAGGCAGTTTCAAAGTAGCATTCTATGAAGACGTTTCTAGGAAACAACTCTTTTCTTTGTTAAAAATATAAACACAAACCAAAGCTAGATAATACTTTTTGCCCCTTTTATTAAAAACAGTCATTCCAGGTGACATACAATTGGCAAAGATACATATGACCAAATCTCTACTTTTAAGGAAACTATTTACAGATTATTACAAAGTGACCCCACGTGTGCAATGACCGAGTCCTGTGCTGGTTTTTCACACTGAAATCTTCTGGTTTTCTTTCAGCTGCTCAGGAGATTCTACTTTCAGTTTGTCTGTGTGATCAACAACAACACACTGGCTTCAAAAGATATTTATTTTAGATATCTGTAAGTGCCCACAGTGAAAAGCTGCACCTGCTGTGAGATATCAGACAGAAGAGTCTCTTTTATGTCTCTGCCATCCAGGTTTGTCCTTTTGTACCACTTCCCACATGGAAAGCTGTCACTCCAAGCCCCTTGCTGTGTTAACCAACATTTGCTCCACTAAAAAAATTTCCTAAACCATTTGTTTAGGGACCAGGAAAGAGGACAAATCTTACCCATAGGAAACCATCCAGAGCAGAAGTCTGTAGTGACAGAAGCAGATACAGCCTCAGTTTTCTAAACAAACCTACAGAAAAACTTCAACTGTACAGCACCCACATTAACAAGGGGAGGGGAAAGAAGTATCTTCCTGTAGTCATTACCCACACTCTCGACAGCACTGCATCAAGTAAGAAAGAATATCAGTCCATGTACCAGGATGCTTTTTCCTATTTCCTGCTCTTGTTTTAGGTCAGCTGGAAGCTTCTTTTTTCAGTTTTTCTAAAATCTCATCTGGTGTTGCTGATACCGAAATCTTCAGCACTTTGTCCCGTGATTTACCCCCCTGGTTTAGACAAACACAGAAAAAACTCATCTTTCAGAGAATCACCCTTTAGGGTAAGAAAACAGTGCAATTCATAAAATGCTGATAAACAAATGAAGCAGTTTGCCCATGATTCAGGAAAAACAAGACTCACATCTTTTTTTCTCTACCTTCTCACAACATTTCCTTGGTCATCTTATCCTTTACTATTAGTCTTCTAGTAAAAGACTTCTATAACTACTCCATTAAACCAACAGATAAAAATAAAAAGCACCATTTTTCATTGTGCTTATAAACTATAAAAGAAAATGGCTGGAAACACTGACTTCAAGTACAATGAATTAATAAAACAAATTATTTATTCAGTGAAATGAATAAAACAAAGAGTTTCTGCTCACCAGTCAAGACATGTAAATTCTAATACAGAGAAACTCTTGAGGCCTAGCTACAACCCAAGTGCTTTCATATGCTCTTGCTTATGTGTGACAGTTAAATGTCAGAATCTTTTGATTCAAATACATAAGAAGTTATTTTTAAAAAATGAAAAGTTATTAATAAAATGCACGTTCTCTGCAGAACACAAATTCTGTGAACTCATTTGACATGAAACTCATTTGACAGAAAACACGAACTACAGAGATTTGCAAAACATTATCATGATAACCCCTCTGGTTAAAAGATGTCAAGATCAGCCATAGTTCTTCCTACACTAAGTTTGTTCTCAATGAATCATTCCATTAACTCAACTAAACTTTTTAAAGTGTCTTTCAAACTGAACTTGGAACAGCTCCCTGTATTCAAAGTGTAAGTTTCAAAATCTTGAATTTCAAATGCAGTATGGCAAAGCTGAAAGGAAAAAAAGGAAGTACCTTCTCTAAAACAACATCACTCTTCTTCACTTCAAGCACCTTAGCGAGGTAGCGACACAGCTCTGCATTTGCCTCCCCTTCCGACGGAGGTGCAGCAATAGCTACACCTACTGCCTCAGCCGTCACATCTACAGCAAATAGTTGGAGGATTTTATGCTCAAAATATTCAAAACATCACGTCATGGTTTCTTAAAAATGAATGTTTATGCTGTCAAAAGTATTTTGATTTAAAACGGAGTAAATGCACAGATTAGCAGGTGATGGCATTTTCACATTTAATGAACTCCCTTGATTGTCGGCCAGTACAATCAAATATAAACTCCTGACAATTCAAGCAGTGATTATGGCCAGTCCTGTTACATGGTGCCAGTCCTGCCTGGCCCCATGTAACACGACTCAAATCAGGTTACCCCTGCCCCAGCCCCAAAAGCCGCTTGTTGAGTCAGTCTGCTCAGAGAGTCAGGCTGTCAGTAAATTCCCAGTAAATTCCCAAGGGGCCTGGACGCTGCCACAGCCCGTGGGTGCTGCACACACGGGGGATGTCAAAGCAGTCCCAATGCAGGAGCAAGGCTTTAGAGGGACAACACGTTTTATTAGACCCAACTTTTATGGCTCTAATAAGACCGCACAGACCCTTGAGACACAAAGGGCCTGCACGAAACAGATGCCAAACGGAAGGATTTAGGACCAGGATTTACCCCGTGCTCACCGCCACCCAGCGCTGTACACAGGGGAGAGCCGAACTCCTCGCTTCAGTCTCCGGGGGGGATTTTGCGCTTTCCCTCCCTCCGCCCCTGTTCCTCAGGGTGCAGCGATGCAGGGCCCGGTGCCCCGGCCCGCAGACCCACCTGTGACGGCGCTGCAGCGGGCACCGGGCTTGGCGCGCACCGCCACCCTCACGGAGCCGCCGCCCGCCGCCGCCACCGGTCCCGCGGCGGCGCCCGGCTCCGCGGGGCCCTTGGCGGCTGCTTTTCCCTGAAACAGAGGAACAGGCGCGGTCACCGCGGGCACCACCCGCCCCTGCCCCTCCTTCCCTCTCCGGGCCCTGCCCGCACCTTCCCGGGCATGGCCCCGCCGCTCCACACCGACGCCGCCCGCACCCGCAGGAACCCAGCGAGGCTCGGCATGGCCGGGGCGGCCCTTCCGGCAACCGCGCCGGGCCCGCCCCGAGGCGCCTGCGCGTTCCGCACGGCCCGGCCGGGCCGGCCCTGTGCCCACAGCGGCTGCTCCGGCACAGCCTCGCCCTGTGCCCTCAGCGGCTGCTCCCGGCCGGGCCGGCCCTGTGCCCTCAGCGACTGCTCCGGCACAGCCTCGCCCTGTGCCCTCAGCGGCTGCTCCGGCACAGCCTCGCCCTGTGCCCGCCGCGGCTGCTTCGGGACAGCCTCGCCCTGTGCCCGCCGCGGCTGCTCCCGGCCGGGCCGGGCCTGTGCCCTCAGCGGCTGCTCCGGGACAGCCTCGCCCTGTGCCCGCCGCGGCTGCTCCCGCACGGCCCGGCCGAGCCCCGTCCCTGTCCCGGCACAGCGCCCTGCCCGGGGACAGGAGAGCGCTGTCGGGATGTGCACAGAGCCGGACGTTTGACAGACATTTGTTCTACACACAGCCTTTGGACACCCCAAACCTGCGTGACCTCCCCATTTTCACCCTTAAGAAAGGAAATGTTCTTATTTTTTCTCCTGCATTCTTAAATTTTAGTATGACGTGGGAGAGGGTACAGGTCTTTGTACACCAAGCCATTCTGTTACTACATGGTACATACTGCAAAGCACTGAATACTATATACATAGAGCATTTGCATCAAATGATTGTATGCAATCTGTAAAACTCCTTGCACACCAATAATCCTTAGGTTTATACTCATTTTTTTAGTATTAGACTATCCAGTGATAAAATAACATCATTACAAGTCTCGTATTCTCATTTTCACATTATACATCTTTTTTAGGCACATATGTATATATACAGTGGCTATTTGCATAACCAGTTCTATATTCCAAAGCAGCCCTTCTGAATTAAGAGAGATTCGGGAAAGATCTGTTTCTTGCTGAATTTGACTTGATATTTATTTCTTCAGTGCTGCTGCAGATGTTCTCTGCAGTGCAAAGTCCATTAATTCTCCATGGCTCTTGGAAAAAGTCAAGATGATTGCAATATGAATGCAGCTTTGCTGACGTACTTCAAAAAAATACAGTAGCAATCCATGTCCATAGGGTCAATCCAAGGTCATTTTGGAAAGAAGTGCAAGATGGGACTACAGCAGCAGCTTTACTGTCTTTTAAGGACAGATTGGAGAAAACATATACAAGTTGTTCATAACAAGTAAGGATTTTCCAGTTCAAAAAATGAATTTTACTACATGAGAAACAAAGGGGTGAAAACACAAAGTAATTAACCACAAGGTACTACTTAAAACAAACTTTTCAATATACAGAGTACTTATTCTATTAACATTTCGTTTAGAGGAAAAACTAAATTACAATCTACCAATAACGATGCGGAAAAAAAATAGCTTTTCTGGTACCCCTCAAACAAATTAGTTTTTCTTTTTACACATTAAAGTAATTTAACAGAATTTTTTTAACTGCTGCCAATAGTGAGCTGAAGTCCACTAAGACACCAACACATTCCAGATCATCATGTGAAACTAAGTATAAAATATTATTTCTGGTATCTGTCCATCTTCTATTGATGTACCATTGTTGTTACCTGGTGAACTATAAAAGACAAAGCATGTTTTGCTAGCAGTAGGAGATTCGTGGATCACTTTCTTCAAACCTTTTGTTCCATAGTGGGAATCAGGACCCTGAAAAGCATCACAAGAGATTAGCAACAGAATGGAGGTGGGCAGGACCCAAAAATTGCTGATGGTCAAGCACAACTGACTTGGGCTATTTTAATAGTATAAAATTTCTGTACCCACATCATATAAATTATATACAAAATCACAGGCAACAGAAGCAAGGGCCTATGTCTAAATAACAAAAATATATTTCTCTGACAGCAGACTTAAATCCATTGATTTTATCCAACTAGTAATGAATACTTTCTAGTATTTCTCCTTATCACACAGGTTGCCTGTCTTCTTGCTTAGTTCCCTGACTCAGCTGCTTTTTATGTGCAGTATTTTTCCAACCCACCAAACTCTGATTTCTGTATAGGAAATTATATTTAGAAGAACATTAAAATTTTTTGAGAAATAAATTTGTCCACAACACTAAGAGGAGACTTTCTGAGAACAAGTAATTCTTGCCTATTATTTCTGCGCCAGTATATAGAAAGAGATAAAAAAAGCTGTTTTCTTGAATTTAGCTAGTGGTTAGAATATCCTTGATAAAAGAAATCAAACTTAAATCCTTGATAAAAGAAATCAAACTTAAATTCTGATAGAGAGCTGCCAGATTATGTTTTCTAGATAGTGCTTTTTTCCCACACAGAACCAGTGACCTCCATTAGAACTATTCTAACTCCTACATTAAGCAAAAAAGTGGGAAGGCACAAAGGATCCACTTATGAATTCCATGCTGTGGCCCAGAAGAGATGCAACAGTCTTACAAATTACAGCAGAGTTCTAACTGCGTCCTTCTTTAGCCCTAAAGTTAAAATAAATGCAAGATTTAGAAGACATTTTCCCATCAGAAGACTGATAAAAGAATAACTCTTGCATCAAAGTAACACTTTCTTCTGTCCTGTTAGACATTCTTACTTTCAAGGTTGCACAAGCTGTGTAGCAAACCGTGGGCAGGATCTCTATGGGCTCCTTGAACATAACTCTGAAGGTGCTGGCTGTTCCATCACAGCTAAATCCAGTGTCGTTCTGTCCCAGCGTCTGGTTCTTCTCATAATCAATTATCTGGGAAAAAGCAGGAACATTGTAGCTTTATGGAGCTTTATGGCATGAGAAAGGCTCTGACTGCATGCACGTGAGAAAGTGACAAGCAAACACTTGCCTACCCCACCCAGCATAATGCAAGGACAGTGCAATCCCAGCTGGAAGGGAGCTGTGATTTCCTGACTGGAGCTGACACAGCAGCTCGGAACGATGGATCTGGGCACTGCTCCAGCCAGGTGAAAGTCTGTGCTTGGGAGATGGAGAACAGCTCTCACACCTCCAGCTCCTGACCTGCATATACAACATCTAATCCTGGGCTTAGGTTTGCTGATCTCTGTACACCTTCACAGCCCACATGAGGGAATCTCATTTGCTGCCTGTGGCTAGTTTAGAAAACAAGTTTTTACAGATAATGTCGGCAGTCAATGACACCTTCATAAAAGAAAACAAAAACTTGTGCTGTTATGTTTTATACAATTTATTTCCAATCTTGATTCAGTATAAAAATTCTACTCAGATTTTTTATTTTGCCTTCACACACAATGTTTATTTTGCCTTCAATTTCAGTAGTGAGTAAGAATCACTAGTTCCAGTGTAGTAATAGCACAGGGTAAAACTGTGCCAGTCATGGAATCCTAATATCTTGCTAAAAAGCTTAGAATCTAAACAAAACTAATCTCTACAAGAAAAATAATTCAAATAGACTGAAATTCCACTCAAAATGGAAAAAAAAAATAGTGCTGGTTCAATACTCCTAGAAGACAATCCTGACCACAGCATGCTGAGGGGTCTAACAGGCTGCAAGAGCAGGAAATATGATTTTAGTGGTGTCTTCAATTGCCTGCTGGGACAGGGCAAGGGTCACATCAGGACAAGAAGCAGGAGGACATTTTTAGATGCTATCACTGGCCACTTCATAAGCCTGCTAACCAATTGCTCAGCAGGAAGAAACGCAACCCTTGATTTGGTACTGAGTGATGAGCAGGATCAGATTCAAAATTTCATAATGGAAACACTATGTAACAGTGTCCATAATATACTGAGAGTCAACACTCCCACATGAACAACAAAAGCAAATCCCCCACAGCTGTGCTAAACCTCAAAAAGAGAAAAATGAGGAGGCTTGTTCAAAAGAAACTAAAAGGAACAATTACGAAAATCAAATCTCTGTAAGAAGCACACAGGCTACTGAAGAACATAACATACCCAAGTGCAATATCAGTACATATTTCCTATTAGGAAAGGCTTGAGAAAAGAGGAAAAAAGCTGGATGTTGAGAAACACCCACACTGAAAATGATTGAAGGACAGGAGAATACAGGAGAAAGGGAGCAGAGTTCCACAGTGTTCTTTTGCCTAATCACCCACTTGAGCCCACTTGTGACAAAACACAGTTTAGACTCCTGGCCTGTCAATTGCTCCCTCCCAAATATAGACCAAAGCTTCTGCAAGTGCTACAAGTGTAGCTTCCTTTTGTAAGTTCCTACAAGTGTACAAGCCTGTTTAAACATAATATACTGTACCTGTATATTAACTTGATAGTCTGTGGGTCCATGAATAGATCCATATAATCCAAATCCCACTATGGAAATTCTTCTGTTAACTGTGAACCTGATAAGACACAAGAAAGGAATTCAAATAACTCTGGTGAGTGTGTTACCTTATTTCAAGTAGGAAAAAGACTCCCACTGAAGAGTAGGGAAGTAAACTGAGAATGGCATTGCATTTTTTTTAAATAGCATTTTTTGTTTACATTTCAATACTAAGAAAAATGCTTTGCCAGCTTCATAGGTTAAAGCTTTGCTAATTCCTCAAGATATTCAGTATTAATAAACAAAACATAACCAGATTATTTTCAGTATCTCCAAAATGAAAACAGATCAAGACTTGGTATTTGAAAAAGAAATATACAGATAACACCCAATCATTCTAGAATGCACCCAATCCTCCTGAATCTCATTCTTGTTTTTATCTCACGGGTGTAATAGCTAAAAAAATGGAAAAGATCAAATGTGTGCAACAGAGCCAGCATGTCTGCTACTGTATCTTATACCAAAGAGTCAGAGTTGAATGACTTGTTCCCTTTCTCCCCACCCATTTCTGTCTCCCCTTCACAGAGTTTGTGAAGCCCCACCTGATGCGGTCGCTGGTTCCGCTGTAGCCCCAGCGACTCTCCACCTGCTGGAACCTGTTTATGCTGCATTCTTTTCCTCTAAGGCAACACCTGGGTCGGTCAATATAATCGACTTTAGGCTTGGGATTGACAGTAAAGTGCAGAAAGAGATTTACTACTTCCCGATCTGACAGGATTCCAGACTGAGCAGGGCCTGTGAAAACATAAAACTTGTAAGATGGTTTGAAGGATTACTCCAGCTGTTGTATTTAAACCACACATATCACAAACTGAAGACAGCAATAACATTTTCCAATGGCCAGAGCATAATCTGCAGAAGGTTTTGCTTTCATTTGTGCATCACAAATGTTATTAGTACAATATTAATAACAGAATTGAGTGTTAAGCATCTAAACACAGTTAACAGCACTGAGACATGGTCTAACAGTAAGACAAAGAACTCCAGGACTCACCTGCTGCAAACTCTTCAATAGTCATTAGCGGAAAACGGATTAAGGAAAGAGCTCTTCCAAGGACTTTCTGTTTGTTCCCGAATGTCACAGGCAGTTGTTGTCTCTGACATTCTGCTTCTGCCCAGCGAACAACAGCTCCAAAGAGCCGACTTTCTCGAATGCTGAGCGTGTCCCTTTCTAGAACTGCACATAATGTGTCTGGAGAAAAAGTTAGCAGCTTCAGATCAGTTTTCGTCCAAGCCAGTAACAGTGCTACACTATGTAAGCTTAAAATACTAATTGCACACTAAGAACATTCATAACAAGACTATTAGCTTTGTCTTCTTATTATGTGTGTATATGTATTACACATAATTTATCTTACATAAAAAATAATCTCTCAATGACATATAGATGCCAAACTACAAGTTAATTTTCCTGCTATGAAGACAGGATATGAGCTTTCTTCTGGATTCATAAGAGTGTAACTAATCTCTATAGTGATAACAAGTATCCTGAAGGATTTCCATTGCTAGGGCAAGATCTAAACTGAAAGTGACCAAATAGTGAATGCACACTACTAAAAATCCAGGTTACTCATGATGACACTAAAAAACCAAGTTGCTCACAATGACAGTATCATATTCTCATCTGGGCAGCCACCTGCCCATCTGGATCAACCATAGCCACAAGCAGCAGTGGTTCACAAAAACCAGTTTAAAGATTCATGTAAGTCATCTTAAGCACTGACATATTTGCTATCCACAAAGCCTGAAGGCGAAACACAAGATCTGAGGCAAGGTACATGTTTAAAAAGCAACTTTTGCTGTATTTATTACTCCTCTGGCCTTCTTTCAATAACAGGTATGCACAAATTATCATTGAATACAAGTCAAAAAATAAATGGCTTTCTATATTCTGAATCTTCTGTCTTTGGGAATTTTTATCTGCCTTGAATTTAAGTAAGGCATGTTTGCAGTTACAGAAAATAGCATATTGGAAAGTCAAAACAGATTGAGATTTACCAAGACTAAAGATTGCTCAGTCTGAGTACAAATCCTACTGAACATGAGTTAACAATGGCTTTAAAATTTTTTTATGCAGTGAAACACCTTCCTTCAGTATGGATTTTTCCCACAATCTAGCTGAATTGGAGTAAAACCTTAGATACATACAGTAGCAATGAAATTGAGTAAGTAAATTTACAACTGCTAGCTTTTGATAGAAGATTAAACAGAAACTAGCAGTTCATGTATTCCTTTTTTAAAGCAGATTTCATTAATTGTACCTGATCTGTGCAACTGAATAGATAAATACCATGAGGCAACAGAACAGTGTGGTTCCTGTTGCACATGAAAAGCAGCTATGGATGCCTCAGGCATGAGGCACAACCCTCAGCAAGTGAAAGCTTTGGCTTCAATGAAGTGTGGTGTCACCACAGTGGGAGCCCTGGGACACCACCACTACTGAAACGGGGACACAGGGCAGTGGAGCCCAGCTCAGGAGTGAGGCTGAAGGAAAGCACTGCAGGGGTGGATGGCCCAGAAGGGAAGAGGTGCTTGGGGCTCTGCACACTCAGATGGGGGAAGGAACTATCCTGGGGCACTGTCATTGCATGGACACACAGGTGACTCACCTATGTCGATATCTGTGAAGCCTTCTGCACTAATGGCATCCATGGTGCTTTTGTCTATTGTGTCCAGACAAAGACTAGCAAGCTGAGGTTCATCAAACAAACGAGCCTGGAAAGATAAAGAATTACATCTTAAGCATAAAGCTGACAAACTGATAATCTTAAAAAGCAAGCATTTTACCTCTAATATAGACATAAATTGAAATAAGTTGATTTGTCTAAGTACTCTTTGTGTTTATACCTTACAGAGCACTTAAAATCTCAAAGGAGTACATAATTAAGGAGAATTAGTAATTTCCCTCCAATTGGGAATTCTTCTAGTAAATCAAAACTAAGCTTAAATTTACCTACTTGAGTAAGCAGCATAAAGGCATTATCTGCTCGGAGATGCTTTGTTAGGAAATCCACACAATGTGCTTCCAGGGCAGGTACTGCATACTTTTTAGCAGTGTATAAAGTAGTCATGACTGTTTCTGGACCAATTTGAACTTCATCTGAATAAAGAAACCTATAAATCAATACACAAATACAGATCATAAAAACATATCTTTAGAGGGGCAGCCAAACACAACAGTCTCTTTGCATTTAGAAAACAGCCCAAGGATTTGCACTGTGAACAGTGCAACAGCTGACCTCATAGCATCTTTCTAAATAAAGAAGGTAAGTTAAAAGGTTCAAGAAACACTGTTATGTTAACCTAATGGCACACGTTTGTTTTAAATATGTATTACTCCCTAGCACTGATCTGGCTGTACTAGTTATACATAGCTCCCCAACTGTAAACAACAGCTGAGCTCTGAATTACTTAACCTACGAATGCACGCTCCCAGTTCATCAGGAAAATATCAATGCACAAATCTCTGTGGCTGTACTCCTGAAATTCATTTACTGACAGTGCACACTGGCTTCCCCTCCATGAGGGAATAGTGTCAAGGACTTAGATTGTGAGAACATCTTGTGTCAAAGTTACCCCTCTGTAGCATTCAGAGAGGAAAGGGAGTACATTCTAGCACATGACCTTGACCCTTCTGCCACGCTCTGCCTTGTCTTCAGTGCCTGAGGCAAGAGGATTGGTTGAGATTTTAGCATAAGCTGTGAACCAGAATATAGGAGCCTCCACCAATACCAGGGAAAAAACCTGTTTCCTGAGCAGTTGTTTTCTTTTTAAAAATAACTTTTCTTAGAGGTGACATTTAGGATAATTTTAGCGAAATTTCATCAGCATTTCAGATAACAATCAAGAATAGTCTGTGATTTACAAAAATACATTTCTCCCCAACACACATAGGTAATTAAATATAATAAACCAGGGCATACTAGCAAATGCAAGTATTCCACAATGAAAACTGTTTGGTTTTTTTTAAGTAGAAGTTTCATACTGAAGTTTCATCAGTTCAATTAGAACTGATTTATGAAAGCTATGAACTATTATTACCTGCTGATGAAAATGATGGGCTCACTTGTTCCTCACAACTGCTGACAAATTTACTTCTAAGAAACAAATATTTCACAGGTACACTTTTACATACTAAATTGACAAGCTCTTCATTAAGCACAAGAACAGTGCATTTCCATTTTGGTTCTAATATTTAAAATAATCAGTTTAAAATACTATAACTTCTGTTGCATGACTTTATAGGAGCTTAGAGTCCAAATCATGTAAAAGTTGATTAACAGGCTGTAAAAAAAGCAGTATTGCCATGCAAACTACAGTATACATTTTACCTAACAAAAAATCCTAATCCCATATTGGTTTTGGAACATGATTTTGGTTTTATTCCTTAAGTGAATCTAATCTGAAGCCAATGAAGTGACACACCAGAGGGGCTCACCTGGCTTGTGTTTCACTTTCTGCTGTACCTTCCAAAGGAACAGGGTGCAGTCCTAGGCGTGTCCTCCCTGCACAAATCCCCTGCTCCTGTGTGCCAGGAGCTGTGTCTGTGTTACCTCTCCCCTCTGTGGCATGCCTGAACTAGCACAGCTTTCTGTTTACACCTCTGCTCCTCCTCCCCTTAACCCAGTAGCACTGACAATCACTAATTTTATTGGCATCCAGGATGAGGGAATGGGAAGCTGAGGGATGTATGTGCACAGTGGAAGAACATTTTTAGTGACCAGAACAAATTTTCCAAGTGACCAGTCAATCATTCAGTCTATAAAAGCCTCTCATACATTTTATGCTATTTTTCTTTACTCTCAGGTTAGCACTTCCTTCCCCCCTTGTGTGAGCATCCTCTCAGTAGATGAAATGTTTTTACCATTATAAAAGCATACAGGAATCCTTTTTTTAAGTTACTCTTGATTACCCCTTTATTTACTGCTTGCCAAAATTCTCTGAAAAGATTTTTGGAAGGCAAACTGTTAACATGTGGCATATCATCACTTTCCTTTATTCTGTGATCAAAGGACAAGTTGGCTTATTGTAAAATATGAATGAAATTTTAAAAAAAATCTTAGTAAAACCAGCAAAAAGAAACCATGAACTAGAAACCTACAGAGACAACCTGAATTTTCTTGATCATTGCTACTCATTTTGTAGTAAGAAACACACACAAAAGTTGTTTCATTGGGAAATATATTCAAATTTTGTGACTTTGATATTATTTCAGCTCTTAAGGATTTATCTGTCAAATTACTTTTTTTTCATTAAAAAATCTTTTCCTTTAATTTACAAGTAGCATTTGCCAGTAGATCCTTATGAAACACATAAACTACAGACATGACTTAACAAACCACAAGTAAATAAAATGGAAATGAGCTGAGGAACATTAAATAATTAGTAAATTACACCTAGAAAGTTTTGCATTATTTAAGCATTTCCTTTACTTGATGTTCATTTGCTATGTGTATTCAAAGATCCTGACTTAATTTCTAGCCAATATACTTCAAACTGCTATTTTCAAATATTAAAGAAATGGTCTGTGAAATGTAATTACTATTATCTGAGGGAATTACTAATGATAGATAGAAGAGGTCAACAGTGTAAGGTATCATTCCTGCCTCTTTCAGTCAAGGAAAAGATCCCATGTTGTTTCCATCATGGAAGAGGCCCAGCACTGGCGTGTATCACAGAAGTTCTCCCTAGATATGTTTTTAACAAGGTACTGCAATGTGTATTTATTTCAATATAAGCTCAGAGAAATATACATAGCATGGGAGAATGTCCTGAAGAGCTGGCACAGACAGCAAAGCTGAGCAGTTCCAGCAGTGTGGCGACATTCAGACAAGGCAGAGCTCCCTGACGCAGCTCCCCTGGCCATTACGCACTGGCAGCCCGGCCAACACAAGTGCTTTTGTCTGCTCCTAACAACATCTCTTCATTCACTCCTCAGTGTTCAAATGCCATCCTTCTTATCTTTACTGAGGACTCTCTTAGAAATCTCTGCTCCTGCGTTTCTATTTTCATTATTATAGCCACTTTTCACTGTCCAGCGTTTTTCCCACATACAGACAGAAACGAATACATGTGCACTGTAATTTACTTTTAAACTTCAGAACCAATTTGCTTGAAAGACACTTCCCACTACCTCCTGCTCCTCTGCACAAAAAATCCACAAAGAACACTTCATTTGCTAACAGCAACAGAAAGAGATTGCTGCTCATGGGGTTTTTGTGCACATCACTTGCTTTATCTCCTGTGCCCGTGATTACCTAAGGACCAGGCAACTCTTCTAATTGTTCCTGTCTCTTAGGCCTCAGCAAAAGAACAAAGTCTTGCCAAGACTTTGGAGTTTCTCCTATTACAAAAAACTCTGAGACACTACGTATTTATTTCCAGGAAACTATTACTTGTTTCACAAATGTTCATTACAGAGAACAGTTTTATATATTTTATGGTTTATATTTTTTGCCGAGCAGAGTGGTTTCTCTGATAGAAACCTTAGGGTTATACAGGTTATAAAGTTATACCGCACCACAGCCCAAGGCACAAATAAACTATTAGCAACTGTTTCTATGAACACAATCAATTTTATTTGTCACTACAGTGAGTAAAGAGAAATGGTAGGTAAACTCATCAGTTTTGTGAGCACGTGAACTAGCAGATCCTACTCTGCCCAGATTAGAAATCACTAGCACATTTTATACCCTTTCTGCTATCACTGCGCTCCCAGGGTCACACTCAGATGGCCTGGCAGTGAAAATCAGCTGGTTACTGCCTTCTGCTGCACGCTCCCTCTCTGCACAAGCATGACTACAATGGGCGTTATTACAGCAAAAAGATGTAACAACTTATTATCATCGCTGACAAAGAAAAGCGAACAGGAAGATGACTAAGACTTCCAAGTAAGTATCAAATTTCAAGGTAAGCGTCAAATGAAAAGAAAAGCTCGGTACAACAGCCTCTGTCCGTTCTTAGTCACTATTAGAAGACAGCTGGATAGTTGCAACACCAAGGGGACCCTCTAATTCCCATCACTTTACTTTAACAAACCAAAACACTGAATCGAAGCACCCAACCAGACACCCACCGAGTGCTTCCCTAAAAGTACAGTCAGCTGGCATGGAATTAGGGCACTTCTCTCGGGAAAACAGTGCAGGGTAAAGGGCAAGAGGGGACTAAAACACGGTGGAGGGGCGGTGTGACCTTGCGTGGAGCCCACAAGGTACTGCCGCGCCTTCCCTGCAGGGACGGGCAGCGGGGACAGGCCGGGCTCTGAGGGGACAGGAGCCGGGAGGGGCCGCGGAGCGAGGAAAGGGCAGCGGCGGCCAAGCGGGGCCGCGGAGCCCCGGCCGTGCGCGGCCGCCCCCGCCCCGCGCTGACCTGAGGAGCGCCAGGAAGGCGGCGGGCTCCACGTCGGGCAGCTCGATCTCGGCCGAGGTGGTGGCCATGCCGCCGTTGAACATCGCGTCGAACACGGCGCTGCCGGCCGCCAGCACGAACCGGTGGGCGGGGATGCGCTGCTGCCCGGGCCCGGGGGGCGCCGCCCCGCCGCCGCCGCCGCCGCCGCGGGCGCTGCCCTTGCCCACCACGAAGTGCACGTCGCTGAGGAGCTCGTTGGAGAAGAGGAAGGCGAAGCGCTCCCGCAGGGAGCCCTTGGTGGCCTGCCAGTTGTACAGCGGCTCCCGCTGCAACACCGCGCCGGCCTCGGCGGCGGCGACACCCGCGGCGGTGGCGGGCGGCGTCTCCGCGGGCGCCCCCGGGCCGACCCCCGCGGCCGCCATCGCCCTCGGGGCCGCGCCGGGCCGGGCCGCGCCGGGCGCTCCGTCAGCGCCGCCCCGGCGTCAGCGCCGCCCCGCCCCGCGCCGCGCACGCGCCGCTGCCCGCGCAGGCCCCGCTGGAGCCGCCGCCCGGCCTGACCCGGGAGGAGCCCGGGATGTGCCCCCGGAGGTGCCCGGGATGTGCCCCGGGAGGTGCCCGGGATGTGCCCCGGGAGGTGCTCGGAGAGGTGCCCTTGGGTATGCCCAGGGTGTGCCCCGGGACTGCGCCGCTCGCCAGGCCCGCCAAGGCGTCCGGGAGCGGCCGTGCCCAGGGAATGCCCTTCCCGAGCCGCGGGGAGGGAGCGGGCGGGCAGGGCACGGAGCGCCGCGGCAGGCACGGAGCTGATAACGCCACAGCCGTGGGAGCGAATACACGGCAGCGATTGTGCTCGGGCACGTGAAATGCAAATTCATTTCCATAACGCCCGCTCCGCTGCGGTAACAGGCAGAACAAGGGCCCCTGACGTATTTTAAATATTTCTGAGGTAAAGTGGAAACATTCTGAGGCACACACACCTTACAGTCCTTCTGCACGTAGTGTGTTTATCGACATTTGGTGTTTTAGCCTCTCAGGAGCCAAAGCAGAGAGGCCGCTGTACCCCAGCAGCGCTGGCACAACTCAGCGTGCAGGCAGGGAATTAACCCGGGCACTGTCCTGCTCAGATTTTAGGTAAAGAAGGAAAAGGAACACGAAGTGTTTGCGTTTTCCCAGCCCTGTCAAACCGCTGCAGAGGGGAGGCGATTCCCTTTGCCATCTGCTGGGGCTGTGCTGTAAGCACAGCGGCGATTTGCACGGAGCTGTTTGTCACCGCTCCCGGCTTGTCAGCATTTATGGAAGCGTGTGGCTAAAAGAGGAATAGAACATGTCACCGCTCTGCATTCAGGTTTATAATTAGGACAAAACTGAGACCAAGCAAATGTGGTCCGTTTCGCAGAACAAGTTTTTGAGAGCCTTTAGCGAGATGGAAGCAATTTCATCAGGGTAAACTATAGTGGGAAAGGGCACCAGAAGATATAGTGTACCGACCAGAAAGCAGCAGCTAGCTCTGCACAGAGGCTATATTTAAAAATAAAATCATACTGCTGACCTAGAAGAATGAAGGTATCATCTCTGCACTTTTCCTCTCCCAAGGTGGATAAAGAAGGGAAGGAAGGGGAGCCCCACATTCTGTTGATAGCTTAGGGACAGAGATGTGAAACACTGACACCTTGGCACAAATGGATAATTTTCATTTAAATGGGATTTTTTATTTTTCAGTGATGGGATGACCTGAGTATTAATGAGCATTTCTGTCATTACTGTCTTTTTGCTTTTATTGTTCTGTGCTCACTCACAGGTTAATCTGTCAGCTGAGAGCAGCAGCCATGACTGCTCTGCTTAGAGAGAACCTTGTTTGCAAAAAGTGTCAGTAACACTCTAGAGGAGGTTAACAGGGATGGAAGAAGGCTGAGGAAAAAGGGAAAGGTGCACCAGAGAAGTAAAAGGAGGTCAGCTGGGGCAGACAGTGTGTAAGACAGCTTCAGGGATGAGAAATCAGTCATAAGGAGGCAAAGCTCTGCAATGTAGGAAAAGAATGGAAAGACCTGTGTGATGGTCTGAGAAAAAAAATGGACAGAGAAAATGAGGGGAAAGAAACAAAACCAAAACAAAACAAAATAAAAGTCTAAAAAAAAAAAAAAAAGAAAAAAAAAAGAAAACCAAACAGGAAAGGAGAAAAGGAGACAAAGACAAGGGACAAAGAAAAGGAGAAATGTGACCAGGATGTCCATCTGATCTGTTCAGCTAAATGCCAAATGCACTAATTGAAACAGTTTTGAAAGTGAGAACTAAGAAAATATTAAGTAACACATTTCCTTTTGACACTAGTCTTTTCTTCATGTAGACAATGAGCCTCAGACATTTGTTTCACCTTGTAATCTTTGTGCTAGCTTCCTTGAAAAAAAAATCAGCCAGCTTTTCTTTGGCATTCTCAGTGGGTGGATCACAGCCATTTTTAAATGTGATGTCATGGGATTGTATTTGCCAGTCCAGATCAGAAATAATATACAATGCTTTTCCCAAAAGGGCTGCATATGCATGTCACTAAAATGCAATCCCATTATTTGCTTTCTCAGTGTGTTCAGGTTTTGTCTAGGTAAAATAGCAGAAATTAGTATAGGATAAAAAATATTTATATAAGCAGCTCAAGAAGACATTGTTCTGTTTGATCTCACATATCAAAATGGTTACAAATCAAGGGCTGCAAACAAAAGTTCAACAGTATTATGTTATGTAGCTGTGAAGGTTGTCCTGATCCCTGGCCAGGCAAACAGAATGTCAGGGAGTGTCTGCACTTTTGAGCAGCTAATTTTCAAGATCTCCGTAACAGCCTGAGCAAGCCCATGCTGACCTGGTGCCTTTTTTCTGCGGAAATTCACGAAGGAAGTGCTCTCCAAGGCTTGAGGCTCCCTCACCTGTGAGCAGGGAGAGAGAGGACACTGAGTGTTTACATGGACTGAGGAGGAAGCAGAGAATGCTGTGATCAAACTGCAGGGGTTTCTGAGATAGCTGTGATGCCAGGGATGTCCCAGGGCCACAGGAATGCTGCCCAGTGGCCCTGGCCTCCCTGCCCCTGAAACGGGGCCAGTTCTCTGAGAGCCATCAAAAAGCTTTAGGTTACTAAGAGTATTGTTTTCAACCATTTGTTCCTGAAATGATTTAAATTCTCCTCCCTTTCCTTCTTTTCCCCACATGAACTCAGCTTTGTGTGTGCTCCAAGGAGCTGTTTGTTGTTATGATCAGAGTTTCTGAGCTGGCTCATATTTTCACAGTGATTAGCAATTGTTCTCATAAGCAGTGGGCATCCTTTCTCTGCTTCAGGAGGGAAGGGAATAATTCAGAGTAAATCACAGATTTGTTTCTGATTAAGCTTCCTGGCTGGAGCCATTTGATGACATATTTTCCTTTCCATGCTCAATTAAACTCTAAAAATGCCCTACCTCTGATCCATGCCACTGCTGTGAATGACAGACATGCATATTACTGTTCCCATCACTTGAATTATCAGTAGCATTACAGTTGCTCAAATGTGTAATTTTTTGTAACTACAGTTAATAACAACCACAAAAACAATGTTGTATCTTTGGGCTTTTTCTTGTGGTTATCTTGTCTCTGGCTTGCATCCCTGTACTGTTGGGATGTGGGCTCTGCAGATAACAGATCCTGTGTTTGGAGCACAGGATCCACTCAGGCTCAGAAAACTCAGTCTTGGGTCTGAGTAATGCTAAGGAAAGGGATTAAGTTTTATTCTTATGTCTTGTAGAGTGACTATTTAATGTTGATTTTAAAAAGCTGTAATAAGAGAAACTAGTATTTTTTTTTCTCTGTTATAAATTCACCTGTATTCAAAAACTGACCATAAGAGTGCAACATTCTCAGAATTTTTAGAATTTGTAATAATTCTTTCACTGTAATTTCTAAAAGTAATTCTTGTATCTGAGGATTTTATTTCACATTTTCACCTGTGCTGGCTACCTGTCCTGGAGTATTAAGTTAAATATGTATCTTGTGCCCTCTTATAATGATACTTTTCTCATTTTTAGTGACAGTACTAATGATTTGTACTTTAATTTCTATTACTGTAGAGTAATTTTTACTTACAATAAACATTCCTGCTAATTAAAGCATTTCTATGAATTTTTTCAGAATTGTGGCTTAGAGATGTGTACATCTGATACAAATGTGTCGTGGAAGTTTTTGAGGACGCCAGTTTCTCTTTCCTTTCTCATTCAGCAATTTATGCATTTCAAAAACATACAGCAAGGGGCAACAGCAATATTCATCACATCTTTTCTCTGAAAGTAATTACAAAACAAAACAAATGATTTAACCCATAGAAAATTCTACTCACCACATACCTATTTCAAATACTGACATGGCTGGTTCTATGAAAAATGCTATACTTGGACACATATTTGAAAGAATCAAAAATATTCTGCTACTGCACAGCTGAAGAAGCAAAGGAGAGGAAATGATTTTATTTGTTATGACCATCGTGTCTTTATGACTGACCAGCGGCTATTTTGTGAAGCTATTTACCTTTCAATCCCTGCTAAATGGGTTGAGGCACAGCAGTGTTCAAGACAGGATCCTTATTTCCTACAATTCTATCAGGGTATCTAGCTAGCACCTTAATTTCCACATAATTAATGAGATTCTTGCTGAGAAATCACACTTGCCATCTCCAGTTTAAGATAAGCAATACAATTGACATGCTCCCTTTTGATATAATGCCTATTAATTGTACTCTGGCATGTCTCTTTTTTGGTGAATTTGTAAGTGGAGTGGTTATGGATCACTAATTCCTCTTTGGATTTGTCTTTGGTGCTGTGATTGTTGTTGGTGAATCCCCCCAAATCCTCATCAGATCATCAGCACGTGGCCTCCTGCCCCTCATGTGAGCTGCATTTTGTTGCCTCTGATGCACCATGCAGTCTGAGATTTACAGTACAGCATCACTTATTACCTGTTGCACCCTCAGCTCACAAGAAATTCATAAACAGAAGGGGTTGGGCTTTAAAGTTAGAGGATGGCAGTTATGTGTGGTCTAAGATGCTCTCTCAGCAAATTAACACATTAAGAAAAGACCCAAACATGAAGCTTTTAATTCTTCTCTTAATTCACCTTTAAATCCACCATCTCATCTGGAGTATTGATTACTGACTCCTCTTGCCTTAAAATCTCACTTGCATATACAGGAAAGTAGAGCCTCCAAAATGGATCAGCTCAGTTCCATAAAAATTGAATGACACAAGTTGTTTTGTAGCAGGATGGCATTTTGTAGCTGGCATCATAATGCAAGGAAGGCTTGCTGCTTGGCAGAGCCCTGTGTGAAGACGAGCAGTGCTTCCAAGTGATATAAATAGTGTCTCTTAATCCTTGCATTGATCTTCATGAGCTTGCTTAAGGTTCAGCTACCTATGTTTGTTTAGATTACTGTGGATTTAAAATTAAGACAACTGTGTTTTAATATAATGTTAAATCCTAAAAGTAGTCATGATTTAATGGGCAGTTATTAAAGGTAAGAGCTGCTTCTCAGGCTAAAAGTAGACGAAGATCTAATGGCCAGTTAATCTCCTACTTTGTAGCTGACCATTAATAAATTACCTATTTTTATATTCTCCACAGTATTTTTTTGCTGGCACACTTAAAAATGCCTTCTCAGTCCTGACATCAGAACTGATCTGCCACCGTTTGGTACAGGGACTGGAGAGGAACAACTTCCATGTGCTAAGAAGTGATAAATGTTCTAATCAAGAAGCCAACAAACATCAGCCCAAGCATATTCATTGCTCCTGAGTTGAGCTTTGCCAGCTGAGGGGCTCCACAAGTGGAATTGGCTTCTTGCTGTGGCCAGGATTCCCAGTGAGGAATGTGACATAAGGCTGATACTTGTGATTTGACAGAGAGTTGGGTTGCCTATTTTGAAATGACTGTTTAGACAGAAATTACACAACTTCTGACACAAGAGTGCTGCAGTATGGTCAGGGATCACCAGTTGTGGCACTGTGCTGCTGAAGGGACTATCTTTCACATGAAACATAAGTTCAGAGCTCCAGGAATCTCTTCTTACCAATAAATACCATCCTCTGACAATTTCTGCATGGGAAGGAGTCTCCATATCCATGTTTTCATTACGCTGTTTTGCTTTCCTAAGCTTCACTGCAGTTTGTGTATGTAATTGTATTTTTCAATCTTCTTCTGACATCTAATATTGCTAAATGGTTAAATAGTTGTTTGATTTTCTACAAGTTAGGGCATTCACATGTCTCATGATGATGTTACCATTTATAAAATTTGGGAAAAAAAAAGATTTTGCAACAGCAAGAAATGAATAGAATTGAGTGTGTGACAGGGAGCTGGGAGGTTACATTTATTCTGGTGACAGCAGCTTATCAACACTGCTTTCATATAACACTTTGATTAGTAATTGTGTTGTTAAAGACACCCTATTCCTACCTTCATTTTTATATCACTGTTCTGGTACATGTGAATAGAGGGTGGTGTTACAAGCAGTTGAAGTTGAAGTTCTTCTTTCCCCTTCCTCCCCCACAAGAACACTTAGAGTTGTCAAAAATGCATGTGTTAGTTTTTGAGAACTCCTGGTTTTCAAGTGAGGGTGTTGTTTGATCAGTGAGATTGTTTGCTCTTTGACTTAATCTCCAATTTAAGCCAAATTTTGAACTGTTTGCCTTTGGGGAAGTTGGTCAGTGGTTTTGGACGGTGCCAACCGAGCAAGTTTTCCTTTTTCTCTAGAATTCGTTTCATCTGTAAAAATAAAGTCAACAAGAATGCTGGTGGTTTTATTTTCTTCCTAAAGCCTGAAATAGAAGCCAGGATATTTTGGCACAGAGCAGGAAGGCCAGAGTTAGAAGGAACTGTAACAAGAAAAAAAAGATTTCTGACATGGAGAGTGTGGCACACCAGAATCCACATGTTCAGCTCTGTCATGGGTGGGCTTGGGAGCCTCCTCTGCCAGGACAGGGAAAGGAACGATGGAGCTGGAAGGTCAGCAGTGTTACTTTCATGGGGTGATAGATGAAAATGAAAGGGGAAAGCATGCCCTTTGGGCAAACATTTCAAACATCCCATTTCAGGGGTCTCTTCTGCTAACAGATGCTCATAATTATTTTTCTATTTAAAAGTGGATAGATCTCAACACAAAAGACTCAAACAATGCATCTCTGCTGTTGAGTTGCTATGAGATTACCACAGGATGTGCCTTGACATTTTCTACTCAGAAGTTTAAAAAGGACTTGAGGAACAAGCTGGGTGCAAATCAGAGCTGGAATATGCTGGCAGGGTGGTAAGGAAGAAGTTTCCCATGTAGTGTTTGACTTCAGAGGCACAGGAACTGAGAAGCCAAGCTTGAGACATGAATCTTGAGACTGCACTGTGGCAGCTGCATACAAATAAGCAGCCTATACATTTGAAAGCTTGAGAAGTGAACGGCTGTGCATTGAAAGGTAGGCATTTGGAGGTGGTAAATTTAGCCCTGACTCATCCAATGGCAATTTTGACACTTGGGTGGACTAAATTACTTTTAGGAGTTGCATCATGTTTTTATCAGATAGTTTGATTGAGCATGGTTTAACCCATTTGTATGCCTATGGCCAGATTCTAGATCTTTCTCACTTGAAATAACTATGCCAGGATTTGTTTATATGGAACAGATAGGACATTGATATGTTCTGGGTCACCAAGTTCTTTTCTGTCAGTGATATTATATCAATCTATTGCTTAAACTGACCAAATTTACTGTGAAGGACTTATAATACCCTTTATTGCTCATGGCTGTTTCTGGAAACTAGTGACAGTTTCTTCACAGCTTCGTCCTTCAAATTAAAGAGCTCTTTCCTCTCGCTGGTGTTAACTCCTCTAGTATTTACAAGAGAGCACTCTAAGCCAAGCTCTTCGTGCTTTCCTCACAGACAGGTGCCCTGTTTGCTCAGCCACCTTAGCAGTCCTGCTTTGTATCATTTCAGCAGGAGGGAGTCTGAATTGTGCCCATTATTGCAGAAAATTGTGTTAATTCTTCCAGAAAGAGCTTGCCTGGCACGCTGGAAGTGCATTTGCTGTTTTCTTCAGGCAACACATTCTCACTTGCCAACGTCCTGGAATTAAATGCTCAGTAACTTCTAGGAACAGTGGTTTTCATTTCTGTTTGCCTTGCACACAAGGCTCATTCCACCGCTGAAACTTCGGTGTTGATATTGGGGTATAGGCAAATTTTGAAGCCAGAAAGAAAAGGCTGATGGAGAAGGTCAAACATATACCTAGGTTTTGCTAATTTTTTTTGGCACTTAAATGGAAAAGATGAACTCATTTTTTCCCCAACATTTTTAAAACCGCTAATGTCCTTGTTCATAATAACCCAGCTAAATAATGACTCAAAAGAGATGTATAATTTTTTTACGGGTTTCTCAGGGAGTTCCCCAATACCCGGACCAAGGGACCCTCTGTCCATCCGCCACCTCTCATGGCACGGGATCGCCTCGGCTGCCGCCGCCCCGGTTCTGGCCGAGCCTTCAGCCCGCAGCGCTCGGCTCGGCTGTCACGGCAGCCCTTGGCACGCCGCCTCCGTCGGTCACCGGAGCAGCGCCGTGTCCCGGGCGGGCGGCATCGCCCGGCGGGCAGTGCCGAGCCGCGGGCAGGGGCGCGGGGGGCGCGGGGCGAGCCCCGGGCGGGCGGAGGCGCTCCCCGAGCCGCCGGGGGAGCGGCGGGCGGCTCCGGTTTCCGAGGCGGATTTAACCTTTGCGGCGCGGGCGGGGGGGGTGCCGGCCATGGGGCGGGCAGGGCCGGGGCGAGGCGGCGCCTGGGGCTCGGCGCCGGGCTGGGCTGGGGCGCAGCGCGGCCGCCGCCTCCCGCCGCGGGGATGAGCGCCTCGGCGGCCACCGGCGTGTTCGTGCTCTCGCTCACCGCCATCCCCGTCACGTACCTCTTCAACTGCCTGGCGGCCACCGGCAGGTGAGCGGGACGGGCCCGGCGGGGTGTTCGTACCGGAGGAGCGGGGTGCGCGGGGTGCGCGGGGTGCGCGGGGTCAGCAGGGCGGCCTCGCCGCTGCCGGGTGCTGCCCGCGTCCTGTGACGGGAGCCGAGCCGGGATGCGGCGAGAGCGGCCCCGGGACCCGCTCGCTGCCCGTGGCCATCCCCGGAGCGAGTCCCGTGTCCCGTGTGCCGTGTCCCGTGTCCCGTGTGCCGTGTCCCGTGTCCCGTGTCCCGTGTGCCGTGTCCCGGGGGCAGCGCCCGCTCCCGCCGGGACCGCGGCCTCCCCCGGCCCTTGGCCACCAAACCCCGGCTGTGCTTCAAGGCGAGCGGAGAAGGCGCCGGCCCCG
This sequence comes from Melospiza georgiana, assembly GCF_028018845.1. Classification (NCBI taxonomy): domain Eukaryota; kingdom Metazoa; phylum Chordata; class Aves; order Passeriformes; family Passerellidae; genus Melospiza; species Melospiza georgiana. Next base: position 11,205,804 of record NC_080442.1, read on the forward strand.
GAGCGCTCCCGAGCCGGGGCTGCCCGCGGCACCCGCAGCCGGCGCGCCGCGCTGGGAATGACCCCGCGCCCTCGCCCTGCCAAAACCGGGATCCCGGCACAAACCGCAGCCTCTCCTCACGGCAAAACCCGCTTCGCATAAAGGTCTGCGTGGTATTCTGTGATCCCACAGCCCGGGGTGTTTTGCAACTTTACTGCACAAATATTTGCTTCTTGTTTTTTGCTACATCTGTTCCTTCCCCATTTTCCTCCTTCTGGCCCGTAACTGAATTTTTTGTTTCTCATTGCTAGAGTAATGTCAAACAACACATGGTGACTTACTTGATTAACTGCCAATATTTATTTCAAATTGATAGACTGCAGTGAAAAGTCACTGCAATATTAACAGCTGTAATGGTATGAAGAAATTCATCACTGGGAAAACAGACTAGCAGGAGATTCAAAGCATAAAATAAATCAACAAGCTAGTACTGCTCATCCTGACTTAGAAACTATGTGTGTATATTTTCTGAAATATTTGGTCTTGCAAATTCTTTGCAATAATTTAAAGTCAAGTTTCACTAAGGTTGATCTTCTCATAATATAATTTGTTCATACACAACTTGTTTTCTTGATGCAGGGTGGTACAATGTACAAAATGATGTACCAGATATTTTTAGCTTATGCTTCTGGACTTTACCTAATTTTTCCGTTCATTTTTTTCTCTTGCACAAATGAAGACTGAGGAGGAGAATCTTACCTTAAAGAGAGCTAAAGATAATTTACACCCTTAGATCTATGGAACAATTTTAAACTGCTTTTCCTAGCTTGCATTTTCTTGGGGAAGGAGACAAATTTGCTTTGTGACAAAGATTTTTTTGTCCTTTATGCCACCCCCACTGTCCATGCAGTAACATTATAGCTCCATCTCCAGGGAAAAGTTCCTTTTGCCTGAGCCCACCTGTGCTGGTCACCGAACCCGCTCAAGTGGTCCTGCCCTGTAGGGCCAGAGAGCTCTCTGGTAGCATTTCCATAACTGAACATCAGCCCAGGTCCATCAGAGGTGCCCACACTGCTACTCCTGTTCCACGGGACTGATGTGATTTATTTTTGAATTTGTAATCTCCTGAGTAGATAATTTATTACTGAAGTGAGATAAAATGTCCCCAGTGATCCTTTTTGGCCTTGAAATCTCTGTGGGTTTGATCCTCATCTTTCCCTTTAATTTTCCCATAGTTTCTGTTTATTTTAGTATGAAAACTGATTTTAGTTAGACAAATCTAGATTTCTGGATATGTTGTTTATCTAGTTATTTTCGTATTTTCTTTTTTTAGCTGATCACACATGCAAAGAGAGGCAGATAAATTCTGCAAAACCATAGGATGAATACTATTGTAGACAATGCAATAAACTTTAAAATCTGTATTTTGAATTATTAAAAGTTACTTTATGAGTATGTGTGTTTGAGGATAGCTGGCTGGCAAAGCAAAATTCTATCAGTGTTCCTTCTAAATTTTTCTATTTTTTTTTTCTTTTTTTCCATACTGTTGCAGTTCCTGGGTGATCGTTGCAGTTGGATTGCTGGTTCTGGTTCTCATTGCTCTGTCAGCTCGTGTTCTGGTCAAGAGGAAGCCACCCAAAGACCCCCTGTTCTATGGTATGTGTGCTGAAGCTGAGTGGCCTGGCTCACCCATGGCTTTGCTCTGGGCTGCTGTGGCTCCTGCACTTTGCCTTGCTCACCTGCAGAAATGACAAGTCATGTTTTCCTCTCTGCTCCTTTTTGCTGTCCTCCCTCCTTTCCATTCACAGTCAAGGCTGTAAATTCCATGTGCCCAAGATTTTGGAAAGGCTGCACAGTCCTTTCTGCAGCCACTGACATTCCATGGGGGCTGTGCCTGCAGCTTCACAGAATTTCACATCCCTCAGAAAAGCTTCCCGAGAGCTGTGTTAACCAACCACAAATTGAAAAATCCTGAGCTATATGGGAAAGTCATATTGTGTGCTGAATATCTGTGACCTCAAAGTTGACACATCCAGTTCAATAGATCTCTGCCTGACAATTTAGTGAACTGTGTCATTCCAAGTATTTATTAATTTAATTTTTCCCTTTTTCCTATTACAGTTTATGCTGTATTTGCCTTTACCAGTGTAGTGAATCTAATAATTGGACTGGAACAGGATGGAATTATTGATGGATTCATGACTCATTACTTGCGAGAGGTAAATAGTAGTTTGGCTTACAAATGTAAATAAAATCTTCAGTATAAATAACTTGGTGTAGTATTTGTCACAGAAAAATAGCCACTCACACATTCAAAACAGTCTTCTTGAATTTTGTAGTTGACCTGCTTTGTTATTGTTGGGGATAAAACCCTCACTGACTTGCAACCTCCTGACTCATTTGACAGAAATAATGTAGCTTTCAAGCTCCATTGTTACAGTTAACTTCAGGAACCCTGCTCTGAGTTAACTTCTGTGGGAATTGAAGGGCCTGGACATGACTGCAGAAAACCACAGAGAGCACTCAGGAGTGGATGAGTTACCACACCAAAATGTGTTACCAAGAAGAAAACAAAATTGCCCCTTTATTTTTGCCTAATCACTTGACCAGAAGGAATGAAAGTAGAGTTAAAAAATGATGATGCCAGATCCCTAGTCAGCAGAATCTGCTGGCTGCTGAATATCAACATCCACCAAAAATAGCTCAGTAAGAGCTTGACAGGAAAGTCACTGAAGTCATTGAAAAGATTCCATGAACTTAAGTGTGAAATGAGTTGGATCCTACAAGGTTCTATGTTGACATCCATATATTCAGTACTGCTGTAGATCTCTAGGCTGCTAAATATATCTATGTTTGTTGTATGCTAAATCTATCTTTATTTTGTAGCTTTTTATCACTAAAACATGGAAAAGTCATATTTTCATAATGTGGCTGAGTAAAGCTGGCAGTCACACACAGGAGTTTCCATCTTGCACCCCTTATTGCAGATGTGGAACTCCTTCAGTTCAGCTTGATCCTGCCTGTGTCAGCTCTGTGCTGGGAAATGTGCATTGTCAGTCAGAGGCTGAAATGTGGAGATTGTCAGTCAGAAGATGAAATGTGCATTGTCAGTCAGAAGGGGAGATGTGGAGATTGTCAGTCAGAAGCTGAGATGTGCATTGTCAGTCAGAGGCTGAAATGTGGAGATTGTCAGTCAGAAGATGAAATGTGCACTGTCAGTCAGAAGCTGAGATGTGCATTGTCAGTCAGAGGCTGAAATGTGCATTGTCAGTCAGAGGCTGAAATGTGCATTGTCAGTCAGAAGGGGAGATGTGGAGATTGTCAGTCAGAAGCTGAGATGTGGAGATTGTCAGTCAGAAGGGGAGATGTGCATTGTCAGTCAGACACTGTACCACTGGTAGAAGGAGCATTGGTTACTGCTCTGGGCTTGTTTGCTGCTGTCCTTTCTGAGTTGTTTCTCTCTCTCTGAGCTCCGTGTGTTCTCCCTACCCCGTTCCAGGGGGAGCCCTACCTGAACACCGCCTACGGCCACGTCATCTGCTACTGGGACGGCTCTGCGCACTACCTGATGTACCTGCTGATGGTGGCAGCCATTGCCTGGGAGTGAGTCTGGCCTGGCCCCTGCTCACCTGCCCTGCACTCTCACATCACCTACAAAGGCCTTTCTTTGCCATGTAGTATTTAGATTTTTGTTTTGGGGTGGTTTTGTGCTGTAGGCCAAAGCAGCGCTGTTGAAATTTCATTACTTTCAGGGATTCTACCCTTGCCAAGTTACCCTTGCTCTGAGCTGACTGAGCCCAGGAAGTGCATGGAGATGCATCCTGCCTTCACCCTGCAGCAGACTCTACATGGCTTTGTGTTAGCTAAAAGCTGAAAGAGGATGTGCACTAAAAGCATGTGTGAAAAAAAATTGTTTTTCAAATAAAAAATTTATGATAGCAAAAATGTATTGCTTAGCACCATGATGATCTCTCATCCCTGTTAAAGAGTGACGTGAAGTTTAAGAGAAAAATAAGTTATTTCTAGAGATTCTTAAGCTTCTTGCTGTTGAATAAAGAGCTTCAGAGAGTAAGCACTTAAATTCCAGAGACAAATGTACCTGCTGGTAACAGTAGCATTAACAGCATGAAATTAATTATTAATAGTCTTATAGTTTTGTACAGCCTGTGATGTGCAAACTCGTGCAGTCAGCCTTCAGAGGAGTGACACAACAGCAAATAAATGAGTATGCCCAGAGCTGTGCTGTCCCTGTGATAACCTTGTCCCACACCAATGCAGGATTCCTCCCTGATCCCTCTCAGAGGCAACAATCCACTCTTGACTTGTGGTACAGGTTTTAAAAGCCTCCACTTGCTAAAACACAACCCCTGCAATGACTGCAATATTTAGGGTAGGGAATTTTTAGAAACAGTTCAATAATTATGTCTTGTTTCTTTTTTTTTTAACAGACAAAGCTATAGAACCATTGGTCTCTACTGGCTGGGTTCCATTATCATGAGCATCATTGTCTTTATGCCTGGAAATATTGTGGGTAAGGAAGTAATTTATTTGACCAGCTTTTTCCTGTGAAACATTTTCTAAATTCAGATTGTGCTATCTATATTTTAGTGCAGTGTTGGTTCATTTCTGTATTAATATGAAAGAGGTATTTTAGGAATATCAGTAAAGAGATACAAGATATTCCACAATTTAAATATGAGGAAGAAAAGATGGAGACTGGGAAAAAAACCCTTTAAATTTACTTTACTTTCAAGGGGAAAAAAGAAAGTATTGTGTTTTGATATATCTATTAGGTTTTCATCTAAACCAGGTTTAAGTAATGAGACAATAATATCTCAGTATCATAAAAATAGAAATCTTACTTTGCATAAAATTTCCAATTTGTTTAGAAGTCTGACTTTCCAACAGCTTACAAGAGGCACCCAAATCACATTTAAAAGTCAAATCTGGAAGTTATTCTGTTTTCAAACTAAATTTAACATTCCTATATTTCTAACATAAATCTGTGCTGTTAGAGGTGAGGGTTGCAATAAAAATATTGGCATCATTATTACTGGCAGGTGATCCATTAAGGGTGAAACCTTTCTCAAGAAAAGATTTCCTTTTTAGCTAAGCTTAAACTGCTGCAAAGTTGAGAAAGATGTTGATGTGTCCAAATCCTGCAGTCAGCTTTGGGGAAGGTCACTTTGGTCCTGCTTTTCATGCCAGAGGAGGAATATTCATGGTGCAGGCTGGGGCCAGCCCTGCTCCCTCCCTCCTCTGAAGATAGATCACCACAGAGGAAAGCAGGTTTAATGTGACTCTCCTGTCCTCTTTCCTTTTAGAAAGCCTCTCAAGAGCATGTCTGCCATTTTCCTTTCTGGCACATAGAGTAGCCAGTGTCAAAGGCACACATTTTCCTGGTTTACCTGAGGCTGAGGAGAGCTCTCTGAATATTTTGTCCTCAGTACAAACTCGTGGGAGAAATCAGCACTTTGGAAAACAAATGCAATATCGGATCTTGAAAAATTGATGCATTTTATCCCCCATTTTAAAAAGAACGAGGTCTCTGCTTGAAGCAGGTTCCATTGAGAGGTTTGAAAGCTGTCCCACCCTGTACCAAATGCAGTGACAGATGTGGCTTCCCATCTTCTCAAAAAGTCCCTAATTCAGAAATGGCTTCCTGTCTCATGGGCTCTTTTACTGGTGTCTCTGCTTCTGCTGAGGATGTGATTTTCAAGAGGATTTGTGTGTTAACATTAGTGATTTCTAATGTTTTACGTTTATTTGCATTATCATAGTTGCTTCACGTTTGATGTTACATAGCATAATTTTCTATTCTTCTGCAACAGAGCTTACAAATTCTCATAAATCTTGTAATAATTTTTCAACAGGCAAATATGGAGCAAAAGTGTGTCCTGCAATTTTCCTAAGTATCCCATATGTCTGCCTGCCCATATGGGCTGGGTTCAGGATTTATAACCAACCTTCAGTGGCTCACGACACTCCAGTCAAGGTAATTCTGTTGTATCTCAGTGCTGGCTCCTCTTAGGGCAGCTGAAACAAGCTGCCTGTTTCTGGTGGGTTGTACAGGTCCCTGGTGAGCATGGAATGTGCTGTGACTGCTCTCTCTGATGACAATTGCTGTCTGGCTTTGAAGACTGCAAAAATATCTATACTGCAGGATATTTCATTATGGTGGAATAAAGAAAAAGCAAAAGAATCTCATGTCTGGAGTAAGGAACCCATTCATAAGTGTAATTGTATTCCTAACCTCTACCTATTCAATTTCTGTCTGATTCAGTTTCTTAGCTGATGAAAATAATGGCATTTACCAGCTTCTTAAACCATCACAAAATCCTGTAGAAACACTGCAGGAAAGCACTCTTCTGCAGATGGCTTACAGATCTCATGTAATTTAAAAAAAATTTTATGTGCTTTCTGTAATATTGGATTTTACAAGTGAGACCCTGTACATAAATTGATACAAAAATTCTTTACACATTTCTTGTAAAAATTCTGTAAAAACTTTTAAGTAAAACTTTTTAGACTTCTGCCTTTGAAATAGCTAGATGGGTTGTAATAAGATTAACTGAGCCATGAAAATAATATATCAATAGTTTATGCACTGTTTTATAAAAAAAAAAAAAGGTAAAAACCCCCTGCAGTACATAGCACAGAACGGATTTTTAGCCAGTTTATTGCTGCAGCCCTCCCCATCAGCTGTAACCAACAGAATCAATGAATATTTTTGTATCACAGGAGCTCCTGAGGCTCGGTCAGGTTCGTTCTGTCCCTGCAAACAGGGACAGAGGTGAAGGGTTGTGGCTGCTCAGAGCCAGCAGGGAGCCAGAGTGTGAGTGGCACAGACAGAGTGACAGCAGGACAGACAGACAGACCTGCCCAGAAACACAACAGCCAGCCAGCCAGCCCTTCTTAGGAGGAGAGAGAGGCACAGAGGGGTGCCCAAATCTCCTCAGGGCTGAAGAACACCTACAGAATCACAGGTTTAGGGCAAATCCCTATGGAAGGCAAACTGGAGGAATCTTCAGGTGCTAAACCTCCTGCTGTCCTGCACAGGAGCCACCTGCCCCATCCCAAAGCCATTTGAGTGATTCATTTGAAGGAGACTCTATTCCTGGCCAGAAGCACTTTCTTTAGACTCATCAAGTCTAGTTAAAGATAGTGATGGCAATTTTTACTGCACACATCAGTGGGAGCAGCCATGGATGAAGGATTCACTTTGTTTTCCTGGTATAAAGAATGCTACAGAAATAGACTTTATAGAAAATATGTGATGGACTGATTAGTTGCTGAAATACAACCATGTCTTCTGGGCTTGCCAGGAGATAAACTGCTTGCCTAGGTTTGATATTTTAATTTAGTTTGTATTTCAGAGAAACTTAGATTTAATATTCTATTTCAAAAAGAGAGTTCAGGAAAAGCTGATGACCTGAAAATTTAACATTGCACTTCTTTGTGAATCCTTTCCTGGAAACCTAAACTTCTCTGCCTAGAAGGTTATAGAAAAAGCCTTGATTCCTTTCACTGGAACCTCATAGCCCACCCAAGCTGTTTGTTTTTTAGAAGTTGTATTTAGTCTTCACAGGTAAATTATGCTTCATATCTGAGCATGCCTTTAAATCTTAAAGTGACTACTCATGAATTTTTCATGCAACTCTTTCAGTCCCAAATTAAGAATTGTTTCCAGGAAATAATTGTGTTTAATGCTGCTAATCAGTGAGATAATCATTGTAAGTCCTGAACATATCAGTAGCTCATTTGGAATTAGCTGTAAAATTAAACTTTTTAAAACGATAATTATTCAGAGTTGGCATTAAAAGATTTAGGAAGAAAATGTAGCAATGGTGAGTGCTATTATTAGTATATAGGAACATACTATTATTAGTATATAGGAAAATACTTAAATGAAAATAACAGAATCAAAGTGTATTCTGTTGGCCAAGATATACATTGCTATAATAATTTTACAAACCTGTTAGTTAAAAAAATAATCACTGTGGGGGCAGAGGAAAGGTATCCAAGTTTTGGTTGCTTTCCAATAGAGGGGTGCAGGGGACTGGAAAGGAGCTTGCCCTCATTTGGAATCAAACCCAGCTCTGCTGCAGTCTTTGCAAAGCCCAACAGATTTATCTGCAAGTATATCAGCTCAGAAAAGTTTAATAGAATTTAAAAATCTTTAACAGAATTAATGCACAAATTCAGATATATACATGAATTCTGAAGGGACTGACTTTTACATACAGCACAAAAGATTATTCCAGTTCCCTAAAACTGATGACATGAGAAGCCTCTCAGAAGTTATGGAAAACAGCTTTTTCCTGGAAGTGAGAGGAATGGCAAAGTGTGCCTGGCCACTTCCTTGCTGCACAAAAGAAGCCCTGGGGCTGCAGGATCTGTGATGAGTTCAATGTTTGCAGAGCATGGGGAGCCCGTGGTGGCTCTGCTTGGCCAGTGCTCTTAGCATGTAATTCAATTTATCATGGGTGATGGGGCTTTGCTGGGTTAAAGAAAGGTAAGGAAAAACTACTCTTCAGTAGTCAGCAAAGTGCAACCTGCCTTTCAAATTCTTGCTTCTGATTTTTTTACCTTTTTTTTAAAGCTTTGCATTTTCATTTTGTTTGCATGCATGCCTAAAGAAAAAAAGGGCGAGTTTTCTGTACCCTGGCAATTTCACAAACTAGTACTGCACCAAAGGTTGCTTCCACTTAGTGGCTTTGTGTCAAACCCTCTAAGCACAAAGTTCTATTGCAGCTTTGTGATTACAGTGAATACACACATCCATTTAATATTTAGAGGGATATTGAAATATTTGAAAAGAGGAGATTATATATATCTATAAGCTTCATACATAGTCCAAAAGGGAAAGAAAATATATCAGCTTTCCATTATCCTAGGTAGTCTACAATTGAAAATTATTTTTAACTCATAAGTGACCTTTTTTTTTCATGAGAAGAAGTATTTGAATATAGGCATCCTTTGCAGGTAATATTAAAAATACTCCTACACCAGTACTCTGAGTACTGTGAAGTGACACCATACTGCCAAAACCAATTACTTGTGTTAGAAAATCAAACAAAGGTGACATTTTTTTTTTTCTGAAAAAGACCTTTAAAAGAAAATAAGAAAAAAAAATTGTTATGAAAGGGATGGTTTATGTTTGCCACAGCCTTATTTTTGTTAATTTGTAATCCAGATCTTGTAGTATTTACTCAGAAATTGTGCTTGCAAGATTGTTTCTCCTGTTTCAATGACTTTATTGTGAGTATCTTGATCCTGTGTGCTTTTAACTGTGCCCCTGCATCCTAATTTCTGTTTTGCACTTTGGAGACAATTCCACAAGTGTATAACAGGAAGGAAATCAGGTTTTTCTTTTGCTGCCTGCATGCCAACAAGCGGCCAATAAAAAGGAAGAGGAAATGAGTAACACATATACACGGGGAAGTTTTCCCTCTGAACTGCACAAAGATACTGTGATGTGTTTATAATTTTGTCTGTGCCTACACAGTGCAGACAGTGTAGCTCAAATGATTTCCATGTAGGTTTTACTGTAGGCAAGGAGATGCCTTTGGTTCCCCCAATGCACCTTCCCCATTAGACATGGAAATGCAGAATGTGATCCCTCCCCTCTGTCCCTGCAGCAGGGGATTCCTGTGCTGAGGAAAGGAGGCACAAGACCAGAGCCAGGCCTTGGAGCTGCCTCAGTGCCACCCCAGGAATTCCCAGGGCTCAGGGACAGAAGAGGAAGGGTTTCCTCATACTCCATACACACACAGATTTCATTCTCTATTTCTGCACTGCACACTGATATACAATATTTGCTCACTGAACTCAGCAGAGGACTCAGCCAGCCACAGAAAAGCTTTTATTTTATGCCAGTGATAGTCCATTAGTTTTAATAGTGTCACAAGCTGCTGAAAACCAGCATTTAATAATGAGATGGATCCAGTCCTTTTACAAAGCATACTAGACTGAACTTCAAATGTCTGAGACAAGCCTACATTTCCAAGGCTTTTCTACATAGGGACATTCAGGAAAACAAATGATTTCCAATTACAAAAAGAGAATTCTGAAGAAGTTATGCTGCTTTAGAGCCTTAGGTGATTGCAGAGTTAGTGTTCATTTGATTTAGCTTGCTTGAAATGACACTAATCTGTATTGAGTGGCTTCAGTTGGATCCATCCATTTCTAGAGTTTACTCAGATGAATGTTCCTCACTACATCCTCTAAAGTCTGGAGTTTAGGTGGGAATCTTTCTGTCTCTGAAATCAGAGGATAGATGGGATGCTTTGTGATGTTTCACCCCTCCACCCTGTGTGCAGAGGCTGCTCTGGGGTGGAAGGCAGTGCCAGGGAGCAGGATGTGCCCACAGCCCTGTTCTGTGTTGCAGGTGGTTCAGGAGGTGCAGAAGAAAGGACTCCTAAGGCGACCAATAGATTTAATGCTAGCTGCATACCTCATTCTGGCCACGGGCTTTTGCATATTCAGGGGCATGGTAAGTTGAAGATATTTTAATAATTTAAGCCAATTTTCAGTCAAACTTTTAAATTTGAGTCTGTACGAAAAAGCACTTACATTGTGGTCAGGGGAAATCCTGTAACATTTGGGTTCAAACACGCCTCAGATACAAAAGGATAAATTATATATGATAACTATTGGTGCTTTGCTTCTCCATTTTGTGCTGTGTGCAGCATGTTTTTTCAAAAGGAAGTGCACAACCACCAGAGTAAATAGCATCCCAAGAGGAAATCAACATGACCTGAAACTGTTTTCATTGGTCTGTTGTTCCATTTATGGCCCAGAATATGGAGACAAAGCAACTAAAGTAATTCTGTATTCATGTTTTTCTAAGCAGTAATGCATATTTAAAATTATATACAAAACCAAGTTAGCTTACACTGCATGAGATAGAGGAGAACATTTCCACCTAAAATGAAAAAAAAAAAATCCATGTTGTGAACAGCACACATTGTTTCTACTTACCAAGAGACAGTTTTTAAAAATGGTTGCTCTCTAAGCATAGTTGATTGAATCAAAATTTCTGAGGGAAGGAAGCAGAACTGAAAATGCCTTCAGGAGTAAATTCAGTCATAGGTAAATCTATTCCCTTGTCAGCTCTAATGCATTTTCTATCTTAAGCAAAATGAAACTTGTGTATCATTCAGTGAGCATATCTCAGACGTTTGGGCATCTCAGATAACTGCTTGCTTGCTTGATTTGTAGATTTGATCCTTTCTAGAATAATTCAAGTAGGAAGTGATGATAAATCAGCAACATTTTATTTACCTAGAGCAGATTGTCCTTTTGTAGTTGTGCTGCTCACATTCCTCTCTCACCTCCTGTTTCTCTAAAAACCTGCCTCTCAGAAATATTTTTTCTTCTAATTTGTCAGACTGCTTTGTTTCCTATAGATCATGTGACTTCAGAGAACCACTGATACAGGTTAAATAAGCTGGTTTACCTGTAATTTCATTTGTGGAAAATATTGGTCTCATGGTCTTACTTGGTTCTTCAGTCCCACTTTGTTTCTCAAGGAATTTTTTTTGTTGATTTTGAGACTGTGGTAATTTCCTTATATATTTCCTTCACCAAGCAGGAATTGCTTACTGGCCTTGATTATATGTACAGAAATCAACTGAACTTCTCTGTGTAAGGTGCAGGAACCATAATTTTGTGAAGAAGTTCACAAAACACAATCCATTATAGTCCACTCAGACCTGTTTCTTGGATGCCCATGTTGGAAAAGAACAGGGAGGAATATTGACTGTAAAGTTTTGCATTGCCTCCTCAGAATCACACACCAAATGCACCTGAATCTGAGCTGTGCAGAACTTCCTGTTCAGCCCTGTAGCTCAGGCATTAACGATGCCACAGACAAGCCCAGGGACCTGCTCACATGCATTGCTAGCTCAATTTAGAGCAGATTGTTTTGTAGCAGTTTTAAGGCCTACCACAAAAAGTGCAATTTTTGCAATTTATCCATGTTTATTTGGAACTTTTTATTCCTATAGGCATGTAAAATCCAACAATCCCTCCTTTACTACTCTCAAAAATTATTACTTTAAGTAACACCTGTCTCATGCATTGCTGCCTTGTCCCAGTGCAGCTCTTTTCTTGGATTACACCCATAGCTTGCTATCCTAAAACTGGGTGCTTATCCTGAAGTTTCCACTCTTAGAGCAATTTTCCATTGGAAAGTTCATTTGGTGTGATCAAAGGCTATTTATCAGAGCAAATCAATAGCAATTATACTTTTACAACAGCACAGCCAACTGGCTAAATTCTCTCCCAGTCAAAATCTTCAAAGCAGGCTTTGAAGAAACTTCCTCACACACCCACTGAGCAGGAGCTGAGAGGGGGCTGCATTTCCCCTTTTATTTGGTGATCACATGGATCACCTTTGCCAGCTCTGTGCTGCAGACCATGAGCACACCCCTAGGGCTGATAACACCAGGTTGGCTGGTTTCAGAACAAATTGATCACTGGAAGTTGTTTTAAAACCTCTTGTCAGATTGCCCTGGACTGCCCCGCGGAGCTGTGCCGCCTGTACATCCAACTGCACGAGCCCTACATAAAGGATCCTGCTGCCTACCCCAAGCTCCAGGTGAAGCAGGGAGTGGGGAGGAGGGATTTGTGAACAAGGATGAAGCCATCTCTGAAGGCTTCAGAGATGACAAGATCAATATGGGAATTATCATTCATGGCAAATTAGAGTATTTTCTAGTACCATTTCTAGCTATTGTAGGATACCAGCTCCTCGTTGTGATAAGCTTAACTTAGGTTCAAATTGGTTACATGGAGCTTCACATCCTAATTACTCAGGGTTCTTTTAACACAGCCCATGAAACAGATCTGTGTGCTTTTTATGTTCATTTCCCTTCCTCAGAAAGGCAAAGGAACTTTCAGTCAGGAATCATGGAGCAAGAAGTAGTGCAGTAGGACGAGATTCCTTAGGCTCACATTGCACTGCCATCCCCAGGGACACGCTCTTGAAAAAGGGCACTGCACACAAAAATCATTGCAGATGGGGGAATGTTGTGCTTTAGTTCTGCAGAATTTGATGTTCACATTCTTTTGCAAGCCTGGCTGCTGCAGGGGGACAGGGCCCAAGGCAGTCAGAGGACACAGGGGTGAGGAAATGAGCAGAAAGCAAGTGTCACTGCTGGATGAGCTCCTCCTGGGAAAGGGAGGGCATGGGGGAGCTGTGTCCCACAGCTCCCAGCTGGGAGTGCAGTGGGGCCTGACAAAGGCTCCCTGTGTTAAGGAGTTAAGCCAGGCCATGCTTTTTGGATGGTCTCAAGATAGTAAGGGGCAGGAATACATGTCCTGGGTGAAGGGTGTGTGGGTGGGACAAGGAGACAACAGACACCCATATCAGCAGAGACCCTAGGGTAGCTGCATCCAGTCAATAGCATCCAGGTGTGACAAAATAGCCTGGGAATCACTGCTGCCAGAAGTGTAGTTTTGAGTGGTCTCAACTTCTCAGTGAGCAGCTTTTTTGGTTTTTAAATGCACTTCCCTCACACTGCAGAGGAACTGATATTTGTGTTTGGAATGCAGATGCTGGCATACATGTTCTACTCTGTGCCATACTATGTGATTGCTCTGTATGGCCTGCTGGTGCCTGGCTGCTCCTGGATGCCTGATCTGACCCTCATACATGCTGGAGGACTAGCTCAGGTATTTCTTTGCAAAATCTTCACTTTTAAATTACATTATAATAAGTAGAGACCTATGGAATGAATAAAGGGTCCAGGGCTTGATCTTCCCAGGTAGGTTTTGTGTTGATGTAACCTAGATCACCTTTTGTATCTGTAAAATTTAAGGGAGTGAATAATCAAATCTACTACTCTCTAATGACCACATTCCTGCTTTAGCAGACTTCTCTCCTTCTACACAATGCTTTTATTTGGCTCATTTAAACCTTATTAAGCACCATGCACTCTTTAGCTGGCATCATGAAGGAAGCCCATCTTAAAGCTGTGACAGGCAATCTTAAAAAAACCCAACAAAACCCAAACACAACACAACAGCACAATACATTGTTTCCATAATATGTGTTGGTCAAGTAGGTAGTTTGAAATATACAAAGAGAAAAAGTACCTCCTTGTCACACAAAATGTACAATATCATTGGAGGATGTTGAGAGAACTCAGGGAACCTCCTGGGCCACAAACCACAGTAACACTCAGAAGTGTTTGTGTTCCCAACAGCAGACAATGATCATTTTTCTTTTACTCATTCCATTCTGGTTCCCTTAAATAAACAACTGTAGTTAATTACTAAATGGGGCTGATGCTCATGAGAAGACTGACCAAAACAATTCAACAGGAACTAGTAAATGACTTATGAGAGACAGATGAGCATTAAACAGATGAGACACAGGGACAATTGGTTTGTTCTGTACATAGGAAATGAAATGTGAGTGCCCAGAACATCCAGACAACACAGAAAATAAGCACAATAACCCTGCCAAAATAGTGACAACATAGGGACACAACAACAACTGTAATCCAAATATTACTATCAGACAAACACAAACCAACACTTGGTTCCTTGGGTCTGAGATAATCATAGATACAAACTAAAATCCACTTTAGCTGCCCAATAAGAAGGGTGGAGTGGTATTTTCTATTTTATCACAGAGAATAGGACTTCTTTTTTCTTCTCTACCAGTTTATAGAGAATCTTGAACTATCATGTGATATCAAAACAGAATCTGGCAAACATTAATGAGGAAGTTTAGATGCTCAAAAGGTGTCATAAATATTGTACAACTGTGTTTGGCCAAAATCTAATTAAAAAAAAAAAAAAAAAGCACAAGCTAGCTAAGTAGGCAAGGCTGTGTTGGGAACTTCCTCTACTGACAGATTACTCAGGTTCCATAAATTACCCAGAAAATCAGGGAAAAAAAAACTCCTTCAAAGATTTTTTAACACAAGAGAAAGTAAATCAGAAGTCAGAGTGTGCCAACTATCACAACCTTGCAAACTTACCAGAAAGCTCAGCCTTCCAGTCTGCTTGGTTTGGGTTTCCCCCAACCCCACCCCTTTTATATGTTTCCTGTAATAAATAATCACTTTTTTTTTTTTTTTAACAGTCCTTTGTACCTTTTGTACCTAAACTTTGTTGCTGAAGTCTAAAACCCCTCTGTTGTTCTTTGTGGTTCTGCCTCAGGATGTGCATTTACACATTAGACTAACACCCAACATTTCCCATTTCACTGTTTAAAGCTCGTCCTGGCACCAGCAAATGCTGTGGGCTGATAGAAACTCATTAAGAGAACTCTATGTTGCTGTTCTCTCTTCCTATTTTATCTTGCTTCAAAAAACAGTTCTTGACATTTGGGAGAGTTTTTTTTTTTTTTTGTCATTTTGACTTTAAAGCACTGCAGGATGAACTTCAGTTATCCTACAAGTGCAGATGATTTAATTGATTTCAGTTAGTAAACTGTGACCAACCTGGGATGTAAAATGCATGTGACAAAGAATTGAGGGCTCTTTCTTGATTATTTGGGTGCTTTGTCATTTTGAGGCAAAAACCACATTTACAGATTTGTCTACTGTTACCTTAAGTTAAAACACTTAATTGATAATTAAAACACATGTAGTTACCAAAACACATTTGCTTCCTCTCACACAAGGTCCAGTAAAGCTAAGTGTCTGATGGTGGAAGCAGTGGGCACTGCTCCCTGGGAATGAACACTGCTCCTACAGATGGGGAACATGGAGATTTTAATCATTTTTATTTCTATCATTATCATGTACTTTTTACAAAAACAAGTCACAAAATACCATGTGATGCATCTAAACTAAGAC
Source organism: Melospiza georgiana (assembly GCF_028018845.1). NCBI lineage: Eukaryota > Metazoa > Chordata > Aves > Passeriformes > Passerellidae > Melospiza > Melospiza georgiana. Next base: position 11,221,601 of record NC_080442.1, read on the forward strand.
CCTCCAAAGTGCCTACTAGCCTTTCACACAGACACACATGTGCTGATTTTCAGAATTACAAACAACTCTCAGCTGAAATGACTCCATTACTAACATTCAGACTCCAAATCCTGTTGTGACCCAATAATTAGACTTTCTGAAGCTTCAGGAGGAGCTCTTTGAATTTCATATGAGTGAAGTACCAGGAGCTTTGATGACACAAAAGGGTTGGAACAGCCTCTGAACTTAATTAAACTGGTATTTCCCTATGCAAGTGAGCCATGTGAGAAGGATGGAGAGCCACAGCCTTACTAGCCAAAATCAGAGACCCTGAGACCCTAAACCCAAGGAATGTATTTTTCTAGGTTACTCCCCTTCTATTTGATGGCTTTGTTAGGCTCATGAGACCAGGTCCAAACCCTTCCAAAATTACAATCTTTGCCTGATTTTAGTCAGTCTTAGAGAGAAGGCACAGAGTGAAGAAGGACTCCTAACCTTTTTCTGGGTCTTTCCTCTGCCCTTAACTGCAGGGTAAAAAATACATGAAATACTGCCTATGATTAGGCAACAAGGCAAAAAATACTGTAAAAATTGCAAGTGCAGACTGCTTCATAGAGACAAGCAGGCCAGTGAGAAGCAGGCAGACACAGGCTGCAGTGTCCAGCAGCTTCCACCTGCTGGGAGTGCCAAGCAGAGTGGCCAAGGCTTCAGGGGTGACAAAGGCTGCGTGCTGGGCATGTAAGGCTACCTCAGGAGGATACCTGCAGCATCTCATCTGGTTGATTTCTCAGCCAAGGCTCAGGGGTTTGTTGGAGCCTCCAAATTCTCCACTTGGAGAGGGGATCAGTAACAGAAAGCACTGAGGAATGGCTTATTTGCTGAGAGACCCCAATGACAGCAAGGAAACAGCAGACTCAAGGTTTCATCAGCCTACTGCACACAGGCACAGGGCTCTGCAGGGACTGACAGCTCAGAATTTGGGGTTTGGTGCCAGTCTGCCTGAAGGGAGAGCAGCACTGGGCCACTGCTGAGTGAGAGATCTGCTTTTAACACATATCCCCTGCTCCAAGTAAGAAAAAAAAAAAAAAGAGGGGAAAGAAAAAAAAGTAGCAGCAGAGAACAGTCATGAAACAGAAATACAGGAGATTAAAGACATAACACAATTTTCACAGAGGCAAATCAAATAAACTAAAAAAAAAAAAAAAAAAAGACTTTACAGACCTAAATATCCTCCTTGGTAATGAAAGAAGAAGCCATGTGTTACAGTGAAAAACAAGTCTAATAAACAATAACTTCATTATATGGTGCATCATTAACCACTAAAAATCTTTGTAGGCTACAAACAGGACATCATGTTACTGCTTTTTGGTTTTACAACAATTAAAGCTCACTAATGTCCCACAACTCCTGTAAGAGACAAGACCACACAGTAAGGCTTAGATACTCAGGCATCTTGGAGGCTCTGGGAGTTCTGGGTCTCAGAAGCATCCCCTTACAGCTCCTTCTGACAAGGTTTACTGTGAATTGGGAGAAATTTATAATCAACTTACTCTGAAGCACAGCTGGCCACGCTCGCAGGCAGGCAGGCCTCACATTCCCCTCAGAGAAGGAGCAGCTTTGCAGCTTCTTCACCCCAGACCAGGCTCTAAAAATGCAGCCCAGAGGCTCTTGATGCACCAGAGAGCCCAAACCTCCTGCCTGCAGCCTGCTGGCAGCTCTCTGTCTGTCTGTCCGTCTGTCTGTCCCTCTGCGGCCCTGTGCTATGAGGGGGCTTTGCTGCGGGCCTGCTCTGGCTGCCGGGGCTGAGGAGGCTCCTCCAGCAGGGACTGAAGCAGGGGTGGCAGCGGGGGTGGCAGGAGGGGTGGCAGCGGGGGTGACAGCGGGGGTGGCAGCGGGGGTGGCAGCAGGGGTTGCACCAGGCCCACCCAGGTGCCAGAGGCAGGGCCTGCCTGGGCAGGTGAGAACAAACGGGCTGCAGGAGACAGAGTGAGTTACCAGGCCGAAATAAAAAGGCTGCTGACAATGTGCCCCTGAACATCTGTTTGCAGTGCAATAGCTATTTACAGAAACATGCTAAGTGGCACTCTGCTGAAGTGTGTTTGTATTTGATTTCGTTGATTACTTTGTTTCCTGGCTCAGGTTTGCTCAATGAGCTCTCCCAATTCAGTTGAGTTGGTTAGAATCACCTGAAACCAATTTCTATTTCTGTTTTGATGGATGGTCTCAGCCTAACCTTTTGCTGGGGTGGTGTATTGAGACACCTGCACTTTATTTCCCCTGCACTTTATTTCCCCTTCTACTCTGCTGTGACCAGAACCATGTTCTACCTGAGGCCAAACTGACTCCTGCTGAAGCCAGAACAGAGGATGTGATTTGGCCATAGTGTACTCCTCTGTGTTCCTAAAATCCTGGTGTCCCAGTGCTCTCCTTATGATCAAATTGATGTTCATCTTCTCAGATCTCCTCTGCTGCTAGCTAACTAAATAGTAATTAAAAAATTGGACACACAATAGTTAATGTGAATGAGCAGTGGCTTGAAATAGCAGGTAACAGATGGAAACAAAAGACACCGACTATCCTGACACTTCTATCTTTAAATGTTTGTTTATGCTAAAAATATGCTTCAGGCCAGCAAGCCTGTCTGTGCCTATAACCTTCACTGTATGCTCAGTTTATGCTTCAAACCAGCCCAAGCTTGAAACCCAAATATTGCAGACATTTTCTGAACTCATCAGGAGTTGTGGGATCAGATGCTGGAACAATCTGGGTTTAAGATTAAGAAGTCCAAACCCAAATCAGAACTAACATAGGTTCCAAGACTCTCCTTTCTAACTTTACTCAGAGGGATTGTCTGGCTGCTCCCACTGATGCCAAACTCTCAACAAGCCTCCCAGGCAGGTGGGTGAGAGCCCTTGCCCTGACTGGGCTCTGCAGGAATGTGGACACTTTTTTGGGGATACTCTAGCATAAATTATGACCCAGCAAGCCAGGGTGGAATCCTGTACCTGATCAAATTATCAGTGCCACCATGTGCATAAAACAAACCTCTTAGCATGCCACTGATGGTTCCAGTTATGCCTCATACACCAAGATATTAATGATTTTAGTTTAGACTGTATTTTTATACCACTGTGCAAAAGTATGATGGATAATTCTGGAATAAGAATAAGGGCTGGCTTGGAAAATGTCACTGGAGATGCAGACTTGCACGTAGATTATGCCATCTTTCCAAAAATATACATCAACTTTACCTTTTTTTAATATATGTGTTATATACACACCACAGGCTCAATTTTCCCATATTGGTGCTTCTCTTCATGCTCGAACTCCTTACATCTACAGAGTCCCTGAAGAAGCAAAAGAGTTTTTCCTGATATTGAACATAATGTACGGGATTCTTCCTCAGCTGTTCGCTTACAGGTGTGTCAACAAGCCAGAGTTTTTCATGAAACCAAAACAAGAAGAAAAACCAGAATAGCAGAACTGTTTCCAGCTCCTGTCCTTGGCTATGTATAGAGTTGGGTTGGGATGTAACTGAAGTGCTCAGATGGAACCCCAATGAGGCGTGTAAGATGTGTAAAATTGCACAACTGTGTAGTCGCACGGGCTGCTCTGTTTATCCTACTGAAAAAGGGAAAATAAAGACAACTGCCTTTAGCACCACTTCTCAACATTGTGACTTTGCAGTGCATTGCCAGTTCCCACAGCTATTTTTAAGTAAGCTGCTTTGACAGTTTTAGAAATACTGCATGAAGTTAAATAATAATAATGATGTCAGTGTTTAGCCTCCGCACGCTGAGGAATAGCAGTGCTAGCAGTCCCTGCTCAGAGCTACTGCACAACACGAAGGTCAGCATTGTGAAGCATGAAAAATTAACATACATAACTCTGTCACATGCACATGTTTTATTTGTCAAAAAGTATGTCTTGTGGGTCGACCTTGTTAAAAATCCCAAGAAATCTTTTAAGAAGCAATCAACTCTTATGGTAAGACTCCATATATAATAAGCAAATCATAAGGTTTTGTTAATTCTCTTCAGGATTCACTTCTGCCAGGACTGCTCACCTGCTTGAAGCTGAGCAGGTGCTCAGCAGCACTTGTGGGCTGGGCACAGAGGGCTCTGAGCCTCTGAGCTCGTGTGTTCCAGAGAGGAGGGGTTTTGGCTGTGTCTCTGCAGCTACTTTGGCTAATGCTGCTGGCTCAGAAACAAGCAGCAGCCAACACAGCGACCTTGGTTTGGGCAGCTTACGTTTCTATTTGCAATTACAGCTATTTCTATGCCTTCTATGTGTATTTATATTAAAAGCAGTACACCTAGTGCCTTTCTCACAGATGAAACTAGCTGATACGTTTTAACTGGAAACACTTTATTTGGGTTTGTTGACTTCTTGGTGTTCGGATTGAAAGAATTTGAAGTCTAATCAGTAACAAGGAAGCAGCTGACATGCCTGTGTGCTGCACCCTTCACGAAGGGACCTTCAGAGCACTGAGAAATGCAGGCTGTAACACTCTCCTGCTGAACACTGCTGTGTCAGCGGAGAGCCCCAGGTTTTACACCTCCAGCCAAAGGGGCAGGTCCAAAACAACCACAGCACACCTCAGGCAGTGCTTGCTGGCACCCAGCATCCCTGGTGCAGCTCCTCAGGCTTTGGGACAGCCCCATCCCAGTGCCTCTTCCCAGGGAAACAAACCCAGCTGGGCTCTCACAGGACGTGCTGGCTCACAGACAGCTGTTGGAGCCTCTGATGTTACTTCTGATGTCTGGAAAGAAACTTTGAATACATTCAAGGTGAATTTAATGACCTCCTGTTATCCAGAAAAGGCAAAGTACAGAAAAAATAAAGATCTCACCTGCACTTGTATCTATTATGGTCAACTCATGTTAACAGAATGTTTTGCTTTAATACTTGACTTACATTAATACCTCACATTATTACACGTATGAAGCCAAATATGACGCTAACTTAGTTGCTTACAACCTCAAACCTTACTCCCAATACACATTCCAATAAATTTATTCTGTAAAAACAATACATTTTTTTGTTTCCTTTTTGTTTTGTTTTGGTGTTTTTTTGGTTTTTTTTCCTTGTGTTTTTTTTTTTTTTTCATTTTTTACAGTAAACTCATCAACTACAAACCTTGAATACGCAAAAGATGTTCCAAGGACAAGCATAACAAGGATTGATAAAACCAGACTAAATATGTTTTCACAATAAAAGCTGGCATAAAAATAAATAAAAATCTCTATTATCACAATAGCAACAATAATGTACACAGAGTAATGGATTTGGAATGCTTACTTACTAGTCTAGTTCTATTTCCAAAAGGAAAAAAAAAAGCCAGAATGACAGCATCCTTTTTTAAGCCTTTCATTATTTAAAATTGATGTTTTGTTTTGGTTTCCCATAGGGCTGTATATCACAGTAAGCTTAAAAATGGAAAGCATCCAAATGAATGATTTCAAATTGTGTTGGCATTGGAAAAATCCTTGTATTAATCTAAAGAAACACAAAAAGACTTTCACTAACTCCACATATAGGAACTAAGTCAGATAGTGTACATTACATCATGGTTTGGAGAAGTATTAAGAGTATAACTAGCTAGGTACTTCTAATAAGGAAAGGTATTTTATTACATTATTGAACTTGGTGGTGATTTCAACTGAAGAAGAATTTTTCTTTCATGTTGTAAACTGATCAAAACCCAAGAGAGAATGGATCTAGGAAAATTTAAAATTATGTCTCTACGTGGAAGATTACTGTAGCATTGAATGGAGGGGACTCATTTCTAAGATTTAGTTGTGTTTAAAAATGTTGATTTAGAATGATATAATTTGGAGTTATGCCTTTTCTGTCTCGAAAAGGAATCTAAAACATGTTCAAGTATGCAATATCTTCATAAACCTCAGCCACTGGAAAAGGGCAACTTCATGCAACCAAATAATATGAAAATCAAAAAGTAACCCTTAGAAAAAAGGGTAAAAATGTCATTTCTGCAAACACAACAGATAGGAATGTGAATAATGTGCATACAAACTGGGATGCTGTTGATGGTACTAATGAACAGATGTGGTGACTCATATCAAATCCAAGAATATTAGACAACCAAACATGTAACCTTCTTGTGTTTTCCCTTAATATTCAGCAGTCATTATGTTGGTTAAGTCTGAAAGAGAAAGAGAAAGAAGTCACATTTAATGTAAGAAATAACATGCTGCATCAAACTTGATACAATTGATGTTATATTTCCACACTTCTTAGTCACAGGTACAAGTGACCACCTGGTCCATTCAAACGAATTTTTTCTAGAGAAAACTGCTTTGTTACATCAACTAAACATATCACTACAAAATATTAATGAGCACAGCTTAAAAGTAAACATTTAGGGCTGTATTCAATAAGCAGCTCCTGTGATATATGTGGGTGGGTTTTCCCCCAGTCACTCCATTACAAACCTTGTAGCACACTTGAGGCACAACCAAATTTTGTTTTTTTCCACTGCACAAAATCACCGATGGGCTTCATGCAGGAGCTCAGGCCCTGCTGCATTCCTGGATGTCCAGCCACAAGAACACCCTCTTGTTCAGATACAGGAAAGCTTAGCAAGCATGAGCAAAGATTAACATTTTCATCTCTAAGGGATCCAAGTGCTGCTTCTGAAAAGGAAACAGCTTGGCTCCAGTTCATTGTAAGGTGATGACAGAAGAGGAACTCCCACGGGTGAGTCAAGGTCAGCCCTTGCTTTCCCTGACATTAGTGGGATCAGGATCAGACTATCCTCACATGATCACAGCAAGAGACACAAGTCTTGGTTTCCTCCAATTGAACAGAGATGGCAAAATTCACCTGGTGGCCCTGGGACAGGTTACATAGCCAGCAACATGACAGCATGCAGTGCACCATGACCACCCACCTCTGGGCAAGGCATCTCTCCTACAACACTACAACAACACCTTCCCTGTCTTTGGTCAGTACAGTCCTCTCCTATGACAAGTGCTTTGTCAAGAGTAAAAATGGAAACCTTTGCTGTCTGTGTGGGAGGTCCTGCTACATCCTGGCTAAGGACACACAATCAGGGGTTATTATCAAGTGTTCAGGCTTACAGGAACTACCAGAGCCCTGACTCCCCCAAAAGGGGAAACCATGTGCTGCCCATCCAGCACACCACACTCCAGAGGCCTCTCTCCTGTTTCAGAGTCAGGGAGATCATACTTAGAGATGCTTTGGGGGGGTTCACTGCTGTTCCTTTCCCTTCAGACACCCAATTAAACAATTACACATAATCAGTCAATCAAGCCCTGCTTTCTGCTCGGGTTCCCACTGGCAGTGGCTGCCCAGCACTGACAGGTAGGATGGGGTAACACAGCTGCTTCCTGTGCTGGAACTCTCAGATCCAGTACAGAAAGATGTCCTTTTGGAGCGTGAAACCTTGGCAATTATTACCAAAATTCCCTTCTGGGCTAGGCCCAGAAGATTGGGTATGATCATCCTTACGTGGGTGCTGGGAACATGAACACCTCCCCTCCACACTGTGTCACAGACACAGCTGCTGTGCCACGGGAGGGACAACAAAGAGACAGACAATGCAAGTCATGCTCGAGGCTTTTGGCAGTTTCCAGAGGCATGTTCCCCTCCTGGCAGCAGTGCCAGGTGCCCAGGGCAGCAGGTCCTGTCCCCAGCAGGGAGAGCCGCAGGGCAGGGCAGGCTCTGGCCAGGCTCAGCCCTCCCTGCAGCTCGGGGATGCGGCAGCCCGGGCACCTCCCCTGGTCTCCATGGTTTCACGGCTCTCCAGAAACACAACTCTCAAACATCTTTGTTTGAACGAGTCTCCCAGCCTCACTGCAAGCTGTGGTACACCGTGTGCCGTGCTGCACACAAAGGAGAGAGCAAGGATCTGACTGATTCCAGTGCAAAGTTTCTGTTATCAGTGGCAGCACACAGAAAACAGAGCAGGGAACAAAACTAAACCCACAAACTGCTGTCTGTTCTTCTGGCACTGAAGATTACTTCCTTAACAGTGTCTGGCAACTAATTCAGCCATCCTGTACTGTGAAACTGCATGGGCGGAAGGATCATTGTTTACTTGCTCTGTACAATAGTTGTTATTCTGCGTTGCTTTGAGGTCAAAGTGGTTACAGGATTCAATGTACACAGAGCTGCAAATATTTCATCTGTACTGGCTGCTTTAATCTCAACTTGCATTCAGACATTTATGTTTCCTCTGAGTTATATCCCATGTCCTTAGCCAGCAGTGCTGCTATCCTGAAGGCAGCAAACACAACTCCTTACACCATATATTATGCCACTATTTGATTTTTACATAGAATTTTTTACTGTGCAATACTTAGACACATTCTAAAAAATATTATCTTTTGCTTTGAAGGGTAAATTTTAGCATGCCTCAAATAGCAGGAAAAGAAAATCAGACAGAAAAACATACTCTGTTTTCATTTTTTGTACAAAATGCTTTTACATTGTACCAAGCCCTAAATTCTATGCTTTCAATGCTGATAAGCCCCCAAACCTGCTATGCAGCCTGACCAGTGTTATTCCTGATAAGTAAAGAAGAGCAGAGGAACCAAACATCTCAAAACCACATCAAAAGGACACAGTGAACCTGTGCTTCTCTGGCCACTTGTACCTCACAGAGTAACTGGGATTGTTGCTACCCCACAAGAATACCACAACAAAAAAGCCTGGACACAGGCTGTTTTAAATATGTTCTCCCAAATGCAATGGTGTCAGATGGCAATAATTTTGGACCAGATTTTGATCCCCTTATTCATGCTGGCAGTTGCCTCCACAAATAGATCCACTGACTCAGTTGGTAACTAATTGTCAGTGTGAGAAAAAGGATCACAGTCCTTTACTCCATTTTAATATTCAGGCTGTACCAGAAGCAAGAAAATGCATCTCATTTCTAGCCAATTTATTCTTTGAAGAGAGTAAAATCATTCACCTGCTGCACCTGAACACCAAGCAAATGCCTCCTTTACCAACACACTGCCCAGACTGTCACTAAAACAGCGAACAGCAAAATGAAAACTTGCCACATACCCTGTGTGCTGGCCTGACCTTCAAACACTCTCTAATAAGGCCAGAACCACAGCCAGCTTTCTAACATGAGTATGTGGCCATTCAGAAGTAAAGTAAAAGCAGTTTAGGTGTTCGGTTACAAAGATTCAGAGTTATGCCAGCGAAGAACTAAAGACACAAGTCACCAGAGATTTAAATGAGGAATGTAAATCTGCTGCCATGAATTCACTCATTTATCAGCTAATTTAGTACCATGAAAGTAAACAACACAGAGCCATGAATACCTTTCCACCAGAAAATTTTCTTTACATGGTATTCTGAGAAAGCCAAAACAATTTAGTATTTAACAGCAGGGAAGAGTTCTGGGAAGATTCTGTGACTCAGGATCTGAGCAAACTCTGGGATGGGCTGTCTTAGCTAATACACTATTAGTTAATCAATATGGGATGATTAACCCCTGAGGTTCAGGCTCTGCATCTTTCTGGGGAAGGAATCAGACAATGAACAGCTGTTAGGAAAGAGCTTGAAAAACGTGTGGTGACGGAACATAATAACCAACTATGGCTGGGACTGAGGAAACATCTCTTTCTTGAGAGTGCCTGTAGTACTCAAGAATAGCTCAGAAACTAAGGGATGGAGATCAAAAAGAGAAAGCACCTTTGTCTACCCAAGGGATAAAAAGAAAATCACAAGTTGAGCCCTTGAACAGTACGATATTGGTTGAAAAAAAAATATAATAGCTCTGAAAGTACTTTTATTTGCTCTGGGTTTGAGTCTTCAGGAAGCCATCACCTGGCATTTTGAAGCTTACCTCTACCACCTGGAGGTTAGAATTTTCATTAAAAAATATAGGTGAAGGTGCTCCTGCAATCATCTGACTTTGGCTGTTAGCCCTTCAAGAAGATCCCTGTAATGCTGAGGGTAAGAGTGTGATTAAAAGGCAGGATTGCATCTGATCTGAGGAGGAGAGATGGGTCTTCAGCCTGCAGTCCAGGCATTATAAAAGGCAATTACTACCTCATTATTAGTGGTTTTAGTAAGAGAAAAGCTTGTCTCCTTCAGGCACAGTCTGAGTGAGAGGCCTGGGAGGTGCAGAGCAGGGGGGCAAAGGCACTCTCAGCACATGGGAAGCATCCAGGGTAGGGTGGCCAAGCCATATGTGCCTCCATGGTGGCCAAGGGCACTTTCAGCCCAGGGGCAGCACCTTGGCCAAGCCACATGTGCCTCCATGGTGGCCAAGGGCACTCTCAGCCCAGGGGCAGCACCTTGGCCAAGCCATTTGTGCCTCCATGGTGGTCCAGCCTCCATGAGCAGGCAGCTCTCGAGCAGCCGGGCACAGTGACAAACCACAGCAATGAATCACACCTGTCCTTGACACCAGAGCCCTGAACCCTTGTTTTTGGGTATCTGACTCAGGGTATCTTTTATCTCTCTGCACCTTATCTTGAGCGAGCAGCGGTTCTCCCGCGCCCGTTCCGGAGGCTCCTGGCGCCATCTCATGGCCACACCAACGCCCTGGAGTGGCCGATTGGGGACAGCAGGGCACTGGGCTCTGCACACTGCAGGGAGGGACCCATCCTCTGCACACTGCCTGGCCAGGCTCTGCTCACCAGCTCAGTGACTCTAAGGAGACCATCATCTCCTCTATGGTGGTGTCTTTAGCAGGTCGAGACATTTGTCTGAATTCTGTGTGTGAGCAGAAGGATCACATCCCAACTCTCCAGGTGCATGTTGCTCTTTTTCAACCTTCCTTTCTACAGCAGAGAAGTCCAAGAGTGTGAGCTGGAGGAGCTCAGTGCCCTGCAGCAGAGCCTCAGCCTGGGTGTCCAGCAGGATGTGGGCGCAGTGTCCAGCACAGCTGGCCCCGTGCCCCAGCTCACCCATCCTGACACTGTGGGCTGGCTGTTTAGCACCAACTCAAATAGAACCTGCCACTCTTCCCCCAAGTGCCCTGTGTCTTCTAAAGGCAGACCTTCTAAAAGGACACTTGGTCTGGCTCTGAGGAGCAGCAGGAGATGGAGTGTCCCCTCCTGGTCCTCCAAGAGAATTGCACTACTGACAAAACCTCAGTGAAACGCTGAAGAGATTCACATGAGAAATGGCGATTTTGCAGCAGAAATGGCCAAGGTGAAATACATGGATCAGAATGTGAACTTTTCCAAACTTATCAGTGCTTTTATCTCAAGCTGCCCTTAAAAGCACATCCCCATTGTCTCTTTAATCTGTATTACTAAAACTCCACCATTTCCATAACATTAAAAGCATCCAAGACCTAACAACAGACTCATTGCTCAAGCATGAGTTCTGCATGGTGGAGCTGCAGGAGTCAGAGCAGAGCCACCTCCCCACATGGGTATGACAATATTGACTCCAGATATTGCTTCAAGTTGGTGCTGGCAGAAAGGATAACACTATTGACAGTATTTCAGCACAGAGGCTAAAATATCTGTAATCCTGAAAATGCTGAGAAGCACAACCATGTTGTAGCATGCTGGACTTCACCTCTCGAGCATGTCACAAGCATGTCACACCAGGAAGAAAGAGCCATATGAATGCAACTGCCACAAAGCCAACATTCTGTGTGATGTTTTAGCCACTTAGTCTGTGACTGACCTAAGTAAGCCTTTTGTCCTTACATGGAAAATGTGCCTGAAGTCCACAGACATATCCCCTGTCACTGCCACAAACATGGGAAACACAGCAGGGCCTGCTGAACCTCCTGTTACCTCAGATGCATCTTACAAACAGTTTTCTCACTCAAATACCTATCTGAAGACATGGAAGTGTCACAGAATTCACGAGGCAGAACGTGAGCCACCCTTATCAGCCTCTGACACTCTGTGGGTGAGAGGCTGGAGGGCACAGCTGGGCAGGGTCTCCTTGCATCAGTCCCTGGCTGAAGCCAGCAGCTTGCTCAGAGTGAATGGGAGTGTGAATTTTCCTTGTGACCCCATGAGCCACCTATCAAAGTCTTTACAGCAGAGTCACAAAACAACTACACAGCACTGCAGAGGGACACGGAAAGGGAGCCTTGGGAGGAGTCTCTGAGTGGGAGCCAGCAGCAGCTGCCCAGAGGTTGTGTTTTGTGAGAAAGGGTTTGGCTGAGCACGCAGCTGGGTGCTGAGGCACCTCAGCAGTGTCAGCTGAGAGCTGTGCTGGCTGGCCTCCTCTCACACCTGGGCATTTGTGTCACTCAGCTCCTGTGACAGCCCAGCCCGGCTGCTGCCCACGTGGCACAGCCTTGGCACGGGCACTGCTCAGGGACTTGGAGCTCCAAGTGCTGGAGCAGACAGGCTTGTGCTGCTCCAAAGGCTCAGAAATAGCAGGGGCTGCTAAAGGTGGCTGAGTAACCAGCTGCCATGTAATCCCCCTGCTCAGCCTGCCCCTCTTGTTGTTGTGGTCACAACAAAGTAATATTGGTATGAACACACAACTGAAAAAACACACAAGGGGATTGTATGAAGCTGCTCTGGAGCAGAGTGCATTTCCCATCCTTGGAAGCTCCTAGCCCAGGGCAGCACCTGCCCTGCAACCTGCAGAATGCAGAGTCTGTCATGAGCACATGAACCCTCAAGAACCCTGAGGAGGGCACTGGGACCCCACAAATTAAACAAGTGTGACAGGGCAAGCAGGCTCCCTCTGTTAGTGAGCCAGCATGCATTATGCAAACAGTCTGATTCTGCTCTCACATCAATTTTGCATCATTCCAGCTCATGGTTTACAGTGGCTCCTCTCAGCTGACATCTATGCAAGTGGCAGAACAAAAATAATGCTCTGTTCCAGTCATTTCTCAGAGCAAAAATGTACAAATTTTGGCACCAAGTCCATGTTTCTGTTCTAGACACATCCTGAGCACTGAAATGCAACCCAAGAAGGTGGCACATGGGACACACAGGTCACCCTGGCTCCAAAGCCCCCCAGGAGCAAACTGCATGGGAAGTGAATGACAGGAACAGAAGATTACCCCTTCACTGGTTTTCTGCAAATCTGAAGAAGTGTTTCTTGTGTCATTGCCTGCGTCCCCAGCATCAGAGCTGCTCTTATTTTCTTCCTCTTTGCAGTCCTTATCATCTTCATCTCCAGGAGATTTCCGTGACTGCTTGGAGGATTTCTAAAATGATCAACAACAAAGTGAAAATTAAAACCTGAGCTTCAGCCATAGAAAGACACTTCTGAAATGTATGTGGAATGCTGTCTGATCATGCATTTCCCTGGTCAAGGTGAATACATGGGGTGAAAAGCATTTTTCAGGTGAAGTAGCTGCAGTTACTGCCACCAGTGAAGGAAATTTCTCTGAAATTCTGTGTTCAGCACAGGTTGGCAGCTCAATTGACTGAAAGACAGACACAGTAATAGGAGCTGGGTATTAGTGCTGGGTCACCTGTAGGTTTTGTTAGTTAATGAAACAGATGGTGCCAGCTTGGCAAAAGTTTTGATTAAATACAGAGATGTAAAATGAGAATAACATTAGCAGAGCTGCTTTCCATACTTTTTTTTAGTGCTGTCAGCTTTAATATATTAACATTAGAGCCATGTGGAACCAATATATCTTCTCCTTTACATCCCTTTATGTTATGCAATTCTACAGTACAAAAGGATAAATTGTGGCATTAAGCCACCATTTTCATAATCCTCTGTTTGTCCAGAATCTTCTGGAAAGAAGATGGCAGACCAGACCTCAATTTCTGATGTAGAACACACAAAATGGGTGAAAATACATTTTGTTTGGTGGATCAACCACAAAATTCACACTCTCCCCCAAACTGTGCCTGGATCAGATTGTTTGATTGCTTCTTCTCATTTCCATTAGTTTTCGCTTTCAGAGAAGAATAACATGAATGTGAATAAATTGACTCTGCCACACTTTACACAATTTTTCAGGTGAAGTGCAGCCCTGGAGGCACACACAGAACCAGAGGAAGTGACTTTAATGTTGCTGCCCTTCACCCCAGGTGACAAGTGAGAAGTTTATCTGAACCCAAAGGTGTCACTTCTCAGGGGATTTTCCCCATCAGCCACTGGGAGACAGACACATCACTCTTAGCTGCCTGATCTACACTGTTACATGAGATGTTAACAGGGCTGGTTTATTAACAGGGCTGGTACAGTTCAGGTCTTATATCCACAAACTGAGTATCCTACTCCCTGCTTAATGAATGAGTTCTTCCACCTTCCCATTCTGTATCCTGGACTGAAGTATTTCACACTCAGCTCCAAGAGGAGCAATTGAGCACATCTGGCCCTACCAGATCCTTCTGGGAGATGGAGGAGGAAGCTTCAGTTCTCCTGGACAGGAACCAAACCTGAGCTCATGACTCTCAGGAGGCCCACTCATAAGGATTTTTTCTTCTTCTTGGGGAGAGACTGATCTGAGATAATCAAACCTATCAACCCATCTTTGCATGGATTTTCTTCCCAGCCCTTCTGATCTCCTTCCCATAGTTTCACCTTCTTCTCAGTGTGTGGGCACTGGAATAGGGCAGAGTATTTCAAGTGGTGTCTCACCAAGGCTACAAATCAAGTCCACTCCCCTTTGCCTGTTTGAACAGCACTGTCCTGGTATCAGAATCAAAATGCTAAAGGAGGAAGCACAAATTTCCATGAGGTGAACAGTATTCCAATTACAAATGCCCATGGATAACAACAGGAAAAGTCAGAAGATAACCTTTGAAGTGTAGGATTTTTTCCGTTTTGAGCCGGCTTTTTCGTTCTTTCTTTTTCCTTTTCCATCCTCTTCTACCCGGTCACCTTCCTCCTCACTGCTGGCATCTGCTGTATTTCCTCCTTCTCCTTCAGTTTCTGATGAGCTCTGTTGCTGAATTGCCTTTAAAATAACAACAACAATAATAGCATCAACAATAAACATATCACTAATATCTATTACTTGATTTTTGTTCTGCATTGAAGATAGAAAGATGGAAAAGGACAGCTTACACTTTAATTGCTACAGTTAGGAAGAGCTCAGGTTATTTTTGCAATTATCAGGAAAAAGGGCTGCAAAGGCAATTTTCTCAGTCACCACTTGAACTCAGTTATCAGATGCAGATTCTGGGATCAGAAGATCCAATAAAAAAAACATGTTTGCTGGAGGAGAACTAAGGGCTGCTCAGTGCAGAGACCTGGCATGCTCTACTCTGGGAAAAACTACTGAAACTTTCAGACTTTGGCTGCAATAGCAGAGACTTTTTTGTGAGAGAAGATGGCTGTTACACTCCCCTCAAAGGGCAAGATCTGTGTTTTGGAAAAGCAAGCCCTGACCAGCAGGCTGAGCACTCTTTGACAGCCCATCTCCCACAGACTATTCACTGGACTTTTTTTAAATCCCCAAGTGTATGCAAAACATGTGTAGGGCTGAAAATATGAAACAGGAACTGAGAGAGGCAGCAGCTTTTCTGCAGGTGGTCTGTATCTCTGGCTTGTAGTGTTTTGTGATAATAATGTAATAGGTGTTTGCCTGCTTTTGGAGGTGATTCCTGCCTTCAAAGGACCACATTTTTTTAATGAGAAAAGTTCTTTGTTTTATGCAGCCCACCAACTACTCTTCTCCCCCTCCAGCTTCACTGACTTTCTGCTCTGGACACCCAACAGGGAGAGCTGTTGTACAGCAGCAACTGTCTCCTACAGCAGCTTAACCCTCCACCACCTCACTCCTCTTAGCTTTGGCACTGCCAAGTGTGGAAATCAAAAGTGCAGTGACCTTAAGGTCTGTGTAAAATACATGGAGCCTGATATAAAAATAAACAATAGAAAGAAGAAGTCAGAAATTATTCATGTTTGTACAGGAGTAAATAAAACCATCCATTTTTAATTTAACTAAATGTGTTCCAGAATTTTCCACTTCACCACTCCAGAATGTCACAGAAAGCAAAAGGCTCTGCAGTATGATTAAAGTTCCATTTGTCACAGAGTGTGAGACCACAGTTGTCTTTACATTACACAGCTACCAGAGCTGTGAAACTTTCTTGCTCCATCAAAACCAGAAGCTTACACGTCACTCTTAAAGTGCTCACTTTGACAAGCAGTAAAAGAAGAAAACAAGAAAGACAGGAGCAATAGGTGTGAAAGTCATTTACCTGATATCCAGTAAACTTTACTCCAGGGTTGTTTTCTATTTCCCACAGGCCTTCATTAAATCCTTTTCGCTTGTTCGATTTCCCAAACTTATCTTTGTATTCTTTATATGGGAAAAGGTCTTTGGGCCCCAGGAACGCACTGCATTGAACAGAGGGAACAGTCAAAAAAGGACTTATCACACTCTCCTCTTCAAAAAAATCATAACATTAACACTGCAAATGCTTTCCCTATTCTTCTGCTCATTGAAGCATTTCTTTTCTAGTTTTATTTATTTATTTTTTTGGTCACGCTGGCTTTGAGTTACTGCTGTGAGTCTGATTTAATGGATTGGCTCACCATCCTGATGTTTGATGTAGTAAAATCATGCTGGGTATCTCTAGAAACAACTGAAACATCTCTATTTTATTAACAACTGCTGGGAACTGGCACTTGAACAGTTTATGAAAGTTTATAAAACAGTTTATGATGTCATTGCTTGCGATTGCAAGGGACCAATCCTAGAGTTATAAATCCAGAAAGGCCTCAAAAATGCCACATGAAAAAAAAAGCATGTAAGGAGTGCCTAGGACCCATGAGCCAAAATCTGTCCCTTGTACTATGGGGCAGAAAAAGCAGTGACATTTATTACCATCTATACTGCCAGTAAGCCCGGGAGCTGCTTTCTTGGAATTAGCCCCCCACATACTAAATTCTGCACAAACACAATAAGAATGCTCTTTCCCAAAAATCTTATAATTTCATATAAGAACAAAAAACAATGGATGAATATAGGCAGATGAGTAATACAAGGAAACAATGAGACACACAGGGTGCTTGTGGCCAAATAGTTTTTTAGACAGCACAGCAAAGGAGGGATTTGCTGCTGCCTAAGTCAGCTGCACATTGGGCCAACTAATTTCAGGCACAAGCATCACAATGCAGGGAAAAATAATTACATAAAAAAAGAAGAGTGATGATTTGTCCTGCTTTTCCTACACACATTACAGCAAAACTAACTTCTTCTAAACTCTTAAACTGAAGGAAGCATAACTCTCTTTTTGTTGGGTATCTATATCTACTGAATTCTGCATGGTGACATTGAGATTGTAATCACAAGTCAAATTAAAACAATGAAGTTAAAAAGACCCCTTCATTCCCACATGTAAAAATTCTGTGTCATAAATGACCAGAGCTGAGCAAGTCCCAGTGTCCTTCACCATAATCACTGTCCTACTTTGCTGATGATCTGTGCAATTCATGTTAACTCTCTGGTCTCCATCACTGTGGGAATGTGGATTAAATACATTTATTGTTGTAACCTCACCATGACATTGGGAGTTTGCCCTTTTCTGCAGATGGGATTCTGAGGCACAAAGATTTGTCCAAGGTCAAACTCAAACTGACAGCAGAGTGCAGAGGAAAAACCAGCTCGCTTCAGTCTCAGTCTAATATCTTAATCACAGGATAATATTTCTTCCTTTCTGCAATCATTATTTCAGATTAATGCCTGATTTATGCCCAGCATTTATGAATGTGCAAAGCTCCATTCACTTAAATCATCCCACTGGCCAAGCAGTTTGCCAGTGCAGAGCCAAATGGTTGCTAAAAAGTCATCAGATGGCAAATCCCTGAGGAAAGAGCTTCCTTCTAACTCCACCTGAGACAGCATGGGATTCACACTCAGCTGGACATTGAGAAATATCTTAATTATATAATTACAAAGCCAAGAATGCATTTCTACCTGAAAGCCAAACAGTGATTTCCAAACGAACAGGTGCCATGTTAATATTAAATGCTACGCTAAACAAATTATGTTATCTACACTTTTACTAATACCAGGAGATGTCTCTTTGTTGTCAAAAATATAAACAAACAGTTCTAAGATGAATAACAAAGGAAAACTGTATGAAACTTAGTATGAGCTACCTTAACTTAGCTCAAGAGTAATGTATGGAAATGTTTCCACAGTCTTTTATGTAAACACTGAAAAGCTGTCTACATGTTTGCTTGAAATGCATTCATTGCCACTGGGAGAGCATAAGTTTCTACTGCTCTGCTATAAAAGTAAGGAGCTGCAATCTACAGTTCATTTTTAACAGTCAGGCTTTTACATTTATAAAGTAGGAACTACAAACTGTTTTTCTCTTTCAGATGCTACAGTGAGATCATGAGCTCACAAAATCCAAATAAAAAAAGATTGTCAGTTTGGGATTCACTCATTTTGGAATAAAAGTGGTCAGTTTTTTTCTTAAATGTTTCTCAGAAATGATGTTTCCATTCAAAAAATTATTACATTTTGTTTTCTGATTTGAAAGCATTGTCAGTTTATTTAAACTTTATTCTTTTCAGATTATTTTGTGACAATACTAATAGACCACAATATATCAAAACATCAGGTTGTTTCATTCTAGCAATGGAGCTAGAAAAAACAGAAGAACTATTTTAACTAAAGAGAAGCTATTATGAACTTTATAAAGCAGAAACTGCCTTTAAAGATTTTTTTAAAAAATAAAATGTGATGTGTGAGCTATGGAGCTTATAATATTCTGGAATAACATTAAAATTCAAAAATAAACCATAAATTTTTAATAAAGCTTCAAGCCTCTAACATTGAATTTAAAATATCATCAGAATTTCATTTTTCCAGCTTTAAAGGAATTCTAGAGAACATGTTACCTGCAAATAGGGAAGGAAAAGTTTTAAAATTAAAATATTTTGCAAAATGGAATGTGACTTGTTTTTTAGCTATCTCAGACATAGTTTAAACTAGAGACATGTACATTATAATATTGAAACTTTGCACCTTGTAGCAATTATGATGAGACCTAACTCACCTCTTGTGCTCTGATTCCTTTCTTTCCCTATGAGATCAGCCAGCTCAGTTCTTCTATCCCTTCTGAGAGCTCCATTCTACAATATCCCAGCACAGATCTCCCAGGAATGCACATGTTCTGAAGCTCTGCTGAGACTCTGGGGTCTGCTTCCTTTCACATCACAAACCACCAAGTGAGCTCTCACACGGGACATGAGCTCAAACGTGTCCAAACACAGGAGCCTGATCTCTGCTATCATGGACATCCAAGCAAGAAATGTTTGCCCCTGCCTCTGAGTTCAGGGCTTTTTCAGACCCTCTAATGAATTCATGCCCACACATTTCTTTACAGGATACACAGGATTTTGTGTTTAGACCATGAAGGCAGCAGCATTCCCAACCACTCTCAGCTTTCACTCCCATTTGTTCATACCAATGAGTTGGGCTGGCAGGACCTTTCTCTAGGCTCCCAATGGCTTCAGTCAGGATTTGTTCCAATGAAATCAGAGGAAATGATGTTGGCTGTGCTGCAAAAAGGCATTTCCAAAGGAATGGGTCATTCACTTACGTTTCATGAGTCCCAAAAAAGAAGATGGGGTATTTATTTGCTGGAGGCTTGACGGCTCCTTCAGGAAGTTCATCAATCTGTAAGACAGAAAGCAGTGGAAAAAGATTATTCCCAAAAGTGGTGTCCCTCATCCAAGCATCCTACCAAGCCATGGAGGTGCTAGCAGAGGTGTCCTGCAGCCCTGGGAGGTCCCACTGTGTGTGGGGTGGGGAAGGGAAAGCAGCTGCTGGAGTTTCAGGCAAAGTCAGCATGACTGAAATACTGCAGGGAGACAGCAGAAGACCCAGGAGCATACACAGAGTTTTAATGATTTCATGGGCATTATAATACACAAAGGCAATAAAATCAACTCTGCTTAATTTAAGTGTTAACTTCAGATCCTGCCTCATCAAAGGCATGGAAACCCAGAGGGTAATCCTGCCTGTCTCACACAGCCACCTCAGTAACTCCTGCAACAAATGGGGAACAGATGGGACTCAGGGACTCTGCAGCTGGAAAACAGGACAATCTCCCAGTGGTGCTTCCTGTGGTGATGGTGGTACACAGTGTAAAATGTGTAATGCACACCAGGGAGGGGGGCCAGGGACTCTCCTTCCCCTGCAACACCCTGATAACTGGATTTGGCTACCACTCCCCTCTCTACCCTCTCCTTTCACATTTTAATCCTGGCCTTGTATTTCTCAGGATAGAGCTGCAGAGCAGTGAAAGGAGGGATGCTGAGGGTGCTCTCCTGAGACAGAGCTGGTACTGGAACAAACCCCTCAGGCTGAGCAGTGCCCAGACCCCTTCTCCCAGTGTTTGGGTGAGAGCACCGGCTGTGAGGCAGGAGGTGAGGCCCAGGAATTAATCTTGTCTATGTCTAATTTTGTAGTCCCCTTTAACAGAAATAAGAGTCCAGGTGCCTGCCCACACAAACCAGAAACACAGCAACGCTTTAAATAACATCCAAGAGCCTGCCTTCCCAGAAACGGCACTTCTGAGCATATGTGGGTGTGTGAAATTAAGTGTCCAGAGAACTCTCTGGCTAAGAGAGAGCCTAATGAGTCTAGATACCTACAGGGCAGCACCAGTGAGCAGGTGAGTGGCCTGGTGCCTGCTCTAAGGCAACTCAGTCTCAACATCAGCATCCTGCCAAACATCACTGCAACCGAGAGCAAAGTGCTGACATAACAGTGCTACACAAAATCTGCTCCTCAGCAGAGCACAGGGGTGCAACCTGCATGTTTCCACTCAGGAGGCCAGACCCACATGTGCTTTCCTTCTCTCTTCTTGCTGAAGGATCCCTAACACTGAATTCTTATTGATTAATAAGCACCAGATTGTTTTCAAAGGATGTCCTCTTTCACAGTAAAGCATCTGCTTGGCTCCATAGCTTTCAAAGGAGCTTGAGCTTTGGTAAGAATTCAAACCCTTTTGGTCTTTCTGCAAGGACACTCCTTGGGGATGGAGAAACGAGAGCCACATGTGGAACTGTAACATCACAAGACTCCTCTCTGCAGAAGAAATGGATGCCTATCTTTTCAGTCTAACTGGAATATTGTCTGAAGCTGCACCAAAATCTGGAGATCTGAGGGCACTTCCAGAGCATTCCCTGAGGGGTGTGCAAGGTGGGACTCTGGCACACTGGGGTCATGTGTCACCATGCACCCACCCACCAGCACAGTCTGCAGGAGACAATCTGGGATTGTCACAGGGGTCACATGTCTTGTGGGCACAGCAATTACTTCTTTCTTGTACTTAACAAAGATAATGATTTGATAAATAAAAGGGGAATCTATTACTTTAATGCACATAGAAGGAAAATACACGCTGGTGGAGGATGAACACGTGCATTCCCTTTTAGCTCAGCTGTGTGAAAGGAGGAACTGAAACAACATGACAGGATTTTTGGTGTCCTCTTATCATCAGGACTCCAGAGAGGAAACGCTGTCGAAGATATTGCTTTAGAGCTCATAATTTTCTGACATTAACTATTTGTTTTTTAAGAAAGGTTGCTATTTGCTCACAATTCATTAATTAAATATAGGTATTAGACTTACAAGAATGATAAAAAGACTGCAGGTCAAAACCACTGCAACTCCCTTTCCAAACTGAGAGCAAGTCAGGGAGATGCTGCATGTCTGCAAAACATTTTATGCCTCCTTCAAGATGGAAGCATCCACATGTCAGAGCAAAAAAGGCTTTGCTGGCAGTTCACCAAGAGCAGGGAGAGGTAACACACCTCGACTGTCTGGATGCCACAGCCATCCTCCTCTTTATTGCCACAAGGAAGATGTCCAGATGCCAGAGCCCAGGAAAATGTGGACTGTTTTCACTGAGACAAACAGTGTCTGCTGGGACTGGAGTGCAAATCTCATTTGGCCACTTGAAACACGGCGCCAGCTCTGGGCTGCATTACAGAGCAGCACAGCCCAGTCACTGCCTCAGCCCCCTCTGTCACACAGCTCACCTGCTCCCCATTTCGTGGCATATTTCTTTATTCATCCAAGTATCCCTTCTGACTATGTATCATCACAGGAAACCATAAAAAAGCTTTTCATAGCTTTTGGGAGCTGGCATACACATACAAACACATGCAGCATAAATCTGCACCAAACAGCTCAAGGAGAGACTGTTAATGCTCCCACTCTAACATTTCACTCTGCAGCTGAGGTCAAGACTTTTCCTGCCTCCACTGATATTGCTGTGAGCTCCCCAGCTCTGGGGCTTATGTTGCTAGTGCTGTAACAAGGTTGGATATAAAGTGACAGTGTTATCTTAGGGCCACTGAACTCTGTGGCAGAAACTCCAGGGAATTTAGTGAAGGATGAGACCCTCTCTGCCATTAGGAAAGATCTCTTCCCGTTTTACCTCTTTCACACAAATCCCTGCATTAGAGACTGCGAGAGGAGATCTTTGCCCAATCTCCCTATTTCCAGTAAAGCCACCTTAGCCCTCTGTGAATGTGGAGTCCCTTCGTGCTTATTTAGCTGCAGAACAACCCCTGCACTCCATGACAATTGCAGTTGTTTTGGTGTAGCACAAAGCAAACAGTACAAGCAACCATACTGCAATCTCCTGCTGCTGCACTCAGTCACAATTTATTCCCATTCTACAGGATGTTTTGGTTAAATATGCTGCAGATTTGGATCCGATATTTTCCCCCATATCAGCAAGATCAAAGACAGAGACGGGGAGGGAGGGAGAGGAAGAGAATGAGCGCATGAGCACAAGAGCAAAAAAAGCATCGCTGCCTTGAACCAGGAACAAAAGAGGAAAGAGCACCCATACTAGAACACAGTGTTGTAGTCACAGAAACCTCACTAATGACTAAAGCATCTGTCTATCAGAGAGCCAGACTGCGAGTGTGTTTTGCTCCTGGAAGGAAACAAGCAGATTCTCAAGTACCCGCTACAACCTGCAATCAAACACGGCTCCATCCCTGCCTGAAGCAGAGCGGGCTGCAGCTCGCTGCACAGAAATCAGCGCGAGCAGCGCATGGCGTGCAAATCTGACATGTGCATCAGCAGCACCATGGGCAGCCGCTTCAATTATGGCTAAAATTAAAGCAGGTGGTTTCAGATTTCGAGTTTTATCCCCTCAGCTCCCGTTGCTGTCATCTGCTTAATGAATAACAATTGCTTTCTTTTTGCACAACCTCAGCAGAGCCGCACTGCCCAGCGTTTGTTTGCCAACCGAGCAGCAGAGCTTTAAAGATGTAACTGCGAGGTTTTTTCCAGTAAACAAACGCCAGGCTTCTGGGGTCAAGAACACCGAACAGAAAATTCAGCTCGCTCCTCTCCAACCAGAGCGGGGCTTTATCAAGCCGTGTTGCTAGTGACTACCAGCGTGGAGGCAAGAAATCTGTCAGATCCTTACACTGTGCTTTACTGGCTGGGATGGGTGTGCAGCCCGAGTGTTTTGCTCTCGGTGGTGCCGAGCAATCGCTGATTTCTCAGGGAGTGTCCCCGCGGGCTGTCGGGGTGGCTTTGGAGCCCTGGCACCGCAGTGCTCCCTTCCAGGGTTGGGGACCCTGGGGAGCGAGGCAGAGCCCAGCGACAAGGACAACAGCAGCACCAGCACAAACAGTCCCCGTGCCTGCCCGTGGGATGCCGGAATATGCCCGTGCCATATTCCCGACAGGCTGGGGAGCTCGCTGGAGCGCTGGTGCAGAGGAGCTGCACCCCCTCCCTGTGCTGAGCTCTGCAGAGCTCCACACTCCCTGCAAGATGGGAACCGTGTCTGTGACACACACACAGGGACAGCGGCACGGAGCTCTGTCCCCGCGGGCTGGCACAGCGCTCCGGGCACGCTGGTGTCCCTGCAGGGCCGGGAAGGGGCAGCGCTGCCCCAGGGCAGGACGGGCAGCCCAGGGGCATCTCCCTCCGCTGCAGGAGGTGTCCTGCTCCATCCATCTCAAAACCTCCGTGCTGGGGATAAGCAGCCGCTCAGAAGCAGGAGGAATTCCAGTCTATCCTTCCACCAGACCCTGTCCTATTGCTTTCCAGCAGAATTTTACACACACACAAAAACAGGTATTATGCAAAATATCTATCAGTCCCTATTTACAGAAACGAAAACTTTACATCAGCGTGCAGGGATGCTTATGTGGGCAGCAAAAACCACAAGATTTCCTTTTATTTTGCAAAAAGGGGGAATAAAAACTGCAGAGCAGTAATAACTGATTGTTTTGAGATAGTGTAAATGCCTTTGATTGGCAAAAGCACACAGAGCCATTGCTGAGATCCGCATCTCCCTCTGAAATCCCTGGAGCTGCTGCTGCACAGCAGTGGAGCACAGGCCTATAGCATTTGCTGCAAAGTGGTTCAAATTGCTTATTATTGCCCAACACATGCAAGCAGCTTGATCTTTTGCAGTTAGCTTATTAGCAGAACTCTAGATGGATAAAAGCAATAGTCTTCAAAATCCATTATTAAAATAGGATATTTTGCTTTACTACAACATTTTTATTCCAATGGATTTATTATGCTTTTTAATAGCTAATGCTACTGGGAGTCAGCAGTATAGCAGTATCTTTTCTAAACCATTATTTAAAATACTGTTCTGCAAGATGTAAAATATTAATTTTTTTTTTCCCAGAGGATCCTAAAATGTTAAAAAAAAAAAGAAAAAAAAATTAAAAATCCAACCTGCTTCAAGCTAAA
The DNA here is from genome assembly GCF_028018845.1 of Melospiza georgiana. Taxonomy (NCBI): domain Eukaryota; kingdom Metazoa; phylum Chordata; class Aves; order Passeriformes; family Passerellidae; genus Melospiza; species Melospiza georgiana. The sequence continues at coordinate 11,246,193 of NC_080442.1, forward strand.
AACTGTGACTCAAATTCCATAGTGCTTAAATTGAAGAGCAATCCAACTGCAGCTGATTGGAGACTGCTGACTTTTCCTCTCATGTATCAAGACTGATATTTGAAGCAGAGCACTACTCCCCAATGTACATCACATACCTGAACTCCTGGTGTGGAATGCTGGCATATGCACTTTTTCACCCATTAAAAAAGATAACCCTGTGAAGGGTGAGACTGGAAGCAGAATCCAACTTAATAAGGTGGAATTGCACAGCTACAAAAGTAAAAATTAAAAAAGTCTCTGGGCATGGAAGAGTGCCACCAGCAAAAACAAAAAGCAAAACAAGATTAAAACCAGCAGAGCATACTTCTGAACACTGCTGAAAATGGCTGAAGGGTATCCTGCAGACAGCCAGAAATGACAATATAAAGACATCAATCCTCCCCTTTTTTTCCCCTGTGCATGCTCAGGACCTCAACGAGATAGAAGACAATGAAGGGTTAGTTGGAGTCCAAACAATGCTGGTAGCAATGTCTCACTAGGAAAGATCAGCAGTCTTGCAGCTGAGTTCAGCCCCTTTACATCCCTAATTAGCAGCATATTTTTAAGACAGAAAGTTGAAATACACTTTCTGCAGAGCTGCTTTAATCTCCAGTATGAAAATGGGGCCAGAGCTTAGTTCTGCCTGACTGGTGTCTATATGCATGACTTTGTAGATAACTGATCTGTTCATGTGATTCTCTGCACTGCTGGGGCTGCTGGGAGGAAGATGGCAGAGGAGGAGATTTGGGGGATGCAAAGACAAGTCCTCTCCTTGCCCCTGGCCTCTGGGATGACCTTGGCCACACGAATCACTGCATCTCCTCCAGCCTCACTTCTATGAACGGGGACTATGGGACTGCTCTTATAAGGCACCCGAGGTGTACTGCCAAAATGAGAGGAATTCCTAATAATGCACACTTCCAGCTCTGCCAGAGCTGCATTTCAGGACACCCAACTGCAATCCTCCCAGTGAGCACAGCCCAAAGCCAGGCTGCTGCAGAAATGCTCTGTGTTCTCAAATGAAGTGTTTCCCTGCTACTGTGAATGAAGCAATGGTTCTACCACTAGGATTCTGTTTTCCCCAGACTCTTCCCCAAGGAGAGAAAAGGATGTGATCACACTGTTTTCAGCCTGACTCTTACCTGCAATAACTCAGGGACACGTCAGACAATTTTGCCAAACCAGACAAAAGGAGAAAGGCCAGAGAGATATTAAGTTTCCCCATGTTTTGTGATAAAGAGGCTGTCCAACAGAAGATGGGCAGACAAGCAGTCCATATGCTGAGAGACAGCTTGCAATGCAGGCTGAATCAAAACATCAGACACTGGGAAATCCACACAAAAGCAAGCCAGAGAAAAATAAACTTCTTAAGTTTCATGGCTCACAAAATTACTTTTTATTTGTGTATGGGTGGGGAGAGCTCGTTTATTTTAAACAAATATTGCCAGCTCTGAGGCATTTAAGATTTACTTTGCTTCCCTTTAAGCACAGTGAAGGCTTGCTTTTCTTCATCTGAATTATTCCTCAGATATCAAAATATTGTTTGCAATGTACATCCACCAAAGCAAATCAGAGTGGGCCCACTAACACCTAATGAAAGCAATTTCTGATGACAAAATTTGGTTATCCCATTTGGTTACCATCTTACCACAAACATCTTAGTCTTGAAATATACAAGTGTGAAAGAAATGCACATATAAAATGTGTTTAGAAGACATACAGCAAATAAAAATTAAATAACCAGTCAAGACATCAATAAGTGAGAAATTTCAGGGACAGGACATTTACAAACATTGTATTTCTGTCCTCCTACTCTCTTCTTAAAAACCAAAAAGACATGAAGAGTCATGTAACCTTCTTCCCCAAAGTGTTCAGATAAACCCTGCCACTTTCTGTATCACATCTCCTCAGAGTGCATGGATGTATAAGAACACTTCAGACTGAGAAATATTTTTTGGCCTCCCAATATTTACACTAGAATGTTAGTACATCATTGATTTTGTTTGGTTTTAAGGGAGAATTTTATATTCATGAGGTAGGATTTTTTTTGCCAGTTAACTTGATCAGAACACTTTCAATTAGATGCAGCCGGCCTAGAGCATTGACATTTGGTCAAACGCTCACAACTGAATTTATACTTGAGGCTCATTTGTTCCACCCAAAGCTCCATATTCCACTGTCCAAGCTTTTATTAAAATAAGTGTTGCAAGGCCTTATACTCCTATCAGCACACTTAAAGCCAAAAGGTAAGCAAATTTCCAGAAGACTGCAGTCTCCTAGACTTGGCTGGCTTAATCTACCATTTCTTTTTCAGTATCATTTTCTACCCCAAAAAGTCAGTTGAAAAAAATCAGATTTACCCAATATTTCTAGGCTGAAGAACACAGAGCTTCCCAAGGAATACACAAAACCTTATGGCATTACAACTTATGGCTAAGATTGTTTTGGGTAAGGAAACGTGGTTGATGGAGAACAGAGCCCTCCAGTTTGTGACAGGGTGGACACACACCTGAGACAAAGAAAAGAACAGTCTCTTTCACTTACTGCAGCCCCTCGCTCCTGCTAGGGGGGTTCAAGCTTGAGACTGGAGATTCCACCATTATCTGGGCTTTTGGGCACAGAAAACCCTCCTGTCTCCTCTGTGACCTGTTTTCTTCCCATCCCTTGCAGCTAAGGGGGGTAACATCAGGGGCCTGAAATACTCCTTGCCACTGAATAAGTGCCTCATACAGAAAATGCTTACTGTTACCTGGGAATAGAACACAAAATCTTGATCCCTTGAAAACACAGAGCATTTTTAGTGTCCTGCAACCCTCTGAGGTTCAGGTGCAGCAGCTGAGATGGGACTATGAGTGTCCCACCAGCCCTCTAGAGGGAATGGAGCCACAGCCAAGCCAAGATGTATTTGTCTGCATTATGCCACTCTGTGGACCCACAGAACATAAAACCTCACAGCCTCAATGTGTCCCACCAGAACACCTATTTACAGGATTTCAGAACTCCTTCAAACACCAAGCTGTGTTTGCTGGGACGCGAGCTGATGTACCTGTTAGGCACAGACAGCCTGCACCAGCTGTGGAACATCTGCAGGCACCAGGGCTGCCACAGTGGCACTGCCACAATCACAGCTCAGGGGCAGCTCTCACCTGCTCGTGGGGCATGGCACAGGCCCCACATCACACTCTGGGGCTCTGGATAGGTCTGAGCACTCACATCACTGGCACAGTTGTTTTGCTGTGATGCAAGTGCCACGTAAAAAGCAACAATGTGCACGCAGGCTGGGGGAAATGAGAAGCAATGAAATCTAATTGCAAAGGCAATGAAATGGAGTGATTTGTAGTAATTCTGCAAAGGCAGGTTTTTCTGTTTGCTCTGCTGCCAAACTGCAAACTCGTACCTGCAGGAGGGCTCAGGGTCTCTGAAAGCTCTGGTTGCTCTAAACCTCACAACTGGCTGTAGTTAATTGTTTCCTTCACTCACCCAGCCTCAGCCACCCTCTAAGGCACAAAACAAGCCATTAAACACCCAAACTATTTTGCGACAATGGAGCTTTTGCCCATGTCAACTGGGTTGCTAAAACCACGGAATGAAAAAAGATCCATGGAGTCACTGTGCAGCACTTGGACCCAGCTTTGGTATTTTTACTGGGTTTGCTCTCAGTCTGTGCTCGTATTTCCAGGAGTTGCCATTGGGGTGCCAAATACCTCCTTTGCAAAGTCCCCCAGTCTGGGTTAAACTCTTAGGAATTTTAATCCCCCTGCCTAAAGAGACTCAGGAACAAGTTTTTCCAAGTCAAATCATACCCCTCCCCACCTGCCCATTTTTTTGCTTCCAAAATCTCAGAATGAGAGTTTTCATTTAGTTTTGACTCTAAATATAATGCTGCTGAAATTTACTTAGATAGTCCCTAAAAGAATAACAACTTTATTTATTAATTTTCCTCAAACCCAGCCCTCCAAACTCAAGCAGCAGCTTACAGGAATGAAATTATATTAAAGTATGCAAGGCACTCCATTATGTACTGTACACCTATGAACTTAGATCCTAATTACTAAACCATGTTAGAAAAAATAGCTCAAATCAAATAATAAAAACATGAAAGATAAAAAGATGTATTTTTAGAAATATAAGTGGCATTAATGTCAGAGACAAGATGAATACACCAACATGGTGGTGACCAGATTTGCAAGGGGAGCAGCCCATCATTATAAAGAAAAAATTTACATCAAAACCACTAAATAGGAGTTTTAAGCATGTAAGTACTCTCAATTCACATGGATTAATCATGGGCTTGAAGTTGCCCATATGTTTATATTTGTGTAGGATCAAGAGTTACTGCTTAATATCCATTGTTGCTATCCAGCATGTTAAGCTGAATAGATGTACAAAGTATGTATCAGTATTTTGTGTTATTCTCAAAGAACCTCTCAGAAAACGGTGTTGCCAAGAACACAAGTTACCTACAAAACCCAATAACTCAGGTGCAGTTATGTCACAAAGTTTACTCCAGAATCTGCTTTCCTCCTCTGATTTTCTCTGACTTTCCATCTCTCCACCTTCTGCCCATCACTGTTTCTCATTTCTATCCCAGAATGGGAGAGGTAACCAGAAGATTAATTTTAAGGATCTAGCTTGTCAAGGAACAAATTACATGTGTGGAACCGTACTATTTCCCACATACATTAATATTAAATTTTTAAAACCTATGAATCAGGGATGGCATCCATACTAAGCATGTTTTAAATCAGGTTGCTATTTTGTTTTAAAAAGCAGCTATGAAGAAACAGCATATTATTCTAACTCATGTTGTGCAAATAAATGGAAAAGGCAATTACAAATAAAAGAGGACTTGGTTAGTGATACATTTATCTGGAACTAGGAAGGGCATTAGGGAACACTGCACATACAGATTTATACTGGGATCCAGACAGAGTGTTTATAGAGACCTCATACAAATCAAGAATATCTAACCAAAAGCCTTTCTGTCAGTATTGAAAATTTTAATTCTGTCACTTGCCTTTAGTTTTTATTGCACTGGTGATGACACATGATGTGTCCAAACCACACTCCACAACCACAGTGTTTTAGCTCACACTGCTTCTACCTGTCAAGATCCCCAGTTCAGCCTCACAAGCAGCATTCAGGATGGCATCATTTTCCATAAATCTGCCTTGGTTCCAACCCTGACACCCCTGTCATTACTGCAGGTCACTGCCTGGCTGACATTTGACAAACAAGCAAACTAACACCATCATCCAGTAGCAAACGTTTCAGAAAAAGCAAAAGCTTCTCATTAAAAAATTGTTCCCCTTGCTCCCACATCTGCTAAAGAAAGCTGGCATTTCTTCTGAACATATTGCCACTAAAATCTTTATTATTATGGCCTTCTAGAAAGTTAACAGCTAGAGGCTTGATCCTGCAAGCACAGCTGGGCATACAGTTTGGCAGCATAAACAAAGCCATTGTCTTTGTATGATCAGATCCCATTCAGCACAATAACATGGCAATTATATACACAGGTGAATCCATTCATTTGTGAGGCAGGAGATGGCATAAAGCATCCTCTAAAAGATAAGGAGCAAACATTCACAGATTTTAATGCTGAAGAGCCCCATCTGACAAATGGGTTTTCTCTTATGTTTTCATCTTTTAACAAGGAGTTCTTGTCATTTTACCAGAAGTGCCAACTGAAAAAATCTGTTCACAAAACTGACCCACTACCTTACAAACATTAAAAAGCTCCAAAGCAGAGTCACACAAATAAATGCAAATAAAACAAAATATTATCAGATAAAGCCAACTTACTACTTTGCAGACATTAACATTCTAACCATGAGCCTTAATAGCTTTATGCTACCTTCTTCTACAAGCTTTGATAGAAATACTGACTGTGACAAGGGAAAATAAAATTTGCACAAGAGGAAGATTTTGAAAAAGAACTTCTGATAAAAAACAGCAGAAGGGGTACCTGCACATATGCAAGTCACCTGATCCAGACACCATATGAAAAGAATTATCTTTTGAGTTTGCTGCACCAATAATATCTTTCAAAAGTCCTGGTATCTGGAGAGGCACTGCAGTAAGGAATGTCAGATTTTATTTTTTCTTTTTTTAAGATGAACGTCTGCCTTCTCCCTTAGGCTTGGTCCTACTTTATGTTTCTACAGGCATGTCAGCACACATGTAAGCAGTTTTACTGAAATCAAGGAATCTTTATGCAGTCAAACTCATTCTCTGCCTGTGGGACATGGTCTTTAGAGAGCAAACTACTGGGATAAGGTCTCATCTTCCTTCTGCAATTCCATAACACCCAGGACAGCCATGCAGTGGATCTGGGCAGGGCAACTAACACATGAAATTCCCCAGCCCTGTCCTACTGGGGGATAATGAAATACAGCAGCAAGAGTATGTGCTAAGAACACAGGAACCTCAATTCTGCAAACGCTTCCACATGTGATTAATCCTGAATGAACGCTACTTAATTGGATTCCAGATAATAGAGTCTGAAGAATTCCTTACAGAAATACAAATTTACACTGGCTCAGATGGAAACTATGACATCTGGGCTGAAAACCAACAAGCAACTAATTAGTTCAAGAAAAAGATGACAAAAACATGCCACTACAGTAGGACACAGTGCCTGGCATGAGATGCCTTGTTTAGGTGTATTTCTTGCCAGGATCTGCCTCCCTCAGCTCCTTTTTCCAGGTTCTAGAAGTGGCATTTGGGACAGCAAGGTGGGAACCTTTGCAAACATTCAAAGATAGTCTCAGGCTCGTAGGTGTGCAGTCAGTTCCCTTCACCCAGGGATTGTAAACCCAGTGACAACTGACTCACAGCCCTGGCTCTGTGAGAAATACGAGCTGCACGTAAACTGAAATTCAGTCTGCACAGGGAAAAACACAACACAGCTGGGAAAAAGGATTGGCAGTGTCAGAGAGAGAAAGCTGGAAGCAGCAATACTACAGGAAGCCAATAGCGGACCACAAGTTACATTTGAATAACCAGTGTGCTGCAAAGGTCAAGGCACTCTGCAGCAATCCCATATACAAACACACATCCTGCCAGCATGGGCAGAGCCCCACAGGGTGAAACTGCACCTGGGAGAATGGTCCAGCCCTGGTGCAGGACATGGATGGACAGCCTGGAACATGTTAAATGAACCTAAGAGAAATATACAGATGCTTAGGGCAATGCATACACCAAAAACATTCAGTGGGGCTGGTGGGATTGATTGAGTGTTCAGAGGTAGGAAAGCGAAAAGCAAAACTCAAGAGGAGGGAGGAGACAAATCTCCTTTTGAGGTTCAGTGCTCTTCTTTCTGGCACCCCCTTATGCTGCTGTGCCAGGACAGACAACTCATGGCACAAGTGAGTCCAAACCCTGCTCCATATCCCACCCCACAGTGCCACAGAAAAGGTGAACTCTAAGTGCCCTACATCCAAGCATCTCCCAGAGGATTAAGCAGAAGAGCAGCAGCAGGAGCTGCCTCCTGGTTACCAAACAACGGGTCAGAGCCTGGGGTAACAGTCAGGGATGGAGACCTGGATTCTTGTTTTCTACATGTGGAAGAGATTCCAGATGATGAAGATACACTGTCCTCCAAGAATTAAAAGAAAGGGCTGACAGTAACCCTTTATGGAGGTGTGAATGCTGTAAAGTATAGTTTTGTGAAGCTGAAGAGAAACTAGCAAGAAAGAGCTGCTTGGTTCCAATGACTTTGTATGCAAAACACATCAGCAGATCAAGGAAATAGCAGCAACTCCAGAATTGTTCTTTGCAACTATAGCTTTTGCTCCTCTCTTTGCACTTTCCTGCTTCTCCCACCTGGATTGCATCTCCAGACTGATGCCACATCTCTGTAAGGTCACTCCCTGTGTTATTATTAAGTTTCAATATGTACTTATATTTAGTACATTCAGTAATCCAGTCTGATATGGGATTGATTCCCAGAAATGGTTTGCATTATTGTGCAATTGTATCTTGAGCTCTCCCAGACTTAGAATTTCTTCTGCCTTTGGTGTAGTTTGACTCTTTGTATTTTAAGTGGCTTCATAGGTAGGTGCCTTCCAAGGCCAAGGAGAACAAAGTTCCTGACTCTAAAGGCTGACACTGTTTCCTAGCTGACATCAGTGACACCACAGTGACATCTGTAAGGTCCCTACAGCCTGGAATTTTTTCCTTCCTCCCTGGCCCTATTTACTCTGCTGCATGTAGGATGTTTTGTTAACTGATGATCTTAAGGAAATTCTTTGGTAAATGATATTCCTTGCCCTGTTTTTCCTCTTTTGTTATATGATGTCTTCTATTCAAGCAGCCAAACCAGAGCTGGCAAACAGTCTCTCTCTAGGTTTTCTACACATTGCTGCAAGGCAAAATAAACAGTTGTTTCCAGTTTGCATTGTCAGGGCTACAGATGTATGCTAATTAACCTTTCAATCTGCCGATGGAAAGCTGAAAGAGATTTAAATGTACTTTTCTAAGGCAGAGACCAAAGTCTGTGGACACCTGTCCTTTCTAATGCTGGGCTCTGCATGGCCCAGAGCAGAGCACGTCATGTCCTCCCTTTATGTTGACTCTGAAGGCATTTTCAGATTTCAGCAGAGCTTTACTAAAGGCCAGGAGGCAGAGATCAAATCCTTCTGAAATTCAAGGACATTACGTGTCTTTCTGGAGAAACACTGATGCCAAGGATAATATTTGAGTTGACCTGAGACCACTTGAAGGATGGGGAACTTCAGACAGGAACTCCTTCATAACATGGGAAGTTCATTGTTTTGTTAAGATGCTGCAGTATTGACTCAAATTTCTTACCCTCCTTTTGTTTTCTACAACCAAAAACCCACAAACAAACAAAACCAATCCCCAAAGCCAGGTCTCATACACCCTTCAGGCAAAAGTATTATCAAGCCTCTCATGTCAAACAGTCTGAGCAGAAGAAAGGAAAACGAAATGAATCTGCAGTTTATATCCAATTTCAGTATCAGGTTTAGAACTGGCTGCTACACAAATGAATGAAACAATCTCAGATGTGCAAAGCCAGTACTGCAGAGACCTTCCCAAGAGGAGGAAGCGAGGATCTGTTTCCTTCTTTAAGTTTTAAAAGCTTTACCTCATGATACCGCCTTGTTTGCCAAATATTTCTTGGAATCTCTCAAATAATGGTTCATTCTCACTGCTCCATTGTGCTTCAGCCAAACCACTGGCTGCTGCTGCTGCTGCCTCTGCTGGAGCCCAGAGCCAGCTGATGCCCTGTGCTCTCACATCTGCTCCTTTCCAGGGCAGCCTGTGCCCAGGGCAGGTGTGGCTGCACACACACTGACACATCCTGGGAGCCGGGATCTGAGATGGTGGCACAGGGGCAGCCTTGAAAAGTGCCAGGGTGCCTAAAGAAACAGCACAGTGCTGATGTTCAGCTAACTCCTAACCTAATCTCCTCAATCTCCTCCTAATCTCCACAACCTGCTCCTGCCTGCTCCACACAGACTCCTTCCCAGTGTTTGTTGCTGTATTTACCACTCAAACTGCAGCCTTATTCTCCCTTATGCCTCTCAAGTACACAGTGGAAAGGTTTTTACAGCTCAGGCACCACCATTTGGAACAGTTAAAATGCCCAGCCTCTCCCCATTGTTATCCCTTCTCCAGCATTATCAGGAAGTCTTTTCATCTCTCCTCAAATGACAATTGTATATACTTACTGTCAGCAATCACTTGCTTACAAGATTTTTATTACCCTAAATGCAGGAAGACTTGTTAATGTGTTATTATGACAGGAAAATCAGGAAATGAAGAGTTAAGGCTGAAAACTCTGTCTTCATTTTGCTGCCTACAAAAAATTAATTCCAGTTGAGAATCCTAAAAGGTTCTTCACCTAATAAAAAAAGAGATCTGTCATTTAATGAGGAGAAACTAATATTTCTCCTATCTTTTTGTAGAAGCAACATACAGATTGACTTGACAGGCTACAGGTTTCACTGGAAGGGGCACTGTTCCATCATCCAAAATACATATCCAATAATTTCCATGAGATCAGTTGATAAAAATTATTCAGTGGCTCCAAAGTAATAAGGAAAAGAATCTAACAAAAAATCTGTGGAGTATGGGTATGAAAAAATTTTTGCTTATTGCTTCAAAACTTCTGAGACAACTGTTAGCTTCATTTGGACTCAAAATTGTGACACTGGAGGAGAAGATGTATCCATCTATTGTCATCTACACAAAAAGATCAGACTTGCACATTTGGGGCTAATTATTTAAACTAATTAAAGAGGGAAAAAAACAGCAGAGAGATTTAAAGAACTGAATTTTAAAGATGTTTTCCCTTATATCCCTGCTGTGCTAACAACAAACATGGAACATCTTGGCCCCAAAATGATTTGTTTCCCAAACAAGAGCAAAGGTTTTATTGTAAGATATGGTTCAACTTCATGTATAAAAATTATGACATTTTATGCTACAATCCTCAGATGAAATCTTTTTAATTCAGACTTCAAACTGATTGCAGAAGGACAGAAAAAGACCATCAGCTACTTAAGTTCCCTACTTTCCAAACAGTAGGACAATTAATACTTCACTCCTTGTTACTTTTGTTTCAGGAAATGAAGGACTCATTACTCAATGAACTGATTAGGTCACTGAAAATGCATTCACCTGTACTCCAGGACATGACCAGGTATCTGCAAATAAGTTTAAATGCTGTCTAAGCAACATGTGTCAAGGTGGTGCAGAAGAATTAGAAAGTCCAAAAAATTCCATAAAGGACTCGTTGCCCTAAATGTGCTCCTCTCCCATGCACCAGAGCAGAACTCATGGAAGTGCTGCCTGAAGAAGCCACAACCTCACCATCAGTTCCCAGGATAAGCCAACCTGTGCAGTGATCAGCAAATCTGTCTCATCTCAGAAAGGAACAAACAGAGACCTGCCAGGAAAAATTGCTTGCAGATCTCCAAGGACTGATGTATGGTAAGGTACATAATTAAAGAGGGAGAGAGACTGAAGAAGCTCTGAGCTGGTAAAGGAGAAGTCACAGGGGACTCGTATTTAGTAACATGGCAAAAGTGAGATCATAAACCAGAGCAACCAAAAGGGGGAAAGGAGAAAAGCACATGGTGCAGGACTGGACAGGTCCCAAGTGGCCAAGGAGAAAAGCTCAAAAGACTGCAGACCAAGTTTTGGCAGAAAAACACAGAGAAAGATCTGTTGTCTATTTTGATGGACCCTTTGAAGTTTTCTGGATCTAATCTGATTTTTGTCTGTCATTCTTTGCCAAAAAAGATAAACCCTGCCAGGGAAAAACCCACCTTCCCTTATTCTTGTATTAATACAAAAACAAATGGTCTGTTTTAAATATCAAACACTTAAAACACAGAACCTTTCTTCTATGATGTGTTGGAGAGTTCAATATTTGCAAGCTGTCATACTGGCCATTATAACAGACCAAAGTTGTTTCTGTACCTTGTACTTTATAAAATGATGTCAGAATATAAGCCTTGGTCCTATTTCTACAACTGCACCAAAATCAACCCTCTGGCTCCATCCACATTTCACTGAACTGGATGACAGAGGCTTATTTACTAAAATTTCTGCATAGGGGTGTCCAAAATATATTTTTGAAAATTTTTTTTGCTGATACTGAAAGTCTTCTGTTACTCTGTAGTAGCCATTTCTTTTAACAGTGTCTAACATTATATTACATTATGATACTACAGTGTTATGAGCCTTTCTAGGCTGTCATCTAACACAGTCTTTAGGCAGAAGCTTACCTTTAAACCTTTTCCTTGAATGATTTCAGTTCATACTTTGAGGTGCCTTACTTTCATGCCTTGTTGGAGGGGGGACACAGTCAACAATACTGAAAACACTGAGCTGAAAACTCCCATGTAATCACTACATTATGATGGCTCAGCCTGCCACTGACACTAGTTCCCATTAAAATGACAGCATTTACTATGTATTACTCTAAGCAATATACTGAACATTTCACATCCATTTGCAACTAATACATTGAAGTGCCCCAAATCCCATCCTGCCATTGCTACTGGCAGATGTTTTTTCACAGTGGCATTCATAAGAGTGGCATTCATTCATTGTTAGCTAAGTAGCAAATCTGGAGTTAGAGTACATGTTAATTCAGAGTAGCAATAAAGGAACTGGACAAGACAAACAGGAGTCCAGCGAATGGGAACTTCACCCCGACAAGATGGCAAATACACCTTCATAATGGTGTGACATCAACATTTAAAGGCTGTGTTCTCCTCCCAGCACAATACTCTAAACAGCTTTAAACATCACTTATTTATATTAAAATCCATTTTATTTACATTAAAATACATTGTCTTACCTGCTTGGGTCTCTTATATCATCCCAAATAAACTTTGCCATCCCTACACAAACTCCTGCTTCTTATCCAAATACAGTTCTTGTCTCCCCAGCTGCACAATCCTAGCCTTCTGTTCAATAATGGCACCAGCCATTTATTTGGGCATGTTCTTATTTTATTGAGGTCATTCCAGACTTTTTCTCTGCTCTCTACAGTTGCATTAACAGCTTCCTTCCTATTTTTAAATCAGTAGCTAATTTCAGCAACTAAGTGCCTATTGTTTCTTCAGGGTCACTCATAAAACAAACACCATTATTGATCTTTCTGAATCTACCACTAGTTTTCCCTTTTATCTCATCTGAGTGACTATTCAAGGGGCAAATTCTCAATAAACCAGGACATTTATCCTAGATAAACTAGGGTATCTGAAGGAAGAGGTTTTTCTGTATATGTGTGCTAATACAGCTCCTATCACAGCAGCATCAAAGAAACTCATAAACCCTTAGGGATTTTGTCTCCACAACACCTTTTTAAGGGGACAAGAGTTGTTAACTGTCTTTTACAAACAAGGAAGTAAGATACAGAGAGATTTAGTGCTTCAAAGGCAAAGGCCACTCATCAAATGTACAACAAATTAAATTCTTATTTTCTACATTTTAACCACAATGCTATTTTTGCATGCTCTCTGGATACACAATTGCTTACTTGTTGGATTGACGACCTGGCCAGTTTATATTTATCCTGCATTTTTGATGAGCATCTGAAGACAACAGACATCACAGACAAACATAAAAACCACATTAACCAAACTGTATTTCCTTTACCATTATTATTGAACTTCAATACAATTCTAAACCGATTTGTTGTCTTTCAGTGAAGCTAAAGGAAATTTTGGCTTGGCACAAGAAAATGTGATACCAAAAAGCAAAGCAGCCCTTCCAGGTAATAAGACCTAAGTGATCTCTTTCAGCCATCAGGTATCTGGCCATTATTCTTTTGGCCAAGTGTGGCAAATCCAGTCCTTCTCAAATGAATTCTAGACCAACCTACAAAGAAATTTTAAATGCAGTTCGACTGCTGGAGCACTCCATCAGTTATAAGACACAATTTTCCAATGGCTCCTTGGCATTTCATCACTATTTTGCCACTTTCTGCATCTCTTTTCTCTCTTTACTCATAGGGATGGTTTGTCAGGCTTGTTTTTACTGATCACTGCATCAACAGAGCTCCAAAGAGAGGGGTGGGAATTGAGGCAGGGATTGAGAGGGCTGCCTGTGCTGGGTTTGTCTGCAGTGCTGAGCCCACAGGGAGAGACAGGAGTCACTGAGCTGGGGCAGGTCTGCATTCTGCTGCTGGAGCCTCTGGGATCCAAGGAACCTCCTCTGCACAACACCACCCATGTGCACAGAAATACATGGCTGACTCTGAGCCAGGCCAGCTATGTCTGTGTTTCATTAAAGGGCAGGCAGATCACTTCTGTCCTGCTCCAACACTTCACAGGTTTATTAAACACAGTTTAAGAAGTTTGTCCCTAGACAGGAAATTCATGCCAAAGGTCTCACTGGTGCCAAACACCACTTGGTAGGGGCAATAACACTGCCATTTAAATGTATTGTTACGCATATTACTGAAGCTACTATATTAGCATGAAATATAGAAGTTTTTATGAGAATACAAAGATCAAACATGCTAATTGCATAATGAAGAGAGAAGTAGCTAGCAACCACTCAAGGATCTGGAAGCAAGTGAATCCCCTGGATAAAAGGCATTCAGTTAATCAGAAGTTGCATTCTCAACTCAAATATTTATTTGCTTCCTATTTGTATGCCATAAGGTTTTCTGAGGAGCAAAATAAAGACGAATGTTCTCACTAGGTTTTGCCTTCATGGAAGAAAGTGTGCATCAGGCAAAACTTGGCAACCAAGATGATGAAAAGTCCTAGCAAGGATGGCATGAACTGTAATTTTAACAAGGTTCAGGCAGATATCAGCCTGCGTACCATGAAGTTGTATATTATGGCATCACGAGCCACAGGAGCACATTCTGTGCACACTCTGCTGAACTAACACCCAGCACTAATGCTCCCCTCTCCTGACAGCTCTCTTCCTACCTGGTGGTAGACTCTGGGCTCTCTGCAGGTTCTGCCTCTACTTGCTAAGTCATGTTATAACTAGAGACTGCTTTGTCTTCACTTGAACTTTACATCCTGTTACTCTGCACAAAGGAAGTGAGTTATGTGAACAGCACACCTATTTTTTCCTAGTCAAGATCTACTTTGTTGGATATTATTGCCATTCAGGTGCCTATTCAGTGAGCCAGTCAAAAGCTATGATCAGCTGCATAGCATATAATGATTTTTTGAAAGGAAAGAAAATGCCATTAAAACAAAAGGCCCTGTTCTGCTTCTGAGTAAACAAATGGGAGTTTTACAAAGGCTCAAAAAGGAAAGGGATTAACATGCTTCAACGTGGTAATGGTCTCAACTGTTCACATTAAAATTTTCACAGTAAATTAAACCATGACAGAGGTAGGAAAGAAGTCAATTTTCAGTGGCTCATGCTGTTCTGCTGACATAAATTGCCATTTTTTAGGTAGTATATCCACCAACCTGTATAATGATAGAATTACAAAACCACAATCCGTTGTTGATTATGTTCGGCCTTTTGCATGCTAATTTTAGCCTGCTCTGCCAAAATAATTGCATGCACCACCTCATTACCAGGCTTCTGGATATTTAGAACCCTGTCGCTATTCTTTTTTTACCGACCTTTGCTTAAGCCTGCTGTGCTGGCCTTCCCTCCTTGTACAGTGTCTGCTGCTCAACACCACTTCTGCTTCCCACTTCTGCCCAGGACACCTTCCCAGCACTTACACCCATCCTTTTCCAGGGCTGCCTTGCCAAAGCTAATGCTAAATGTCAGTCCATCTCTACCCTGCTCATCCATGTTTCCCTGCAGGTTGCACACAACTCTTCACTATCTTCATGCTCTTTACAGTCCATAAAGAACAACAACTTTCCTTGACTAGGAAATGGCATGAAGCTCTCCCCAGTCATCCCAGCAAGGCCGGGGAAGACAAGTAAACACAGGCTCACTGGTTGATGCCGGCCAAGAGTTCCCACAACACGTGTTACTTAGTGAGTTTACACAACAGTGACCAAAGAGGAGGGAAAGGACAGGCCATGTAAGTGTGCCAGCACCAGACCCCCCACGGAAAGCTCTGCCCTTCGTTATTGTAGCAGCACCAGAAATGGATGTTCAAGTACAATCAGCGCTTATCTGACCGTCAAATGACCACGGTGCCTTTGCATCTCAGTTGCATCACGGCAGTGTAAAACAAAAAATGACAAAGGCCTATGAAAGAAAGTCAACCCAGTAAAGGGCAAGGTGCGGCGGGAGGTGTGGCAGACCCCAAAAGCCTGGGCGCAGTGGGGCGGCTGCTACAGAGCCGGACCCGATTCGCCCGCCCCAGGCTCCCCGGGCCGGGCCGATCCCGCAGCCCCGGGACACGCACAGCCTGGCCCGGGCCTCGCCCCCTGCAGAGCTGTCCCTGCCCCGGGCCGTGTCCCTTCCCGCAGCTGCCCGGGCCCGGCCCGCAGCGCTGTCCCGGCCGGCGCTGGGCCCCGGGGCCGCGGGGCGGCGGCCGCCCTGCCCTGCCCGGGCCGCGGGGGGCGGCGGGGGCCCCTCTGTGTCCCGGGGGAGCCGCGGGCCGGGGCGAGGGAGGGCGCATAATAAACAGCATCGTTTTCATGCAGGCAGGGCTGCCGGCTCCCCAAGCCTCCTCCCCGCGATAACAACCCAGGTACAGCCCGCGCTCGCCCCCCTCCCTCCCCCTTCCTCCTCCTCCTCCTCCTCCACCTCCTCCTCCTCCTCCTCCCGGGGGGCCGGGGAGAAATCTACAGATCAAAGAAAAGATGCACAATAATAGCGGGGTGGGCTCGCACCGCGGCCCCCCGTCCGGCGGGGCCGGAGCCGGGGCCTCCGGCGGCTCCTGGCCGCGGCCCGGCCGCTGCCCGCCCGGCCGCGGGGCGATGGGGGCGGCGGCGCGGGGCCGGGCGCCCCCGCCGCGGTACTCACCCGGGCCGGCCAGTGCGGGTACCCCTTCATTTTGGCGAACACCAGGTCTCCAGCCTTGTATTCTCGGGGCCGCGGACGAGCCATCGGGAGCCGCCGCGGGAGCCGCCGTGTGTCCCCCCGCCCTCCCGCTCGCCGCCCCGGGGGCAGCCGGGCGAGCCCCCGCGGGGTGCGATGCGCCCGGGCACGGGGCGCAGCCGGGAGCGGGGCCGGGCCCGCGGGCGATCCCCGATCTCTCCGGCGGCGGCGGCGGCGGCGGCAGGAGGAGATGGGGTGTGTGTGTGTGTGTGAGTGTGAGTGTGTGTGCGTGTGTCTGTGTGTGTGAGTGTGTACGCGGGGGAGGGGGAGGCCTTGGACACAACCCCAGCAGCCCCCGGTACCAGGGAGCGGGCTGGCCGGGCGGGGGCGGCCGGGGAGCCCTCGCCCCGCGGCGGCGGCGGGCGCGGCGCTGCCCGCGGCCCCCCCGTGCGCGCTGGGCTACGCCGCCCGCGCCGCCCGCTCCATCCCCGCCGCAGCCGCCGCGGCCCCGGGAATATGGAGCCGTCTCCGACGAATTACTCCTCGGGCAGCGACCGAAAACAGGATCTTCTTATCCCCCCCCACCCCGCCCGCGCCTCCCCCCGCGCTTTCCCTTCCTGTTATTTTCTAGGTACACAGATCGGTTTCTATGAAAATAGGAGAGCAGAGAGCGCTCCAGTCCCGCCCGGCCCTCCCTTCCCCGCTGAAGCATGACACGGTTCTTTATGCGCGCCCGACATGGAGGCAGGGCGGCGAGGAGAAGCCGGCCGGGGCTGGCGGCAGCGCTCCCGCTCCCCCGGCCAAAGGCGCCCGGCCCTTGGGCCTGGCACTGCCCTGGCCCCGCTGTCACGGAGGCCCAGGCCCAGCACGGACCGGCCCCTCCGGGTACCTGCACACCCATCCTGAGCCCTCCCCATGCCAAGCAGCCTGAGCACACCCTAGGCAACGGCCTGGCTCCTCAGCACAAGGTTGTCCCAATTTCTGTACTCAGCCTCTCCTCCACCTGCCTTCTCGGCTTGAAACTAAAACCCACATCCACCAAGCCATGGACCTTGGAGCTGCACAATGGTGATGTCCCCTCACAGGGTGTTTTGGATCTCTGCTTGCCAGTGATGCTGGTTTTTCCCCGTGGAAGGGAAGCCCTGGTAACTCACAAATCCCAGATATTGCTGCTTTTACCATAATGTTATCAGTTCAGCTGTAATGTTCAAACATCAATTATTATTGACATTTATTATACTCAATTACCTTATCTACTAACACTAGATAGGCACCTGCCAGGTGGGTCATGAGCAGCAAAGTTTAGGAAAGGTTTTTCTGCAGGTCTGGCTGAAACTGTAGCAATAGGTTCCCCAACCACTCCCACATTTAAGATGGCAACTGTCCTCTTTGGGTTTAGGGAGACAGCTCTGGCTGATACTTCCCCACTGCCAAGGAAAGCACCTGGCCACAGGCAGCTCCTGCTGATGAAGAAGGAAATAGATGGCTGAAAACTGTAGGGTCACATTTTGGGGAGGGAGTAGATGGACCACAGAGAGCACTTCCAGTCTGCAATGGCTGGTAATGGCAGAAAAATAAAATAAATAAATGCTTCTTCTAGCACCTGTTCCTGGGCTGGCACAGGACCAAGAAAGCTTGTTTTTTATGGTAGCCCCAGATGTGGCTCTGGAGCCCAAATGCTGCTGCTGCTAGTTTGTAAGTCAAGAAAGTTTTCACTCTGGGTCATAAAAAAAGATAAGCACTTCACTGCTGGTGGAAGCACTGCTGTAAAATCATTAGCTCAGGTATCAGTAGCAGACTAATAATGGAAAAAGAATTCCAAAAAGCTGGATAAACATTTAGATAATTATCCTGCACTGTGCTCAGTGCTGTTACCTGTTCTGAAGCACTGATCAGTGACAGGGTGGCCAATGCAGCCACCTGCAGTATATACATCTGGCCAAACAGCTCACTTTCACTTTCACACGAAATAGGATTTTATATCCTCTTAAATTGATACCTGATTCCCTTCAGAAAAATGTAATATAAAATCTCTGACTACAGGAGCTGGGACTCTGATCTTACTCTCTCCAGAATAATCCTATGTGCTGTCTTACACACACAGGATTACCTCCCCAAACCAGCCTTCAGCCTTCCCTCCAGAGTACTTGCTAGAGTGGTGGAGCTGCCTTTTTTTTTGTTTTGTTTTAATGCATTGTTTGCTTTTCATCTCAGATATGAATAGCTCTTTCTAGTAACTTATTTAGTGACCTTAAATCAGAAAGGAGCAGGATGTGTACCAGTTGGTTGCAAAACAAAACTCTATGCTTCATGTACACACCTAAACAACAATGTATTGCTAATGTCAAAATAGCAACATTTGAAGTGACTAGATACAGAACTGAAACATCTCATGGCAATGTGCACTTTTGTATTTCCTTTTGTCCCAACATTGGTGTCTGCAGAGAATGCAGTGAAGGGTTTCCAGTCTGCAGGGAAGATAATCATATACTAGAGCTCCAAAGAAAACTCATCCCGTGGACACGCAAGGATGCAGCTCTCTTTTGCTTGTGAATAGACTGCAAAGGATAAATGAGTTGCTAAGGTAAGAACTCTGTTCAGGTTTGGCCAGCTGAAAACTCTTAAAACACTCTGCAGATAGTTCCTCCATCAAGCTACGGTTAAGATGCTGGGAAAAGGCGGAGAAGAAAAAAAGCAAATTTCCTTGCTGACAAATGAAAAACCAAATCAAATGTTCCACACAATTAAGAGGAAAGTAAAGTACACTGGCACAACACACAAAGGAGTTTGGTAGTGTGCATAGACCCCTCAGCCACTCCTCACAGCATCCAAAGCCTGAGATCTCCTGCTAGCTCACCTTTATCCTGTTCCTTTCTCTTCCCTTACAAAGGGGAGTTCATCTACTCCTTCCACACAGAAGTGGAAAAGAGGAGTCATGAGAGTTTCTTCCTAACACTTCAAGAGCAGTTTCAGATCATAACAGGGAGTGGAGGGCTGCAGCGGTTTGCTGACAGATGCACTGCATGTACATGGGCCAGGTCCTAAATCTACAGAAGCCAAGAGCTGGGTCTGCTTTGGGCACAAAGATCAGCAGGTCACAAAGGCAGCAGCAGCTGTGTCCTTGCACAGCAAGGGAGACCTGAGCAGGCATGGGTGTCTCCTTCTCCCTAAACTGCCCAGCATGATCTACCAAGTCCTCTCTCCCTTCCCCCCTGCCAGCCAGGTGCTCTATTCCCAGAGCAGGGCAGTGTACACGAGTATGAGCCGGGGAGATGGTGATGACAGAGGCCCAGCAGGACACAAGGGAGGTGGCAGGGCCAGCAGCATGGTCAGCAGTGAAACCCTGAGTCACCCAGGACAGATGGAGTCTGAGAAAACTGCTCTGAAGTCATCACCACACTACTGAATTTTGCTTTCCCCATAATTCCCAGAAAACAGTGTTCTTCAGCTATTGAGAAGCTTTCAGCTAGTTCTGATAATTTTTCCCCAATTCACATGAGGAAAAGAATAACTACACACTCCTGGTTGAAAACTTTCATAGTAAAAGGATTTCATTGATTTGAAAGTGTAGATCAATCTTTAAGAAGAGAGTATGTGGACAAAAAAGACCTAATTTCAAAAAAGCCTTGCAAAGTCCTGAATAAATTTTTAAACATACCTAAGTTATGCATTAAATACTCCATGACCATGGTTTTGCACACGCCTGTTTGCATGCAGACAGTCTGGAATGTGAATCCTATTCATGCTGGTTTCTTGCACTTGCCATTTTTTGAGAAGCTGCCTATATTGTGTCTGTTGAAGCCACGTGGATTATTACATTTGCCTCTTACATTCTGTCCCTCGCCACCTTACAATTTTTGCTTTCCCTGCTGAAATCTCTTCTGAGATCAGACTGAAAGTGCTCTGCAGCATGGCTACCTGTACAATCAACTTTACTGTTAGACAATGAAAAATAAATAGTTTTATTTTTACTTACCTACCTGTGGTTGATATAATTTTCTTTCCTTCTGCATTTCCTTTTCGTGTGTGTAAAAATGTGTCAGTAATGATTACCATGATTAGTATTTTGCCTATGACCACAGTAAAGTAGTGCTTCTCTGTTAAATATTTTAATAGGAAACTGTTCCGAGTCACAACTGAGCCATTCCCCTGTGCAAGACATGTCTGAGAGCTCTGTCTGAAATCACAGAGCTACTTCATGTGAGGCAGAAAGAGGCCATGATGGTTTATGTCCATCCCAACATGCATGAAAGGCACTTACCATGCCCATTAGGATATTCTTAATTACTGGAGATAAGAAGCTCACCAGGGGATCTCAAGCTTTCTCTTTAATAAGCTTAGAAGGGAGAAGGGCATGTATCATAGCTGGAGCAAGTTATCTATACCCAGTTTCATGAATCTTCTTATGTTATACACTCCTAATCATATTAAATTAGACAATCTTTAAGGTGATTGCTTTACATGTTGCAGAGGTGTGAACACATATCCTAGAGGCAGAAGAGATAGAAGTACTTCAGTTAAAATTAACTTTCTCTCTGACTGGGAGCTTTCCACTTGAAGATGGAAAGGTTTGCATGGGATGGAAATGTTATTAGCAAGTATGCATTGCTGCCATTCCTTGTTCTCTACAGGCATTTCAGCTAAAGCTACAGCAGGCAAAAGATGCCTACAGTCAGTGCTGCTTTACATGTTCCAACTCAAACCTCTGTTTCTAGTTTCTAGCATATCTTTCATAATTTAACCATTAGAACTGAAATTTTCAATGCATCTAAACTCTTCTGACAATGACAGTAAAATAAATAATTGTAAAATTATCAATTTCCCAGGTATCATATAAACATAGCTGAGTTTTAAGTGTCTGAAAAGCATTTGTACACACTCAACAAGGATTAATAAACAAGCCTCATGTTCTGTCTGGACTAAACACGCTCTAGGCTAAAGTGAATGTGATTCAGCTCATGCTGGAGATGACTGTGGAAGCAAAGCTCATGAGAGGAAAAAATGGCTCCCCTTGAGAGAACTGGGGAAAGCTGGAAGGGAAGCAGGAACTAAAGCCTGAAAAGGATGTGAGAAAAGCAGAAAGGGACTAAGAAAGAGAGGTAAAAGCAGACGTGTATAAGAACACAAAGATTTCAGTGTATTTTAGTATAAATCAAGAAAACCTGCACATTATCTAACAAAATTCTGTAGCCCAGTACATCTCATTCTCTGCTGGCAAGTTCTCCATACAAAGACTAATGACCTGTCACTGTGCTGTCAGTTTGCTCATCAGCTTATGTGGAAATCCACACTCAATTCAAAGGTATTGGACTTTATGACTTACCAGTCTCTTCAGTGGTAACCAGCCTGAGATTTTCTGTGGAGAAAAAAATAAACAAATCAAAAGGAAGTTTTTAAAGATTGTATCACAAACCTTTCCAGCAACCTGAGTATTTCATAACATTAACTACCTGACTTTGCAACTTCACTGCTTGAATTTTCTCTTGTGGCATGTGAAATGTTTTAGCAGCCATTTATTGAGAAACACTCATAAAAATCTAGTACTTCCAAAAGCATTATGCATGCTATGGAGATTATCTTGATGGACAGAAGTTGCACAATTTACTTTGCTGTTCCCATAATTTTATGTGTTTGCTATAGGTATTATTCATTGCAATGAAACTAGTGACTCTCATTTCCATTTGATTGCTAATCTATAAAATGCTTCTTCAAATGACCAGGTGAGACACTTCACCTTTAAAGCTATAAAGCCATAATACCTAAGAAAGAAAACCTGCAACAGATATTTCTCCTCTGGACAAATATTTCAGATGTGCTGTCTAAAGTCTAAGAGATTTATTGGGTGAGAAGTATGTTGAGAGTTGACAAGAACAATAAATTTAGTGCCAGATTCGTGACACTTACCCCATCGTAGTTTCCCCTCATAAATACTGGAGAAAAGGATTTCTATCACATGCCCTCTGGTACATTCATCAAAATTCCTTTTGAAATGTGAATTAATGAATAATTACATCCCAACACAGACAACAGAACATATTTATTTAAGGAGATTTGTAACTTCACTTTTGTATCACCTGAATGACAGTGTCAGAAGCCAGGAAACAAAAAGAAATAATGCAGCTAGCACGCAATTTCTGGAGATTGCTGCTGCTTTGCACCACAAAACCCCTCTCAAGAGCAGCAGGGTTTGATGATGGGATGTAACTATTGCTCAAGAATTCACTCTTCCAGAACCCAAGCCCTGAATATCATCTGTTGTGCTGCAGTCTAATACATGTGTGTTATCACAGGGAAAAAAAAATAAAAAAAATCTGTGTCAGGAGTTTCTTCCTGGATAGATTGGCATCAGCAAGAGTTTAATAGAAGGTAAACTAAATGACACAAGACTATCATCCCAACTGTGTTGAAATCAGCAGAAAAACTCTCAGCATGTCCCCTCTGAAACTCTCTTCAGATCATTCTCTCTATTCCATGGGCAACATCCCCAAACTTTCAGTGACTCAAATCACTACATTGGGTCTTATGCCCATCTTCCTCCATGTCTTTCACCTAGGCCAGATCCAAATCTCACTGTCTTCCTTTTTCCACGAGCATTTTTCATCTCTGTGAAGGCACTTTTCTCCAGATATGACCTCTGTAGACCTTTCTTGACCTTTCCCATCCACATGCCCTCTTTCTCCAGTTCATGTGAAGCAGTGCCTTGAGGATGTGGCCATGCTTTATAAACACTTTGCTTTGCTCAAGAGTCACTTGGAAATATCCTCTCCCTGTCATGCCTGTGTTTTACACCTTGGCTCCATAGGACTGAGCATCCTGCTGTTTCTTTGTTGTGGGTTAATTCCAGGAAAGCCCCACACATCCCTGTGGGGTCAGCACCACGGGTCACAAATCCAAAACACAGCACTGCAAAGCTACTGTAAAGAAAATGAACTATATCCCAGCCAAAACTAGAACTTTTTTCCATCTTACCAGCCCCATCCTGCCCAGACTTACTACATCATCCACCTGGATGATGAGTCCTGAAGGGGACCTGGGGGTAAGGACTGAGATACTGCTGGGTTTGAAGCACTGAGGAGAGTTCTCAGGCTCTGTGGTTGTGGTGATGCTAAGGGTGATGACCACGTTGCCTGCCAGGATGAAAAGAGGCATGAAGTGCCTGGGAAAGTGGATATAGATGATATTACACCTGACGGGTTGTAGGGGATGTCATTGCTGATCAGGCAGAAAACTTGGCAAATTACCTTCTCTCCCCTCATCATTCCTAACAAATAAGGACTCAGCTCTCTGGGCAGCCATTCCTTTCCTCTCCAGGGCACATGAGAAGCTGGGATGCAGGGACCAAAGTGGGCGAATCCACCACCACCACACTTGGTCTGACATGCTATTGCTTAAACCTTGTGGTGTACCCTTAAAGATCAGCACACCACCCTGCACAATGCAAGAACTGGTTCCAGCTGCCTCCCATGAGAACTTCTCAGAAGCACATTTCTTCACACATTCCACACAGCCTCTACCTCCAGATCATGTTTCTTGTGATGGCCTGTGAGTCTGCCCCTTCCTACTTACATCTTGTCATGTGGCAGCCACATGTTGATTGTTTCTCCATTAACCAAACCTAATATCCTGCTCACCTATTTGTCTCTCAGAGATCTGTACTCCTGCTCATGACATCCTTTTAAGAATTGTAACCTCATTTCTTTTGAATTCCTTTCTCAAAACTCCATCCCTCCCAGAAAACCTAGGATAGCTGATTAGGTCTACCACACCTCTAATGAGTGAGGGTTAGCATCAGAGCCTGGAATTAAGTGGTACAGAGGCTGAAAAGGTCAGGAGTAGGTTGTGGAGGAGGAAAGGAAGTTAGCATGCTTAATAACAATTAAGATTAAAATGTATAATTAAAATTACCTTGCCCAGTGTTTCAGTGAGCCTTTGTTGTATAATGTATCTTTTTCCCCACAGTCTTTGTTTTTTTTCAACACTGCCCTCTTCAAAGAAGGCCTCTTCTTCTGAGTTTGGAAAGTTACATGTTTATAAATAATAAATACTACAATAAAAAATCAGGGCTACTGCACTTGCTAGCAAACAGCCAATATGCACTAGATCTCTTGGAAGTCAGAGGTCTTTTCTGCTGCTGTTTGTGCCACTTTACCTAATTTGATGTAGTGAAGTTGCTCCTGATTTGTATAACTGAAAAATGGAGTTGCTAAAATGTAAAATTACAATATAAATATAATATAAATATTAAAATAGAATTATAAATATTACAAAATAATACATATCCTAGCAGATGTGCATTATTTGCAGAGATGTGACTATAAGCCAGGAAACAGATATTTCTAGAGAAGTGACAGTATTACTATGTAATTAGAACAAAGAGGCTTCATAAGGAATGGCTTGTTTCTGTCCACTTGCTAATATTCTTCCTTAGCTGTCACATTTAAGTGGACACTATCTTACTGAACATGAACCCCAGTTCAAACCTTCCCACTGCTGCTCAGAGAAATACAATGTTTCAGAAGAAAAATTATAACCTATCTTCACTGAATAGAAGCAGCAAAGTACTTAGTATATTGCTGGAAGACAAACATGAAATATTTAGGCTGGTTAGTATTAAGAAAGTCAAAGTGAATATCATGAGATGAAGCAGCCAAACAGAATTGGCAAGGATAGTCTTATAAGGGAGAGGTATTAATAGACTGCTACTCCCACAGGACATGATTCTCCTATCTTAATCAGGCAAATCTCCCACTAAAACTTTCAAAGGGCATCATGCCAGTCCAGAGCTGAGCAGGAACTTTGGGACCAAAAGTGAAACCCAAATGTTCTGTCCATTCATGTAAGGCCTTTGTTAATTGCTGGTCTGCATCCTCCCTCTGCAACTTGCTGGCCCTGGCAGCTGGAGGGGTTGGCAGCTTCTCTGCTGGGCAGATGCTGGCACTCTGAAGATAGAAGTCAGAGTTTGATGCCAAGTGGGCCATGGTGCCTGAAGAGGAGAAATAGTCTGAACATTCACAGCTGCTTTTTGCCATCCAGTGATCAACAGTGAACTTCTGGAGCATGGCTAGCAGAAGATGAGTAGAAAGGCAAGAGGTGATACAAGTGGTTAGGCTCCACAGACCTCTATTAAATTGTGGTGTCCCCCAGCCTCAGTTTAAGCAGAGCTCGGGACCTACATATTTTTTTGGACCTGCTACAAGAAAAGATCTACTTTTCCATATTTCTGTGTGAAGGACAAATCTAAGGCAGCAAGAGTATGAAATTGAAATGAGCTGCAGTTTGCTTTCCCCTGCAGTGTCCTGTTCTCACTCCCAGTCTTCCAGGACAGTTTTTACCTTACAGTGGTAGCTTAGGGAACCCATAGGATGTAGAATTCAGCATCCAATATAGAAGGATTCAAACCAATTTATACTATTTACATAGATGTCAGTATTGTCCACATAACATAAAATTAACATTGTTAACAGGGGATAAGAAGAATTGAGATTCAGGGCAGTAATATAAAGAACTAACAGGCTGTTCCATATCCACAAGCTGTAAGTTATTTTACATCTAGTACTGGCCATTATGTAAACTTTGTGCAATTTGTTTGTCTGTTTCAGCAATGGGAATTTAAATGAACAGGGAAAAGACGGTTCTATTTTGTTTTAATTTTCTCAGGTTAATAAAGTGTCAAATTAAAGCAAGGAATTAATTTCTCAGCAAATATAGAGTTTACAATAATTGTAGTTGCAACAAAGGTCAATAGACCAAATGGCCCTGTCTTGGTGCAACTGTGCTGAGGGCAGTACAAGAAATAATTTGGCCACTGTGTATCTGGTGTACCCAGTTCTCTGCTGCACACGGCAATGAAAGGGAACACACACAACCCTGCTGAGTGCAAAGCTCCCATAAATGCTCACTGCACTCTTGCACAACCAGCACAATCCTGCTTTTGAGCTCTCCAGACAGAATTTCAGCCTTAAAAATACTGTGTAGTTCTGCACATTTATAGACTACTAATGAAAAACTGGTAGATGAAATTTATACTACATGTTGTTTAACTGTGTATATATATCATGTAAAGTGGTATGCAGTGAAGTATATACACAAATGTAAAGCCTCAGATATTCCTTTATTTCACTGCACATGAACTCACTTTCTCTCTCACACACGTTCTCACACTCAGAGCATAAGGAACCTACTGGTCCTCACCGATCCCCAGAATTCCTGGGGGGCTGGCAAGGTCCAAAGGTCCTAGAAGCTCACTCTGCCACATGTTTGCCTTTCCACACAAACATTTGCAGAAATCTAGGAAATCTATCACCTTCAATGCAGCAATGTGACATGACAATAAAAATATTTATGTCTCTCATATTTTCCAGACAGGAAAGTATCTGTTGGAATGAAGATACTGCTGTATCCTCTCTTTTAACTACACCTTTCTTTTTTTTTTTTTGTCAATAGCTTTGATCCTTTACAAGTGTCCTGTCAGTAACCACTCTGGTTTGGATTAAGGACAAATGCTCCAATTCCCTCATTTTTTTAGTGAAGCACTCATGCAAGCTCGTTTGTTTGAAGCTTGTGATTCAAACACTTAAAAACTAGGGCTTTGAGCCCCTAAATGTTTGCTTTCAGATTCATGGCATGTTCATTGCTAGGCATGTCAAAGGCTGCTGCCTCACCACACAGCATGGTCAGCTCCAGTCTTCCATGGAATGGGCAGTGGCATTTGGAGATGCTGCTGCAGAAATGAGCAGAAGCCAGGTCAGAATGTGTACAATTATTACTGCAGTTGATGGGAATCTGGGTTATGCTGTGATGCTCCTAAGGCCTGGAGCTGTATTGTCACTGTCTATCCATATACTGACTGAATCACTCAGATGTCCTACAGGAAACTCCAGCAATAAATAACTGAGTAGAATGAGTGCTGTAGAAGAGACTTCTCCATTTGAAACAGCCCAAGGAGACAATGTAGACATCCTTACTTCTAAAGGCTGAAGATGCCATCTCTTGACTTTGTGTCACTGTGCATTGGGATATGCCTGGGCAGTGTCAACAGCTGAATCTCTACTGGATTTAGTGCAGTCCTCCCTTTCCTGGCTAACAAAACTGCTGGGGATGAGTTTGATTTTGAAATGTTAATTTATTCCATTTTGAAGGCTGATTAGTCCCAGTGCTGGGCTTTTGTTTTTGGGTTGGTCTGAATTCTTCATCTAGGAGAAGGTGTCAATATGGTAACAAAACTTAATTTCTCATCTGTAAAACCTGTACAAATCACACAACTCTGCCCTCTATTGTGGCATACACACATGCCTCCTGCTATGGAGAGGGTAAGGTTTTCCTACATTCTGGTGGGTTTTGCACTACAAGTCAGGGAGGCCCAGCTGAGGGCTCCTACACTATTTAAAAGGATATTGCAGGGCTGTTTTAGTGTAAAAGTAAAAACAGATGACACTATGTGAAAAGAGCTTCTTACTTGCTTGCCAAAACCTCTACAATTTCGAAATTCAGCTATGCATCTTTTAATATTCACTTCTGTGATCATTTGTAACATACAAACGCTTTAAAGTGGCCTCCAAGACTTTCTAAACATTCTTGCTTTCTGTTGTACTTCTAATCCTCTTATTTGTAGGGTGAAAGGAAGATAATGTTGGCTTTCTCTAAAGCTGGCTTACTTTCAGGAATATATGTACTATGACTCTTGCTTTCTTTACAATGCTAATGATGTGCATAACAGGTAAAAATACTAATAAAAATGGGTATTTATAAAGATTTGATGGGCTGTTCTTCTATCTGCAATCTCAATTATTTCATCAGAGTTGAACACAATAATGTAAGTAAACTTCTGCCTAGTACTTGATCCTCTGTAAAATAATGGAGTCAATTTGCTGCTTTGTACTGACTACCCTAAGCTGGCCACATGTTTCTTTATGAACATTGATTGTAATGCCTAAAAATGCTCAAATTGTTTTCAGTTTGAATTACTCGACCTTTCAGAATATTTTTTGAGGATGACATGGAAACCAAGCACTTGGAACATCTTATATTAATTTTTCTCCTTTGACACTAAAATAGCCACCATGATACTTAAGTTACCTAAAATGTCACTGCAGATTTGAATGCTCACAGGAATAAGCAGCAGAAAACTCAGTAAAGACATGGTTTTGAAAATGTTATGGTGGAGTATATGAAAATATTTAAAAAATTTGTTCTGCACATGTGTAACACACAGCCCAGTGGAGTCTATGTCTGTGACAAATGTTTGTCACAAAATCTAAGTACAGACAGGTTATAAAAACTGATAGTATCTGGAGAAATGAACAATATTCAGGCTCAAAATCACAGCAAGCATTATCACAGTGTGAATTCTATTTATGACTAGTGAGAAATAATGTAAAATAGTTTTGAGTGATTTATTCTGACATGACAGGGAAACTAATCTGTATGAATGCAACTCTGTATTTTAGGGAATACATTCTTTTTATTTTAAGTATTCCAGGCTGCATATTCTGTCTACCACAGAAAATTAGTGTTAGTGTAGATCCAAGAAAAGTCAAACATTTAAAATTAGAGGACATAATTAAACATCAGCACCTGGGCCAATGGCCTCTTTGTGTAAGATGAAAGTTATAAGACCCATAGTTTCTTCTGAAAATCAAAAGTCAAGCAGCCCAGGAATTCCTAAGATATATCTAGGATTGGGGTGAGAAGTGGTTTCTCAAATAATGAGGCAGAACTGAAGTCTGAAAACTAACTGAGAAGGAATTTTGCACAAGCAGTTGCTGGAGTGTGGGGTTGGCTGCTGGATGAGAGAGCTTTAGGCCAAGATTATCTGATTTTTCTTTAAGTAGAAGGTCTGTGACTCTCGATATTCTTTTAAATAAAGACATGTGTGAACTGAACTAGTTCACAAGTATTTAGTATTGACTGTGTCAGTAGGAGCAAGAATGTGTTTGTATGAAAATTAACTGATAGAAACTTTAACCAAGGGAATGATAAAATACTGCCAACTTGAGATTCCTAAACTGGGCTTTGGTCTGAGGATAAGATAAGAAAGTTTTTGCAGATTTTTTTTTAAGAAAAATGGGAATTCCACTGAGAAGCTTAAGTTTAGAAACTAATATCCCAACCTCTACAAGATGTCTGTCAAGCTGTCACTCACACTGAAAAGTACACCACCATTCCTTGTACACATGGCCACCAGCTACACTCTGCTGAGTTTAAAGCAGAGAAAACTGCAGCTGTAAATGTCCAGGCAAACTGCTGAAATGCATCTACAATGGATGTGTACCATGCAGCTGGTGGAGATGCTCTCTTTGAGCACAATCAAAAACTTGAAGGCAGTAGAAATCTTTCCATTAACTTCTAAACTTTTCAGAGGGCATAATTTTACAGCATTTTACAGCATAATTTACTCCAAATTGCGTTGATTATACTACTTGTAGCTCTGAACCATAACAGACCATAAGGTACTGACTGATCAGCTTATACTTCTAGACAAATTTCTAATCATTTTTGTTGTAAGTTCTTGTAGATTTGGGGAGAAGATAAACACATGTGCTTGTGAGCTGGATTTTCAGAAGTGTTCCTGTATTTTTAAACTTGAATTCTGTTGTAAAGAGATGAACTTGGGACTCTTCAGCATTGTGTGTGGTGGACAGTTGTTGAACCTTGGGGGCTTTGCTGTTTTTTTTTGCTCTCCTGCTGTCCCAGAACAAAATCCATTTCCTTTTCAGAAAAAGGAAGCCAATACTTATGACAGCTACCAAATTTTGCAGACTACTGGGAAAAACGATTGGGTCAAGCTCTGCTTTAGCTTCATTGAACCTGCTGTGAGCTGAGGCACTGGCACTGTACTACAATCTGGCCATTGTGTCCAAAAGTACAACTATTGGTAAAGGAAAATATCCATAAGGAAGCTTCTGCAGGACAGACTAGCACAGGAATTATGGCTTCAGCATCTCACTGAGCATTTGTTGATGCAGGGAATGGCTCTCTCTGAAGCTCCTCAGCACAGGCTGGTGCTGTACCATGGTGTAGATGTCAGGACTTGGCCACCTGGACTTTCTCTTCTCCCTGGGGTCCCTGTGTTAGCCAAAGGTGTGCCCCAGCACAGCTGTCACCAGCACCAGGGACACACTGCAGTCTGCCAAGGCACTGCTGGGTCAGATGGACTGCTGCTTCCCAGAGGCAGTTGGAGGGTTGCCACTGTTGTACTTGTCTACACATCCAAGTTAGTTTATTTTCTTTAAAGTGTGTTATTCAGCTCTGCTAGAAAGGACAGAGAGAAAAGCCACATAACAAATATCTATGCTGCTGTTAATGTAGTCCTTCCCAGGCCTCTGACCTTTCTCACCAGGACAGTTTTCCAAGCTTAGTTCCAAAATACAGATCTGTATTTCCCTGAAGTACTGAACAATTTCCACCAGAGGTCTCTGTCTACTAATAATTCCAGTCTGGTAGGATTGCTTATGCACTGCAAGGTTCCAAAGTCAGTGTTAGGCTGTGTCTCTTCACAGGAATAAGAAACAAAAGCAAGATTTCCCAAATCTGAGTGCCTGGGAAATCATCGTCTACTTTACAGAGCAGTAATACCCATCTGTTACATACACAGAGAATTTCAAAAAAGGTTTTCTTATATAAGAAGTTATTTAAAAACTCCCTTGAGCACATGTAGCCTATGAAAACTAACATTTCAATGAATTTAAGAATTAGGAGCACTTCATCAGAGTTCAGGAACTGTAAATATCCTGCTTTTACATGCAAAACAAGTAAGCTCATTTGAAGCAAGGAAAATAAACTTCTATCTTCTCAGAATGTCTGTGATCCCTAACTTGAGATATAACTATGCTCAGGGGGAACTGCTCCAAGAGACATTTAGTTTTCATGCTACAATATCTTTGCATCTCATCTGGCTTTAATACAAGTGTACCATCTGCTTATGACAAAATTATTTATTTTTATGCCTACATTCCCCTATTTTATTTACTAATCTACTTCACTCTATGGGATGCACTCAAAAAATGCAAGGTGCTAAAAATAAGGATTAAACAATTCTGCCTTGAGGTCTGGTCTCTAATTGCTCTGTGCAGCACTTCAATTGACCAAGAAACATTAAGAAGTCTCAAAGAGAGGCTCTTTTGAAGCTCAAACAATATCATCAGGGTGGGGCAAGTTCCCTTCCCTCACCTCAGGAAAGAACCTTATCCTTCTCTGTGCCAAGACATTTGCTGGTGTTTTGTTATGGCAGAGGATGGTGTGACATGAGAACCCTGCAGCAGAACCAACACAATTTCCCCAGCTCACAGTAGAGCCACACCACTGCTTGTGTGGAACACTACATCAACAAAATGCTGCTGATGGCTGCTCACCCTGAAATAATCTCAAACATATCCTGGTGTAGTCTCTCAGCTGAGATGTGAAAGGTGCACATTCCTTTCATCTCCAGCTGTCCAAAAGCCACAGTTCCGTATCTGAAATTGAAACAAGGCCAGTGACCAGTCCAGCACATCTGTGTCACCACCAGCAGCTTCTCTAAAGAGAAAACCAATGGACAAAAACCGTGGGAGCAAGGTCTGATCCTGCCCATCTCAGTGGGGTGACTCACAGCAGGTGTTGTTGTGTTGAATGCCTGAAGAATTACAAGCCAATTTCTTAGCAGCTCTTACCCATGTCATAAAACATACCATTACTATATGCTAATGCCATGTACATACATACATGCACCGAGCCCCTTCATTTCTGCAAAATATTACAAGTTGTGGCCTTGAAGCAGTACTGGAAGCTGTGAATATTGCACTGAGAAATACACTGAAAACAAGTTCGGCCTTAGAACACAACAAACAACAGTTGCAAGATGAGAAAATGTATTAATGCTCTTTGCAACACCTGGCACAAGGCCGACAGTTTACCTTAGCTGAGGAGCAAAATTTACTCCAACCTACAACAGAACTCCTACTGGAGTGAAGGTGGCGTTATATGGAAGAATTGTAGGCTCAGTTCCAAGAGCACTGTAATTCTTTGTTCAGCTTTGACTCACTCCCTTCTGTTCAGGCACAGGTAGCAGAAGGGGTACTTACTGGATGAACAGACTGATAATGTGCTCACTTCTTCAGTGTCCACTGCTATAACAATCCCCTTGGGATTAAGTGAAAGAGGAGGAACTGGATGTGATTTAGGACAAGGAATTTTAACCAAACAGCAGAAAGTTCCACTGTGTCTGAAACTGAATATTTTAGTCAAATCAATGCCTGCGCCTGTCTTCTGCTTGTAATTCACCATGAGACAGAGGTCCCTTGCTAATCTGGTAGAAATTCTTGCAGTCCTTTGAAAAAAATCACTTGTAATTCAGTAGTTCTTTGATTTGCAAACTCTAGGTAGAATTTTATTCATGTTTTGTTCACTCTTTTCCAGCAAATACCCACATTCCAGCTAAAGCTGATCCTTGTTTTGTCAGTATTGTCTCTGACTTCAAATGGTATGTTCATTTTTTTTGGGAATGCACATAATCTAACCTCTCCTTCTACCTTACAATCAGCTGCAGAAATGTGTTGTGATTACAATAATGGTGAGATGACAGGCAGACCTGGCTATCAGGGTTCAGTTCCAGTTCTAATACTTTGCAGTTTGATTCTTTCCTCCTACACAGCTGTTGCAGGCCTGGATGACATTGAAGGTACAACTCCCTCCTCTTTCTGCTCTGCCAGAGCATGTTATAACTGAAAAGCCCTGGAAGAAGCTACAGACTGAGAGAGGATTGTGTGGGAACAACACAGAGATTTAACTTGAAGCTATGGATGTAGAGAATCTCTAAAAATTATCTAAAAGTCACAACAGTATCAGAGATTCCATCTGAGGAGACTGTCCTTCCCTTCTCTAAAGCCAAGGACATCAATATTCTGCTTTAGGCCCAACAATGTTGAAAGACTATTTCATTACAGCTCAAAAGGTCTGCAGCTTTGACCCATATGATGGACCAGAATGAGGAAATGTATCGACTAAAAGATGCTTTGGTCCTGTTTTGTGTCCAAGAGACTCTTATGTTCACTTCATGTGAAAGAAGAAGAAAGATGGAGGAACTTTCTGTCCTTGTTCAGTCTCTAAACAACACTAAATAGAGTAAGGTCCCTCATTTCCTGCTGCTGTAAAATTTATGGCCTTTCAGTAGCCTACAGCTACCTTCAAGAAAATAAAACAAGGCAAGAATGGACCAGGAGACCCAGCAGAAGATGAGGCATAATCTAACCAGTGAAAAGGGGTTGTATTATTTCCTTGTCTTTATAGGAATATTCTTTCATAGCAGAGAGG
Organism: Melospiza georgiana; assembly: GCF_028018845.1. Lineage (NCBI taxonomy): Eukaryota > Metazoa > Chordata > Aves > Passeriformes > Passerellidae > Melospiza > Melospiza georgiana. The sequence goes on from NC_080442.1 coordinate 11,279,910, forward strand.
TTCAGATCCATCTTACCACATATCTTTTCCCAAAATCTATCCTTTTGCTTTGCATCTACTATAGCAAAACATTTAAAAGTGTCTTTCTGTTGAGAGACATTGCTATTGGCCTGGGAAAAAAAAAGACTTCCCCACCCCAGATATTGACTTCAGCAGAAATACACACTTACTGCGTGAGAGCAGAATCTGAGAATAACAAAAGACAGAAGTGCACAAATTATCCAAGAGCTTCACTTATAAACTTGGAATGTGCTCCAGCTTTTAACAAAGTACAAGAAAACAAAAGAAAAAAAGCTCAACAATGGCAAAAACATTGCCAAAGAGTTGGGAGAAATGTCTCACTGCTCTCATGTGAGCAATGAGATTAAAATTCTTTACTATCAGCTTTTGAAGCCACAGACATTAAGATCTCAGCAAATATTTCAATACTTTCAGAAGAAGAGAACTCATATTTATTCTACCTGCAGATATTGGGCACAATGCTGCCATTATTTAACTGTTTTACAAAACTGAGGTCCATTAATTCAGTTATCTGCTGGTGTGAAGTCAAGGCTTTTGACTGATGAGACACTGTAATTCTAACAGTCCCTGCCAATTCATGCATGATGATGTTGCACAGACAGTATTCATTTTTAAAAATTAAAAAATTATGTACCTTTGCTGTATGCTACTCAAAGTTAGCACTCTAAAAGAGAGAGTCACCTTTTAAGGACAAAAGGCTTGAGGAAATAGGAAGGCCATGATCTGATTACGTGAATAATCTTTCCTTATGTCACAGTGCACATGAGAAAGATGTTGCAACATGGTCCTTGAGTAAGGATGCAACACTGGGCTTGGTTTTTACACTGTAAACAACAGATAAAAATGGAATACTAGCAACACTTGGAATTATAATGGATTGTGTTTTGGGCTGGCTGCTTGGTGGAGTATGATGATGAACATCTGAACATTCCCAAATCACATTTATTGTAATGTGCTGATGGCACTAATTTCTCTATGCTTGAGCCCTTTTCTCACATTTTCCATCCCCACTTAGCTTTAGATTCTGTAAGAATTCTCAGGACTAATAGTAAAACCCCTTTTTCTTCATTTAATCAAATTACAGTTCTGAAGTTTTGCATTGGTGCAAAGATGCCACACTGCTGCTAAGAAGAGTACAGAACTTTGTGCCAGGATCCTAGGTTGGAAAAGGAGGATGAAAAAGTCATTGTACCACACAGAAAAAACCTCAAAGTACACCCAACCCAACCACACTGTGGGTGCACTTTAAGCCCTGAAGTTTGCAATGAAAATGCCCTTATTTGCATTAAGGCACTAGTCCTTAAGACACAACAAGGCTCTAAGTTGAAACCAGCACCAGGATGGACACAGGGTCACCCACCTGGATCCACAACTTGGGAATATCCTGCAGGTCAAACACAGCTCCTATAAAGCTTACAACTGTCTTGAATATCCACTTACCCCTAGCTGCTTCTTCCACATGGTAACCTCCTTCTGCTAACATGGCAGCATATAATTATTCTAACAACAAAACATCATTCAAACTGTCCTTGTGACTCTCTCCTGGGCCTTCAGAGAGGCTGCAAGGCCCCAGCTCTGGAGAAGGGACATTTTCTTTGCATTCTCTGTTTCACTTGAAAGAATTTTCTGTATACAGAATTAAACATTTTCATCTTCATTTAAAAAGCCCCGAGACTCTCCTGTAATGTTAAATTAGGGGAAAAGTTCACTCTTTGCTGCTCACAGAATTTGTGCAATTTTGGGATTTTCTACTTACATCCATGCTAAAGCACAAGAGAAATACATCCAAGAATGAACTGTGGTTTAATATGAAGATAGAAAGTGTAAATACAAAACAATACATTGGAAATCAGAAATCTTCCCTTCTAGAAAAGCACCACTACTACTAGCATCATAAGGCACTCTAAATTTCAGAAGCAGGGTGCCAAGTAGGGTGACATTGCAGGTCTGCTCTGCTAAACCATGTTCTGCAGGGATTTCTGGGATAGAGCATGCTCCCTTTAGTTTGCAGGATTCTTTGTGGTATTTATATTAGTGCACAATTTGTTGATGTAATGTCATGATGGTGGTCTTCTGCCCAACTCCAACATGTAATTAATGTGATTAAAACCACAACTTTTCAAAGAAAATTTGGCATGCTTTTCTAGAAGAATATGCAGACTTCTTGTGTTTGTAGTACATATCTGAATGCAAATGCATGTGTTTGATTTCCCCTGAGTGCTGTGTGAACAGTTATTATTACTGACCTGGAAATTATTCTACTTTCCCTATTTGACTATTGTTTTTGTCTGGGTTAATGCATCCCTGAAACCAGATGTGCAACACTGGATATATTTCCATTACTCAACATGATCATGGGTATTTATTATCCCAATGGTTGAGGCAGTTACAGTTGGTTTTTGCTGCCCACTCCATGACCTTGGTTGGTCTCCATGACCCACAGGCCTCACAGGACAAAATGCAGGGTGCTGCAAGGAATCCATATCAATGAGGCAGTGCCTGCGATATTAATGCTATGAACCACTTGAAACAAAAGGAGAGAAAATTTAGATTTTAGTTCTCTAAAGCATGCCTCTGTTGGATTTTACATAGGCATCTATCATGTGGCAGAGCCAGCATCACCTCCTGCTGTTAGCAATGAAAAGGTTGCTCTGGCCAGTTCTAATTCCAGCCAGAAGAGTGCAGCAGGACATACCTGTGATGAACATGTCCCCACAGGGCAGACCTAGAAAATGGCCAAAAATTTTTTAAATATCACCCACTCCCTACAATAATAGCCTGACATATAAAACAAAATAAAATGCCAGTTAACAACAAATTGATTTCTTTCAGTCACAGAAAAGGGCAATAGAAAGAAGAGGATAGTTGACCAAACAGTGGCTATTGCTCCATAACTCTAAACCCAGTAATTTACATTGCTGTAAACAAAAGACTAGTAATGGAGAAAGTGATTGTTTGTGAATACTGAAGATTTTTTAAGAATAAATTAGACAGGGGAAATATAACATCATGCAAAAACTACACTTGCAATAATCCTCCATGGGGACACAAAAAGACCAATCTTATGTCTGCTCAAGGGCACTAGCAAGAGAGCAGAGTGTGTGTAATGCAGTGCTGGCAGCTCCATGTGGGAACAGGCACTGCTTTTTGGTGTTTTGTTTCCAGCTGAACTGCATGGTCTGAATACAGGGGAAACCCCCATCCCTTTATCATAAAAACATAAAGATACAGAGATACAGGTTACAAAGATACAAGTGGGAAACTGAGACTGCTTTCCTACTGCAGCCTTAAAGAGGTTCCTTCATACAAGGAAAAATAAGGTAGAGGAACATTCCCAAATGCAACAGGGAAAAGTGTAGAAACAGAGAAAGCAGAAATTTTCTCATTCGTTTCAACATACAGCTATTCCTCCATTTCTGCTTCATTTCCCACACACTGGCATCATCCACTCACTGGCAGTAGCTGCTCATGCCTGCATAGCTTCCAAAATGCATTCTTCTCCATTCAGTTCCTACTGTTTCAAAGATCTTCACCCTTTCTGCCACAAATAATATTCAAAAGGAGCTCTTCATCAGAGATGCTCTCTCTGTGGATGGTGGTAACCCAAAGAGTGCACAAACGCCACCCACAATATTAGGAGTACTCCATGCACTCCTTCCCCTTTGGAACCCCCCTGTGGTGGCTCTCCAAATTACAGTGCCCCAGTTTCATGCTCAGCTACTGCTCTTCTTCATTCTTGTTTGTGCAAGGTAAAATGGAGAAAAATAAACACAGACAGGAAATTTTCATCAAACTCCACAGAAGTGAGAAAAACCTAGGTGCATCACCGCCCCTCACCTCCCCTGGAAAGGAAGGAGATGAAACAGCCGAAGGATAAGGATGGGCACAGTAGAAGCTCCAGCTACACTTTCCTTTGTAGTCAGAGGGTGAAAGTGTTTTGTGCTAAAGCAGAGGGAGGCAGAGTGCTGGGAAAGCCAAGTAGATGGTTTCACTCGAAGGAGTTTTTCCTGGATATGCTGAGGAAAGCAAAGGGGCTCACAATTTCCAGGCCATTGCAGAAAGGGGAAGCTCTGCATACAGCCCTTTCTGAAGAGAGAGAAACCCCCATTTTTGTAGCTATCACTACCAAGCCTTGCATAACTTTGCACAGGATAACTTTAGGCAAGAGCTGGCTCGGGGCACACTCCCTCAGAGCTCTCCCAGCCTGAGTAGCCTGTGTGTACCTCTCACTTGCACATGGCCTCTCTGTGCTCAGGAATCCAACGTAAGGTTTATATCATCCCACACAGAGGTGCAGATGTTGGCTTCCCAGAGCAGCAATAACATGTCTCCTCTCCAGTAAGTTATGTTGTTTTCCTAGCGTCTCCTCTGAAGTCACTCTGGCTGCTCCTGGTTCCTCCACATCTCTACACTCCATACACTCACACATTTTGTTCTCTTTGAGAATTTTTGGCTGGAGACTCTCGGAATGTCATAAGGCATATCTGTCCATATTTTGAACTTCACTAAACTGGCCAAGCTCACTCAGAGTCAGTGTTTTATATCTAGGCAGGATCTGTTTCATGCTCTCTTACCAGCAAAGATAACACTAGTACAGTTGTTACATTGGTCATGTAGAAATATTGCCCGCAAACTAATCATTTATTGTGGAGACAGGGGCATAGAAATGAGTAAAAACTTGTTTTATCTTTCATAGTGTAATATTTTGACCTGTTTTATTAAGTTAGCAGTTATAAAGCACTGCAAGCAGCCAACATGGGTCTATTTACTTACACATATAGCTAATGATCCTTGTTGAGACATGATTCCAGTATTATAAGCCCTGTTCTACTAAATTCATTGAAACTGTTCCCAACTCACATTACCATAAATGAGAACAGAATGAGGTTTAACATGAATATGCAGCCCTATGCATATGCAATTTTACTATGTATTGATATGTGTGCATAAATCACCTATGCATGAAGTGTATATACATACTGTCATTCGTATAAATCAGCAGATTCAAATAAGATATTTTCCTAGAAAACAGCTTGTATAATGACTATAGTTAAAAATAATAATTTTTGAATTAAAATTAGAACTCAAGTTGAAATCTTTTCATCTGCTCAGTTTTACTGCAGTGCAAGTTGCTCAGTACATGCCTTAACAGTAATATATTACTTACAACTATGGGATCCTCTTTTTTAAAAAATCAGTGCAGTGAACAAATGTTAGGACTATGTGTTTCTAAATTTGAAGTGATACAAAGAGGTGAGAACAATCCAGGAGAATTCAGTTCATCCTTGACAGTCCCCTCACTGGCTTTAGGCTTCAGTGAGAAGGACAGACTGGGCTTCTGCTCTTGAGAGACGCTGGTCTGGGGTAGGAGATGTACAGACAGGGAGTGAACAGGAAATGTGTCACATCTTGGGAACTTACAGTCTGACTCAAAGACTGAAAAAGGGCAAAGAAGCTTCAAAAGTACAGAGTTCTCTCTCTCATATCATCGTATGACAGGGAAGCTTGAGCTTTTGCTAGTACAGGGTTATGTCCATCTAGGAAATTTTTTCAAGCAGCCATCAACATGCTTTTCCAAAAAGCAGTAGCTAATTTCACAGTCCTGACAATTTCTCAGACTTGAAAACACTGGCAGAACATACAGTCATCAATGACTGCCTCTACTTAAATTTGCAAGCTTCTGAAGAGTAGCAGATGCAGGAGTTAACAATAGCAGCAATATTATAAAAATAACACATTTTGGAAATCCCTACACTGAATGAGCAGAAACTACAGAACAAGAAGAATAATGACCAAAGATTTAAAAGACTGAAGCAAAGAATCAGCTCACACTAAAGACATGCTTGAATTGGCCTGAAGTTATTGAAAAGAAAAAAAATTTCAAAAAATTGTAGAATGATGCTGATATATGGTGCTCCTCACAGTCCAAATTACAAAGAGTTTTGCTAGAGACTTTGGCAAGCACAAGTTTGACAAACCCTTTCAGTGCTGCATTCAGCAGTCAAAGCAATTTCTCTGCTTATTAAAAACAAGCATCTGCAGGCAATAACGCATAGTAATTCACAGTAAGTTTTACCAGTTTAGGGTAGGAGCTACAGAGACACAATATAAAGGCTACAGATGCTTCCATGAAGCTTTAAACCAGTGCAGAATTAGATGAAGTGCTCACCAGAGAGTGACTGTCACCTCATGGTGTTACCTTTCCCTTGCCTCTTTACAGACCACACATAAAAGCTGGAGGGTGCTCACAGGGAGCTGAGCTGACAGGGCTCCAGTTTAACAGGGTGATGTTTCAACAGTACATTTCCAAGTCAGCAATCTCGCCTCATCCAAGGAGTGCCAAAAGGCAAGGGGAGCAGGGGGTGAGGGGTGAAGGCAAGGGGAAATTAAAAGCCAGTCTACTTTCAGAAACATGCTTGCTGAGGTTATGTGGAAATTTCTCTAGCCAGCAATCTGTTCGAGAGTTTCCAAAAGTTTTCCAAGTCATTCAAAGCTGACTCGGTCATGCTATGCATACTTAATTCTACTTCAAACTGTGTCTTGCCCTTCCCTCAAATCAGGGGGACTGCCAGTAAATGCTGCTCTGAACAAAACCTTTGATCCAACCTTCCTCCTCCTATTGCACTGTTGTCTCCTTCCCAGTTCAAACTCTCATTTCAGCTTGGAAATGAATGCTCACTTGCAGGCTGAATGGAATCCTTATGGGCTGTATCTCAAACTCTAAAGGTGGTTTCAGTTTAGCCGCTTTTCTTAAATCTATGCTTGCTGATTAATCAGAAATCGCTCATGAGCCTTTTTCAAGAAGGACCTGGCACTCTACTTAAAAATCCCTGGATTAAGTCCAAGTAGTTTAGCTGTTTTTTAGGCTTCCCTATTCAATGCAGGGCATCAGACAGTTATTTTCAGAACTTGTTTCTCCACTTTGCTGGGTTTTGCACTGCATATCTTCAGTAAAGATTCACTAGAAACAACAGCCTCTGGTTTTGCCACAGTTCTTTTTAAAGTGCTTAGAAAACTGGGGCTATAACAACAGATTCCTTACACTCCATTCCAAATAGATTTCTGCAAATACTCCTGTAAGTACCAGGACATTCATTGTTCCAGAGGGACATAGATTTGCCACCAAAAACTATTCAGAATACCTGTGTTCTGAAACTGGATACTCGGAGTGGCTACCCCCCAGTGTGCACCCGTGCCTTCTCCTTTGGAGCCACAGAAAGACGACAGGATCTAGTTTTTGAGGTTCTTGTTTTCTAAGGGAGAAGAAAAGAGATAAAAACAAAAAAGGAGCAACATACTCAAGTAGCAGGGGTGGGCATACCCAGGCCCAGTTCAAATCTCAGGCAAAGATTTGATCCCCCAACTGCACATACTCACAGATTGCAGATGTGAACATCTCTGGAACTGAGCCCCAGCCAGGGGAAGCTGCTTCAGCTCTCCAGACCAGCTCTGAAAAGCTCCAAAAATAATGGTACTACTATTCTGAAGTGAGGTTACTTCCTTCAACATCTGTGGTGAATATGTGATACGGGCTGCTATAAGCATCACACGTATTTAAAACTAACAGGAGATGTCAAGGCTTGGTCCAGCCACATTGTGGTCATTAGGAGGAGGGAGCTACACAAACGCTTCATGAGATACATATGCTGCTCTAGGGCTAAGGGTTATTAGCCTGTTCTGAGAAATCTCCCATCCTGTCCAGATTTTGGAGAAATAACAAAAACCCCTCACCAAACCCTTCCAAAGTATATAGAATAAAGAGGGCACAAAATATCTTTCAGTATAGTTCTCAATGACGAGATATTTACCTTCTGTTTAGCTGACAGCTTTTAAACGAACCTCTACCCTTGCCTACTGCACAAAGAAAAAAAAAAATCAATAAAATATCTGACAACATTTATTACATTACTTCTAATGGCTCATTAATATAATGACACTTCCTTATTATGGAATAAGTTAGTACCATTGTCAAACCAGTGCTCTCTACAAACAGAATGTGTTCTCAGAAATTGTTCTTTTTTTAAAATAAAAATTAAGAATAGCAGTATTTTCAAGCAAAAAAGCCTACTTTTGTGAATCAACCAGAGGCATTATTATTGGTTTTTATTAGCACATACAAAATTATTAGGGTATACAAATGTGTTTCTTTTTTTTTTTTTTGACACAGTGAAAACTAAATAAATGGGCATTACATTTGTTTACATCACATTTTCTTTCAAAAACCAGTTAATGATTAAACAAAGAGGTTTATATATATATATGTATATATATACGTATAAAAAAAAGAGCTTGAAATAGCTGGATAACAAATAATTGATTTATACTATCAAAAGGCTGGGAGCAATTGTGTCTCCTGTGATTGTGCCCTTAGCTTTCAAACTATGACCCCCACTGATATGAGTTTCTACTAAAAATCCAAAGAAAACAACAATGAAAAACCTCAGCAAAACAAACAACACTCTACTCACCCCAAAAAAACCAAAACACCGATTCCCCCCAGAACACAAAACCTCAAAGCAATGGCACAATGTTCTGCAGGCTAATATTTTTTCCTGACGGATTGAAGCACAAATGGATTATTTTAAATATCACATAAACCTACAGTAAATTAAAAAAATAGAAGATTACTTTACACAACGCATGGAAACCATTTCTAGTGAGCACAAACATTTACAACTGTGTCATGTTTTTTTCCTTGCATAACCCATACTCACACACAAACCAGTTTTCAAAAGAATTGGTGAAATAATCAGTCCACATTTGTTTCTTTTATACAATATGAAATGGTTACAATACCATAGTATTTTTTAGAATAAGTTAAACATCAAGACATATGGCAATAGCATTGTACTATTCTTTCTACATACATATGAAATCCTGAATTTCAATCTATTTTTATTCAGTCACAAAAATGAATAAAGACTAAGATCCAGTTATACTGGAAAACTAGGCTAGTTCTAGAAACCACAAATACTGTAAGCACTTTGGTATAATATGTACAGATTGTGCTGTCAATGTCATGCTTGCATACTAGAATTGATCAACAGATTTCCACTGGTGGAATAAAGTAAAAAAAGTACTGTAAAAGACTTGCTTTCTTATTTCTTTTCCTCTTTGCAAATGATTGAAAAAGGACACACCACAAGTACACACACAACATTTGTATGATGTGACTACAAATTAAATATTAAAGTGTTTTTAAATACAATGCAAGGCCTGTCTTCTTAAGTGCATAGAACGTAATGCAGAATACTGTTAATTACAGGGGCAACCTCAAAGACATGAAACATTTTAACAGATATTGAACAAAGTTCTCATTAAAAGAAAAGAGGTGTGAATGAGAATAAACATTCTTCTATTGTTACAAAGACTGACACATGTTATCCCCCACTGGTAAGAGAAAAACTGCTGCATCATAAAAGATCTATCTACTGCATCCATTTTATCACTTGCTCTCAGAGGCTTAGAATTGCACCCTCAAACTCCTAAGAAGTTTGGATATTTCATTGGGGATTTTTTCTTTTCTTTTTTTTTCTCTCCTATTTTTAATAAAACTTTTCTCTTTCTGAAAGTAGAACTCAAAAAGTGCATTTTAAATTAAAGGGCTTACTTTCCCCCTTATTTTATGGATGCATTTGCAACAGTTTAGAAATTTTAGCTTAACCTATTCATTCTTTCTATCAGTACAATTTATCAGAACGTCTCAGATTTATTCAGGCCATTCTGCCAACAAGTTAAGTAGCCCCTTTTCCTGCAAAGCAAATGGTAATAAATTCTAAGAAATTCGAAATACTGTAATATTTACTGAAGTGAAATGCAAACTTAAAGAGTAAGGACTGCAGGATTTTCAGAATATTTGGACTTAATGCAGTTTTCCCAAATTTGTACTTTCTCCTTTGGATTTTGGGATATACTTAGGTACAAATATTCTGTTCCACTAACACTGCAAGTCAGCTTCAGACTAAGGTCTCAGGAATGAAATGGTGGCCTCAAAATTCTCAACCTAACCAGAGGAAACTCATCCCAATCATTACTCATTTCTTACACAACACAACAATCCATTTAACATGTAAACACAAGCAATGATGGTTCTCATTTGAAGCTCCTATTGTGGCAAGTAATACTTCACAGGTATCAGAAACACTTAAATTAATGTCCCTACTACCCCCATTTCTAAGATGTCTTCTTTTCCTTACAGAAGTTTTAGCTGTTCAACATCAAACAATTGCACAAAAACTACAGCACCAAGCTTTGCTAACTGAAACTGCTGGAGAGCACACACAGGAGAAAAGAATTTGACTGTGGTTGTTGAGTGAGCTAGAAGTCAAATGAGCTTAAATAAAACTAATGTTAACACATTCCTTAATTGAAATGATTAATTCTTAGCAGAAATAAATTAAGATCCGTCTGATCTTACTGTAAGCTAGTTGGTGACCCAGCCAGACTTTTGTGCAGATTGGGGTTTTGACTGTGCCTGTTCCGACTGCGAACAGATGAAAACATTGTGTTGCAACCTGGGATTTTGCATTTGTGGAGCTGGCGAAGATGCACAGTTTTGTAATGAGCCCTGAAAGTTCCTTTATTACTGTATGTTTTCTGACATATATGACAAGTTATTGGCAGACTGGAAGGCATGTTCATAAAGTTTTGATTAGCTTTCTCAATTAGAGAACAGTCTTGGTAGAGTTCATCATTGGGCATTAGGCTGGGTCCTTCACAGCTTTCATCACTATCATCCAAGGGCATGGTGCATATCTCACTTCCTCCGTCAGAATCCCAAGAAGAATGAGCACTGCTCTCAGATTTAACGCTGGAAGTAGTGCTTAGATCCAGAACAGCTCCATCATTTAATGGATCGTATCCATAACTCTCAGAACAGGGTTCTGCAATTTTGCTCATTGGAAAAATGTAGCTGCCTGCTCTGTTCACTCCTTTGAAGATTACAGAAGTACGTCCAACGTGTTGTTTTAAAGAGACATCTTGGCAAAACTCCTTAGCCATGTCTTTCAAGAGGTATGTTGCATTGAAATGGTTGTTGAATTCCAGTGTATCTTTAGTCAGAAGTTTATGATGAAGATTTAGGTTTGAACTATGTCTAGAAGAACAAAGAGAAGCTTAGCAAGAAAGTGTTTCACCTCACTTAGCAGTTGTTTCACAATGACTATAAACAAAAACATGGAAAATCATTATTTAGTAGCATGCATAAATTGTATACTTCAGATTTGACCAACTACCACACAGACTGCACATGGACAATTTACACATGTGACTGGGTTCTGAACTTGCTTGCACTGGCATATATCAGATTCTATGTAATAACTCTACAGCAATCAATGTTTCAGATTCTCACTTGCTTTGGGGGTAGCTGTCTGCTCCGACAGATCCAGTGCTAACATAAAAGAAGTTGACGCAGACTAAAAACCTATAAACTGAACTGAGATCAGAGAATGGACTGAGGTAGGAAAGAAACAAGATTGTTTCCCAATGGACAAAGCAGGAAAGGATTGACACCTGAGCTGGCAAAAAATGTTGATGATCCCATGTACTCTAGCCATGTCCAGGATGCAGCTGTACATATCAGTACAGAGATTTTGTTGACAGGAGTTTCCTTGAAAAAGGAAAATTGAAATAGATGCAACTTGCAGTTTTCAAATGGGCACTTCTGAGTTCAGTTTGAAACCACTAAAACATACAGAGTCACTGTTCCTCACTGAACATTGTTAATCAATCAGCTCACTGGGAACTTACAGGCTCTGTCTAGAAGGCTGAAGGTATTATTGTAATACTGGTAAAACATTTGTCATTCTCCTTGCCATCATGGTTTAAACAGAACCATGAATTGTTCAAAAAGGCACAGAAATATTTAGCACTTGTAGTCACACTACTCTATGTTAAAGTCTAGAAACTTGTGCAAAGCTGTTCCAAATAACTATTGTACAAAACTTGTGAAATGACTTCTGAGCTTGCTTGTCTTTTTTTTTAACCCATCTTCCAAAAGCACCTATGTGAAAACTTATCTCAACATATTGGTGTGGGAAGGAATCTGTGGCATGTGAATGCAAATCTCACTGCTGGCCTTCTTTCCTGTGGCCCATATCGCAATTCCAGTGGAGAGGAATTCACATCTGGAAAGATGCAGGCAGCAGGGTATGAAGCCCTGCCAGCAGCAGATGAATCTGTGCATCTCAGATGCAGAGGCCAGTCCTCAGAGACCGGCTCATCCTCTCTCTGGATTGCATCAGCTGGCTCCAGCACTCCTAGCAGATTGCAGACAAACTAAACCTCGTGTCACTCTCAACTACTATCCAGGCACGCTTCCTCAGCCAAAAGCTGCTCTTACACCGCTGCACACTTGGAAACTTGTAACACTTCAATACGTTGGTTACCTATCACTGACCGCTTCAGATACATTTCTGATGGTCAGCAACAAAGCTTTGGCACTTGTTGCTCAGTTGATGTGCATAACAGGCTGAAATAAAATAATTACAGCAATATAGTACTGAAATGAGCATTAAACTGAACCAAGCTCATGCTTTAGTTTAGAAATTATTATTTAATCTCACAGAAAAGCACTACTGATGTGGATGAACACCAGATTGTGTTAGTTTGACTACCACTACATAAGGTTAATTTTGGGCTGACAAAGACTAATCTTGCTTTTCTTATGGGCTTTTTCTCACCAGTCTGTTCCAAATCCTTGAGGAAAGAAAGTACAAGGGCAAATGAAGATTTCCTAAATTCATCTCATTGCTTTTTCTTCAAAAACACTGTATACATTAAAATATACATGAAAGTACATATTAAACATGTAAGTCCACACATGCATCTACTGGAAAATTGCTGAATTCATACCCTTATGGCTTTCCCTTTATGTACTAAAGTATGCTTTCAACTACTGCAGTCTTTATCAGTTATGAAATTTTCATGGCTTTATTTAATACCTTGTAGTCTTGTGGAAAGGAAATGTTTCTTTCAATGGATTTTCATTTCAAGAACGTTCTGATAAGTTATCATACCTGTTATACGAGGATACACAGAAAATATTTGTAGGCTCCATTCCTCAAACACTCATTTTAATTTCAAATTAGGCTCCATTGTGATGGTAAAATAAATAGAATTTTGTTTATAATTTTCTTACCTGTCTCGACTTCTACGAGAAGGGAAAGCAGCATTACAGCCCTCAACTGTGCAAATATGCATTTCTTTGAGATGTACATTTTTGAAATGCATTTTTACACTGTAAGGGTTTTTAAAAGTCTTCTTACAGATGTCACAATGAAAGCGGCTTTCTTCCTTCTGAATCCCTAGTGCATGTTGACTGACATGATCCATATCTTTAGAGTCTTCAAAACAAGGAATGGCAGCACCCCTGTTTGACAAAGTGCTGAAAAAGCCCCCAGTCAGCAAGTGGTGTTGCAATTCAGGGCAGTCATTTTTAGGAATCCTGTGCTGTGACTGCTCTTTAATATACATGGGGGGTTCAGTCATTGGTTTTATAACATCACTGTGGTGGTGTTTTGGATCTTCATACATAATCTCATGGGAAACTATTTTTAATGGTTGGTTTTCTTCTGGTTTAACCTCTTTCTCACAGTGTTGCAATTCATTCTCAGAGATATCCTCGATGTATTTGTTATTTGGTGCAAAGACAGATTCAAAATACTTTGGGCCCTCTACCCCAGAGAGAGATTTCCATGAATTACCTGAATGGGGGTGCTTTTCCACCCTGTCGGTCACCCGCTTCTCTATCTTATGCTCACAGGTCTCAAGCTCTCCATCGCTTACCCCCTGCAGGCGTGACTCATCTTCAGAGCTGGCAACATCGCTACTTTCATTGGGTGTCTCAACAGCTTCTTTCTCTATCTTAATGGGCATACTGGACTTACGAGACTTCTTCTTGGGGAGCATGTCAAATGGCAACTCATTGGAAACAAGCTGCTCTGGTATGGAGGAAGAAACAAGAGGCAGAGAAGGAAGAGTACCTGGAGTATTGGCAAGCTCGGCTGGTGTGACTGGGCTACGGTAAAAAGGAAGAACAGGCTGTACTGTCTTCAGGTTTGGAAAGAGGACACCATTGTGTCCAATACTGGAAAATCCAGCCTGGCCTTTGGAATCTGTACAAGAGCTGGCATAGCTGGAAATAGTTCTGCTATCTGGAGTTAAAATTGTGAATTCTGTCCTTTTACTGTCTCCAGGTCCAGCAATGGTCAAACCATTTCTCAGATCCTTATCCCTGTTATTTCTGTTCATTGGCATATGGAGTCTGGGGTTAGGATTCGCACTATGACGATTTCGACTACGCAAAGAACTGAACACCATATTGCAGCCCTCAATGGTGCATTTGTGCTTTATCTTCAGATGAACAGCATTGTAATGTATTTTCAAAGTACCTTTATCATAAAATGTTTTTTCGCATGCAGTGCAGAAGACACGCCCTTTTCTTGGCCCAGCATTTTTTTCAACAGATTTCATTTTGTTTTCTGGAGATAGTGCTGTCATTTCAAGCTTGGCTGCTGTATTATGTGAACTGGAATCACTTAAAAGGGCATCTTCTTCTGTTTTAGTGATATCTGGGCCATTTATGCTCCTCTCATTTTCAACCTGAAATGGTGCAGAACTAGAAGTTAAGAAACTGCTTTCAGAAAATGGTATCTGAAGATCTTGTTTGGTTTCGTTGCTATGCTCTTGACCTTGCTCAATCAAATGTCTTTCTGGCGGCGAACCTATCAAAGGTGGAGGCACTGGGCTGAAAAACTGAAACGGCAGCATGAAAGCCATGTTATTTACAAGATTCTCAAAAGGATGAATGTTGGTGGGACTCATTTTGTCCAAGGAAGCAGAAAAATTAGGACTGTGTGGGTTGCAGCTCTCAATGAATGCCCTAATATCCAAATTGGCAGTTGGTGGTGGTATTATGATCGACTGCCCTTCTTTCTCTTGAATTGCCATTAACTCTACAATGGACTTAGTTTCTCCAAAGCGAAGGAACTGCTGCAAAGTAGCCAGTTCTTCTTCAGTGGTCATTATGCTCCAGTGATCCAGCACCTTTCCTGAAGCATCCTAAAGCAAAAAATATTTAAATGAGTTAGACATTAGTTAAGGTAAACAAAAAACCACTTCCCCTCAAATCTCTCATGTTTTTCGGGGACTAAAATTTATTCTCTAGCAAAAAATTAAAAACTTTCAATTTAATGAGGTCAATGTAAATTTTGTGATAATTTCTTCCAAATTTTATCACGTTGGTGATATTACTTCTTCCTGAACTGACAGTAATACTTTCCAATAAACTATTTTTTTTCACAAAAATTAAGACACGTTATTTGAACAACAGATAGTATCCTGTAAGCACAGACAGGAGAGATGGAGCAATCAGACCAAGATTTAAGTCCTCATTTAAGCCAAGTATTCTTTCATTGCAAGTTTAATAATCTTCCAAGCAACTAAGATCAGAGAACAAATGAACCTATATTGATCTATTGCCAGTTTTCACAGAGCACAGCTGTAATTACACTAGTGTTGGAGTTCTTTCAAACTCTAGCTATGCCTAACTTTTCCCAATAACTACAATAAATATTTTATCACAGAACATGTATTTGATGGCCTACTGAGATTTTTCACAGTGCATGTAAGAGTTTCTAAGATGATGAAGAACGTAACATTATAAATTTTTCATGTGATAGAGGTTCAAGGTAATTGATTCCATATTTTTAATCCTAACACTAAAAAGCAAGATTATCAAGACCATTAAATATTGATTCATGTCATAATGTAAGATCATAATGTTACTTTACATAAAAGGTAACTTCCACAGCAGCAAGGACTAACATCAGTGTAAGCACATAGGGCCAAATACACTCTGGCTGCTGCTCCAGTAAGGTCGATAGCACTACCAGAGATTAATATTGTCCCTGGTGTTTTAAATAATGGCAAGTTTATTTCTTGATGTATTATTCTGCTGTATAAAAGCAAACTCACTGTTTAAATAATACTGGAACAAGTTCTAAAGCCTCTACTTTGATACACTACCAGTAACTCTTGATTTTTATTTTTGCTTACCTTTGTTGTTAGATTTGAGCAAGTGGAAAGATTTCAATTAAGTCCAACTAAAAAAAGAGACCAATCACCAGAAATCACCTTTCTTTTCTGGCATTAAGCTCATACATGTCTACTACTGTCTTTCAGATGTGCCACATTGTTAACACATTGTGAACCACTGAGAAGATTAAGATGGAAAATTACTTAACTGTCATATTTCTATTTTAAAAGCACCTCTAAATACCTGTAGCACATATCCACGTATATAATCCTGCAGTGTCCAATCCAGAGCATGGAGAATCTGTATCACCTCTTCCTGCTTCAGAACACTGAAAAGCCGATCAAGCAGAATTTTAAGGCGCACAGGGATGGCTTGGGTTCCGTACAACATGAGGCTACTGATATCAAAGACAACATTGGATTGAACTATTTCTACTTGGCTTGATGGGTAGAGGTTTGGAATCCTTAGTTTGCTCAGGGCTGTAAATAAAAATCACAAAATGTAAATAAACTTGAGTCCCAAGAAAGAGAACATGAAATGCAACTAATATTGGGGTGGGGGTTGAGGAGTGACACAAAAAACATGCAATAGTTATGAGGATCCTAAATTATTTTCTATAGATTGTAAAAACAAATATTACCATGTGCTACCCATCCATGCCGGCATTGGTCACACTGTCGCTGATTTATTTTCCCAGGTTTGAAACACTGACAACTACAGTTCACGAGAGTGCACCGGATAGCCTGGAGATCAATGGAAAGCATGATAGGTAATATATGAGCACCATTCAGATTGTGCAGATTATACATCCACAGTACCTCTATAAAATCCACATGAAGACAGAATTAACATACCAACACAGACCTATCAATGTGCAATGTAAGTAATCCAGGCAAAGCCTGAGTTATACAAGTCACCAGCAGAAACACTGCAGTAAAATGAAAGCAGAATATTTAACAATATATATAGCAACACTTCTGTGGATTTATTTAGGCTGAAGCACCTTCATAACAATTATTGTTAAAAATTATGTATTCATCTAAGCTCTGATCCTTATGTATGATCACTTTCTCAGGAAGGTTTGAAAACAAAGCTGTACAGATGAAAGACTTCCTCTCACAGTTTTGCTGGCACTCCATACTGCAATCTAGCCAGCTCTAATGAGCAGTGCATCAGCTCTGCACAGATGTCATGCCCTACACACCCAGAATTCACATGGAATATTTCTATTCTGTCAAAGACAAAGGAGTTTACTAATGCTCCTCAGTGACAAAGTTCACCAAAAAGTACTCCAACTGTTCCAAGTCTAAACAATCACGTTTTGAAAGCAGAAGAGAGCACACAGAACACCAGTTGCACTGTTCAATTAGTACATCACTTTACTCTTACCAAGGTCATCTATAATGCAAATCAAATTAGTATTCAGATGTCCCTAATCAATGGGGTGATACAAACTTGCTTCCTGGAATATAATATTTCTTCTGTATGTGCCCATCTGCTGGAGAAGGCAAACAGACAACTTGGAAGTTCTAGTTAAAGCTCCAGAGGGATTTGCTACAGAGCAAAGCTTTTGCAGGATTCTGCACTGCTTGGATCTGGCACTAAGAACAGTTCCTGCATAAAGAGAGTATTTATTGAGGGAGGGAAAGCAAAGAAATTGATGTGCAGAATATCTTAACTGGAATAATAAAGAAAAAGAGTTAGATCATGCAATTGTAAAATGCTGGCATTTTTCTGCTTTTAAATTAATGTTCCCTCTCCTAAGGTTTTATGCAAAATGGATACTTCCACTCCTCAAAATACCTATAGGAAAGTAAGATAAGATTTGAAGAAAAAAAAGAAACTCTGCATTCCCCCACTGGCACTTTAGAAAACATACAAGGAAGCCTGATCATCCAAAAACTTGCTATGAAAGATGGATGCAAGAAACATTTAAACTCAAAAGTACATGGCAGAAAGTTAATTTCACTGAGATCTGCAATGGTCATTTTTTTAGACTTGCAGCCTCTGGCTGACTTGGGGCAGAAGAGGACACTGCATACAAAACATATAAATAAGCATGTTCATGACATTTGGTTGCCTGATACTTCACAGTAATGGATTTGGAGAGAGATTTCAAAAATCTCAGTATCTGGCTTATCCAGGAGTTGCCTTACATGCACATCTCCAAACTGCAGCGACTTGATGCTGAGCTTTGCCTCTATTTGAAGAATTGGAACAAGTGGCAACAGGGCTCTTGAAATCTCTGAATCACTTTGCCTTTAATCTTTTAAAGGAGCTGTTGCAAAATCCTGTGTTCTTGAGAAAAGCTCTTGCTCCCCATAAAGTCATAAAATACACATCAATACCCTATGCAGTATTGCTTCATTTTAATGGAGGATATATTTTCACTTAGATCCTAAAATACTTCCATATAACAATAAAAAGCCATAAATTTCTTATGGAAAGGTTGGGGGAAGAAAAGGTGTAGTTGACTGTGGATTCATTTCTACCACAAGATATCAAACAATAACGCAGATTGAGTCTTCTGCCTCTCTGCATACATAATATTCTGTGACTTGCCTGGACTGATGCCTTTCCACAGGCAACCCTGCTAGGTTCAGTAAGGTGCAGTGCATTCCATAAATGCATCTTTTACATTCCCTTCAGACAAAATTACAAAAGAGTACTTCCTTTTTCTGCAAGAAGTAACAGAAATCTGCACAATGAAAAAAGCTGTCACGATGAGAAGTTAATTGAGATTTCAAAATTTTTTTCATTCCTTTTCCTTTGGACATGTTCCACAAATCACTGACCTTTAAAACTACTTTTTCTATTTAATTTGTGTACTTGGACAAGAAAGATACATCACACCAAATTTTGCATTTCATAGCTTTCTGTAAGAGTCTTCTTCTACATGGTACACGTATTTATTTTGCTTTCCTGTGTATGCATAGAAGACTGCACATGCCAAAACAGGAACAAGTAAAAAGAGGACATTTTGTTTTACATATATGAAAACAGCTGTTACAAAGGGAGTAGAGTTCCCTCTCTATTCTAAATATTGAACTGAAGCTGTCTCAAGTCACATTATTGCTTCTGGAAACTAGAAGGAGTTAGCTTGCATCCTGGTGCATATCAAAGGTGCACCCTCGAATGGGGGATCTGTGCTGACTTAAAAAATTACTTGAAAGAATCCCTGAGAAGAAACAACTGATTTTTCAGGTTTTTAGCATTTCACTTCATTTGTGCTTGTCAGAGTCTGTGTCTCCTAAGGCTTTTCTATCAACATTTATAATCATATATATAGACACAGAATATATAAAAAAGTAAAATTAACTTCTGAAATAATCACTGAATAACAACTTTAATTGTCACTGTTCAACTTCAAAAGGTATTTGTAAAATATGCACCTTGATTATCACCCAAATTAACACATATCAGACTTTATTGAAAAGAAATTTAGCAATACTTCATGAAAACAATACCCTTGTCTTTTGCCCGTTAATCCTGTTGTCCTTAATAGCCTCTTCTAAGGTACTGTAATTATATCAAGGCTTTTAATAAGCTTTATTTTCCCAACAAGTGGAATGTACACACAATTTCATTCTGCAGAACAAAGAAATAACTTTCTGTATTGCATAGATGCAAAGCTTGAAAATTATAATTAAAGGATTGGAAATGTAGAAGGAAATTACAGTGGAAATTTTTTAAAGTGCAATCCTTTCATTCAAATCATTATTTATTTAATTTCATTTTCTAGAAACAGAAGGCAGATGGTCTGAAAAACTAAATCTTATGCTATCATCAAGGATCTTGGTATTGCTTTCCAGTCACTCTCTCCTTCCCAAATGGATCTTTCCTATCCATTATCAGACCTACTTTCTTAATTCATTTGAAAAATAGAGTTGAAAAGACTGATCAAAATGTTCTGTGGTTTTACCAGCATGACCGTGGGAATCTGAATGCTGAACTTTAAATAAAAATGATCCCTCATTACAAGACAGACATTAACCATTAAACTGGTCACCGAAAAGCATCTGACTACTAATCACTGCATCTTAACATGTGCTGCCTGAAAGTCACACCTGCTCACATCCTTTTTTTGCCAGATATTGATGTGGCTTCAATTATGCTTCAAAAGTTACTGAATGTTTCTTTGCAACCCACTCACAGCCCTCAGAGCTAAGGAAAAGCCCAGACTAATGGGACACACTCATGCTGATTCTGGGTATATGATCAGGCTTCATTTCACAAAGCAAGTTTGACGAAGTCTCCCGGGACCTATGCTTACTTGCAACATACAACAGGTTTAAAAAAAAGCAGCAAGACAAGAAGGGCACAATAAGTGTATCCAATCTCATTCAGTGTTAAGAGGGTTCTGGTTTGACAGCACTTTGGCTTGGGAAATAAATTAAGAAGCAAGGAAACATTGAAGACCTTGTCAGGACTGAGTTGGAGATCTGTGCTCATGCTGCAAAGCTGCTCTGGGTCTCTGCACGCAGCAAGGGCTGCAAGTGCAGACACCAGTAACACGAAGAGCAAGTCCCACATTACCCTGGTGCTATTTAACCACAGAAATGCACAGCTTAGCACCCTCACTTCTGGCACTTTCTGGCATCTAAGAAAAACCCTTGTCGTTTTGCACTAAGTTTCTCCCCACTTTAAAAACTGCTGCTTTTTTTTCAAGCTACTGCCATCACATGAAGAGCTTGAGAGCTTCCCTGCTATGAGGATTACTGACAAAATGGTGTCATTGATGCCAGGTTACAGGAATGCATCTTGCAGGCAGGGCTTAGAAATTTCTATCAGTTTAAAATGCAAGTTTGAAGAAGGAACAGGCGTTAAATGAAACAAATACACGAGAGAACCTTTCATTAGATGAGCTACAGC
Organism: Melospiza georgiana; assembly: GCF_028018845.1. Classification (NCBI taxonomy): domain Eukaryota; kingdom Metazoa; phylum Chordata; class Aves; order Passeriformes; family Passerellidae; genus Melospiza; species Melospiza georgiana. The sequence continues at coordinate 11,300,839 of NC_080442.1, forward strand.
AGATACTGCTTTCATTGCCCTCTCTCGAGGGTTTCTAGCAACAAGCTGTATCTCCTATGGCCATCTCATCATCAGTGGTAATCCCACTGAATATATGCAACCCACCATGGTATGTGCTCTGCTGGGCACTAATCTTATAGGAAAGAAGTAGGAAAAATCCCATATTTGCAGAATAGACCCATAGTGGCTCCACAGTAACAACATTTGTGGAGAAATGCATGATTTATAGTGGGGGAAGAAATAAAATTAAACATGGGACATATGTCTGGTTATTTGGAAGTATTTCATTGCTTGCTCCTTGTAAAATATTTGCAAAGGAAGTAAAGGGATAGATACCTTTACCATCCCTTAAATTGAAAGTACAGCCACGCTACTTCAAAGGCCAAATCCAAATCTGTTTGCACCTTTCACAGAGAACAGTAACTATAAATGAGTGTGAAGTTGCCCTTCTGGTCCATACTTTTTTCTTCCTGGTTTTTATTATATTCTACCATGTTTCTTGTGTTTGCAGAGTTTAAATAAAATCCTTTTTCCTCACTGAGTGACACTTGATTACTTTTGTGCTTGAATCCTTTGCACAATCACTGAAAGCAGAGACAAATCAAAAACCCCTTATCATCAGCATCTCTCAGTGCCATCCTTTTCCACACGATACAATGAGCAAAGCTTTGCTTTGTCCATTGTTTGTCAGGCAACTTTTGCCACTTTCCCTTGGGATATATTCTGCCGATAAATAACACAGTCTGTCAGTTTTGTCATGATTTAAAACAAGTTCTCAATTTACATTTTGTTCACCTTACTTTCACTGTATTACAATCCAGCTTATCCATATCAGGCTAATATCTGGGGTTTTATCCATTCCACATGTATCTGTATCCCCCCTGTCAACTCTATAGTGCACATTTAGTCCTTGTGTCTGTTCTTCCTGAAGACAGACTTCAGTTTTCAACACACAGTTGAGCTCTCTCTTTACTGGAACTAAAATATATGCCAGCATGTTTCACATATGATCAAAAAACGTGCTGGGCTGCTCTCGATGGTGGAAGTACTTGTTGAAGACATAACCCAACAATTAGGCATGAAATGCATGTGGATATTAAATCTGTTAGATTAAGCACCTTGTACCTCTAATTGTTCCTGGAAAATTTCAATGTACTCCCAGTTTAGAAAGGCTCTGAATCCCATCTGCCTGTGGAGACCATTAGCAAGGCCCCTGCAGCATCTTCAAGGAAAGGCTCTGGGCCATTTTCTTCTTCCTGACATGCTCACTTCAAAGAGGGAACAAGATGCCTGGAGGATGGACAGAATATGGAAGCCCTGTGCTGCCTGTAAGGGGAGCTGGGAAGACGGTGGGAATGGGGAAAGGGAAGAACAGAGCACTGCAGCACACTGATGTGCACAGGTCTGACAGCAAGGCCCAGCTGAGAGTTACTCTGCACAAAGACTTGGCCCACGCTACAACTTACACGTGCTCAGCTCAGGATTGTGGAGGTTCCTTCTGTCACGTGTTTAAGGTCCTGGAAAGTTCCTCACCACCACAGCACAGAAACACTGCCTGCCTTTCACAGGCTGAGCCCCCGAAACAAAAGGGATTTCCAGTCAAGTACATTTCCACCTAATCCACTGCACTTGTTTGCTGCAAGTTCTATTATTTCTACACTAAAGCTTAGAAATATTTAAAATAATTACACAAAATTATTAAAATAAGAAAAATGTCCTTATAAGATTTCTAATTATATGGGACTGAATGCACAAATTACTTCCACAGTCATATATCAAAAAACCTGTTTCTTACAAAGTAACAGCTGCTGTTAATAGTTATTTAATAAACATAAGTAACAGCAAATAACTTTCCTAAAAAGCAAACCAGCTCTGCAGCCTGTTGTATCGAGAAAGCATATCTGATATCTTCTGTATTTTGAGCTTTTAATTAAGTAGAGAAAAGTTGTAAACAGATGTCAGAGAGTAAACAGCTGACCAAATAGCTCCAACCTCCTCCATTCAGACACATTAAAAATGCTGGCCTGAGATGATTCATATGACAAACTTCCTATTAGTAAAATTTAGGAAAATTGTCTCCTGCTTAAGAGACCGATTAGGAGACAGATGGGAAAGGTGGAGGTGGGCCACAATTTGCTTTTTACACTGCCACTGAACACAAAGTTACACTCACAGCTCAGTTCCTAATCTGACAATGGCTCCTTGGTAATCTGGCTGGTTTTCATTCACACCAACCATTTATTCCTACCAAGCTTAGGAGGTGCAAGAACATTTGAAATGTCCAGACAAAAAGCTTTTGTTTCAGAGGCCAACCATTGATTTAGAAGTTGATCTTACCCTATTCTACTGAAAATTTTGGCTGGTGTAGCTACCACTTAACGCTCACTACCCCGTTCTGTGGGAGAATTATGTTGATTTTTATTCTAGAAGTACACAAAGGCCACAAGCTGAATACATTTTCTAGATAAGATGATGGAATACAGCCCATTAATTATCTGGATCCTTATGTATATATCCATACTGTTTATTTGGGGTCAGATACCCAAACCTGACCTCCTTTTAAACATCCACAGCCTAAGACGACACATAATCAGGATATTTACAACCCTGAGCCTGCAGCAAATTGCATTACTCCATTACCCTCCCCCTCAGTGGGGCTGAGCAAGACAAATTTTGTCCTAGAATTTGACCAAATCTCTCTCTTGTGGGGGCAACTGAGCACTTGGAGTTGAGAATGTTTAATTGCCCTTTTAATAATTGACTAAAATGTCCTCAAAAACAGACAAAAATATGAGGAGAGTGAATTAGCTCAGCAAGATAGAAGTGAAATTAGACAATACCTTCACAGGATGGCACCACTCTGTCAAATCAACCTTTCTTGCAGATTTAAAAGACTGTCCACATGTCACCACTTCATTAAAATTTTTTGATATGTGAGAAGAGTGCTAGGAGTGAGGAGCTGAGACAAGAGACAGAGCTGACACTGCTCACAAGCCAGGGCTGGCTGGGCCCCGTGGCAGCTCTGGTGGCAGAGGAGCTCGGGGCAGTCGCGGGCACTGCGGCGGGTGAGGAAGCACAAGGAGCTGCTCCTGAGAAAGGCAGCCACGCTGCAAGGCCAGGCTTTAATCACAGCATAACTTGTGGGATGAAAATCACTCCTCATGCATGTCACTTACCCTACGGGGCCCCTTAGGGCAACTCTTGTTAATGGCACTGTCAAAATAATTATAAAGAGAGAAGAATTCGTGTGTGTGTGTGTATGTGAGCGTGAGCACACACACTCGAGTGCTACTCTAAACAAAAAGCACTGGACAGCAGAACTTCATTTTGCCATTCAGCAGCGTGGCTGTAGATAGACTGGCTTATGCTGCAATTAATCTCACTTGTTAACAACAGGTAAGTGCTGACAGACAGCTCGGTCCACCTCAGGGACATAGGCAGAGCCTCTTTGGTTTGGAAATGAAAACAAGAAATACAAACTGAGGAAGGAAAAACTTCATGTTATTGTTATCTTAGAGTTATTTACTTTTGATTCTGAACAGACTGTGATGATCCAGTTCCCACAGCATACCTGCCCTAGCCTGCACAGGTCAGAAACATTTTGCTGGTATTAAGCAGTGTATCTATCACAAGATATTAAAGCACTGTCTCCTTTTAATAAATTTAAGGGGAAAATCGTTCTTATTAGTGCATTTCAAAAATAAGTAACAGATCGCTGCATATTGATGACTAAAACTGATCAGACTTTAGGGGTAAAGGTGAGTCACGGGACAGAAAGGGTGTGAAATTATATGCAATAAAGCACTAGCTGCTACTTAATCTAACAAGTTGTGCACATACTGCTTATCCATACTGACATGCTAAGCATGCCACACTAAATGCTGAAGCTACAGATCTAGCCACGAACTGCAGTTGAATTAAATATTTAACTCCAAGCCCTATGCAAGAAGTATTATTAACACAAATGCACAAGTATCAGAGAAATGAGGAATATTAGAATATATCAATTGCAAGGCCTTTAAAATATGTCCTTAACTCTTCATGTATTTTATAAAATGGTGCATGGGTGCAATGTGGATGAGTTAATGTTTTAAAGACAATCCTAAATTTTTCAGCTCCACGCACCGCTGCTTAAGTCTCAAAGCCATAAAATATACATGCTTAAAATCTCTTCCTTTTTCCTGTTACGGACTGAAGACAGGGATTAAAGAATAAAAGTGAAATAACTCTCTGAAATATTTAGTGTTACACAATTCCATTTAATGCAATTTCATAAATTTTAAACCCAAACACTATTTGTACATATACACAATATTATCTATGGTGCTACAGTTATGCAATATTTTACGCAACAGTGTTGTTCCATTGGTAATTTCACAATTTAAAACTCAGTATTCCTTTTTATTGAACACAGGTGAGGAAATTTTCACCTGGCTTTCAGACATCAGTTTCTCTCACATAAAAAAATACCAATTTTTCACTGATGATTTTTTCTATTTGAAATTTGAAGTAAAAAAAAAAAAATCCACATTTTTCTTTTTTATATTTTCCCCCTCTTTGTTCAAATTTTCTATTGGTTTTAAAGTGTGGAATGAAATATTGTTCTTCATACTAAAATGACCGAAGCCGGTTAAAAACTGCCACTTTTCCTCATTCCCTCAAGAATATTTTTTTGAGCCTGAACACTAAAATTTCAATCTCTAGGATTTTTTTAAATGACAGCAACAAAATAATAGAAATAAAAACTAAAAAGAAGACAGGCAATGACATTTGCTGTAAAACTTAAACTGTAGCATCTGCTAGGACAAAACCTGCTAGTTCCCAGCACATAGGAACTGTGAGAGTTACTGCACCACTGAAGCCAGAAAGGACAGGAGATGACCCAGAGGGCAAAATCAATTTTTCTCCCTTACTTTTGGTGGATATTTTATGGAATAAAGAATTCAAGATCCATACCTAAACTTCAGCTCAAATCTGCATGAAAAATGTTTGCTAAATGCCAAATCATCCCAAAATGCTTTCCGAACACGTATCTGGAACAAAAGCTGTAATCTAAAGCAAAACAAGAACACTTCTATTTTTATCAGAGGTGTACTTAGCATCATTGTAATTAAGTCTTTATTACTGCAAACCAAATAACTCACTGGTTTGCTGGATTGGAAATGGAATGACATGCTCAATATATAGGAACAGATCTTTTAACAGTATCACGAACAGACACGGAAGCTGGAAGTCTGAACATTTGGTATCAAAAGGCCAAACCTCACCTCAGACTTAGGAGGCTGAAGTTCAAGGAAAAGCTCGTGAAGTGACCCAATATTTGTAATAATTTCTCCTATTTCTGTGAAGATTCAGCTCTCCCAAATGTTTGTATATGTTTGCAGATATCATTATTCTTGGGGTTCTGAATAGGCTGCAGATGGTTCAGTAGTTCAAAGAATAAACAGGATAACTACTTTTACAAAATCAATCAAGCAAAAAATCTATATAATATATTAAGTATAACAAAAAAGTATTTTCTATAAGATTAGTTATTTTTTTACATGTTCACTTATTGTTAAAAGTCTGATTAAGCTGCCAACGGCTCAAAATTCTAGCGCTTAATTCAAACAGAATTGCACAATTACACTGATTATTAAAAAACCTCACTATCAGCACTTTACATATAATGGTAAATAATCTAGTTCAATATCTAATACGTTCTTCAAAAGTCCGTATTTTTCCCTTTTCTGTAAAAGGAGCAATTAGAAAGGTATTCTTCAGTGTATATTGTTCTAATCACTAGAACAAAGCAAACCAACACGCACTGTTGTTAGCAGTTCAAATAATGATGAACCCACTTTGCCCCATGACCTGGAGTGGAGTGAGACTCCCCCACCTCCCACTCCTCTAGCACTGCGAGCTGAGCCACAATTTCACCGTTTTAAAACCAAAGGACAGAAACAGAGACTCTTGTCTAACATAACGCTTGCATATCTTACAACAAACTGCACTTATTTTCCAAAAGGATGTTAAAAATAGAAGCATATGATCTTTTCCCACCTAGAATTGTATCCTTACAATTAAAGACTATTAGCTGGCATCCCTTTTAACCGTCAAACTCAGACAGTGGCAGTTCTATAGCCACAAAGAGAAGCAGTAAATGAGAAGAACATGTTACTACACTGCATTTGAGAAAGTTTGGCTCCAAGCTATGCACTGATTAATATCAGATCTCCTTCTTTACTTGCCTCTTGACAATCTTGTCACATCTGGCTGACAAATCCTTACAAGCTTATCCAAACCAAGGCAGCCCAGATCATGCTCCGGGAGTAGCTTGAAGGAAGCGGCAACACCAGCCATGTACTGATGTGCCATCATGAAACTAATGAAGCTGACTTCACTTGCAGACTGCAGGAACACGAAGAAACACAACATGCCCCAAGGTTTTGCAACACAACGCAGAGTTAGCTCACCAAAAGATAAGACAAACAATCAGCTCCTGAGGTTCAAGAAGCCAAGTAGTTACACGAATTACAAAAATTTATATGGAATTGCTTGAACAACAATCTCAACTAAACGAGCACAATAAAATCCAACTTCAGATCAGATGTGAAAATTGACTGTTAAATGTCTTTCAAACAATGGTTTGTTTTAAATTAAAACAAAACTAGTCTATTTTATTTTCTCTCTCCCACATCCCCAAAATACCAGAATGTTGCCTGGGTCTCAGGTTATTCAAACTGAAAAATATCTAAAAATGAAAAGGGGAAAAAAAAAAAAAAAGAAAAGAAAAAGAAAGAGGAAAAAAGTGTCACTTTTTATCCGTAGGATTTTACAGAAGGATAAACCACAGCCTGTGTATATCAGTAGTCCTCCCCTGGGTTCGTGATCTGCCCTCTCGTCATTTTTAAACCAAGAATTCGTTACACAGACAACTGGAAGTATTTGACCAATTAATAAACCAGAAAGTAAAATGCTGCATCTTAAACACATCTAACAAAACCTCATTATGTATGAGCTAACAATTAAACCATGTTTATTTTTCCATCTGATGAAAAACTCCAAATAAATAAGTTAAATGCATCACAACACTAGACACTTAATTGGCACAATATAGTTAAAAACCCAGACCCCCCCCTCACACACACACATACTTAAACCCACCCACCTCCTCCCCCCACCCCGGCTCCCCCCCCACTAAAATACAAACAGACTGATCCTAAGAAAAGAATTGCTTGCCTTATTTTCTGGATGCTAAATAGTCAAAAATAAACTGTACATAAAGGGCATACATTACACTCCACTTTAGTGGTAATTTCTGAAGAACTTCGTAGTGAAATTACATTGTTGTCTGCTCTCTAGTGCATTTATACGTCATGATAATGATAATGTATCTGGTTAAAGCACTTGACTCAAAACACATCTGAGTCACAAATCACAGATTTTACTGCTATTAATGTATATTGAGGACTTGTACAATTAAACATTGTCAAGTATTTATGATTTACATGCTACTACTTCAATTGGAAAACAATTACACAAGTGATGGCTCTGCTTATTATAATCAGCCTGCAATTCTGCATTACTTACTGTAGAACAGGAAAGTCACACAGTTGTTTACAGTGAACAGCAGAAAGAAAAGACAGATTTTTTTTTTTTACAGAAACTAGTTTTCTACTTTCACAATATCTTTTCATAATTAAGAAATAGAGAGCACAGCTCCCTACAGCTCTCATCCCCATTGTTCATTGCCCAAAACAACACACTTGCAACATTTTTTATATCTCCACAGTGCATAGCCACAAGTAAAAGTTGCACAGTAAAAACATACATTCATATAGAACTGCAAAGAACTTTCCTTACCTCAGACATTCTTACTGTGCTTATGTTTCCAGAGCTATAAAACAGTTTCCCATTCCCTCAGTGAGTTGTACAAAGAAGTACTGGAAACACTCCTGCCTGTACAAGTACTAAGGCAGAACCATCACACGCCTCTTTACTCTTGTCTGACTCTGAGCACCTCAAGGTCTGATGTATGCTCAGGCTGTGCACAGGGGAGTGAAATAAGATCCTCCCCCTTGGTGTTCTCCAGACCTACAGTACGAAGTTGTGTCTGCCTCTCACCTCTGCAGCCAGCTCTCACCTCGCTGCCCCGGAGTGCTGTGCTCCAGCCGCTCCTCAGTCGCAGGGCAGTCCCCTCACAGCTGGCTTGGAGAGGGCATGACACTCATCTTTCACAGAGATTTGATCAAAAGGAGTCACGGAGGCTTGAGGCGCTCCTAATGCAGTGCGAGGAGATTCTACCTCTGCTCTGGCAGCCTAAGTAATGCATTAAATCAATGCAGCTGACCTAGGGCCTATTACAATTTTTTTTCTTCTTCTCGGAGTGTACAACTATCTGCAAATAAGCTATGAGGTACTTACAAGTAAAATTACTTATTTTTAGCGTCAGTGTTGTTTTTCAAATTGCAGCTGCTGCAGGTTTTGTTTTTTCTTTTTAAACATTTGCAGGTCTCAAAGGTTCTGTGAGTGGGGTGTGTATTTTTTAAGTTAAAACATTTCCCCTTATCAACTGACTTTTGAGTTAGGGCTGAATTTTATTCCTTTTTATTAAGTTGAAGCTTCCTATTAACAGCAGTACAGGTCATAAAGACAGGAGAAGAATTACTTTCTAGTAATTGGGCCAAAATCTGGTTTTAGTTATTCAGGTGTTGGGTTGCATTCATGAGCTAGAGCAGGATTTTTGTCATAGTCCTTTCTCACCTATTTAAAAAAAAACAAAACAAGCCCCCAGGACAAAACACACCTCCTGTCCTCGCCTTTTAACTCCTGTAGATAATTTCTTTGCACTCTGCTAACACAGGAATACACTGTAGTAGACCAGAGAGACACCAGCAAGTTGCAGTGAACTCAGAGGGAATCCCTGTAGGAACATACCAGGACAACATCTGACCAGATGAGTACCTGTAATCCCATAGGAAATGCAGTAGGAAATAAGATGGCTGTAGGCAGAAGACAGCTAACATATTATTTTAGTTTATTAGTTGTCTTCTGCTAATCCTGTTTACTATTCACTAGATAAACGCACAAGGCTTAAGGAGAACCTAATTTACATGTAGCCAAATACTGGCATAGAGCTAAAGTGCGTGGCAGTAATTGGAATCAGACCAGGATAAGGCCAACATGATCCCAGAATCTAGTCCTACAGAGCATGACAGGAAGCACACTTCCCTAAATCCTTAGGTTTCTCCATCTATACTTTATTTCTCCTGCTAAGCTCTTGAACCAGATGGGAAAACAGAGAGGGGATGGGGTTTCCTAGAATGGTCTGCCAGGTCCTCCTGGCAAAAAGCACTCAAGTGTGGCAAGAGTCAGCCACCAGTGACGACTTGGTCCATTTCCAAGAGAGCACAACATGGAGGCCCCAGGGCCACCTCTGGGCCCTGCAAGATGCCCCAGGCACTTCTCTCTTGGGGACACAAGGCAGGACACATGGATTATCACTGGTCTGGTAAACTGGTGGGAAGAAGTACCCAAGAAGTCATGGCCAAAAAGGTGCTATTTGAACTGATTCTTAATAGCAGTGTTTTAAAAGCATCTGCTCTGTGATGGGCACAAAAGCTAGCTGCTCTCTCAAGATGTTAACTCAAAGCCAAAGGCACACCTTGTTACTAAAATTATATTTCCTTCTTAATGAAACAAGCAGTGATGTTAACTAAAAAGGACTCAACATGATTGAAAATTCTGCAACAAAGGTGAGAAGAGCAGCTTAAGATTACATAAACTGCCAGAAGCTCTGAATTGACTTCAAAATGATAAGTGACTAAAACTTAGATGTGTGGAGAGCTGCACTCCCCTCTAGCAAGTTCCCAGGAAAAACCTATTTACCAGCTATCTGCCATTTGCCTGGTAGATGATAATTCTTATTAAATGGGCTAACTATCCATTGCAAACAATTTAGGACCAATTTACTGTTTTCTTAATTAATTATCTACTAACAGTCTTTTATTTTGAGCATTGTTTTCATTATTCAAGCTTTTTCAATGAATATTTAATGGGAGCATATTCATGCTCTTTTAAAATTGTTCACAATTTCTGATTAGCAATTTTTCAGTGTTTTACTACCTGTGTGTCTTTTAGCAGAATCCAATGTCCTTAGCATAACGTGACATGTGCAAAGCAGGATTTGTATCTGCAGGTCAACTTCTAAAGGAATACTGGTACATTTACAGCATTTTTAGTAATTTCAGCTGATTCATGGTGAAGCTTACTTGTACAGAGCAGTTACTGAGATGTATCTTAAGACCAAATGGAAAGCAGAGGGTGATTTCCCTAAAGCTTCTTCCAGCTTCCTGGAAAACCAGCTTCTTGTGAAAAGAAACAGACATTGGGACAGAGCACCAGCCTTGAGACAGGTCCTGCACTTCACTTGGGGCTCTGCCACCGAATTGCTATTTGACCTCAGGCAAGTGATTTAAATTGATTTATATTTCCTTGCTTCTGAGTTACTACTTTTTTTTTTTTTTTTTTGGTTTTAAATGTATGTAAATTTTAAGCTCTTTGAGGAAGCTATAGCACCTCATTACATTCTTCTCAGGGACAGTGCTGAGGGCAAAGGAAAAGGGTCCCCAGGTCTGAACTCCACCTATGTCATAGGAAATACCTAAAGTCACAGTGTAACAATGCAGCCCAATGAAAGCAGCTTTCTCTTCCCACCTGTTCCAGCCTGTTCCTTCTTCTCCATGTCCCAGCCTGTGTACTCAGAGCAGCATGAATGTAGGGGGATGTAGGGCAGATTATGAAGCGCTAAAACTCCTTAAGCAAATGCAAGAGTACTCATGGTTTTGAGAAGAGTTCCAACACATGGAACTGACTATAAACAAAAAGCTGCTGCTCTTAACTGATTTTATTCTCTAGGGTATGTTAAAAATAGGTATTAACTGCAGGGAATCACTACAAACAAAACCTGAGTCATACAGCACAAAGCACAATACAATCCCTAATAAAAGATTTTTTCTGAGTCTTAAATTTCAATCATGACCTGAATTTTGGTGTTTGATTAAAAAAAATCATTCTAAAGAGAGTATCAGGAAAATAACCAAGCACTAACTAAACACTGGGAGTAGGTTTGTTCTGCCACTGTGTTCTCTAGGCAAATGGGCACATAAATTCTGAATTCCCCAACCCCATGCTGCTGCCTCATGCCATTCCTCCCAGAGCTGGCTGCACAGTGGCATTAACCTCCATGTCCTGCCTGCCTGGCCTAAATTCCTACCACATAATACACGATGTCCCTCTTACTTAAATGGGTGCTGGCAAAGATCTTCACACTAATTTAACACTTTGCTCACTTGCCTTGGAGAGACGTGTGGATTAAACATTTCTCAGAATGTGAGACAATGGTCAGCCCCATGATTGTACCAGGTCACCTTTCAGGGAGAAAAGCCAACAGGAGTAAGAATTGCTGTCCAGGACTACAAGGACAAAAGATTTTGGGGAAGTAGGAGGGGAAAGAAGAAACAGACTTTGAAAATGAGGAGAACTAATAACATGTCAGGAAGACAATGACAGTTGCAGGTTTCAAACAACTTGCAAGCTCAATGTTTTGTAAAATCTAGCACATGAAGAGGTAAAGAGGTTTAAACTTAATGTGCTGTCAGTGCATAGTCTAGCAAAGGTTTTGAGCACTAGCCAAACTACAAACAGGCCTGCTAAAGGCACAAAGTATTAGATAAGGTTTCCTAAGATGTGTGGAAAGCCAGCTAGATCTCTCCAGTTCTTACTGAGAAACAGAGAAACTCAAATTTCCTATTCAGTATTTCCACATAGACTACCTTACAAAATCAGCCTAAGCTATAAAGTGTCCAAAACTGTTTTCTTCTAACAGTTTAAGCAGAGTTTAAATGTTTACCCTGTTTTGCTGCTTACATCCCCTTTAGGGTAATTAGACAAATTCAACCCAGCAAGAGAAGTTTATTGAATACTCTCTGCATTTGCACCCCTGCTTCAGCAGTAATTTTCACCTAACTGTTCACTGCATTACTTTTCTGTAGCCCAAACCAGTAGTGAAGTCATTACAAAATGCTAACATTTAAAATAGCATGTACAGCAAACCCAGAGACACATCAGCAACACCAGCACCACTGACCCATCCCTGGGAAATGGGACCTCTCCACTGAGTGCAACTAAGATCAAGAAACTGCAATTAACAATTAGGACTGGCCTGAACAGTAATTTTCTTTTTAACTCTTATTAATGGTTGCTTTATATCACAGTTTATTTGCCACCAAAAATTTGATTGTGTAATACATTTGCATCTAATAAAGATTGGTGTTTTTAAGTTACAGCTGTTTTCAAGGCAAATCTCTCAGCATTAATAGTAGCATATTTATACCACGTGGCTTAATTATGCATTGCACAGCAAAAGCTTTTTAGTATAAAGGTGTTAAAGCATATAGCTTTAAACCATGAAACATAATAAACCAAAGGACTTGGTTTGACTACTCTGAGCTAATCAGTACATTTGTTCATGTCACAGCTAATTATTATTCACTACTTGAGATATTCCTGCTGATGATCCTCCTACCAAAGCCTTCCCCCACTCCAAATGATTTCTGTAGTTGTGTGCTTTGATTCTCCAATTTGGATTCTTCATTATTTGTGTAAATATTTTTGGAGGTTTCTTAGGATCACCAGAATAATACACTGCCCAACTTGACCTGTTGATAGCATTAACCTTGAAGTATTACTCTTCTCCTTTCTTCCATTTTCTAGTGTTTTAGTTTCTTCCTTCCAATGCTGCTTTGCACTGAACAAAAGATATTTGGCATACACTTGATGACAAACAAGTACAGCATTTTATCACTCCTAATGAAAGCATATTCACATATGCCACAGTGGTGAGTTCACCCAATTCTGCCATAAATAGAGCTTGCCCTTGAATGTGTACTACTTCATTCTAGGACCTGAGAGCATTTATAAAATCTCCAAATTAGGTTTATTAAATAGTTTTGGAGAGTATGCACTAAAAGACTCTATTTTGCTCCTCCCTCCCACTGCTCCCCACTCTGGGCTGAGATAGAAAACTAGCTACCTATTGGTTCTGTTCTCTACTTTTCCACACATTTTTACCTACAATGACATGCAGCTTCTGTCTAAATGGATGGCAAAAGACTGCATCATTTTTCCATATAAATGTTATATACATACATGAGACACCCACCCAGCTAGAGATAGGGCTATGAAGAGTGAGATGCTGCAGCAAGAACACCCCCAAAGATTCCTGGCAGCTCTGCCCATCTTTGCATGATCAGTCTAGTTTGGGATGGGTTTGCATCAAAGTGCTAGCAAAAAAATAAGAATTTGCAAAGTTGAGTTCTTTGAGAACTTCCCAAAGATGAGAAAGCAAGCAAAATGCAGTTCTCCAATTTTATCTAATAACCAAACAATAATGGGAGTTGAAGTCTTTCACTGCCAGGGATTAAGGTGGATGCTCTACTGGCTACACTTGTCCCTTTCTGCACAAGTCTACCAACTGCCCTCTAATCTTGCAAGCCCTATGAGGAGTTTAAAACATTTAATTGCTAACTCTATTATTAAGGAATCTACCCTGTCAGAATGCAGCACCTAACAACGTTAAGTCTCTTAGAGCAAATCAGTTTTGATACTGATGTTTCTCAGAGGTGCAGCATTTAATCCTCAAATTACAATGCAAGTTTTAACAGGCAGTTTCTACCTTTCACCAAGATTTAGTAATTGACAAAAAAATTCAAACCCCTTTCTAACACTAATGGTTTATCAAAAGAATACCAGTAATTTCAGTCAAGCCGTTCTGATGAACCAGGCAGAAATACAATGGGGAGACAGACATGTTTATGCTATCTGATTGAAAGGGCTGAGACAGAATTCCAGAGACTTGGTGTTGTCATAAGAGGAACAGTCAGGAACCATGACTGTGCCCTGGGGCCAAAGGGTGTGACATTGGGCCAGAGGTGTGTCAAAGACAGAATAAAATGCCTGCCATAAAACTGGTAGCCACTCATATTCACATGGTTAAAGAAAGAAGAGTTGGCAATATAACACCCGAAACAGTAATGTTCTTTGTTCCTTTTTTCCCCAAAGATGATGAATCCTACCAATACAGGAGATCCTTCACCTACTCTATGGAGCTTTGTATTTATTTTCACAGCCTCCAGCCTCTTCCTTCCTTTTGGTTATGGCTTTGTTTTTTATTTTCCCCTCTTTCTTCTGCCCTTCTTGTTCTGTAATCCCAGGTAGTGGTTTTTGACCGTTTAAACCATGGCATATAATAACTGATGAGTAACACAGCAGTAATACCAGTGGTGGCAATTTTGCTTTGTTTCATGGGAGTGTTAGAGTATTAGAGAGATGACTAGGACATGTCTCAGTGGCAGACCGATAAAATGAAAGATGAATTTTCCCTGCCTGCAACTCTTGCCAAGTTTTAATCATAAACATCAAACAAGTTACAGGACATGTTTTTCCCAGGCAATGAAGTAAAAAGCAAACAGTCTATTTTTTAAAACAAATTTCGGATGAAGAATTATTGCAAAAAAATTTACTGATTTATCTACTGAAGATGCTTTTGCAAGCTCATCAGCTACAAATATCTGACTAAATGGTTGAGTTTCACAACCATACTTAAAGTACTGCCACTTCTATGATGATCAGTGCTTGTCATAGAGGCTTATTTACCAGGTCTCCCAATTTGCTGAAGACTTTCCTTACAGCTTTATGCTTTAACCAAAACCTTAATTCTTAGTTCTCTTCCCATCTACATACTCTTCTGACTGGGAGAAAATTTCAGTTCCTATTTTACAGTGACATGCCAAAAAACTTGCTTGAAAGCGTTACCCATCCTCCATTAGTAGATTTCTTCAAAGCTGCCTCTTTTACTTACTCCAGACATGTGCCTGTTCTTTTTATGTCTAGAATATGTGTTAAACTTCTGAAGTTTACCCAGGAGTGAAAGCAGAAGGCATAGCAATGTCCTGGAGTAGCATCTGCCCACCCCCTCCGACCGGGATAGACGTCGATACCAGGACGGTTTGCAGTGAGCTGTTTTTAATGGACAGCTCCCAGGTGACAGCAGACACTGCTGCAGCAGCAGCCGCAATATCATACATCCTTGATTGAACTTTGATTAATTTTCCAGACTTTCAGAGCCTGTGGCAAAAGGATCCACAGCGGTAGCTGCAGCCATTAACTCCATCTTTTGTGATTTCTCCTTCTTCATTATGTTTGGGTCTTGATTGAACTTTGTTCCAAGTTAGTAGCTTTTGGCTATGGACAAGGGAGATAAGACTTTAGAAGTGGAGTGCAGAAGGATAATATGTGAGAAACTTGCAGTGAAAGCTGCCTGGCTACTTGGTGCTAGCTTTGGATATACCTTGATGATGTGAGCAGCATTAGCAAAAATGTTGGAACTCTGGCTACAACAAACCATCACTTAATGCAGTCACAGTCCAAATGTCTTCCAACACTCGTGCATAGCAGATGTTACTTAATTAGACCAAACTAATTCAAAATTACTGTGTTCACGTATTGAATAAAATTACCATTCCTGGTCAAAGCTGTAACTTTACAGAAGCACTTGTTAAAATAAATTAACAGTCCTAGTAGCCTCCTAATATTATTTACAGAGTTTGCTGCTAAATTGTGCAAGCAACTGTCCGACTATTGGTATGCTCAATAGAACAACTTTATACTGTACAGTCAGCCTAATGTCTGTAAGATTATCGTATCCAAAAAACTAGCTTAGCAACAAACAGCCAGTATAAATCCTACTGTTACTGGGAAAAAAAAAAAGCCAAACCTGACAATACTTAACTGAAAATATTACACCAAGTTTTTCCAAAAGATCCTTCAGTGTTTTCATCACATTTCTGCTTCCTTCATTTTTGGTCACAGAATATCTAAACACTTTGTAGCAAAGTGACATTTCAATTCTAAGACTACTTCACAAAAAAAGTAAAATTCTCATTTTCCTATTCTTTTTACAGTTACTGGTCAAATCTAACACTGATACATCTCCAGAATCACTTATGCCTAGTGTTTTGCCTACTGTTGGTATTGAAATGGTGGTATATAGAAATTGTATGCAGAGGCTGTAGTGATCCATAGAAATTTTTGCCTGAACCTAGGAAAGTCCTTTCAAAGCCCCTTTCAAAGCATGAAAACTGAAACTTACTGATGGTAAAAAAATATTAAACTATTAAGGGTGATTCAAAATCCACTATAAATCAAAGATATACACGATGTTTCCATAACATCTGACACAATGGGGCTTTGTCCCTACCAGAGGCCTCTGGGCATTCCTGTGATATAAGCTATAATAGATTTGTCTCTGTGAAGCTTTGAGTTATTGTGGCACCTCCAATAGAGGCAGCATCTGAAATAATTTAAAACCTGGAAATAAGAGAAACCTTTTAAAAATAAAATACATATATACATATACATGCACACACATATATAAATAAATATAACTTTTCCTTGCTTTAAGCTTTATATTCGATGCCAAGAATAGCTGGCTGAGGAACTGGCATCTGCCGTGAGCTCTCATTCATTTTCCGGCGCTGCCTTGCCCCATTGCCCAGGCAGCCTCCGCAGTTCCCCTCCTCTCATCTCCTCACCACTTTGCCTTCCTCTGAACCCAGAGCAGGCTTCCAGCACAGAGCCCTTCTCTGCTTACAGGCTTTCCAGCCCCTTTCCTCCTTTTGCCAATCCCTGTCTCAGCTTTCTGACAGGAGACTGTATAGGAAAAACAGAACCTCTCCTACCTGGTAGGCAGCATTAGAAACAGACTTGCATACTAGAAATTATCAGCTTAAATGTGTTCAGACTGGAGCTAAACTGTCAGCTCAAACTGTATCTATCTGGGTGATCTGGACACTTGCTTGGTTAAAGCGGCTGGGATACCACAGACAGCTAGCAACTTTGGGAAGTAAATAACTTGTGGGAATGTTTGAGTGTTGCAACAGAGAGAAGCAATTCAAGAAACACAAAGCTGATGAGAATTAAGTATTGTATTGGCTACCGGGTCCCTTAAATTTTATCACTGATGCTTCTTGAAATGCACTTGAGCAAGCACAAACCTATTTTAGGGTGAAACCAGAGCTGCCCTGTTAATAGCTTCGAAGCCCTGGACTGGTTACCTGGGCTTTCCCTCCATTAATACCGTGGTTTAAAATAATAGGGAAGTATGCATAGCATGAAAAGTGGAAAAGAAGAAAAGTGCTTCAAGACCAACCACTTTTTAGTGCACGTTTGGGAACTGCTTGGAGGAATGCCAGGGCTAGAACAAGGTGCGAAATCATACAATCATAAGAAGGGTGGCAGGTGTAAAACAGAAGTCTCTTATGGAGCAGTGGTTTGGGTAAAATATCTGCAGGAAGCTGACTGCCAGACCGACACTGAAGTGATTGAAGGAGGAGGCCTGGCAGGATTAGCACAAGGAAGTAACGAGCCTTCAGGTATACTAAACACACACACCATTTGTGTGACTTTCCACAAACCTCCTTTTCTCTTTCATGCTGTCCTAGTATTTAAATAAACCATACAGTGGTGGTAAGGAGGAGTCTGGGGCTCCTGGAGAGACAAGCTGAATGGTCACTACCCTGTAAGATGTAAAGGCCACTACCCTGCAACAGCCCATACTGGAGCAGCATGGGGTTAATGGCATCCCAGGATTACTTTTGATGCCTTTCTCAATGGCTGGGACAGGTGTCCCCTCCTGCTGAGGGTGTCCACAAGCTGAAAGATTTTATCCTGCCTTTGCACAGCCATCGTGACTTGTGTCGCCTGCTTGAAGGGAAGCAGGATCAAGCCCTCCAGCAGTAACTGGAGTGAGACATTTTTATTAGTCCAGCCACATGCTTTGCTCCAAAGCCCTCAGCTTGTCATAAATTTTTCTGTGTTAAACTCTTCACCCAGATATGGCTCTAACACAAGCTCCTTGTCCAACAGATTATTTAGAGAATATTCTTTTTGAACTGTCTCTTCCACAAACAGAAGATGCAGCCAGCATCCTGTCTCTGTGACTTCTGATTAAAGGAGCACTAAAACTCCACAGACAAAAACCTGAAGAGGGAAGAAACACTAAATTCAGCCTGAGCATTTAGTGCTATCTTCTTCTGAAATCCCTCATGGTAAAATGAAGCTGTGGTACTGTCAGCACAACCTCGATTAAAAAACTGTTGCAATTTCAAATAGAAATTAAATACTTGGCGTGATCTTTAATTTTCCCTATAGTAAGGAAGCACTACTAAAAGAGCATCCTCTGAATACATTCAAATCCTCATTCCTATAAATGTTTAGTTTCCAGAAATACAATTTATACCAGATCTGTAATAAACTCCATATACCTCTGACACATTGTTTTCAAGTAATTTCAACACATTTTATTAAAAACCCCACCAATAAAACACCACAACCCTCACTGAAAGCATTATCACCCTTAATCAATCTGGTAAATTTGTGATTTACCCAAAATTATGCAATAAACCTGGGACAGAAACAGCCTGTCATTCAGTCAGTTTTGTGCTTCATCCTCTTCCCAAGAACAGCACTTTCTCCTGAGCTCCATTTTAGGAAGAGAGTGGCAACTGCTGCTTATAAAACCAGCAGAGTACAGGTATAGCTCCCATTGCCTTTACCAACTCTTCCTCTATACACTAAGAAAAAGCTGTCTTTGTGCCAAAACATCACATTATACTGGCCAGTAAAGAGAAATAGAAGAGCCTATGCAATAGGTCTATTTGAAAAAATAAGCTTCTTTAGAAAGCTCTAAAAACTCATTTCTAGCTATAGAAATTTCATATTTTATCAAGATGCTTTCTCCAAACTACATTACCTGGATGACATTCTTTTTGAGGCATCTGCCTCACAGAATAAGAAACACATGTTTGCAAGCTACTTTCATAGAGATTTTGTGATGTAAATAAGTAGCTGGAAAGGCAGTTTGTGACAATGCCAGTATTTGGAGCTTCTTTAGTCTAATTAGAAACTGCTCTATACAGTCCAGCCATTAGCAGTGGAACACACTGCTTATTTCATGTACCAATTAAAGTGTTGCATCACACCTAGCCAGTTGTAATCAGAAAAACTGGCCCAAGGAGCCTATGTAAACATTTGTGACCAGGAGTACAGCAGATACCTGCTTTATCATCTCTCTACTAAATAAATGTAGCTTGAAAAAAGTGTTTACCAAAGAGCTGCAGCTTGCAAATCTCAGGTGTCTAACAGTCATACCCAGGACTGGAAATTACCAAGCTGTGAACACTCAGCTGGACTTTGAATCACAATTGGCAAATAAATGAGCCAATAAAGGAACTGTGATTTTGGGCAAAGAAAGACATCCACACTAAAGAGCATTTGCTCCTCCTCTCAGAAATCAAACACTTCTGTACCAGGAAGCACAAGCATCACTCAAGCACATGTAGGGGACATGGAGGGGACACCAGGTCCAGCATCCTGCTGTGCTGCCTCAGGCAAAAAACACACCCAATTAGCAATGCCAGTACCTGGCCCCAAGCAGCTGTGGCAGGAGCGGCATGAGCCCTGATGTCCTTTTAACTAGCCTATCAGTATTTCAGAATTTAAAAAAAATAATTGTGTTTTAAAGAACAATGAACTAGATTTTCATTTAATATTAACAGCAAAAACATGGACAAGTTATTTTTCAATGACAGTTTGGAAAAAGTATTTGAGCAGCTCTTCACAAATTTATTTTGGATGAAACTGCTTAGTTTTTGTCAAAATAAAATATTTTAGATTCAGAAGGTTTCTTTGAAGTTAAACTTAAGCATAAACAGATTGTTAACATTTTTAAATACTTAAAGTGACTTGTGTGTCACTTTTAAACTTTTTTCACTTTACAGATGAAACTGCACTGAAGGACGCCACTGAACCTGCAATTAAAACCCAATTGAACAAATCTGAACCACATGAAAAAGTTTTCCTCTATTTTCTTGCAAAAAATTCTCTGGCTACTCATACAACAAAAGCCACCGGGCCTATGATAGCACAAGCAGATATTTAAAATTATGTCTTATTTTAGCTATTGAGGAAAAGCATCACACAGACACTTGAAGGGCCTGCAGACAGTGTGTGCTTTTCCACCCTGTCCCATCTACCACCCAAACCTAGCCCTGGAAAGATCAACTGCAGAAAAACATGTTTTCTTTCCACAGCTCATTCAAATTCTTGCTTTCCCTGATCCTGTTGAATATGATTCCATTTATCAGAGAAAAAAAATCCAAGAAAAAAGATGCCAGTTTTAGCTATGTGAGAACTAAACTGAATCCATATGGGAACTAAACTGAGACCAGCCATCATTATTGAGGTTAAAGCAAGGCAGTAATCCATCCCATTTTAGAGTTACCTGCACTATGTTTTGCAAATTCATTCTGCTTTGCAATGATCTCATGTAGAAGAGTGATAAGCCACAGGTTCTCTGTGAAAAAACAATGGTTCTTATCTGAAGATTTATTTCATCTCTATGTATTGCAACACCAATATGCTACTGGAACAACTGCCTCATGTTTGTACAGTAATATAGCCATGCAAGTGATTTTAGGCACTTCTTTCTATCACACCTGGATTGCCAGTGATCTATCAAAAACAGCTCAGAACAACAGGAGGGTGAACTCAAAAGTGAAGCAAGGCAGGTTTTGATGAACATTTGTGCTTATGCTCACTCATTTTACTATCAGTGAAATACTTCCATCACTGCCATCAGTAGCGTGGTGACAACAACAGCTTTTTAATGTCTGGGGACAGTAACTGACACTGAGGAGAGAAGTATACTGGAAAAGAGGGACACAAAGCACTGAAGGAAAGGAATTACACCAATTATGAATTTGACTTGCAGGTTTGCCTCATTTATTTGGGGGGTTTATTGGTAGTTCACTTCCTGGATGCCTCAGCCCAAGCTCTTGTTGGTTTTAAAACACACACAGACACACACATGCTGTCCCCTTTTAAAATGGATGTATGTGCTCCAAAGCACAGCCCTGGGCAGCTGTTTGTACCCCAGAAGAGCCTGCATTCCTCTGACCTCCCTGCTGTGTCTGTTAAAGGCTGCTGGAAGGGGTGGGCACCTATTCTGATCTGCAGTGTCACATTAACAGGCAGATAACATTCAACCACAGATCCATTCCTCAGTGCCTGACAAAGCCAGGGGACTTGAAGCAGCCTGACAGTGACTCGTTTCAGGTTAGCTAGAAGAGATTGGGTTTTTTGGCTGGACAAGTATTTGGAGGACTGAGCAGGAGCAGTGCCTGCTCTACATATGCACTGCCTTTTCTTGGCTTGAGGGTTTATATACAGCAGTGCTCATCCAGAGAGCTGCCTGCTCATGGCTGGGAAGAGACCCTGCCGATTCACCTTGCCTTGGTCACCTCTGTACAAGATTAATGCAGTGCATTCCTCTGAGCTGGGCTGAAAGCAGAGCAGGTGCAGAAAAGCATCTGTTTTCCCCTGGAGCAGAGAGAACCTCTGTGAGCAGGCAACACCTGCACATGGCCCGGTTGCTGGGCTCGGGTGGCTTCCTGGAGCCACTCACTGTGTTACAAAAGTTCCTTCCAAGTCCCACATAGTCCTAGACTCGCTCCTAAGTGATATCCTTGCACTCAAAGTACTGTCACAGCTATTAAGATCTGCCAGGAAGCTCTTGCTCTAAGACTGAGGTAAGACCTCCTGGGACTGGCAGGCTCTCAGCTAATAGTCTCAGTCTTTGAAATTCATTCCCTTTGGCAGCTTCCCAAAGCCAGATGCTAATGACCTTAGGCATGATGCAAGACCTTTTTATTGGTGCAATTTAAATTTTTTTCTTTTTTTCGTTTCTGAAGTAGCAGGGAAACTAGACAATGTGTCCTCTTTTGAGCAAATGTCCATTTTAGCATTGCAAGTAACCACCTAACTTTTGCAGAAGCGTTGTCTGAATCCATCTTACATGTGAAAATGTAACTCACTTCAACAGCAGACAATGACAAAATGTTTGAATGTTTCTCTACATAACAAAGGAAGAATTTTTAATGCAAGTTTAAGCTCAAACACTTTGGACTTGTACCTATTTATTAGACATCTTTCCAAAGAATTTGGCCTAATGGGCTGAATGCTGACTTTAGACCGTATTCCCAGCCTTCTGCCAGGCAATTGTGTGACTCCAGGCAGGGATATCTCTGTCTCCACCCCACTGCCTGTGCAGGGATCTGCCCTATTGCAGCAGCAACAAATACCTTGGGCTGCACTAAGGGTGTTCCAGAGCCAGGCAGCCTCGTGCTGTTGTGCCACTGCTTAACTGCTTGTCAAGTTTTGAAAAGCATACATTCAAATGAATGCAACTTGAGTAAGCTTTTTTCAGGACAACAGTTTCCCGACTTCTTTAACAATTCGTAAGCACCAGCAGAGGATATTCTGAAAGCTTATTCTGTCCAGGCTTCCTCTATCTTCAGGGCAGAGGGAGAGGCTCCTTCTGTGGGTGTTTCAAAGCAGGAGCCTAAAGCAGATATTCTGCCTAGCTCTGCACAGGACTCTACAGAAATGTTGATACATGGGGCCTAGGAAGATTAGCTTCAGTAAGCATCATCTTTTCTCCCTTCCTTTTCTCTTGCCTCCAGACATACTGAAGAAAACACTAGCAGATCGAGACAATAGCATAAAACTTCAGATTTCTTAGTTTAAATTCCCTTTCAAAATTATTTAAAATTACCTCCTAGTACGTTATCAGCAATAAAAGCAGCAAGAGTAACTGTGCACCTGCACAAAGACACAGTCAGTAATAATAAGACAGTATTATTTTGTGGTAAATGGATTTTGAGACTTAAATCTTGACTATTTTCTTGGATAGGTATTTTGTAACAAGTCCACAAATGCTACAAACCTTAGAAATGAGTTCTTGCTCTGAATTTCAATCAACTGTAACATAAATGTAACAAAAGCATATGTGACTCACTTCCACAAGAAAATAGGCACAATAAACAGGTTTTTCCTCCTCTTGCAGGAACCTCCAGCTTCTAAACAGACCAACTACCAAGCTAATGTAGAATGGACAATGAAAGACTCACCTATGTGTAAAACAGCTCTGCAATTCTAATCAGAAATAAATTCAGACATTTTGTTTAAAACTGGAGAACAGCAAATTGTTATTTTTGGGGTTCTTTGTTTAGGTTTAACACCTCAGCACTAGGTCATCAGTGCACAAACACTCAGTGGCAGAGTTACAAAGATGCTGCAGCACCAATAGGTGAGCACTGGCAAGAGGAGTGCTGCACACCATTCCTGCAATCAGGAAATCACTTTCGAGACCAAACGGGAGGAAGTAAAATATGTTTACAAAGCTTCATCTTTAGAGATTTGCACTTGTTGACAAATCTCTATTTTTTGAATGGGCAAAGCATTCAGCAACTTCTCTCTAAAATTCAGTGGGCTGCATCTGCTCATCTCCTCCAGGAACCTACACAGGTATCAGCACTGGAAAAGCAGCCACCACATTAGCTGTTATCTGGAAATGAGGTAAGATCACGAGCTCTGCAGCTGGAGCCAAGGGATGGAGCCTCCTGCTGCATTCCAGTGGCTCCTGATCTCTGTGCATTAAAGAAATGTAACCTCAGCGGAGCACTGGGGTTAGGCTGGACTTCCTGTACTTGACTATGAGAAGTAGCGGGCACAGTCTGCCACACTAATGGTATTTAAGCTCTTTGCAGAGCTTGGTCCCTGAAGACGTGACCGGGGACTTTTCCCACCCTGCTTTCATGCTGGCTGGAGGAGCTGCTGCTGCAGAGGAAGGCAAGCTCTCCCTGTTAAATATTCTCTCCCCGACAGGCGCTGCTGCAGCACTCAGTAGGATTCTGATCAGTCACACTGCTTTTACAGTTCAGTTGTGGATACTTTCAGAGTATTTCTAATGATCTATTATTAATTGCCAAGAATTACATTCCAGTCTTAAATTCAGAGAATGTGCAACTTTCAGCTGTCAAGGACAGTAATTCAGTACTTAAATTGTAAGTGTCAAAAGCTGTCAGTGGACTGATTTATACTAATTTGAACAACATCTAGATGAAATCATGAAATGAAAGCAGGGAAAAGGCATTTGAGTAACTGGTGTCACTAAACCAGCATACAAGTGATTAACTCAATGAAGTGTGCTGGTGTCAGTATTTCAGTGAGAAGTGAGGATTACAAGCTGACCACAAAGTGTAAAGAAAACGTATTCAGAAAAGGTCAAATAAAGGGAAAAATTCAGATTTAAAAGCCAGATCCTTAGTACACCTCAGAGTGGTATAACACCACTGAAGTTAGTTAAACCATGCTGTTTCCCACTGAGTGGGGGTTTTGTCCAGCATTTGTGCAAAATAAAATGACAATGTCAACTAATTGGTAAAGTAAAAACCTGGCAGATCTGCAAAAAACTCTGCTGCTTGACTCTTCAGTTAGGGTATGTATTTCACGGCTGTATAAAGAAAAAGGAAAAAAAAAGAAAGAAAAAAAAAAGAGGACTGGAAACTCCACCTGGATGCTATCAGTCTTGCCCAAGTAAACAGTACTGACATTAGTGCTAGCCTACTGAGTGGTACAGGTTAGAAAGGGTCACAAAGGCAAAATGGTGACCAAACGTGCCTTGAGGTAGAGATGCTCTGGAATCTGTCACAAAAGGAGAGAGCTGAAAGCTCATTTTATCTAGAAGTCATTTCATTTTAGAGTTCAAAACAATTAAAAGACATTGAAAGAATTGTACAAACATGGATTATAGCAAGACAGAAACAATCTCCTTTTTCATATAAACATGCCCTCAACTACATGCATACAATGTGATGTGTATTGTTCTTGAGATAATAGTGCAGCACACCATAAAATGACAAGGGAACGGGCAAGAGGGATAGCAAAAAAAAAAATTCATAAATAGTTTTTCTCATAATATTAAACAAATATGCATACCCATTATATAATTAACATTTTTTTCTACAGAAAAGAAAGCAAGCAAATGCTAAAGAATTTGTGATGTCCCAATACCTAAATGAAGTTTTTTGCTGAAGTCCCTTGAAATAAAGTTTTCGACACTCAAGTTGCAGCTAAATTTGCAAACCAGAGAAATAACTATTAGTATATAATAATCAATGAGTTGCAGTAACTATTTCATGAGGATTTTTTTCATCTAGCTTTAAATACACTTCACTTTGTTAAGGGAAAGAACCTACAATAATTACTTGAACTTTCTGGTTTGTTCTCTTTTCTTTTGTCTACAAAAGCAACCCTGAAACCACATCTGGAAGTCCCAACTCCTGTAAAATAAATTTTACCAGTAATATTTTTGTAAGAAAAACTGCATGAAAGAAGGATTTTTTTAAGGTCACTTCCAGTTATTTCTCAATGTTCTAGTCCATACCAAGGAAAAAGAAAAAAAGCAGGAGAGATATTTGCATGTGGCATCAAGCAACAAGAGTCAGTTTCACAGATTTTGACAACTGTCCAAGTCTACAACCAAGTTGAGAGGCTATGGCCCACTCAGAAATGAAATGGTTAATAAATCTTAAACACTGATCCTTTTCCAGGCATGTTCAAATAGCACAGGAAAAAAAAAGCCGCAACAGCAAAGTGAAGTTCTGAACTAATTTTACTTCTCCTACAGCATGCCAGGAAGTGTATTACATGCCATTGGCGAGATACCAAACCTGTGACTCTGGGGGGATGACTGAAGGAATCCTCACAATTCTGCATCTTGGAAATAAATTCTGTGCTAGAAGGAAAAGCTCTGTAAACACATGCCATCTGGTACCCTTTGCCTTCTTTGTATGACAAGGGAGAGAAGAGAGAAAGGCTGCTTCCTCATGTATAGACCAGGACACAGTGGGCCCAACCAGCTGGTGGTAAGAGCAGCAGAAACAGCAACTCAGCAGGTGCTGCTCTCTCCCTGCTGCATCTCTGCAGAACAGGGCATTTCCACAAGGCTCAGTATCAATCTCAGTTATCTCCGATTCATATCGGGAAGTTTATTATAGTAAGTGGGAGTGTCATTTGGCCCATTAATTGTGGGAGAATAGCACCTAATTGCATTGTAAATGCAAATGGTTGTAAATGCTGGAGCCACTATACTGCACTGAACTCAGTTCTCAACTATTGCATGATTTGTCCTTTAAAATATCATTTGTAATGTGTCTTAAGCAAAAGCCAAAGCTATGCTCAAAATTTAAAATCAACTATTTTATTTAACAGTACAAAAAGTAAATAAAAGCTCAAATGAAATCAACATTATATCATATTCTGAGAATCCAGATGAGAAGAAATTACTGCTTCAGGATTAGATTATCACAAGGATAGTTAAGTAATTCTTTGAGAAACGCTTTCTTTAAGTAGCAGAGAAAAATTCCAATACAGGCAAGACTCACATCCAGAGAGGTAAAGAACTGTCTGCCAGTCATTCCCAGTGCCCCAATAAGCTGTTCTAACTCTTCTTTATCCTGCTAGGAGTTAAAGTAGAAATGGCTATGAGCCAGTGTGAGTTAGCCCCAAGGAAATTCCTGCAGAGTAGCAGGAGGCATTCTGGGGACTGGCTTGAGCATTTCTGCATTCCAGCTCTCTCCAGTGGCTGTAATGACCCAGCGGGGCCATCTGCAGCCACATTTCAGTTTGGGCAACTCCCAGGCTGCTCTAACCTGGGGAATGGGCTGAAGTACCTCATCTGGCTGAGGAAACAGGCACTGAAGGGATACAAAGCTCCTTTCCATGTATATGAACTCTGCACTGATAGAGTGATTTATTTGGGTCATTCATTAAACTCTTGTAGGACTTGTCCCATATAAGTTAAAGTTAGTGTTCAAATCTCATGAGACAAAGAACATGGTAGGAAATCACTAGCATAATAAAAATCAATAATTTATATTGTAGGACCTTGCAATACTACTGTAACAGTTTTTTCCACAATAAGGCAGTAAAAGCTATTAAACAAGCAGTGTCTATTTATATTATGTAATATAAGCAGTTTGTATCATATCTGGGGTCTATTTTCATCTGAGTGCAAATATTTAACTCCCATTAATGTTAACAAGAGGTTACCTAGCATGTACTTTGGCAAGAGAATAAAACCTGATTTTTAACATTAATCTTAAGGAAGCTTTCAACTTGAAAGAATCTTGAGAGTACCTTGTATTAACACTATCTTAATTGCCTTGAAATCTGGATTTTGCGAGAAGCATATACACAGATAAAACTGACTTGTGTTAACTTTAAATTGCACATTTTGGGATAATGGGAAATAACTGTGTCACCTTTCTGTAAACTGCATTGCTTGCACAGTGAAGGCACTGTTAGCAGAGACAGTGATAACATCTTTGAAGAATTCTCTCCATTTCAAAGAACATTTTTTCCCTAGCTTTGCTCCCCAGCAGAAAATTAACTCACGCTATTTTTCACAGTAAGAGTAGTGGGGGAAATTCCTACTACATTTTCAAATGAAACGACTTTTTGGCATTCTCTATTTACAGTTTGGGGAATCTCCTTGTTCACATTCACACTCTCAGCGAGGACAGTGAGGTAGCAAAGATACATAGCACAAGTAGAATCTGGCCCTTTTCATTTTGTGAAAGTGCTTTGATCATGATTCTCTCAAGACATTATTTTAAACTCGAATGCAATTGACCGCTATTGCACCATATGTTCCTTATGTGTGAGCTCGGTCTTGTTCATTAATTTTTATGCCACTACTGTTGGAATTCAGCCAGTGTAATGTGGAGGCAATTAGCAATGTCAGAGTGTTCATGCCAGCATGTAATGAGAGAGAAAGAAAGAGAGAAGGAGAGAAACGGGGAGATTATGCTTCCTGCTACAGGGAAGAAGGGTCCTTTTCAGAGGTTATATTTTTTAATGTTATTTGAAAACTGAAATATCTAATAAAAGCAAGTGACAAGAAATGAAAGTCTTGTTACACAAGTAAAATTTACTCACTTAAAAAAACTCTCCTACAACTTTTTACTATGTTCACCTATTTTCAGAGGATCAAACTGAAGATGCCCTGTGGCCTGATGACCTTGTCTTTAATCTTACAAACACTGGGGTCTGCTAAAGCTCTGTATCAAAATGCTCAATTCTAGCCTACAAAAAAAAAGACGCATGCATATACTAGAACAGAAGTGTGCATTAAATAATGTGTTCCAATGACACGACCAAATCTGCGGCTTCTTGTTTTCTTACAAAGTCCCTACTACTGAAAGTCTTGCAATCTGAGATTTATGCCATTTGCCATTCTAGATGCTATTTGTGTTATGTGTACAAAATAAGAAAGGAAGACATGTGTCTGAAGTTCCAGGGAGTATACTTATTAAAGTGTCCACCTCTTCCCATTCTCAATGTCACACACAGAGAAACCCCTACCTTTCCTTTCAGTGGGCCAGTTTCAGAATACAGTTTTGGTCTGATCTCAGAATACAAAGGCAGCTAACATAAAAACAACAAAAACTCTGCAGTATTAGAAATCTTGGGCCCATAAGTCCAGAAGTAGGACTCCACTAGAACTCTCTGTTTCTTCCCATTAAACTCCATATTATTTTCCCATGAAAGCAAAGATAAAAACCACTATATACACAGAAGCTTCTTCATAGCGCAATAATTGACAGAAATTTGTTGTTCTTGTGAAAGCATCTACAGGTATATGTTTACAAAGCAGATAACTCAAAAACCTGACTAATCAGGAGAATGATCAAGTTAAAATCTAGATCCATATTCTCCAATTCCTTCCATTTTACATTGTGATTCAGATCCAGGCTTGGCTTTTACAGTCCATTAAGAAGACAGACAACTTTGAAGTTCACTGGGGACATGGTTCTCAGTTCTATAGTGTTTAATGGTTTAATTATCTATTTGCATGTGAAGTCATTAAGCAACTCCGTACTAATATGGTTATTAAGAGACACATCCCATTGCAATCATTTAAAAAACAGTTACTGTAGCATGGTGCTGCCTGTGGTAAGGGTCTTGTGGCTTAGTGGCAGCCTTTCACTTTTGAAAGCTTGGCAACTGTATAAAGGTAGTTTGACTAATCCACCTTAATTCGTCCCAGATATTTACCCTCATCACAAAAATCACAGCATCTGGCCAGCTTCATAGTGTACAGCCATCTTTACAGAACTCCATTCAGAGTTCTGCAAAGGCTTTGCTGCCCTGAATTGAAACATCAAGAGCCTGCTCCAGAGCCCATGGAGGTCCAAGTCACAGCTTATTGGGCTCAGAAGACATTTATGCAGTTTGGCAGCATGGCCTGCCTACGATCCAGCTACTGTCATTTGTTCAAACTTCATGAGCAGTAGAATTCTGTAATTTAGAATTACAGAAACTTTTCAGTAAGTTTCTAAAGCAGGTCACAGAAGTAACAAAAACTTTCTAAACTGCAAGAGTTTTAGCAGAACTTAGTCTAAACCAAATGTTTTAGCAGCATCACATCAGACAGCCTTACAGACAAGTTGGAATGAATCACTTAGCTTGAATGGAAATTTTTTGAAAGCACTTTTTTCCCCCCAATTAATTTGAACTTTTATATTATATATTATATTTAATACTGAGATGAGAAATAGTTGTGGTAGAAACCTGGAAACTTCCAGAAAGGAAAGATTTCTGTAGCTTAGCAGTTTCTCCATACCTGTCTGTGTTTTCTTCAGTAGATGTAGCAAAGAGACCTGCATGGCTATTTAAAGCGAGAGCAAACACCATCTTTATGTCAGTGACAAACAGAATTAGATCTATTCATTACTGAACATTTGCTAATTCTACTATTAAGGGGAAAAAAACATGTGCTGTCATAAGTTCAATTAAGTCAACTAAATTATCAAAGCAATACAGTTCAGCTAACAGGAGTGAGCAAAACAGTGACATTTGAAAAGTATGTTCTCTTACTTCCATGTTATTTACAGTAATACAGGAGAGTTTAATTTTAATTGCGTGTTAAGAATAGAAAAGGAAAGGGAAAGCTTAGGGAGCAGTCATGAGGCAATTGGATTAAGAACCAAACCCAAACACTACTGAATAGCAGGGCAATTCTTCAGTCAAATGTTATTAGAACAATTAATGGAGTCCCTATTCTGCAAACTAATCCAGCGATTTCACTTTCTTCTCTTAAGATGCTTAAGAAGTTTGTGTGCTTACATGTTGCATGCAAGAACAATTTAGATGAAAAAAACTTCTACAGCTTCACAGAAATCTCAAACTAGTAGCTAGATTTAACTCATAGACTGTATTAGCCAATGGTGTCTCTCAGGCATGTCCACCACAGCTCTAAAAAGTGTTGTCCAAGAGGAGCAGCAGCAAACTCTGCTCGCTGGGGCTGTGCAGTTGTGTGCCTGCAGCTTTCCCTCTCCAGCACTCACTGCCAAAGCCCTCCTCCCCTCACTGCTCCTAATGTGTTCAGACACCCGGGATGCAGGGAGAGGCTGTGCATTCAGCACATGGCATGACAGAAATGCCAGCTACAGTCACAAACTTGCCCCAACCAATTCTGCTTCCGATATAAACTGTGCGTCAGGCACAGAGTTGGCAGGAGGCGGTTTCATAGGAAAATGGCAACAAGGACAGCAGAATTTTATTTCTGAAACAAATTTCTATTTCCTCCTGTCTTTGTCTAGAGCTCTTTCCAAAGCCAAAGAATTCACAGTATGAAAGACAAACTCCAGTTTTTCTGCCTCAAAATCTAAGGAATGTGCTGCATGCTGCAAAACTGCAAGTGAGCAGAAACGGTGGAAGGAGTCTCTGTTTCTGTGAAGACCCAGGCACAGATAACATTTGGTTGCTGAAAAGACACCGCCTAACATGTAATGTATAATCCTCCCAAAACATGCATACAACATGACCCTGGCCCCTAGTTGGGACAGCAGAATCTTCCTAAGCTTATCTTTATGGGTATTTGATACTTAACTGAGGATTCCTTTCCAGCTGTAGATTTGTCAGCAGGGGCTCCTTTGTCCTTTCTGAGAGGCCCGACTAACACAGGCACAGCAGATACAGGGGATCTGTTCAGTCAGGGTATCTGTTCAGGCTGGCTGAATTCCAACCACTTCTTCCACTGCTGGATTTTGTGGATCAAGCCCTCAGTAGCACTGGACACTGCCAGCAGCACACTGAGCAGTGCAGGTATGCTCCAGAGCCTATGAATTGCTGCTATGGAAACTACCATACCTTCCAAACCTATATTCAGGATGCATTTTCAAGCTTTCCCCCTCTAAGCAAAGACCAGAAGGACTCTCAATTCAGAATATGAGCTGAAATTCAGAGATAATCAATTTCAAAATAAGTACAAGGCACAAACGGATCTAGTTGCACCTTAATGTGATTCACGGAAGCAGCTGGCAGAAAAAAAGAAATCCAGAGGTCATCATTTTGCCCATGGATTTCAGAGGAAGGAACTGTGGTATTTATCTTAATTCTGAAATTCATCTGCTATGCACTTTTGAGCATACCACCTAAAACTTCCATACTTTCCTTTTCTCATATAAAAAATAGTAGATATAACCTATCAACTGACCCACTGACCAGGTTGGATTTATTTTTTGTGAAGAACTTGATATCCTTTGAGACAAGGTGCTGTATAGGTGAAAACTATTACTACTCTATTCTTGCAATAACTCCAGGACAGCCCAGGGAGTCAAACAACAAGGCTGTCCCACTAAACACAAAAACAGCTTTACAAGAAGTAAAATTTAAAATAATAAAATCTGGACATTCAGGAGAATTAAATAAGAGACCAGCTTGTAGTTTTCAAGTGCAGTCATCTGAGTCAGCTCTCTAAGGAGTGCCAAGGGCTAAATTCATCCCTGAGCTATGCTGGCTTCTGCCAATGTAAACCAGGACACGCGGCCTCTGCCAGCAGAGCAGGGAGAGGCAGCAGCAGTGGAAAGCACCCTCTGCCTTGCTCTTTGTTGGGGGTCTAAAGGCAGTGGCAGCAGCACTAGGAGAGGCCTGGCAAGGCAGGTTCACAGCTGTGGCAGCCCGAGGTGTCACGGTGTGCACGTGGGAACATCTTTTACTCTGGGCTCTGTTACAGAGGTCTAAGGAGATTTTAAGGCAGTCTTTGGCAGAGCCTACTGTAACCAAACCTCTTGCAAATCAAGGCAGGGGCTTATTAGGGAAGTGTCACTGACACAAAGAAGAGTAAACCCATGAGAGGAATGGGATTTTGTCCATCTTCAGATTCCTCTGTGCAGTGTATCAGTGGACAAGTTTGCCAGCCTGTGTTGCTGGCACAACTTAATGTACAGTGAGATTGAGTCTGTGATTTAACTGGGAAACAGCTGTGTGAGTCAGATGTTTTAAGGGAAAGGCAGAATACTGTGTACAGAAAACTGTCCTCATTCCCCCATGAACAAAGAGTGGCAAAAACACAGGCACCTCCACTATGCCAGCTGCAGTGTAGCAGTCCTCACTTGGCAAGATATAAAAAAGAAGATTAACAAGTATAATAGCATTTTACTGTGCTCTTTAGAGTGAAAAATCATTTGTATGTTACCACGACTGATGGTCCAAAACCACAATGCTGAAACTAAACAGAGAATACAGATTTGAACCTTCATCCAAACCCCACCCTCAGTTCTTTGTTAGATCCAAGACTGGAAGGTACCTATTTTCTCTCTTCTGAGTGGCTGGTGTTTTGCAAGGCCCCAAATTCATATGCTTCACAGCTGAAAACCTTGAGAGAATCTCAATTTTGATAGCCACAAACCAGACTTGCCAACCCAACTGGTAAGCCCCAAACTAAGCCTCAACCCAAAGCATGCACCACTGCCCAGTCTCCCCCAGGCTGGAGCTCTGCCAGCAGATGAGGCCAGAAGCCGCCCAGCTATACCTCACATTATGAGGATGGCTCCAAGTATAATCCAGGGGAATACACAAAGATTTGGCTTTCTGTAAAGGCCAAGTTGTGACTGAGTGTCTCATCTTGGTCCCTGTTGGAGCAGAGCCCAAAACCACCACACGCTTTGGCACTGTTTGTTGTACTTGGCAATCCTCGCTCAAGCTAGGTGGGTGCATTGGCAGCACTTGTGAGGAACCCCTCCTCTTTAATTGGTGGGAATGTACCTGTAAGGCTGAGCTGTGTTTGGTAAGGCTAAGTGTTCCCGCAAGGGAAAACGACTCGAGACAATGCAGTTGGTGTTTAGAGTAACAAGACAGAGGATGACTGAGGCACTCTTTCATGTTACCTGGAGGGCCCTGTTAAGCTCTTGCTGCTTTCTGTTGTTTCACCAAGAAACAGTGTCCCTTGCTTTAGTTAAAGGGAAAGCTGATGAAATAGTGAGACAGCCCAAAGAGTTTTTCCCCAGTAATTGAGAGATGCCTAGACCACAATTAGCTTCAGTCACTGTTTTGTTCCATGTCAGAGGTTAAAAAAAACAAATACAGTTTTTGCCTTTAACTGTCTAAAGCAAAGAAATTAAAAGTTACAACTGCTGTTCTTTTTAATTTATTAAAATAATTTCTTACAAACTGGAACATTACATGAAAATTAAACTTTGTTCTACTTCCAGGCTGCCTAGCGCTTTGTTTTGGTTTTTTAATGTAACAAGAGCTAGTGACATTTCCTAAAGCTAGGCATACATTGTATGCATTGACTTAAGAGCTATTAATTCTACTTGTGCAGGATATAAGGGGTTTAAATGGTGTTGTGATTTGAACATTAGTAGGAGTGTTTTTTCCAAGCTCCACGCCTTTGCATTACATGACAGAAGGCTGTATATCACTTCCTGCAAAAAATTAAAGATGTCCAGAAGTACGTGACCTCTACCGTCTGTTCTAATGGAGGCTCAGACACCTCAAGACTGAAATTATTACAGAAGCAGATAGCTGAAAAATCATCTCTTGTAATCTATTCAGTAGAGGGCAGTGGCAGATAGAAGCCAGGCATGCATATGAACCTGTGTGAAGTCCTGTCTCCAAGCTGGTTGGCTGCCATGAATCTAATGGCAGCAAACACACCAGGCAGGAAGAAAATGGTGGATTAGTGCTTTTGGTCACAATCCTTCTCTCACTCTCTCCCATCTCCCCCCCTACCCTCATCCTCCCTGCTTTTTTTTTTTCCTCTGCAATGAGTGTTATCATCAAGGCCAAATGTCTTCTACAAGGTGTTCCCCCTGAAAAGCCAGCAGGAAATAATGCTCAGAACCTTATGGGATCAAGTTCTTAATGGCTCTAAATGAGAGTAAAATAAACACATGCACATGTGCATGCATGCACACACACACCCAGCACCTATTTGTCAGACCTTTTTACCAGACAAGGAGAACACAAGCTGGAAAAAGACTGTTTCCGAGTGGCAAAGGCACTCAGAGACATGGGGGAGTAAGTTTTAGCACAGTCCTTGCACTTAGCAAATTAATCAATTCATTGTTATGGTTACAATTAAATACAAGTGCCAAGAAATAATGCAAGAATATTACATTTTGCTCCATTACCTCACAATTACACATTCACAAACACTCATTTCTCAGCCTGTGCAACTGAGTAAGAAAAAGAAGTGTATATTCATTGTTAATAGCATGTAGTGCTGGACATGTAAATTTATACACATGACTATATATGAAAAACTGTATATATCCCAACTTTCCTAATCTAAAATACCTTACCTTGACCACCTTAAAGCATACAAGGAAAGAAGGAAAGCCCTGTTGTATAACGGGGATTCCAAGTTTGAATGCAAGACCAAAAAACAGAAGCCAGGTCAGGAACACTGGAAACAGGAATTCTGAAACAACTCTGTTTTCAGAGAAAACAGTACAGTTCCACTTCTTTTATTACAGGTTGGAACAATTCTGCCACAATGGAGTATATCTCTATGATTTACTACAATTATCTCCAACAGAATTACTGTTGAATGAATGCAAGAAACACAGTGCTTGTATGTCTTTACATTCTTGTGTAAGCTGCTAAACGCTGACTGGCAAGAAATACTGACTCATTAAAAAAATCCCCTGCACCATAACTGGTGGGGAGAAAAAAGGCAATTACTATTACATGGACAGACTGCCTTAAGTGCAAGTCACTGCAGCATTTCTGAAGATCAGACAGTTTTACATGCCTGGCTGCAGAGTGGACAAGGGAGGCAAGTGGCACTCGGGTCAGACTGCCAAGTGCTGTCCTGCCAGGCTTTGCCTCAGCATGCCTGCACCTGCATCCCTTCCTGGGCTCCCTCTGCCCTACAGCCTTTGCAGAGACCTATCTGCAACTGCCAGCCTTCATAACTGCTGAATGACACTTCCTACCAGCAGCTACTTAATGAAAGAGGCTTTCCAAGACAAGGATCAAGTGTCAGCCAACTTTGTCCTTCTCTTCTGGAAAACCAGAAAGGTGGAAATGAGAGTCTCTCTAGCTGCCCTGCCACAGGACTCTACCACAGTGCTTTGAATGTGGCCCAATTTCATCACTGGGCTGGAATGGATTTGCTGGGGGAAAGCTCAACAGCCTCTCTTTCCACCCCACAGCACTGCTGAGGGCACTGCTTGTGTTTGGGCTCCTGTGGAAACGCCACAGCTAAGGAGCTCTGCCAACCCATACCCAAATGATGGCTACATCTAGCTCTGCTCTTCAGAGCCCGTCTCAGTGCCTTCACCAACAGAGTTTATGAATCAGAAACATGTTTGGGAAAGATCCCAAGTGTGTAATGACTTCCAAAAGAAAAAAAAAAGGCAGGTTGTGCTTCACTATCTAAACAGTGAAGTACAGCTTTATTCTACTCTCATTTCAAGCATGCAATATTTTGAGCTAAATTTAGCTGCAGAACTTTATTTGCATTGAGAAACAAACCCTGTATGTATTAGGCTGGATGATGCCATTCTGCTTACATATGTACTTGCATATAAGCAATAACATCATTCACTTTTTATCTCCAATAGGCTTCGAAAGAAAGGAAAAAAAACCAAAATGAACAAATGCATACTGGTACAATCCACTGAAGCATACACTGAAATAAAGTACCTATTACAGCAGTAAATAGATAAAAAGGCACAAAACCAATACTGAACAGGTAAAATTAAACCTTTGGGTTTTAGCAAGGTTTGACCATCAGAGTCCTGAAGAAGCTTCTTGTTGGCAGGATTTGAAGTATTATATCCTGATTTAGTTGATAGCTGGTATTCATTGCAATCATTTGATGATATATTAGAATCCTGGGCAATTTTAACTCCTCCATAAAAATATCTGCAAGGAAGCCTTTCAGGCTAACATTGACTCAGCTACTCGGTGACCACCTGCTTTGCTGTGGTAGCAGTAAACTGCAAAGTCCTGTACTTACAGAACACACTAAACACCAAAGTACTTTCAGCACAGAAACAACACACTCAGCAACTATTTATTTGCTACCTTGTCTCTCTGGGAAAAGCCCTGCAACTTTCTCATAGTCTGCCTAGCAAAAGCCCTGCATGGATTTCCTCCTACATGACACATGGGAACCTACTGCTTTCTCAGGAAGATCCATAACTTGTCATCTTCACCCAGATTTGTACATCCAGACATGGGGCTGGGGCTTGGCAGTGGTCAGTATGAAAAGTGCTCCCACACACTTCACCTCAGGGGGAAAATTCATAGAGAATCCAGCCTGTGTAGCCAGCAGAGGCAAAGCACAGCTGTCTGCAACCATCCGACCGTCTCAGCCTTGGTCATCTTGATCTTTTTAATGACCCCGCGTATCAGCGGAACACAGGCATCTGTTCAAAAGAACCTCGCAGCTCCTGACAGAGCAGAGCAACATCAAAGTCGGGTGGGTCAGGTTCTGCCCCCACGAGCTGCATTAATTCAGAATAACTCAAATGAAATCAACAGAATTACCCATCATTAACACTACACTAACCAATAGCTACATTTGCATTGTTGTCTTTGCACTGTGACTTACACAGATGTGCTAGCTTTTGTGCTTCAAATTAGCTATATGCTTTTTAGCCTAAGTATTTTTCATTTCCCTCTGGCAAAATTAAGGGTAGTTTCTAAAGAAGACAAGAGACTGATGGTATTTCTGTAAGAACTTTTTGTTGCTGGCAATACTGAAATGGCAGCAAATGCAACAGATCTGTAACACATCTCAGGGTACAAAGAGTTAATCTCCTTTCTTACAGATCATCTGTATCAGTCCAGATGCTTGGTTGGAAGGAAATATAACCCAAGTGCCTGGTCTAGTACAGCAGACTAAAGAATAAAAATATTTTTATGTTCTGTGCTTATAAAATATTCTATTTGCTGTGTAGTACCAGTTATGTTTAGAACCTTCCTTCAAAGATTTTCTTCTCATATTGAGAAAAATAGATCCATACACTCCTTGTTAAAAAACACCTCTGCCTAAATGTCTGACCTCCCCTGTGAAAACTGATCCTTTGGTGTTGGTCTGCATCTTTACTGTGCTTTCAAACTTAAATGTTAAAATAAAACCAAGACAACAGAAATCACAGTAAAGTGCCACTTAAAGTCAATGTAAAGTTTATAATCCTATGCAGTCCATTCTTCTATTATGCTGATGACAAGTTA
Source organism: Melospiza georgiana (assembly GCF_028018845.1). Taxonomy (NCBI): domain Eukaryota; kingdom Metazoa; phylum Chordata; class Aves; order Passeriformes; family Passerellidae; genus Melospiza; species Melospiza georgiana. The sequence goes on from NC_080442.1 coordinate 11,338,321, forward strand.
ATTTGGCTGATAAAAGGGAAACAAAAGCAAGGAAGTAATCCTGTTTTACAGAATATTATTTAAACAATAATAACTTCCTTTGCATAACACTTATTTCATTCCATCATTACTGCTATTATTACTACTATCTTAAGCTATGACAGATTGTGAAGGGTCAAGATAATTTTTATCAATCAGCCTCCCTTTGTCTTTGGCAAGTTTAATCATGTCACTTGGAATGTAGCATGAGGGGCCTGATGAAATTGGAAAAGCATGTGAAGATAAAAATCACTCTCAGATGAATTCAGACACTTCCTGCCACTCTGCAGATGCCACAGTGCTGCAAGCCACCCTCCCAGGAGAGATGATTCACCTGGAAGGAGGGCCAGGCTCTGCCAGATGTGTAGGAGGCTGCCTGAGACCCACATGCTAACACTGTCTCAATTGTATGAAGCATATGCTTTCAGTCAAGGGTGAAAAATGCAGGCACCAGCACATGCCAAAAGTCTTTCAAGCATGGCCCACCAGTCAGCCTGAAGCTTAATGCACTGATCCATCGAGTCAGCAGATGTGTGTCACCACAGTACAAGTTGAAGCTGGTTAAAGCTATAAAAGAGTGAAGTGACCTAATCCAGACATTCAAATCTCACAAAGAAAACCATATTGTTGTCACTTTGGGGGCCTTAATGTGGGACTTAAAGCACAAATACTGAAAAACTTCTTGGAGTAAAAAGGTATGCTGCTGCAAAAACATAAATCCCAACCCTAAGCTACACTTGTACCGATTTCAAGTTGATCTGATAAAAGCATAGCACAGCTTTCCTTTTTAGTACTGCACATACAAAAAAGAACATCTGCAGAATTTTATTGCTGGAGCCATAAATGCTCCTTATCCGCTTGGTTTGAGGCACAAGTCCAAAAATACCTTGATAGAAAGTTTATTTGCAGAGTACCACGACGTACTTGGTAGAGCCAGTGAGTTATACAACATATTCTTCCACTCCTGGCTAAGTGCTGTCGGTGTCAGCTCGGAGTCCAGCTGTGGAACCTGGCTCCATAATGCCTGGGAAGCCCTCCCTCCTTCCCATTTAATAATCATTTAGTGGCTACAGTATTTCCCGACACACTCAAAGTCAAAGCACACTTTACAAAAATATTCACCTTGTTCACATGCAGAATGATTTGTTTAAAGAAACCAGATCTCCTTCGCACTCAGAGATCAACCCAACACTGGATGTGTGCAAACCCACTTCACTGTCAACACAGTTGCTTCAAACAGCTTGTTCAGAGGTGGGTGATAAGATGTAGTTCTCACTGGGCAAACACAATTAGGCAGACAAAGATTTTTCTTCAAGTCTTTTCTGTCTATCAACTGCAATCCAGTCTACAGATCTTTCTCAAGTATTCCTGTCTGTAACAGCCAGGTCTCTGGAAGAATACTGATGTTTCACAATGACCTCATTGTGCTTTGACATAGCTTTCCTGAGCTGTGGCCTGTGGCAAACACACACCTGCTCTATTTATGCCCAAGAGGCCAAAAAAAAAAACAACAACCCAACTTCAAATAATATTCAAGTTCAAACAACAAGCAGGGTTCTTCTGCCTTAAGAAAAGTCCATCTTGCAATCCACTTTGCAAAACATGATAGCTGGTCATTTAAAAGTTAACTCTTAGGAGCCACTATGGATAAGTGCTATGAAAACTTATGCTAGCTTAAAGGGGGAAAACACCCACACTGCATCTGAAGTTTTATCATGTCTCCCCCATTTCTCCATTTACAAGTGTTGATTGTTACCACTGATTCATAGCAGGGGCTTCCCATAACCTAAGATCAGGACTAAGCCTGAGACTGCACCAGGAATCAAACACGTGCATCACAAAAACAAGGTCAAAACCCAACATCTATGTAAGTGTACGATGAAAGGCAGCAAGAGACACAGGACACAGACAGCAATGCCAGGAACAGAAGCAAAAAGCAAAAAAAAAAAAAGAACATAAATACATACATGCACACATATACTTGTGTTCCCTATATTGATCCTATCCAGTTAATGACAAATGCTTTAAACTATGTTTATAAACAAGGTTTTTAATTAATTGGGCTGGGGTTTGGGGTTCTTTCAGTTTTCTGATTTTTTTCATTGCCTGCTCACCTGGAAGTTATACTGGGCTAAAAAAGACTCCTGGCAACTACCCTTACACCAAATACCTTCTGCATGTCAGCTTTGCAATACTTTGCATCATCCACAGTCTTCATTAGCAAATTTGCCCTTTCACCTCAATAGCACCCATCTGACATTTCCACAGCTTCAGAAGTTTTTTTCCTCCACCAAAGCACGTTTTGGAGTGGTTTCAGGGCAAATTCTTTGATTCTGGTGCTGGAACATTTGTGAGGAAAAAAAAAAGTAAAATAGGAGAGTACAGTTGAATGTTCCAAGAGAAAATGAACCAGACATAAGTAGAGCTCCAGAACTATGGTTTTTCACAACTCCTTTTCTGATGTCTTTTGTGAAAAAATTGCTGAATGCTAGTTTCCTTACTCAAAAGGCTTTTATTCCTTAGAGGAATAAATAATGTGCTGTGACTGCTATGGAGGAGTTACTAGAGGCTAATAGAGGAATGAAAAGGAAGGGTGCTCAAGACATCCCTGGTGGGGCTTGAAGGTTTTGTCTTTGGCTGTCGAGGTAAGACTGGACTCCACAGGATCCAAAATAACAATACCAAAACTTGTGCAACAACAAAAGTGTAAACAGAGGCAGGAAAAGGCAGCAGTGGAACAACAGAACACAAAGAAATAGCAGCTATCAAGCTGAGTTTTCTTTTAGTCTAAGACAAACTATACTTCTGCACTACCTAAATATCACTGAAAGCTCACATGATACCATTTGTTTTCATGGTTTATATAAAACCATACATGCTGCCTCATATAAAGCATATAAAGCCATATTAAAACCCCATATAAATCCATATTAAAAAACCCACATAAAACCATATAAAGAAAGCCATGTAAAACCATATGCTACCTTCAGTATTAGCTAGGGTAAAATTAACTTATTATTCATTCATAATATATTCATAGTTTTTCTTTACTACATGCTGTCAAAGCATTCACTGCTCATTTCTTTTTTGGGGCTAAAACGGAGAGAATAAACTAGAGCTCTTCAGGCTTTACCACTTCTTCCTCCCCAAGTGAGTGAGCACCACAGATGTACTGCTATGACCCTGCTATCACCTCATGCTTCTGAAGAGCTTAAGAAAGAAATTCTGCACAACAACAAAAGTGTATTGATTGAGAGATTTTCATGCTCTTTTTTTTCCCCCAAAATGACTGTAATTAAAGAGTTAAGCCACTGTATGTGTGGGCGAACCACTTTTTGTAATTGCTATCTACTTACAGATCTTGAGAGAGATGTTGATCTTCTGAAATGAAGGGTGCAGACGCAAGTCTTTTTAAACCAATAAAAATACCAACATTTAAGTGGGGTTTTTTTTGCCATAGATCCTTTGTATGCAAATCACTCATATCAGATAAATAGAAAATTAAAGACTTCTCCTTGGACAAAACATTGTCATTTGAACTTGGGAAAATACATAGCTGCCAAAAGATATCCGAAATGTATTTGACAAAGTTCTTCACCTTCCCATCACAATTTCACAATATGATTTTTATTTGCAATGTACAAATAAAATAAAAATCATGGCTACAATTTTTCTGCTTCTTCAGAATAAGCAATTCTGTATCACTCTATGTTCCCTCCACCACCAAAATCCTCTAACTCTGCAGTACAAGAAACCTCTCTCCATCCATCGGAAAAAAAAGTCCTGTCAAAACTTGTCTCTCCTGCATCCCAGTCAAAACCTGGCCATGTGTGCACACTACTCCACATTATCTTAGAGGGCTCTGAAATATACCACAAATACTTTTAAGGGCCTACTCACGGATGCAAAACAGTATTTCTACATGGCAATGGAAGAACAGCTATGCAGAAAGAGGTTAAAGACTGAAATTAGACCCAACTGCTGCCAGCGTTGGTACCTCTCAGTGCCCTATTTTCCAGAGCTCTCCCTCTGTAATGCCACATTCAATACAACTTTAGTGAAATACATCCATCCTTCACAGCTTACATTGAGTGTGACCACACAGTTTCCTGGTTTTGGGCTTGATCCTGCCAAACGTTTTCTTCCATGAACAACCTCTGCTCACAAAAGGTGTATCATGGAGGTCTGCACTCACATAGGAACAATCCTTCTGAGGATGGAATTAGAGCACAAGTGTCAAGCAAACAGCTGGTGGGATCACTCCTGCAAGATAGCTCCTGGCCCATGGACTCCACACAGATGTTGACTCATATCAAAAGTGCATAGCAGTGCATGGGGCAGAGTGCTGACTCACACAGCAGGATTTCACAGAGCTCTGCAGACCTTTCTGCAGGTACCAGTTGAAGCCTGGAAGCAGTGAAGTCACATTTGCATTGAGTCTTCCCCATAGGGTTTAAGGCAGGACAAAGCAATGCAAGGGTAGCTATGCCACTTCCCCAAAGCAAATCAGCCCCAAACTGGTTCAGGCAGTGCCAAATATCAAGGAGCAGTATATTGGTATTCAAATTAAGATTTTATCTATATATAACTGTGCAGAATTTTCTAACTTTGCTGTAAGTGGTCCTTGTACCTGCCACAACACAAAGTAGATTTGGCATCTTTGGACATAGACTGGTGCCTGCAGCATGCAATTCCAGAGTTTGCTTTGAAGCTTTTTCCCTTGCAGTGGGGTTTGACAATGGTCATGATTCACCATATTCAACATGCTTAAATCAAGATGGCTTTCCCTTTATCATTTGGAATGGAAAGGAAACAAAAATTACTTTTTATAGCCTTCTTAAACATTAATGGGCCAGTTAAGATTTTACAGCCCTTGCACTCTTCCGAGAACTCCTTCCTTGCACCTCAAGAGGAGTGCTACAATCAGATATAAATACATCTAATTTCTCATCCCACCAGAACTACAAAAGTAGACAGAAGATGGAGCAACACTTGTGCTTCCCAGGAATGTCAGACAGTATTCAAACAACACTCAGCAGAACCACCCTGAGGTGCTTTGCTCCATATTGTTCCCAGCACCAGACAGGCCCCCAAATTAACTGTGATCCATTATTTCATTGAACGTGACCAGGTGGTCAGTGGGAGTCGTCAGGACCAGCCTTCCTACATTTGTGGAAGGAAATATTTCCTTTTCTTTAATACTTCTTACCTATCCTACCTGTATACATAACATCTGTAACAGGTTCAATTAATTAATTAGAGTATTTCTCTTAAAACCCACATTAAGTCACTGACTGGAATCTACTGATTTTCCAAATACTTTACAAGTTACTCTTTAGATTTTAGTGTGTGTTACTGTTTAGATTTTTCTACTCCTGCACAATGATCTAGATGTGCTTTGTAGTTTTGTGACAATAATTCACTCCACATAGGGCACACACTCTCAGAGTGTGATTAATGACAACTTGACTTGTGTGCAAAGAGTCTATTTCAGACTATTGGATTCTTTCACTTGGATGCTTTCACTTCCAACAGTCACAACTGCAAAGAAGATGAACGTACCTCATATTTCAGAAAGGACCATTTACACCATAAATTGCATTAATTCCTGTGAAGGAAGCTGTGACCTCACAGGGTTATTTTAGGGGAACCTTCTATACTTTTGAATGCTAGGGATGCATTTAGGCCCAATATATATTTTAGTATTTCTAATAAATTATTTGCCTCCTTATATGCATTCTGCTCCCTCAAAATGTCAAAATTGCATTGTAGGCAACAAGAAACTGTCCTGCTGCCTTAGACATGCTCTTGTAACTAGAAAGACTCTGTGGAAGGAAACAAGTCAGGGAGCAGATAATGGTTTGGGGGCTTTTACAGTGGCCTTAGGGATCAGTGTTTCAGTCTGACTTGCATTTCACTTAAGCCTTTGCAGTGTCCTTCATGACCCAAGTGCAAACTGAGTCCTCACAGTTATGCTGTCCCACAGCCAAGCAAGCTCTCTCAGCTTTGAGAGAAAAGTCATTTTTTCCTCACATACATGATGAGGTACAAGTTTTGAAGTCAAAGCATTATTAGAGAGATGCCAAAATTGACTTCACTCCCCGCTGAACGCCGACCCTCCAGGTACATTCAGCAACTGCTATAACTAAATGCAACTGGCCACAGTTGGCATGCCCTGATCCTACATTTGTTCAAACAGATATTCCACGGAGACTGATGCCAGAACTCACGCGCGTTCCAACAGTGGAGGCTGTGAAACATCAGGTTGTGACAGCTGGCTTTAAAATAAAAACTGTCCAATGAAATATATGAAAACATAAACAAGAGGACTCTTGTTAACCCAGGGAATTCAGTCATTTTCTCAAGACTAGTTTTAAGTTTACTACATTTAGCAAATGTATGCCTTTAATGCATACACTGTTCCACCTACTTATAAAGTGAACAGCTGAGTAAAAAATGAGGAGCACCTTCTGTGCAGAGAAATAAAAGATAGCATCTCTCAGCTTCCTCATTACTTTAACCACTATAACCTGCAGAAAGCAAGTAAGAGGTCATCAGAATGCTGTGGCAGTGCTCCATTTTTTTGAATGTTGCAAATTCAGAATCAGTAATTTCAAGGTCAAAGTGTTCACTGTTTGTTGGCTTTTCTCACAGATAAGAGAAATCGACCTTGCACAAACCAGAGAAACTACAAGACATGCAGTCATCTGCAATTTTAGAACTACAAGACACTAAGACAGCAATTGAGAGGTGAAATTTGTAGAAACAGATCACCTGCAGACAACCTAGAGCGCAGCTGCTCCTCTGATGCAGCAGGATCCACAAGTCCAGTTGCTTTCACTCCAGAAACCTCTTCTATTTACTAATCAGAAGGAGGCAGATAGACTGAAAGTTCCTGCCAGAGCAATCATGACTACAGTTAGGGAACCCATGATACTCCTTCAAAGGAAGCAGTGGAAAAGCCCTTTAGGAAAAGAGGGCTCCAGTTTTCCAAAGATCTCATTTCAGCCTGTGACAATGGATCAGGTCCTTCCAGGGAATACCAACACACCATTTCTTAATTTTGAAGTATCTTCCTTGGTATTTAATAATTCAGAATCACTTTAAAAGTAAGGCTCTAATTTCCATTAGATGCCAAAATTACTTTAAAATTTTTCTCTGTAATATTTCCTGTGCACCTTGTAAACCATTGAGTGCTGTAAAAATCCCCAAACATGCTCTTCCCCTGGGGTGTAAAAGACCAAAGAAAAAACCCAAATATCCTTTCCTCTCAGAATTAATAATAATTGCAAAAAGACACGCTTAGGCTTATGAAGCACAGTAGATGCAAGGGATAATTTTATATAAATTACAGTCTTTTAATGATGATTTTTGTCTAAAGGTGGAGCTCCTCTAGCAAGGAGGATTCATTAAAGGAATCAGGTGATCATTAAAGGAAGAATTGAGAGAAAACTCAGCATAGCCACTTTTTCTGTCTTGTAAGCCCTTTTAGTACTCATTTTTCCAGTCATGAAATGTCTATTTGATCTTTTTTTCATGTGATATGCAAGAGTGCTTTTTCTTGCCTTACAGCATCATTCCAAATAAACCACCAAGCACTATTTGATTTTTCACCTTAAACAAGACACATCTGCATCTCAGACATCTTTGGCCTACTAAAAAACCTCACTACACAGTATCCTGCTAAAGTAGATCCAGAGAAATAGTCATTATCTCCTGTCTTGTCCCATGTCAGTTATTGCTATTTCCCTACTGTCATCTCCTTCATTTACATCCTGAAAACAAATATCTAGCTTAGGAGTATTTTTTAATGGAATCTTGAGAGAAAATTTAATGAGGAATCTAAAAGGAAAACCCATTGCTAGTGAGTTTTAATAAGGCACACAAATTCTCAGTTTGAAGCATATAAATGGTTTAGATTTTGAAAGGAAACAAAGCCATTATGTTCTAAGAAACAATTTACTGAATCAATTGATCTGAAATGATGATCTTTTCATTAAGTGTTAAAATTTCTTCAAATTTAAATCTTACTAGACTGCAAGCTCTGTTTTGTATAGTCAAGTATTACACCTGTATCCTGTAGGTACAATAGTCTACTGGAAAACATACAGGTTATGGTTAGAAAGATACAGGTCATGGTTCCTTCCCAGAGGAACTGCACCTGTAACTCTGCTGCACGAGGGTAAGAACAGGGTAAATGCTCAGGGTCAGCTTAGCCACTCAACAGGCTTGAGGGAAATGTTTGCTGTTGGGTCCAAGCCTATCAAAGGTTATTTCCACTGGCAAAGTGAACTGCTCTGGATCTGTTCTAAGAGGGACTGAGGCAGGCTGGGGTGAGCTGCCCTTTCCTTTCAGGCGCTAAAGTCACCTGGAAAAGCACCTAGAGCAGAGGATGGATGCAATATTCCCTGAGGAATACTGCAGCCCACAGAAAGCCCTGTGTGAGGCACCCAGGTGGTAAGAGAGCTTTCTACAGTCCCCTTCTACAGCTGCAAAAGATTTAGACCACATCTGAAAAGCCTTCACTGCAATAAAGCATGGGATACAGCAATTCCTATCCCTGATTTACATCAATACAGCTTTGATGACAATGGAGATACTTGGGCTTCAAAACTGAGTGCTTTGACACAAGACCTCTACTAGAAGCACTAAGATACATTTTATGTATATTTTATGTTCTACTGTACAGCACATTCATTAAACAGTACACTTAGAAAACTTAGTTCAAAAAAAGGCTTGTCTAACTTTGTAGTACCAATTACACCATAAAAATGCACTTATGAGAGAAGTTACAAACTGTAATTTTTAGACAATACCTGTTAATATGTATTTTAGAGTAGTCAATATTTTTATAAATATTTAAATTACATAAGACATCACACAGTCCTTATATTTTATGCTTTAAACTGCACAGCCATGGAATGCTTTTGTCATTGTTAGAGCAGAGTGAGTCTGGTATTTCAGATCAAACATGGTATGTAGTCCAGATGTGTTAGCTGTCACTCTGTGAGTAAACATGTCTGATGGACAGTGTGTTAACAACAGATTATTACTCATGATGTTGCATGATGGTTACAAAAAGTTAGCCTGAGTGTCAGAGATAACACCAGTGAGAACTGCTGGTGGAAGTGATGCAGACTGGTATGTTTACAGTCATTTTTGTCATGTGCATCCCCCCTTTACTCTTCAAGGGAGAACCAAATATGGTTTGAACAATTCCCCATGGGGGCTCTGGGGAAACACACAGCTATTTGACATGAGGGGCAGGACTCTTACTGCATAACTATCAAGAATGTTAAGCAATGCAATATTAAATTCATAACTCTACAATTAAACTCTTAAATACATGCAGGTCTGCCTGAAGTGCTAAGCACATTAATTTATATTGTCATTTATATGCCCTTTTAAGAGGATACTTGCAGGGTGTCTTAGATTAACAGATGTTAAATGACAAAATGTTTATCAGCCCCTACAACAAAAGTAGTACAAGCAATAGTATCTGCAATTTAAGTTTCTCTTTGCACAGGCAGACCTCAGTCTGGGTCACAAGAGACTCCAAGACAGGGTCACCATTTATCTTCCAAAACACTCACCCATCAGCTCCCTTCTGTCACAGGAGAAGGGGTGTCCAGCTGCTAACACAGCATTGTGCCTTTGTGTCTCTGGCACAGCTCTGGAAAAACAGGAGGAGGGTTGGGACACAGCCTGGAGAGCTGCAAATGCAGCAGCTGTGCAGTGGGCACCTTGTGCTGTGCCCCCACAGCCCAAACTCAGCCAGGACCTGTGCTGGCTCCACGTGGGGCCAGGCTGGGGAGGGCTGCACCTCCTCACACTGAGCCAGGGGCAGCAGAAGCTTTGCTGGCAGGGGCAAAGAAGGTTTATAGTGACAGAAGTGCAAGGCAAAGTTCAGTAGCCCTGGAAAAGTGTGAAAAGTGTTTTTTCTAGTCTGGTTAGACCTCAGCTAATTGAGAACTGTTAGCAGAGAGCCCTCAATTGTCCACACAGTCATGACTTCTGGCTGTTGAGCTGAATGCAAGCCATTTCAAAGTGCTTTTTCATCCTCCCACTTGTTAAGATATGACTGTTTTGATACTCTGCTCCACTTGTCACTCCTGACAACTGAAAGTAACAGGCAGTATCTAATGTGCAATTATGGGCCTGCCAAGGACCTGGAGTCCCAAGGCTAGATGTGTTACACCACAGAGAATTACAGGTGATTATATAAAGAATTGCACATCCATATGCTAACAAGTATTATGAGACATGCATGAGAAGGGAAGATGACACTGCTCTGTTCTCCTCACCCACATCTGTCACTATACAATGCAAAATGTGGCTGGCAGGATATCATGTCCTTGGGACCACCCAGCAGCTCAGGCCCCTTAGGTCTGATGTAAGATTACAGAGCATTTCTATTTTTCTTCAACAATTCATAGAAAGGATAAGTTGTGCATGAAATGTGGTTAAGAAAGCAGCTCCTCTTTTTTTTTTTCTGAAAAGATGTTTCCTAGTACAAGATGTGACTGGAAATTTCAAGACTCTTTCAGTATTATTGAACACAAAAAAAGCCCTCAAAACATTAAAAAATACTCATCTATTCCACCTGAGAAAACAAGTTCCCTACACATTGCACACTTTGAAAATTTATTATGCTACTCTGTCACCTCAGGCTAATCTACACAGTATCACTGCCTCCAACTGAATCACACTGCCTTATGCCACTTGTAGATTATCCATCCTCAATGCAACAAATTGTGGCTTTCAGATTTCTCTAAAATTGCAGAAAACTGCAGGAAGCATAAAGTCCATTGCTTAACACACTAGGGCTTAATTTTATTTTTAAAAATGGCAGCAATGTATGCTTTTAGTTGTGGAGGTGTGCCAGGAGTGCTACAATTAGGGTTGTGCTGTCACTTCAATTATAAACCTGAGTTTCTGAGGGTTTACAAAAAACTCCAGATTAAACAGAAAAGCTTGCTGCAGGCTGAAATGTTTTGTATAAGATCTCAACCAGGGGATAACATGTTTCCAGCATTCTGAAAAAATTAATCAGGTGCTTCAAATGTTAGAATTTAAATGTGCTTAAAGAAGCAAAACACTAAAAAAGCACATTTAGTCATTAATTCTCAGTGCAGAGCAAGTTGCTCCCCAGTTTCTATCAGAAATACTACACAGAAGAATGTCTGCAGATTGAGCAAGTAGAGAAGACAAATGCAGACAACAAAATCCCAAATGTTTGGGGGTGTTTTTGTACTGTTCAGTTTTTTTTTTTTTTGCAATCAACAAGCAACTGGAATTAGCTTGATTAAAAAGAGACTGATCTATGCAATTTTAGGGGTGGAGGAAAAACCACCTTTTAGAAATGAAAAGTAGGAAAACACAGGCTTCCCTCAGTGAATGAGGGATGAGGCACAGGTGTGACAGTTTTCACACTGTATTCCACTCCTCAGACTAAGCTTAAGCCAAAAATAATGTAGTGGAAGATGCACAAAGCTGAGTGTGGGCTGCAAAATTCAAGTGAGCAGGCAGATTTATGGGGACAAGATTATCTTGCCATGGCTATCTGAAAATGCTGTATCTGTGTAATGCAGCTCTTTAAAGCCATCCCTGTTAAATCTGCATCCCTGCTCCTGCCTGCAGTGAGGGCACTGTCCCAGGCTGAAGGCCATTAGTTAAACACAAATGGTATCACACACTGCACAGCCGTGGTTTCCCCATGCTGCATTTGCTCTCTTCTACAAACACCTCTTACAGAGAAGGGATATCTTTTGCCCTGAAAATTTATTCCTTGATCTATCATGCTGGCAGGCTGGTGACACTGACACCTCTTGGCTATTCAAGTACTATAAAACACATTCATGCAATACAAACAGCCCCTTGTTTCTGCATCTCCTGCAGTTTAGAAAGTTCCAGGTCCCACACATTCATTTTTGCCAAATTGGCAGTTGCTAGGAAGCAAAAGAAAAATGCTGGCAATGGTTCTGTGGAGCTGGGGAACATGCAGGCACTTTTCCTGCAGCACAGGAAAACAGACAGGAATTCTCAAGTGTCTTCTCAGGCTTGAGACATCCAGGGATGTCTACTAACAAGAAAAGCAAAGTAACTTGAAGGGATGATGGGAATGAGCTAAACAATAATCATGCAGCTTCTGTAATGAATTTAAATTGGACAATTGGATTTACTTACCTACTGTAGTTGAAGTGTCTGTAGAGGCAAAGAAGTTACTTAAATACTAATAGCCTGCACATCTATAATGCACAGCAAAAAAAGTTTTTAAGTACAAAATAGTCAGCCTGAGCAGACATACAAAGAGAAATTGCAAGCAATACCTTTAATTAAAGACTCCCTTAATACAGGAGAAACAGTTTAAAAACTGTTCAAAAAAATAAAGTAACACTACTGCTGCTACACTAACAGTAACTTCTCTTTTTACAGAGTGTAAAGTGGGACCAAGCAGAGACTGTTAGAAAGGTTAAAGGTATACCAATAAATGGAGAGGTCAAAAACCCATTTTTACAGAGCATCATGCCTAGCTATTTATTGCTTTGTACTTTTGGGAGAGGGGGTTGTGGAAAAAAAAATAGAAATCTGATACCAAGACAGAAGACCAAGCAACTGTATCGACTGCTTTTCTGAAATATTCTTCTCAACAATAATGAAAAATTGCATGGGCAACTGCACTGGGGAGCAAATGAAGTGCAATGGGTTTTCTGCCCATTGACGCTCATTGCAGTGTATCACAGAGGTGAATTCTTGTAATTTAAAATATATAGCTTAAACACAGAAAAATTATTCTAAGTTCACATTACATGTGCTCTACATAACACACTTTTATTTTTGATCAGATCATAGAGTAATTGATTATACCCAGCCCTCTACAGCGAGAGCCTTCATTCCAGCTGCTTGATTCTTGCAAGGTCCATCAGGGCTCTCAAGAGCAACCATAAGCTTCACACTCTGCAACAGCTGAGATTTTGCTCAGGGTGTTTAAGGTCTGCAGAATTATTTTTTCCCCTGCTCCACTTCCTCCACAGTGCTCATTTATAGTAAAATAGGGAAAATGCTGTTGGCAAGAAGATATAAGAATGATTTCCTTCTCTTGCTACTTTGATGATTCCCCTTAGGGAACACAGAACAAAGAAAATCAACATTGGCGGTAGCGGGAAGATCCAAAAGTCTTTTAGGGCAAAGGACACAGGTTGTGAAACAGCTCCCTTCTTCTGGATCTGCTCAATACAACCCAATTGTCAACTCCATGCACCTCCTTTTATGTTGCTACAGAGCCTGATGTCTCATGCAACAACCTCTACTTCTGACAGACAGCACAGAAAATAAAGAACACCCCCCATGCCACCAACAGAGTTAACTACAGAATTTGGGAATTTTCTTCCTTCAACAAACACCAATATTTTCTTAAATTCGGAGATGTCTGTAGAATTTCACAAAGAATTGGTCTCTCTAGTGAAACTTTACATTTTAACACTGAACATCTTTCTTAATCCAGGCTTAAGTATATATAAGTAATGCAGGTCATTTTGCAAAAAAACAGCAAATATCTGAAGTGCATATTGTTTGCTTGTTAGCTCTTGACTAGAAGACACTGCCTAACACATGGCAAGCTCATCAGGAAAGAGTGATTCATGGCACCTCCAATCTCAGTTCTGTATTTGCCACACTTCAGGAAATCTAAAGCCTGGAAGGTCAGGAAGACTGCCTGCTGGACTTTCAGCTCTGTGATCTGTATACAGAAATACTGTACCACAGCTGACTTCTGAAACCTCTGATTATTTACTAGATACACTGCACAGCAACAAGTCCCTTCTAAAAAGGCAAGAAAAAAATGAGTTTGTAAATTGTCAGCTATTTAATTTTCAGCACCAACACAACTCTCAATCAGTTTGCACCAGGAAGGGCCAGGCTGGCATAGATTATGCTGCACAATTTCTGATTCTTTCTGGTCCTCAGTGAGATACCCTGGGGTAATTAAAACTGGGTCTTCATAAGGTCAAAAATGGGCAAAGAATTTCTTAATTTTCAAAATCAAAGATGCCTGATCCAAGACTTTTCACAAGTTTTGAGACAAAGCAAAGCTAACTGAAAAACTGATCGATACAACAGCATTGAGTCAGACACCCCACTTAATTTAGAGTGCTCTAAAGGCAGGATGAATAATTTAACCGGGAAACTCATGCCCTCATGTCTGTTTGTGTGCACACACATATACACAAGCATGTTTACACACATCAAAAATGAGTCCAAGACATAGGGCTACTAGACAAACAAAAGAATATTCATGTTTTGGCAAAATACTACTTTGCTTTTACTGGCATGTAAGCCCAGGCTGCACTAGGCATATTTTAGCAATAATGATCAAAGCAAAGGCTTTCCCTGAAGATTAATGACTGGCTAAGAGGAGAGTTTGAGGTCTGTTTACCCCAGCTGGTCCTTAATTCCCAGGAAAAGCATCTGCAAGGCTTATTGTTGCTATAAACTTAAGATGGAGGGAGGGGTTATGCTGTTTCAAATGATATGTACAATGACTTCTTAGAGACCTAATGTCTTGCATATTAGGCAGAATGTTTAACCCATCTCTTAAAGAACTATTCATCTTGAAAGTAAATAACTTCAGCCTTCCGTAGCGGCACACTTCATGTGCGCACTGCAAACTCCGCTACAAGCAATCCATTACCCCCCTGCCCGCCCCCATGGCAAGTGAGCAAAGAGATGCACAGGGATCTTTTCCCTCTCCATTGAAATGCAGCTACATGTGGGTGGAGAATGAGAGCTTGAACAGCAGACAGAACTCCTATGTAATATTTAGGACAGAAAGCAAAGAATATTGCCTTTAAACCGAGGAGGATTTAGCTACACAGAAAGCATTAGCTTCTGCTTGACCGAACAGAAGCTAATGTGTAACACTCTTGGAAAATATGCATGTGGTTTTTCAGACAGATTGTGAATCTCTTATCCACACTGCTGAACAGCTACTCCAAGGAGTAATTTCCCTGATTTAATGGAGGAACAGTTCCAGTTTGAGTAAGTAGTTTCCAACCTGCATCTTATTTATCACAGTGGTCACGAACATCATGGCTCACCAGAAGTTCCCAAATGCCTGCACTTAAGTTCAAAGTGTTATTGCTTGAAATGTGGAATTCTCAGCTACGGTGAAGTTTCAACTTAAAATTCAAAACCCCATAAAAACCAAAGATAATATGTTCAGCTTAAATTCACAGCAAATTCTGGATTATTAATAGTAACTGGCCCAAGAATGGTCGATGGATTTTAGATTGTTGTAATGTGGCAACTGACAGACAGGTTAGATTCAAATCTTGAAGATGTTTCATTTCACTGTATATACGTTTGCAATCATGTTTAGACTTGAAGCAGGCCATATACTATACTTTCCTGTATACTTTCCCACAGACATACTCTAAACAACAACAAAACAAGTTGTTTTTAGCATCATTATGAAAAAAAAATAACTGGATGTTCCAAATTAACCATGTGATTCAGTCTCTTTGAAAAAAGGATGAATAAACCAAACAGGATTAATTCCTTAAGACTCAAATGATCGAAAGCCTATTCACAGCCAGCAATAATACTCAGGGTCTTGAATGGGATTGCATAAGAAAAACCTGTATTCTAAAAAAAGTTACTTTTCCTTGCACAAATAAAGCTGCTTTGCTAAGTACAGCAAGATTCAGAGATGTGTGCAATGTTTTTGCAAATGAAAAGCAATTCTCGCCTGTCATCCTTCTGAAGTTTTCACATCTGTATGAAGATAGGTATAAGAAATAAGACAACTTCACTTTAGTTTTCTAGATTCTTCATTACCAGTTGGTAGGGGAGTGAGTGGACTAAGTATACAAAAACAACTCAGTGAAAGATGAAGCAAAAACACATTTCTCATAATCTGAAACTAAGCTCTTAATAAATGCATGAAACTTCCTCAAATGGTGTATTCACTTTGGAAATAGGTTTCCCAAATCTTTGAATTTTTTCAAAATCATAATTCAAATATATTTGAATTTCTATGTGTGCCTAGATCCCTTTCTATAATTAAAAGGGACTTTCTGTACCTATTAAGAACAATTCTTCTCTCCATGACAACTTTTTCAACATATCTCCCAAATGAAGGCATCCATAAGTGGAAAAGCAGCTGATCTCATTTTTGCAGGTAGGTGTAATACAAAACAGCAGAGAAGCCTGGCTGTTGGAAATCCATTCCTGTATTTACCAGGAACACTCTCTTTGGACATTTAACAGGGCAACTGACTGATCATGACAAGACATGAATAACAACTTGTGTCTGATACACACTAGTGAGTGCCATTCATACAAACAGCTGTGGAGACAAGGAAGCAGAAGACTCTGCTGGTAAAGGGTTTCTCAAATCTTTTACTTTCATGCAGACAGCAGGGTACCAAAACTAAGGCTTTTGTTTCTGAAAAATGCCAATCCTTATGTTTTTATAAACATACTATATTTATGAGAGATGCTGTGTAGGCTGCCATTTCTTAGCACATCGTTGTCTGACCTTACAGATCATTGCTTGGTTCATTTCTTGGTCTATGCATATATAATGAATCCATGTAGCTGCCTTTTATATTTTCATTTAGCCTTGTATAGCTGAGCCATTTTCTCTGGCTTCAAACTCCCTCCAGATATCCTGACTAGTCTAAACATACATTCTCTTGAGAGAGAATACCTACAATATTGTAATCCTACTTTTTTGGTTTTTTTGTTTTGGTTTGTTTTTTTTTACTACCAGTACATTGTTCTAAAAAATTCTTACTGGCTCCATATTCCACTACTCCAGACAGTTACAGCTGATGAGCACAGATGGTACTACATGACAACACAAGAAGGCAAAGATAAGACTACACAAAGATCCCAACACCCTAACTGAAACAAAATGACCTGGTAATCCAAACAAGATTCAGACTGCAGAGATATTCAGAAAGATAATCCACTGAGTAACACATATTTGATACCTAAGTCTTCACCATCCCTCAGCTCCTATTGCACCAGCTGTATCATCCAGATCTGTACAAAATTAATATAAAGCAATGCCAAGACAGGCTCCAATGTAAAATGGAATCAGAAAAGCAGCTACTTCCTGCTTTGAGGCAGGTTAGTGTGAAATCCCAATACAATTCCAGCTGTGGAACTTCCTAGGGAATACAATGTCAGCAACGTTTCAAAACACAATCCTACTCCAAACCTCAGAAAATCCTGCAAATTTCTTAACACATTTGATAAAGCACATCTAAACCCAGCAGTTTCACAAATATTCCTGAGTGTATAAACTGATCTGTAGCATTTTCCTCATCCATCCAGGTGCATTATGATGAAAACAACTTCCCAGCTGTCAGTGTGAGGAACTGTCTCTGGCAAAGACTCAACCAATTTAAAATACCTCATTAACAGCACAACAGTATTTCTGTCCTTTAAAATGACTGCAAACTCAACAAATCAGATGACAAAAACCCCAAACTACAACAAAAAATAAGAAACAGGAAAAAACCATAAATATGGCTTTGAACAACATATTGTTTTATATGCTACACTAGCATTTTAAAATCCTAATTCATTTTTTCCCTCAATATAAATTTAGCACTGTTTTTGCTCCTCAGCAAAAATACCCTTTATTCCTTTGGTCATTCATACCTGAATCCACCAAAATGCATTTCCCAATCTGGAACTTATTTATTATGAATTTCTGCACCAACTGGCCAAATTACAGCTTCTTCAAGCATAGATTTTACATTACATTCTTAGATATTTTTCAAGAATGTTCTGTTTTGGAAACTAAATTGTAGAGAGCAGTTTAATTAAAATGCACTACTTTTACTGATAATAATGGAATTATCATCCATCCAAATAATACATGTATGTCCAAAACAAAAGAACTTTACCCATGAAACTTGATATACATCATGCTGTATCAGAAAACATTTTACACACTAGATATGATTAGCTGATAGTTTTAAGTTGATACTTAAGTATTAACAGCTTCTATGATTAAGACATCTGTATTCTACCATCATGAAAGCACAGTCCTATTCATCATTATGCTTCAAGAAAATGAAACAAGAAAACAATTTTAGACAATAAACTTATTTCAGTTAGTTAACATTTATTATATCAGGATACTTTGACAAAAAATCCACAGTACTCACTTTGAGCCAACCACTGTAATTAGAGAATATTTAACTGTATCAGGATAGAAGAAATTAAAGAAAAAAATCAATTTCATTATTTCAATTTCAAGAAACTGCCTGTAAAATTATACTAAAACTTCGCTTCTTATTGATGCATTCATGCCAAACCATGAACACAATATTGTTATATCTGAGCTCTATGAATTTATCAGTTACTTATCAAAACTGTCTTTACTGAAGACAGTTAATTCTTTAGTTTTTCATCCACTGTTTCTGTTACATTTATTTGCAAATCAAGGACCAGAAAGTACATTTATTTAAATGTTATTTACAAGCACCTTCAATGTGTTTCCAATGTAATATATCATCAGCACAGCCTTTGATTTAATTGTTGCCGTCACTCATTTTTGTGCACTAACACATGTAGGAGTTCCAAACGCCAAAATATTCTTGCCTTTTTTTTGTGCTACATACCAGATTTTGTAACCTGTGTCAAGCTACCTCCAATGCTTACAACTTGTGAACAGAGGCCAACAATGAGCCTCCCCAGACACTAAATCATAATCTTCATGTTTTTCGTATTTCACATTCTAGCCACAGTTTCAACATCCACAGCCTGTGACATTAGGGAAGGATAAATCAAGGAGGATGACAGCTCCCTTGTAGAGACTGGTACGGCCCTGGGATCTGCCACACCCAACACCCACAGCTTCTGCCAGATGTCTCCCAGAGTTTTGCTGCATTAACCCCTTCAGGAGTAGCTGAGGGCTTTGTGCCGAACCTTTTCTAAGTAATTGCTTCATTTTTTTCTTTTTCTTTTTTTTTTTTTCCTGCAGGGTGGTGGGGGGTGGAAGGACAGAAAAAATACAACATTCTCTTCTTCCAGAAACTTTGACTAACTAACTAAAGCACAGACAGAGAGCTATCAGTGACAATTAGTAAATCCACCCTTGTATTTCCCTAAAGACAGGAATTAGAAGTTAAGGGTTAGCATCAGACAACATTCCTTTTCTCATACCATGCTGTGGTCCCATACCTAAAATGACAGTGAAAACTTCTTAACAGTTTTATGTTCATGTCTGCAGACCCAGGACACTGCTCTACCCTCTGCAATCAGAACAGCCATTAACTGCCCTTCAGCCAAACAAACTATTCAGGCCTTAAATCAAGAGGATTTCTAATCCAAAAGCTGTACAGCAAACTCCACAACTCTTTCTCTGGGTTTGATCTTGCCCCAGGGACAAAAATTTGCATGCAACTTCTAAGTTTGTGAATAGTCCCTGAGCTTAAAGTTGCACATGTGTTTAAGTACTTTGTTCAGTCTGGGTCTAAATCAGCTATTTTAAAATAAAAACAGCAGCCATGCAAAGAATAACATTGTTAAAAATTTTTCGTTTGTAAAAATTGTACCAAAGGAAAAAAAAGGCAACAAAACAAACATACTGATTCCTAGAAGCACACACGGACCTACCAGCAATTACACAGCAACTAAAAAAAGCCATGAGCAAATATAAATGCATACCACTTCATACAAAAAGGCAAAATCAATTTCAAAATAACAATAGTAGATGTAAAGTGTATCAAAGATTCTTTGTACACTATTGCAGGTAAAAGCATCTGTGGCTATAACAGCAAGCAAATGGTCACAGCTCTTAGAGTAAGGCTGGCCCCTGCTCTTCACCAGGTTTATTTTGTGGATTTAAAAGCAGACATCTAGGCAATTTCATTTGCTCCTCCTGTGCAAAATGTGTTCAAATTTCTAGTCTGTGTGGCTTTTCATAAAAAAAGTAAAGCAACAATAAATAAGGCAAGGCTTGCACTACCAACAAATGTAGTTATTAATATTGCACTTCCTAAAACTACTTCCAATTTGCTTTCCAGTAGGTTAGGATTCAAGTTGACCATCAGTATTTCTTTAAATTTAAAGAAAATTCAAAGAATGCACTTTAGGTTTCCATCTGTGGAAGAAATCACACTGAAAGTAATATAGTTTTTGCAGCTCTTGTTGAAAACAAACATACAATAATCGAGGCTGGCAGAAAGACACTAAAATGCCTGCCACTATTTCTTATTCAGGGAACATGCTACCAAAAACACTTGAAATAACTATCCACAGTTCACAAGAAAGAAAATCAGAGGCAGTTTTTATAATTTAAATCAATTGTTCATAAATATCAGCACTGATAGGCTGAGGGTTTGTTGTCATATACAAACATCTCAAGACAGAGAATTAGTATTTCTTCTTGAGAAGGGTTTTTTCCTCCAGTTTGTTCTTCATACACGTGCTCACTAAGTTAAAGGGTTAAGTAACCATTATATTCTAAAGAGCAAACTGTTTGCCTTAGGGCCATCTCCTCCTTACTCCTGATGAATTGCCTGACACTTCATGTATCATACATTACTTTGCACTAGGAAGCAGCGTTTGTTTCCAGTCATGGTGTAAGAACTGACTTTGGAAGCACGAAGCAATGTGGGATAGACCAAAAATATGAATTACATCATCATCTACTAAATAGTCTATACCAAAACAGAGATTCATATATTTATAAATATGCTTGCACTTAAAAAATGGGCACAGAAGTAGATATAAAAAAATTCTATGCATACTAAGATGAATAAAAGGCAAACTGTGAGGATCAATATTCTGAGTGACAACTGGACTAGAATGAAAGAAATGCAAATGTAATTGAGTGCTTTGCACCAGCAATGTTTGTTAGATGTAAGCTGAAGAGATGCACCCAAGCCCCTGGCCCAGTTCCCTCTGTGATCTTACAAAACTTGTTTGTAAGACACCAGGGGCTTCATGTGCAGGTCCTGCCAGGGCTCCACACCTCTGAATATCAGAGCACCTTCCTCTCTCTCTTCCCTGTGTGGGAAAAGGAATGCCTCCTCAGCACAATGGTGCAGCAAGGGTTAAGTCATAAACATTTATAAAGGAGTAGAGCCTGCAGAAGCTCTGGACTGCTGGGTATGCTACAACTGAACATAAATTTTAATCAAAATATTTCTACTAGCTGAAGGAAGTGGGTCAGTGTAACAACAGGTACCAGAACAGAGAGGAGAATGAATGCCTTTACACCACATATTCAAAACATTCAGACAGTGTAGAAGAAAAATAAAATTCCTTCTGCAAGTTCCTGCCTCCCTGGGGAACAGAGGACAAGAAACATACTTAGGTGACAGATTTGAAGGGAGATAGGAAGGACAAGAACAGATGGGGGCCAATGCAAAAGGATAAAGAGCTCAGGAATAGAGATTTCTCAAACAAGTTGTCAGCAAACAGCTACAAAATCCATTTAAAAACCAGAAGTCTGCTCTCTTCCCAGTTATCCTTTTAGTAGTCTGTTTTTTGTTACCAATAAGCCCAGAGAAATGAAGATCCAATATGTGATGATCCCTCAACAGGCCCAGTCCTTTGAATCCTCCCATATTGCCAAGGACCATGGTTCTATGAGATTTACTGAAGTTTTTTTGCTTGCATGAAAAATAACACCAAAATATATATTAGAAAAAAACCCCCCACAAAACAGGCTGCAAAATTGAAACATCCCATTAAGGAATGCCAAGGGACTTGCATGTATGTGTGCACCACAGCTCAGTTTTATGTCTTACAGTAAGATTATCTGATTATCCCATTACAGAGAGCAAAAGACAAACCAAAGATCCCCAGCATGTCAGTGTTACCCTTTTATGTGAGATGAGCAAACCATGTGCCTGGAAAAGCACATAATGAGAAAAAATTAAATGAATTCTATAATACACATAGTAACAGACTCAAGATGGCCCAGACAAACAACATTTCTAGCTTGAGAACCTGATTTTGCAGCCTTTTGCTTTTGCCTTCCCTCAAGCAAAACTTTCTGCATTAGCAAGATGGTCACACATTTGGAATGGTCTGTGGCAAAATGCTCAAAACTTACATCCAGTCTTCTACCCCACCTAAGAGCTCCCTTCATTGAAGGCCCTCAAAGCTATCTTTGGCATTCTGACTTTGAACAATGGAGTTTTGTGATTTATCTGTCACACATTCTAGTCCAGGTGTAAGTTTGCACATATGGCTGTCAGACTCCTCTGTTACATAAAATAATTAAATCCTGCACATGGTTGTATTTTTTGTTTGCTATCCCAACTGGAATGAATACCATCACTCTTTATCTAATTACAATGGTTTAAAAATAGCAAAGAAGGGAGAAAAACCTAGAATGAGGACAGCCATTACACACACCAACAGCTGATTAAGTGTCTTTTATCCACTCCTTTTTTCATGTGAGACTATAAAGGAGTCAAAGGAGTGGGTTTTTTTCCTCCTCCTTTTTTTAGTAGAAGCACCCAGCATCCCCGAAAGATTAAAAAATACATTCACTATTTCCAAACTGTCCTTCAAAGCAAACATACAGCAACTGAAGAACTGTCCACTGGAAAAGCACATCAAAAGAAATGGCATAATTAAGACAATCTATTTCATAGGTAAGCAGTTCATTTGTTTGAAAGTAACATGTTATCCTCAACTGGGCCACAAGAATTGCAGAGAACACTATAAGAGCAAATGTATTACAGTGCAAAGAAAGAAAGGCATTAACACATTTTTGTGTGACCCTTAGAGCTGCCTTTTTGTAGGCATCATTATACTTGATAAAAAGTCCCATCCACCTGTGAGTAATAAGCATTATGAGAATGCTTGCTCTCAAGAGCTCCACCATATCCCAGACTCTTGGTAGTTGAAAAACCAAAGGCACTGCCAAAACCCAAGTTGGTATGTTTGAATGGAGGAGGAAATCAACCTTAAAATGTTAACTCATATGACACAAAAACACAGTTTGTGTAACTCACTTAAAATTCAAGAATCAAAGCTAAAGCTGAGAATTTACCCGAAAGAGCAGAATAAGCACAATTAAACCAGAGGGTCTTCCAGGAGGATTCAGAGGATGTTGTGATATTGCTGTCAATTTCTCAGAGAACACGTAAACATACATGTATATTTCAATAAGTTAGGATACTGCTGTCAATTTCTCAGTGAACACAAACATACGTGTATATTTCAATAAGTTACGACCACAAAAGCACTTCCTTGACTGCTATCAACAGCTTTACAAGGCTGCAATTAACCATCACCTAAATGCGCAACGCCCAAGCTTGCTAATAGAAAGGGCAAAAAATCGCGCCCTCTAGCACTTACGAAAAAAAGCAAAAACACATATACACAAAAACAAGTCAAAAAGTTAAGGCCAAAAGCCTTCCTGGGGCTCGGGCAGGGGCCGTCCCTCGTGAGGGGCCGCTCGGTCCCCGCCGCCCCGCGGAGCCGCCTCGGCGTCGGGCGCCGCCACGTGCGGCCGGCGGGGAGCGGGGGAGGCCCGGCCCCGCCGCACGGCCCCCTCAGGAGCTTGGCAGCGAGCGGCCTCCCCCAGGGCGCCGTTCCAGCCGCCGGCCCGACCCTGAGGCTCCAGCGGGGCTGCCCTTCATCCCAACACCACATAACCCCGCGGTCCCGAAGCCGCCCGCCGGGAAGGTACTCACGGGTTCCATGGCTGACGGCACCACAAGGCACACGGCGCTGGGGCCAGCCCTGAGGCGACCCGAACCGACGGCGGCGCCCCCTGTGCTGCGGGACGGGCGGCTCTGCCCGCTCGGTATTTAACGCTCGCCGGCCCGGCCCGGGGGCAGGGCACAAGTGGGGCTGTCACCTGCGGGGCTGTCACAGGTGGGCTGTCACAGGTGGGCTGTCACAGGTGTGCTGTCACCGGTGTGCTGTCACCTGCCGGCTGTGGCCCCGCTCCGCCCCGCCGCACCTGGGCGCGCTTTGCCGCCCCCGGTCCGCGCCGTCCCTCGGAGCCGCCGGCCCGCAGCGCCGGCTGAGGGGCAAGAGCGGGTCCGGGGGACCCTGGCAGGCTCGGGGAGCCCCAGCAGGCTCGGGGAGCCCCGCCGCGCATGCAGGCAGCGCTCCGGCCCTGGAGGAGGCCACAGCTCGGACACCGAGAGGAGCGCAGCCCTTGGCTGCTCCAAGGAATGGCCTTTGCTGTCAGCCAGCATGGCAAGAGTTCGATGGGAAGTCTGAATTGGACTTCTAACGTGGTGGAAAGGGGAAGTGATCCCACAGCAATGTGCAAAACTACATTGGTGTAAAACTTGGGCAAGTGACAAGGAAATTAACCTTTTCCTTTTCTTTTTCTAGAAGCTTCCACAGCTAAGAAGAGCTACCAGTGACAGAAACAGAGAATTGAATAGTTGTCTGAATTCGATTTACCTTCCTGAGAAGATAAACTCATTTAAAAATAGTGACTCAAAGGTAGGGATCCTGTGAATCACTCTGTATGAAAAAGAGACTATGATGTATTCATTGTGTGACATACACAAACTATACTTGTGCATAGTGTATATGAAAAAACAGGGGAAAAATACCTTAGCATCTTTTTTGCCAAAATAACTAGCATCTTTTAACCCAGGCTAAGAGATTGTTACACAGTTCTGGAAGATCAATTTGAAAGGTGTGGTTACACCTTTACAGTTCTATTATTACCACTGTATATGATTTCATATAGCAACAAGCAAATATAATTTAATGCTTATATGATGTATAGAATTTGAACCTTTTAATCTCTATGCCCTTTGCAATCTCATTGAATCTTAGTGGAAACAATAACTAATGTCAGCCAACTGTCTACAGTTAATCACATAAACTGTTTACAGAACCAACTTATTAATCAGACAAAAAATTTCAAATAATTAAATAAATGAAGCATATTACAGCAGGCAATCTGAGAAGATAATATGAGGGTTTTGATATGTATAATTTCTATACTGATATTCTTTAATGCCAAGTGTTATAACTATTCAGAAAGGAAGCAGCTTGGGGGAAAAACATCATATTGATTTAATGCTATGCATGAACTTACTACTGCTACTCTTTATTTGGCTTTGCAATAAAATGTGGGACATACAAACAGAAAAAGTCTCTTGAATGAATCTTTTGTAAATGTATAGCATACAATCACCAGAATATTGAAGTTCACTAAGCTGCTTCAAGTAAATGGATCTTTTGAAATTCAGAAGGTTTAAAATGCATGTGAATAATAGAGATCTTACAGACAACTAATTTTACACACAGCTCTCCTGTTTTATGTCATGATCATCATGATTTTGAAACAGAATCAAAGAATCTTCAATTCTATAAACAGGAATTTAAAGACACATTACCTTCCTCTTTGAAATGTGTCGATGCTCTAAAAGCATAGTGCTGAAAGGCTGCCAAGCTACTAGGCCAGTGAGCACTAGGAAGAGATTAATTTTATACCTGGAATGAGTGTATACAGTTTCCATGCTATTTTGTGAAAGGGCTGGAATGTGAACTGGAGTTTCCTTCATGGTGCAGTGTAACGTTAAACCCTGGAGTTATGAGCTAGCCTGTACAACAGAGTGTCTCAATTCAGCACTGGGACCACCTACAGATGTTAGTCCACAAGGAAGTAAGTCAAAATGGGATGTTTGAGATGCTTACTTGTATTTTTATCCCCCAGTGTTGTGTTGAATACTGGTGCTGGTATGCCAAAATCAATGTGAATATTTGGGAATGCAAATATGTTATGAGCATTTCTGGGTTCAGTATATTGGATTGTACTACCAGAATCTGTATATTGGTCATCCTACTGGGATAATTCTGATTTGTCATTCATTGTGAAGAGGATGACATCTCCATACCTTTTTTGGGGCAGCTGGAAAAGAAGCCAAAAACTTCTGGTTTACTGTGTTCTTGCTAGATTTTACTGAGCAGGAAGAACAATGATGAAGGAGGAATTTTTTCCTAAGCAAAGCTGTGAGTAAATGATATTCCTAACTGATGTTCTTAGTCAGAAGTAGCTGGCATAGGATACCACAAATATTTGGAATGTGAAAGAATGGTCAGAGAGAGCATTATAAAAGCATTATACAAGTTGTTCTTCTATTCTGCATGTCATGAGAAGTTGCTATTCCAGACAGAAACACACTGCAGTAGGTGACCACACCTTGAATTCATGTGAGAAGAGGCATTGAGTCATCCATTTTGTCCAAGAAAATATCCACAGGCAACAGTTACAGCTGTTGATATAACATGGTCATACACCTAGAGACGTGCACAAGTAAACAAACTCCTAAATCAGTGAATTGATAAGCCAAAGAAAGCCCATTTAAAAGTATTTGAGAGAACAGCTGGGCCTAGTGGAGTGCTTAATATAACACTCAATATCGAATAAATAACCAAACTTCACGGTTCATTTTTATATTTGGCTGAGGAAGAAATGTGAGGAACTATACTCAAAGTTTCATCAATAATCACTTGGAACTTTTCTCAGTCATGTAGGGATTCAAATTACACAATACTGAATACAATCCTGGATAAAGTATTCTTTATTTTCAGGGTCTTTAAACTCTTAAGTGTGACTAAATACGACTTTGAAGTACAAACACATAGATATGTAAAACCTAGGCCAGAGGTTTCATTAGTTTGTATTGTTCAACTTCAAGAGCATTGCCTTTTATTCTCACTCTGCTGTTTAATTCATTCATACTCAGCCACTGCAGACCCCAGCAGCCAAGAAGACCTTCTGGACCCTGGAACAGATAATTTTCTGACTCCCTTCACCCTCAGGTAATTTCCTTTTCCCCAGCTGTGATGATTTCACTCAATCACAGTCACTCAGATGCTATTGCCTACTACATATGGCAGAAGCAACATTTGTCCATAATTTGTTTAGAACTGCTTTAGAAAAAAGAAAAGTTGTACCTATCAGAAGAATAAAAGGTACATGGGTAATTCTGTTGGGAATCAGTTAGCCTTGTTATGTAATAATTACTGTATTGTAACTTTTATTATAAACTTCAGCTATAGCATTTGATAAGCAAAGTTGTAAATTATTTGTGTTCTAGAATCTTTGGAAAATGCATTTAAGAGTAATCACACTCCTAACCACCAGGAGAAAAAGTCATGTGGTGTGTGCCAGCTGCATGTTTTTGTTCAGTCTCCCTGCATGAATCTTTGGTTGAGGTTGGATTTTTATCATGCATCAGTATATAAATTCAATAGAATGAACAGCATGTCTTTCTTTTTCTTCAGTAAAAAAATTGACTAAGGCCACGGTGACCTCATACAGCTATGTTTTATGTTTTTGGCATTTTGGCTCAGCACAGTGAGCAGATAAGAAGGATACATGTCGAGCTGTAAAGAAATAAGCAATCTAATCATACTGCTGAAAATGGCATGGTTCTGTTTCACTTCTGGTTCAAGTTGTTTCCTCTTGTACCTCTGTTAAGGAGTGAACATGTCAGGCTATGATATCATTCATTAGGAAGGCCATACCAGCTAGAGTCGCTGTCTTGAGCCAGCTGAGAGATTCTTTTTGTGGGGGCATTAAATGTGGCAATGGGGAAATTGGAATTGGTTTGTCATTCAGTGGTTGGCAGATGGAATACTGCATTATACAGTGGACCATATAAATTGCAGAAGAAAGGTGGCATAACAAGAAAGTATGAATGAATGGTGCTTTTCATTAAGATGTATAAATATATGCTTTTCAATGTTATTAACTTGAGTTGGGTAATGTCAATTTTGTGTGAATCCAGAGGAAACAGAAGGCATTTTGCATTTAAGCTGCTGACTCTACTGATTAGTTTTGTGGGGAACAAGTCCATGGCCCTTTTCCTTTCTAATGGTTATCTCTGTAACAAATGGAGCAAAAGGAGTACTCTGGAATATTGCTTTCTTCAGTTTGTATAAAACAATTGAGGTTCCTGGGGGGCTCCTCTCTGCCCAGGCAGTCAGAGGGCTCCTTGGAAGGTGGCCAGGAGTGATCTTAACTCCAGTGTTTAAAAGACAGAAGAAAGTTTGAGTCATCATGACATGATAACTCAGGTAACACTTTCTGAGGCAGATGAGGACTTTTCTGATTATTACAACTTCACAAGCAGTGTATGTCAAGCCCTCACAAATTTTATGCTCTTCCCTATTGTTACTTTCTTTCACTTTAATAAAGATCTTACCATGTGACATTAGACCAGTTAGGGTAATTTCATCTGTAGGAATGACATTTGAAAGAATTTTAACAGATTAGGAGAAGGAGTATCTTGTAAAAGCATCCTTCAGCCTGATTAGTTGTATACACATGCTTTAGGAAAAAAAAAAAAAGTCATGCTTCACTAGCCTTCTGGAACTCTTTGAAGATAACACTGCCAAGATAGGGTGTAGCATGGACATTATATTTTCAGATTTTCAGGAGTCATTTGACAATGTTTTACCCAAGAGATTAATGCTTAAAGAGAAGGGAGTTAAGGGGCAAGAGAAAAGTTTGCTCATTAAATTGAAAAGTAGCTCTAAGCAAGAGCAATGAGGAGCTAGAAGTGTCATTTTTACAGATGGGGAGAAGTAGAATTTGTAAGGTTGCAGCACTTCTGTGTATCAAGTTAACTTATTTACATAAATGGCTTGGATGGATGTATTCCTCTGGAACTAAAACAGGCTCATTATTATTAATTTATTGCTCTAAGAAACTGTGAGTTTGTAATCCCAGTATGCTGAATGCTATATTTATTTGAGACTGTCCCAGCCCTGTTCTAGACACTGTGGAACAAAAGCAGAAGGCAAGTGTTGTTTTCCTGATTACACAGGGGAGGTTCTGAGGCCTGGACAGACTTGATCCAAGCCACAGAGGAAAATCAGTAGATCTGATGAGTGAATGTGTTTTCTTAGTCATGAGATGAGATTTCTGACTGGGAGAGGATACTTCACATGAAACAACAGTAAATTCCAATAATCAGTGAAATGCTGAAAAGCAAAATTGCCAGGTCAACAAATGTGAAATGCATCTCCAAATCAATATGCACCTAATTCAAAAAGAAATTTAAAGTTTATTGTAAAACATATCTTTTAGCATAACTTATGTGTCTGTAAGAAATACAATTTTAGATAGAAATTACTTCAAAGAACATACTTAGAAGAATTCTCTCTCCCTGATTTAAAAATGGTGCAGTATTCCTAATTAAAATTTGCTTAGTTCAGATATAACTTTCTAAATAAAAGCCATATCTTAATTGTTTCTGTATGTTACAGAAGAAGAGCTAAGCAGAAAGGAGCACTTATTTTGGCCCACGGCATGTATGTAATGGTACAGCGGTGACAAATGGAGTGTGAGCACCACTGTGTCTACAGCTTGGGTTTGAAATAATAAGCTTAGCAAGATGTGAACATGACCACACACATCAAAAGGATGTTCCAAGATGCTGCCCACCTCTTTCTGTGCATCCAATTCCCAGGATGCTAAGCTTAAAATTTTAAGTGGTAGATGAAATTTTCAAAGGGACTACCTATACTGTAAAAAAAATATTCTCTTTTTAGATTAGGAATGTGTCTTGCATTTCAATATGTCTTTCTCCTAATTTAAATATCCTCTTTCAAAAAACCAATACCCTACCCTTTTTCTTTGTTTTTGTGTTCCTTGGAATCCTGCCTGACTATACTTCCAATACAAGATCTGAATTTACTCTTGCAAAGGAGGCTTCATAAGACTCCAGCATAGATAATACTGATTTACCCAACTGTGAAATGGAACATATTGTACTGTTAAGAACTTCATCTTAAAAATATCTCATCTCTCTTCCCATTCTGTTTATCTCCCTCAAACTTTACTGAGAATTCTTGGAACTTCCCAGGGCTCCTCTCTGCCTGTTTATAGGTCCTTGCTTTGTGCATATAGACACTTAACTGGAATGTAGCTGTAGAACAAATTCCTGTGAGGCAAGTTAGGGTGGTAGTTTGTAGTATTTGATACTGTGTACTTAATAATTAGCATATGTGCTTTTATGTCTTGGTAAACATAAGGTAAGTTTAGATATTTTGATGGTCAATGAAAGTGGGCTAATCAACTTTATACCCACCACAGGAGAACAATGTGTGCATGAATAGCTGCCATGGATTACTTAATGCACTGTAATTTTTACCTTCTCTTACTTCACAGTTTATGCCTGGAAATAACTTGTTCTGATTGCTGTATCTGACTTGTTGAATGACTGAGTGATTGTAGGAACTAATCCATGCATTACCTATAAAATCTCTTCTTTAGCTGGAGTTGTGCATGCTAAGGGTTTTTATCTAAATGACAAGGGCTCTAATTCCAGTTCCTTATCAATGTCATTAATGTAATTATGTATGTTTGCATATTCTTTATGCAGGATGGCTGTGGTTGGGTCTTTTATGCTAAAGCTCCAATACAGACTTCACCCATGCCTAGGTTGGAAGTGCCACACCTCTTAGATGGCATAAAGAGGTATCTAAGTTAGAAAAGCTGCTCGGTGTGCTGTTATTGCTTGTGTTATGTCCTAAAGGAACATGAGTCAATCAATAATTAAGCCACAAAGTACTGCCTGTTGACATGGCAACATGTTCACAGATGTGACGTGAACTTAATGTCCTTCTTTCATGTCTCCTGTGAAAGTAAGAGTCTCCTAAGCTCAGCAACAAAGAATTGGAGCAGACATTGCCAGGGGAAAAGCAGAAAATACAAAAATTAGATGATTTCTTTTATAAAAATGGATGCCTTGGAACCCTTTCTCTGTCAAATCTACTGTAATAAATGGTCTCTCTCTTTTTTTTTAGTACAAGGACCTTTCCCTGATCAAAAAATCCCCAATTGCTTATTGCCAAACCCTTTTAGAAGCATGAAATGAACTTCCTTATGGATCGCTTTCATGATTGCTTCTTTCCCATGTATTTCACCCCACCCACATTTTTTAATGGAGCTGAAGTGAACACACTCTTTAGGTTACTGCTGTTTAGGCAAGACTCTGTCTAGCTCCAAGAATAACATTAGCTGCTGCAGCACAGATTAAGGGTTGGCATGAAGGTCCAAGTGTGAGTTTGTCATCGTTGGTTGGTGCCTGTTGTTCTGAAGACGAGAGAAGCACGAGCTTGTGTGACATCAGCTTCCGTACGTTGGGATCGTTTTTCCTGGCTGTTTCTGCAGTTTCCCTGCACGTGCTCCCACTCTCACACTCTCTCTGCCTGCCAGTTACCCTATTCTCCTCTTGGCTTGCATGTATTTCTTCCAAGCTTTCTGCAGCAGATGTTAGTGGGTCTCGCCAACGTGTTTTGTTTGCCACATGTGTTGCTACCTGTGTCACAATGGGAAAGGGTAATTTTTCTTTTTTTCCAGGGCATCTTTTTACTTCTGCCTGAGTTGGTCTCTTGATCTTTCACACATTAAAAGTTTACTACATGTTCTTTCCTTTGGGAGCTTGGTGTCCTCCATGCAAAGGACATGTCCAGTCCAGCAGAAATACGCTTTTATAAGATTGCTTCAACACTGTTTGTGCAACCACTTTGCAGAACTTTGTTATTCATGATTTTATCTTGCCACTTGATATGCATAATAGCTTGAAGGTGCCGTTGATTAAATTTTTCCAATGCTTTGATGTACCAGTGCTAGCATTTCCATGTTTCTCAGCTCTACAGTGAGGTAAAATTTAGAGCACTACAGTAAAGCCAGGGTTTCATCTTATGTCTAATAATGTACTAATTCCAGATTCATTGGATGTAATGCTCCATCTCAATATACAAAGACTAATTGATGTATAAAAGCCAAATGTTTTGAAACTCACGTAAGGGAAAGACATTAGAAGCAGAGTTTAAAATTGTCATGTGTACTCCTTGCCATTTAAGAAAGCAGGTAACAGTTTTGATACCTTAAATTTTCTAAAAGTCCAAATCTCAGCTGCAGACTACTGTATAGCTGGGCAGCCTGAATATTTGGTAGACCCTACACCCTTCAGCAAATATTAATCCTAACCTTCCAGACATAAAATATGTGGAAAGGTAATACCTAAGTACAGTGATAAAAAGAGACAGACAAGGTTGCTGAGACAGCAGGGTGACCTCATACTTTAGGAAATACATCCCTTCATTTCTCCTTGGCTGCTTTCTTTTTAGTGCTTTTCTTCAGCATCCAATGTGAGTTCCGATCTCTAAACAGATGAAATTTTATTTTTAAACAAGAAAATTCTTTCTGCTTCTATCACTTTTCAGATCAGTTTTGATTAGAAAGAGTACTCTAGCAATATATTTTGATAGGATGAAGAGCAATTCAAGAATTCAAGATCTACAGCAGCATCTTTGTGTTTAGATTTGGGCAAAGTGTACAGCTGAATGACATGTTTGCTGTGCCCTTAATAAATAAATTGCTCACTGGCTGTGCTGCTTGCAAACAGACAGCCTTTGGGCAATGCCCATTTTTCCTTTGTAATATTTGAAAGGCAGTTTCAGTTGAGCTGGAGAAAAGGGCCCAAATCTCCATTTTAAAATACTGACATGCTATTTTCATTTACTGAAAAATAATACTCTAAGGCTCTTGACTTGGAATTCTGTGAATTTTTAACACACAAATCAGTTCATAAAGCTTACGATACATATAATTTACAAACAAAAGCTAGACATTTAATGGGATTTCTGCAGGCACATTATAATTATACATGAACAATAGTCAACGGGGAAGGGAGTGATGGTAGCACCATTAGGAAAAGAGAAGCATGACTGCTACCTCTGCAAGACTTAACTTGATGGGAACTCAGCTATTCCCATGGCAATTCAAAACACTGAAATTATGCTGATTTAGTACTTGGTGTGCATTTATGACACGTTTTTGGGGTTTGTTTTTTTGATCTACCTTAGAAGTGTCACATTGATAAAAGTGAGCCTCATCACATGCAATGAAATTCCACCCATTCAAAAGAAATTAATATGCACAGTACCTTCGGTTAACTGTCCAGCACATGTACACATTAGAAAAAAATACAGTAAATTATTGTACCATTGACTGCATTTGGATCTCTTCTAAGCTGTAAAGTATACTTTATTCTGACCTTTAGTACTCAGAGACTTTCATTAATTTTGCAAATTACAGTGTTTCTCTGGTTCATTCCTGTGACTTTAATAGCCCCATCTGCTGGCTGAGCACCAGCTACGAGAACGAGCATGTACCTTTGAAAGCCTCTTGTTGCAACAGGGCTTCCATAAACTTGCTGCTGAAATGTTCTGGTTTTTTCCTAAGTGAGACAAAAGAGAGAAAATTGGAAAACTGCATTTTGTAGATGCATATTATCTCACAATGCTGTGGAGTTCATTTTGTGTTTGCAAAGTTCTTAGTTTCTGCTTTGCTAATGATAAAGATGGACTTTTGTTGTTGTAGGAACTTAATTTCCTAAAACAATTTACAGTTTGCTAAAGCAAAAAGCTGTGAAACTGTAGAAACTGGAAGAAAATACAAGATTAAATGTAAATGGAAATGCTCACTGAGAAAGGAACTAAGCAAAGATTTGCCCTCAGATGCAGTACATCAGTAGCATTGAGACTGTTGTGTTCTGGAGTTTGTCTCATTGCTACTCTTCCCTAGGCATCCATTTGTGAACAAGGTAGGATACAGGGCAGGAGAGACTCTTGATGTGGCTCAGTAGGCTCATTTTCATGTTCTAGTGTTCTTTTAATGGAAATAGATGTGACAGATCTCCCAGAAATAATGAGGAGGCTTGATTCATCCCCTCATTTTTTAAATGGAACTACTCTGTGCTGCTTTTTGAGGGAAAGCTTTTGATGTTACGTGTATAGCCATGGTACTTCTTGTTCTGCAGGGATATAAAGAAAGTAGCTTACAAGATAGCTAAAGAATATGAGCACATGCTTCTTGTGCATCACTGAAACTGAACACAAATTTGGTGTTGCATCTGCAGATTGTCCTAAAAATGTACTGTTACTATAAACCTGTGATTTATCTATTAATACAGAAAAATCCCTTTAATAGATTTCAATTATATTTAAAAATACTTTGCATATAAAAATATATTCTCTACAAAACCTTTCAAACAGCCTGGGTAAGGAAAATCCTGAAAAAAACAATGTTGGGGGAGGATGTATGTTGGAGGAGTATACCAGACATCTGATTGTGGTCACTATGAAGAAACAAAAACTTGAGGAGGAAGGGAAAAGTGCTAATGAATGTACAGTGAATAAGAGCCTAAACTGTATTATAATTTTTATGCTGTCCATTGCAATAAGGATCACCTTAACTCTTTTGCAATGTTCAGTAAAGAAAACTATGCTGAATAAGAGTAATTTGTCTTTTCCCAATGTTTAATCCAGTGACTGAAGAGAGAATGATTTAACAGAGCTTAAACAAGCACTAACAGAAAAATAAGTTACTGCAGCCATCCAATAATCAGTAGATTCTGGTCTGATAAGATCACTGAGTGTTTTTTAGGGCAGTGAAAGGTACAAGACAAGTCAAAATCACTTATGATATGGTGGTCTCAGCAATACAGCAATTCAATTTTCTTATGACTGTGAAGACTTTCAGTAAGGAAATCTCAGTGAAACTATTACTTAGTCTTAGTAAATTAATGTTTATAAATCCTTGTGAACTCAAATTGGTAAGTAAAAGTTATCTTTGCTTATAGACTGCTCTAAGATACAGAGGGATTGAGTATCAAAAATAAGACAAATATTTATTTCATAAAGATTAAGTACAGGATTGTGTTCATGTTATTTTAAAAGCTTTTTCAAAACTCAGTTGCTGAAATTTTCAAAATATTTAAATGTTTCAGGTGAGCTTTACTGAAAGTCAAAAGAGCTTGTGGTCCCCATTCACATAATTGCTTGGGAAAATATCAGCTGCTATCCTAGTTCTATAATAAATAGCACATGGCTTAGGAGACCAAAGGAGAGCTTCCTGCTGAAGATCATGCACAAATACTGGCATACCATGGAAAACTTTCTGGTGGCGTCAGTGCAGAAGATACAACACAGGATTGCCTTTAAGTGCATTAAAAGAACACAGATGATTTTAAAAGGAAACCTGGGAAATGCATTGATCATATGTTCAAGATCAACATTTCCCAGTTAGTAGGAGTGTTCCTGTAATATCTTTCTGCTTGTGTTTTTTTGCCTTCCAAATGCATTTAGCACAGTGATCCAGGGAAATCCACCCTGCTGCAGCTTTCCCAGCCTGTGTGCTGCTCCTCTCCTGCAGAGGTGCTCTTTAATGAGCACATGTTTCTCGGTCACAGGTAGTCCACGTTATGCCTGACTGCATTTCTTTACAGGCTTTAAAACCCTAAGCCTGAAGGCACAAGTGCCATATGTACACTGGATGGAAGCCTGATCCTTCACTGGACAGCTCAAGTGATTATGAATTACTCACTTGTGAAATCCTGGAGTGATATAAACAAAAGGACTGGTGAATCATTAAAAAAACCCTGATTTCTGTTTTAAAAACAATTTAGTTCATTTAATAATAAAGTTTTAAAGTTAGCTGAAAGATTTCTAACCCTTTATCCTGTATACCTTGAGAAAAAATTAGTATATTTATATAAAGAGCTTACATAAATAACTGTTACCTTTTAAATACCAGATAAAGACATGTAGAGAGGTAACCATCAAAGGAAATGTTACAAACAGCAGACCCTAAACTTTGTTTTGGTAGGATTGGCAGCTAACACTGACCATTTCTGCTCAGCAAATATCTGGATTTGTCTTTTCCTAA
Source organism: Melospiza georgiana (assembly GCF_028018845.1). Taxonomy (NCBI): domain Eukaryota; kingdom Metazoa; phylum Chordata; class Aves; order Passeriformes; family Passerellidae; genus Melospiza; species Melospiza georgiana. Next base: position 11,374,049 of record NC_080442.1, read on the forward strand.
GACCAGCTAATCCATGCTCTCTTCTTCAGGAACTACACTCACATCTTTTTGTATTCACTTGAAGAACAGGTGGCTCAGATCAGCCAAACCTTAATCCTAGCAGACCTTGAACTTACTGGAACACTATTGCTCTTCCAGTGGGCTTAGAAGTTTTCTTTTTTCTCCCTGCCATTACTATGATTAATAATGATCTTGACACACAGACACAGATACACTTACATATACACTAATAAACACAAATAGGAAACATAATAGGTTAGGATATTTAAACCAGAAATCAGTCAGGAAGGCTGACCAGCAGGTTTTTTTAATGTTATAGGCAAAAAATCATATTTTTACTAAGCAAAGACAGAGTTAGTATTTTAGATACTCTTACAAGTAAGAGACAAATGCTCTTCATTATCCATTGATTAAAGGAAAGGTGGTTTTCTATTCTACATTAATTTACTGAACAGCTGGACAAATCTCCAAAACTTAAAAAATATTATTACCAAATGTTTTGAAATATATTGTGCTTTGTCTGTCCTAAATCTGAATGTTGTACAATTTGATGATCTGAGGTAACCAATTTGTACTCAGAGTAGTACAGAGCCCATGACAGCACACCTCTTGTGATTGTCTGTACTTAGTAACTGTTTCTAAAATCCTAAACTGTCCACTGTGAGCTCAGAGTACTGAGACCACTTACAGACACTTTTCCAAATTATGACTCATTATGTTAAGCCTTCTTTTCATGAAACTCTGCTTAACTGTGCATGTGCTGATTGTTTTCTTTGTCATCTGACTTTCAGACTGGTTACTGATCTCCTTTGATATACTGTACATGACATCCTAACAAAACCAAGTCTTTAATCAAAATGATGAGGATTCAAATGTGTGCCACTGTCAGACAGCAGGGTAAGGCTAACATGTAGCAGATGTGTACTTGCAGGTCAGATGGAATGAATGGATTTAAGGCATACAGTTGGTACAATCTTTAGTTTAACCCTAGATCTGATTTTAAAATCCAGGCAAAACATTTTCACAGTGAGCTATGCTGGTTTGAACTGCCAGCTGGCACAAATATTTTATACATGGGATAGTCCTGACAAGCCCTGATTGTCACAATCTAGAAAGCAACA